>NC_072404.2:2614545-3265681 GCF_028858775.2 Pan troglodytes | reverse complement strand
ATTTCCATGTTTATAGATATGGTGGTGTAGATATTTCCATGTTTATACAGATGACTCTGTAGATATTTGCATGTTTATACAGATGGTGGTGTAGATATTTCCATGTTTATAGAGATAACAGTGTAGATATTTCCATGTTTATAAAGATAGCGAAGTAAATATTTCCATGTTGATACAGATAGCGGTGTAGATATTTCCATGTTTACAGAGATAGCGGTGTAGATATTTCCATCTTTGCACAGATTGCGCTGTAGACATTTCGATCTTTACACAGATAGCTGTGTAGATATTTGCAAGTTTACACAGATATCTGTGTAGATACTTCCATGTTTACACAGATAGCGTTGTAGATATTTCCATGTTTATACAGATAGCGGTGTAGATATTTCCATGTTTATACAGATATCGGTGTAGATATTTCCATGTTTATACTGATAGCGGTGGAGATATTTCCATATTTATACAGATAGCGATGTAGATATTTCCATGTTTATAGAGATGGCGGTGTAGATATTTCCATGTTTATACAGATATCGGTGTAGATATTTCCATGTTTATACTGATAGCGGTGGAGATATTTCCATATTTATACAGATAGCGATGTAGATATTTCCATGTTTATAGAGATGGCGGTGTAGATATTTCCATGTTTATAGAGATTGCAATGTAGATATTTCTATGTTTATAGAGATAGTGGTGTAGATATTTCCATGTGTATAGAGATGGCGGTGTAGATATTTCCATGTGTATAGATATGGCGGTGTAGGTATTTCCATGTTTATAGAGATAGTGGTGAGGATATTTCCGTAGTTATACAGATAGCGTTGTAGGTATTTCCAGGTTTATAGTGATAGTGGTGAGGAAATTTCCGTATTTATACAGATAGCGTAGTAGATATTTCCATGTTTATACAGATAGCCGTTTTGGTATTTCCATGTTTATACAGATAGCGGTGTAGATATTTCCATGTTTATACAGATAGCGGTGTAGATATTTCCATGTTTACACAGATAGGTGTGTAGATATTTCCATGTTTACACAGATAGCGTTGTAGATATTTCCATCTGTATACAGATAGCGGTGTAGATATTTCAATGTTTATACAGATAACGGTGTTGGTATTTCCATGTTTATACAGTTAGCGGTGTAGATATTTCCATGTTTATACAGAAGGCGGTGTAGATATTTCCAAGTTTATAAGGATAGCGGTGTAGTTATTTCCATGTTTATACAGATAGCGGTGTACATATTTCCATGTTTCTTCAGATGGCTGTGTAGATATTTCCATGTGTATACAGATGGCAGCGTAGATATTTCCATGTTTATACAGATGGAGGTGTAGATATTTCCATGTTTATACAGATAACGGTGTCGCTATTTCTATGTTTTTACAGATAGCAGTGTAGCTATTCCCATGTTTATAGAGATAGCTGTGTAGATATTTCCATGTTTATACAGATAGCGGTGTAGATATTTCCATGTTTATACAGATAGCGGTGTAGATATTTCCATGTTTATACAGAAGGCGGTGTAGATATTTCCAAGTTTATAAAGATAGCGGTGTAGTTATTTCCATGTTTATACAGATAGCGGTGTACATATTTCCATGTTTCTTCAGATGGCTGTGTAGATATTTCCATGTGTATACAGATGGCAGTGTAGATATTTCCATGTTTATACAGATGGAGGTGTAGATATTTCCAAGTTTATACAGATGACTGTGTAGATATATTCATGTTTTTACAGAGGGCGGTGTAGATATTTCCAAGTTTATACAGATAACGGTGTCGCTATTTCTATGTTTATACAGATAGCAGGGTAGCTATTTCCATGTTTATAGAGATAGCTGTGTAGATATTTCCATGTTTATACACATTGCGGTGTAGATATTTCCATGTTTATACAGATAGCGTTGTACATATTTCCATGTTTATACAGATAGCGGTGTAGATATTTCAATGTTGATACTGATAGCGGTGGAGCTATTTCCATGTTAATACAGATAGCGATGTAGATATTTCCATGTTTATAGTGATGGCGGTGTAGATATTTCCATGTTTATAGGGATTGCAGTGTAGATATTTTCATATTTATAGAGATAGCGTTGTACGTATTTCCATGTTTATAGAGATAGCGGAGTAGATATTTATAGAGATAGCATTGTACGTATTTCCATGTTTATAGAGATAGCGGAGTAGATATTTCCGTGGTTACACAGATGGCTGGTTAGGTATTTCCACGGGTATACAGATGGCACTGTAGATATTTCCATGTTTATAGATATGGTGGTGTAGATATTTCCATGTTTATACAGATGACTCTGTAGATATTTGCATGTTTATACAGATGGTGGTGTAGATATTTCCATGTTTATAGAGATAACAGTGTAGATATTTCCATGTTTATAAAGATAGCGAAGTAGATATTTCCATGTTGATACAGATAGCGGTGTAGATATTTCCATGTTTACAGAGATAGCGGTGTAGATATTTCCATCTTTGCACAGATTGCGCTGTAGACATTTCGATCTTTACACAGATAGCTGTGTAGATATTTGCAAGTTTACACAGATATCTGTGTAGATACTTCCATGTTTACACAGATAGCGTTGTAGATATTTCCATGTTTATACAGATAGCGGTGTAGATATTTCCATGTTTATACAGATATCGGCGTAGATATTTCCATGTTTATACTGATAGCGGTGGAGATATTTCCATATTTATACAGATAGCGATGTAGATATTTCCATGTTTATAGAGATGGCGGTGTAGATATTTCCATGTTTATAGAGATTGCAATGTAGATATTTCTATGTTTATAGAGATAGTGGTGTAGATATTTCCATGTGTATAGAGATGGCGGTGTAGGTATTTCCATGTGTATAGAGATGGCGGTGTAGGTATTTCCATGTTTATAGAGATAGTGGTGAGGATATTTCCGTAGTTATACAGATAGCGTTGTAGGTATTTCCAGGTTTATAGTGATAGTGGTGAGGATATTTCCGTATTTATACAGATAGCGTTGTAGATATTTCCATGTTTATACAGATAGCCGTTTTGGTATTTCCATGTTTATACAGATAGCGGTGTAGATATTTCCATGTTTATACAGATAGCGGTGTAGATATTTCCATGTTTACACAGATAGGTGTGTAGATATTTCCATGTTTACACAGATAGCGTTGTAGATATTTCCATCTGTATACAGATAGCGGTGTAGATATTTCAATGTTTATACAGATAACGGTGTTGGTATTTCCATGTTTATACAGTTAGCGGTGTAGATATTTCCATGTTTATACAGAAGGCGGTGTAGTTATTTCCTAGTTTATAAGGATAGCGGTGTAGTTATTTCCATGTTTATACAGATAGCGGTGTACATATTTCCATGTTTCTTCAGATGGCTGTGTAGATATTTCCATGTGTATACAGATGGCAGTGTAGATATTTCCATGTTTATAGATATGGTGGTGTAGATATTTCCATGTTTATACAGATGACTCTGTAGATATTTGCATGTTTATACAGATGGTGGTGTAGATATTTCCATGTTTATAGAGATAACAGTGTAGATATTTCCATGTTTATAAAGATAGCGAAGTAGATATTTCCATGTTGATACAGATAGCGGTGTAGATATTTCCATGTTTACAGAGATAGCGGTGTAGATATTTCCATCTTTGCACAGATTGCGCTGTAGACATTTCGATCTTTACACAGATAGCTGTGTAGATATTTGCAAGTTTACACAGATATCTGTGTAGATACTTCCATGTTTACACAGATAGCGTTGTAGATATTTCCATGTTTATACAGATAGCGGTGTAGATATTTCCATGTTTATACAGATATCGGTGTAGATATTTCCATGTTTATACTGATAGCGGTGGAGATATTTCCATATTTATACTGATAGCGATGTAGATATTTCCATGTTTATAGAGATGGCGGTGTAGATATTTCCATGTTTATAGAGATTGCAATGTAGATATTTCTATGTTTATAGAGATAGTGGTGTAGATATTTCCATGTGTATAGAGATGGCGGTCTAGGTATTTCCATGTGTATAGAGATGGCGGTGTAGGTATTTCCATGTTTATAGAGATAGTGGTGAGGATATTTCCGTAGTTATACAGATAGCGTTGTAGGTATTTCCAGGTTTATAGTGATAGTGGTGAGGATATTTCCGTATTTATACAGATAGCGTTGTAGATATTTCCATGTTTATACAGATAGCCGTTTTGGTATTTCCATGTTTATACAGATAGCGGTGTAGATATTTCCATGTTTATACAGATAGCGGTGTAGATATTTCCATGTTTACACAGATAGGTGTGTAGATATTTCCATGTTTACACAGATAGCGTTGTAGATATTTCCATCTTTATACAGATAGCGGTGTAGATATTACAATGTTTATACAGATAACGGTGTTGGTATTTCCATGTTTATACAGTTAGCGGTGTAGATATTTCCATGTTTATACAGAAGGCGGTGTAGATATTTCCAAGTTTATAAAGATAGCGGTGTAGTTATTTCCATGTTTATACAGATAGCGGTGTACATATTTCCATGTTTCTTCAGATGGCTGTGTAGATATTTCCATGTGTATACAGATGGCAGTGTAGATATTTCCATGTTTATACAGATGGAGGTGTAGATATTTCCAAGTTTATACAGATGACTGTGTAGATATCTTCATGTTTTTACAGAGGGCGGTGTAGATATTTCCATGTTTATACAGATAACGGTGTCGCTATTTCTATGTTTATACAGATAGCAGTGTAGCTATTTCCATGTTTATAGAGATAGCTGTGTAGATATTTCCATGTTTATACAGATAGCGGTGTAGATATTTCCATGTTTATACAGATAGCGTTGTACATATTTCCATGTTTATACAGATAGCGGTGTAGATATTTCAGTGTTTATACTGATAGCGGTGGAGCTATTTCCATGTTCATACAGATAGCGATGTAGATATTTCCATGTTTATAGTGATGGCGGTGTAGATATTTCCATGTTTGTAGAGATTGCAGCGTAGATATTTCCATATTTATAGAGATAGCGTTGTACGTATTTCCATGTTTATAGAGATAGCGGAGTAGATATTTCCGTGGTTACACAGATGGCTGGTTAGGTATTTCCACGGGTATACAGATGGCACTGTAGATATTTCCATGTTTATAGATATGGTGGTGTAGATATTTCCATGTTTATACAGATGACTCTGTAGATATTTGCATGTTTATACAGATGGTGGTGTAGATATTTCCATGTTTATAGAGATAACAGTGTAGATATTTCCATGTTTATAAAGATAGCGAAGTAGATATTTCCATGTTGATACAGATAGCGGTGTAGATATTTCCATGTTTACAGAGATAGCGGTGTAGATATTTCCATCTTTGCACAGATTGCGCTGTAGACATTTCGATCTTTACACAGATAGCTGTGTAGATATTTGCAAGTTTACACAGATATCTGTGTAGATACTTCCATGTTTACACAGATAGCGTTGTAGATATTTCCATGTTTATACAGATAGCGGTGTAGATATTTCCATGTTTATACAGATATCGGCGTAGATATTTCCATGTTTATACTGATAGCGGTGGAGATATTTCCATATTTATACAAATAGCGATGTAGATATTTCCATGTTTATAGAGATGGCGGTGTAGATATTTCCATGTTTATAGAGATTGCAATGTAGATATTTCTATGTTTATAGAGATAGTGGTGTAGATATTTCCATGTGTATAGAGATGGCGGTGTAGGTATTTCCATGTGTATAGAGATGGCGGTGTAGGTATTTCCATGTTTATAGAGATAGTGGTGAGGATATTTCCGTAGTTATACAGATAGCGTTGTAGGTATTTCCAGGTTTATAGTGATAGTGGTGAGGATATTTCCGTATTTATACAGATAGCGTTGTAGATATTTCCATGTTTATACAGATAGCCGTTTTGGTATTTCCATGTTTATACAGATAGCGGTGTAGATATTTCCATGTTTATACAGATAGCGGTGTAGATATTTCCATGTTTACACAGATAGGTGTGTAGATATTTCCATGTTTACACAGATAGCGTTGTAGATATTTCCATCTTTATACAGATAGCGGTGTAGATATTTCAATGTTTATACAGATAACGGTGTTGGTATTTCCATGTTTATACAGTTAGCGGTGTAGATATTTCCATGTTTATACAGAAGGCGGTGTAGATATTTCCAAGTTTATAAAGATAGCGGTGTAGTTATTTCCATGTTTATACAGATAGCGGTGTACATATTTCCATGTTTCTTCAGATGGCTGTGTAGATATTTCCATGTGTATACAGATGGCAGTGTAGATGTTTCCATGTTTATACAGATGGAGGTGTAGATATTTCCAAGTTTATACAGATGACTGTGTAGATATCTTCATGTTTTTACAGAGGGCGGTGTAGATATTTCCATGTTTATACAGATAACGGTGTCGCTATTTCTATGTTTATACAGATAGCAGTGTAGCTATTTCCATGTTTATAGAGATAGCTGTGTAGATATTTCCATGTTTATACAGATAGCGGTGTAGATATTTCCATGTTTATACAGATAGCGTTGTACATATTTCCATGTTTATACAGATAGCGGTGTAGATATTTCAGTGTTTATACTGATAGCGGTGGAGCTATTTCCATGTTCATACAGATAGCGATGTAGATATTTCCATGTTTATAGTGATGGCGGTGTAGATATTTCCATGTTTGTAGAGATTGCAGCGTAGATATTTCCATATTTATAGAGATAGCGTTGTACGTATTTCCATGTTTATAGAGATAGCGGAGTAGATATTTCCGTGGTTACACAGATGGCTGGTTAGATATTTCCACGGGTATACAGATGGCACTGTAGATATTTCCATGTTTATAGATATGGTGGTGTAGATATTTCCATGTTTATACAGATGACTCTGTAGATATTTGCATGTTTATACAGATGGTGGTGTAGATATTTCCATGTTTATAGAGATAACAGTGTAGATATTTCCATGTTTATAAAGATAGCGAAGTAGATATTTCCATGTTGATACAGATAGCGGTGTAGATATTTCCATGTTTACAGAGATAGCGGTGTAGATATTTCCATCTTTGCACAGATTGCGCTGTAGACATTTCGATCTTTACACAGATAGCTGTGTAGATATTTGCAAGTTTACACAGATATCTGTGTAGATACTTCCATGTTTACACAGATAGCGTTGTAGATATTTCCATGTTTATACAGATAGCGGTGTAGATATTTCCATGTTTATACAGATATCGGCGTAGATATTTCCATGTTTATACTGATAGCGGTGGAGATATTTCCATATTTATACAAATAGCGATGTAGATATTTCCATGTTTATAGAGATGGCGGTGTAGATATTTCCATGTTTATAGAGATTGCAATGTAGATATTTCTATGTTTATAGAGATAGTGGTGTAGATATTTCCATGTGTATAGAGATGGCGGTGTAGGTATTTCCATGTGTATAGAGATGGCGGTGTAGGTATTTCCATGTTTATAGAGATAGTGGTGAGGATATTTCCGTAGTTATACAGATAGCGTTGTAGGTATTTCCAGGTTTATAGTGATAGTGGTGAGGATATTTCCGTATTTATACAGATAGCGTTGTAGATATTTCCATGTTTATACAGATAGCCGTTTTGGTATTTCCATGTTTATACAGATAGCGGTGTAGATATTTCCATGTTTATACAGATAGCGGTGTAGATATTTCCATGTTTACACAGATAGGTGTGTAGATATTTCCATGTTTACACAGATAGCGTTGTAGATATTTCCATCTTTATACAGATAGCGGTGTAGATATTTCAATGTTTATACAGATAACGGTGTTGGTATTTCCATGTTTATACAGTTAGCGGTGTAGATATTTCCATGTTTATACAGAAGGCGGTGTAGATATTTCCAAGTTTATAAAGATAGCGGTGTAGTTATTTCCATGTTTATACAGATAGCGGTGTACATATTTCCATGTTTCTTCAGATGGCTGTGTAGATATTTCCATGTGTATACAGATGGCAGTGTAGATGTTTCCATGTTTATACAGATGGAGGTGTAGATATTTCCAAGTTTATACAGATGACTGTGTAGATATCTTCATGTTTTTACAGAGGGCGGTGTAGATATTTCCATGTTTATACAGATAACGGTGTCGCTATTTCTATGTTTATACAGATAGCAGTGTAGCTATTTCCATGTTTATAGAGATAGCTGTGTAGATATTTCCATGTTTATACAGATAGCGGTGTAGATATTTCCATGTTTATACAGATAGCGTTGTACATATTTCCATGTTTATACAGATAGCGGTGTAGATATTTCAGTGTTTATACTGATAGCGGTGGAGCTATTTCCATGTTCATACAGATAGCGATGTAGATATTTCCATGTTTATAGTGATGGCGGTGTAGATATTTCCATGTTTGTAGAGATTGCAGCGTAGATATTTCCATATTTATAGAGATAGCGTTGTACGTATTTCCATGTTTATAGAGATAGCGGAGTAGATATTTCCGTGGTTACACAGATGGCTGGTTAGGTATTTCCACGGGTATACAGATGGCACTGTAGATATTTCCATGTTTATAGATATGGTGGTGTAGATATTTCCATGTTTATACAGATGACTCTGTAGATATTTGCATGTTTATACAGATGGTGGTGTAGATATTTCCATGTTTATAGAGATAACAGTGTAGATATTTCCATGTTTATAAAGATAGCGAAGTAAATATTTCCATGTTGATACAGATAGCGGTGTAGATATTTCCATGTTTACAGAGATAGCGGTGTAGATATTTCCATCTTTGCACAGATTGCGCTGTAGACATTTCGATCTTTACACAGATAGCTGTGTAGATATTTGCAAGTTTACACAGATATCTGTGTAGATACTTCCATGTTTACACAGATAGCGTTGTAGATATTTCCATGTTTATACAGATAGCGGTGTAGATATTTCCATGTTTATACAGATATCGGTGTAGATATTTCCATGTTTATACTGATAGCGGTGGAGATATTTCCATATTTATACAGATAGCGATGTAGATATTTCCATGTTTATAGAGATGGCGGTGTAGATATTTCCATGTTTATAGAGATTGCAATGTAGATATTTCTATGTTTATAGAGATAGTGGTGTAGATATTTCCATGTGTATAGAGATGGCGGTGTAGGTATTTCCATGTGTATAGATATGGCGGTGTAGGTATTTCCATGTTTATAGAGATAGTGGTGAGGATATTTCCGTAGTTATACAGATAGCGTTGTAGGTATTTCCAGGTTTATAGTGATAGTGGTGAGGATATTTCCGTATTTATACAGATAGCGTTGTAGATATTTCCATGTTTATACAGATAGCCGTTTTGGTATTTCCATGTTTATACAGATAGCGGTGTAGATATTTCCATGTTTATACAGATAGCGGTGTAGATATTTCCATGTTTACACAGATAGGTGTGTAGATATTTCCATGTTTACACAGATAGCGTTGTAGATATTTCCATCTGTATACAGATAGCGGTGTAGATATTTCAATGTTTATACAGATAACGGTGTTGGTATTTCCATGTTTATACAGTTAGCGGTGTAGATATTTCCATGTTTATACAGAAGGCGGTGTAGATATTTCCAAGTTTATAAGGATAGCGGTGTAGTTATTTCCATGTTTATACAGATAGCGGTGTACATATTTCCATGTTTCTTCAGATGGCTGTGTAGATATTTCCATGTGTATACAGATGGCAGCGTAGATATTTCCATGTTTATACAGATGGAGGTGTAGATATTTCCATGTTTATACAGATAACGGTGTCACTATTTCTATGTTTTTACAGATAGCAGTGTAGCTATTCCCATGTTTATAGAGATAGCTGTGTAGATATTTCCATGTTTATACAGATAGCGGTGTAGATATTTCCATGTTTATACAGATAGCGGTGTAGATATTTCCATGTTTATACAGAAGGCGGTGTAGATATTTCCAAGTTTATAAAGATAGCGGTGTAGTTATTTCCATGTTTATACAGATAGCGGTGTACATATTTCCATGTTTCTTCAGATGGCTGTGTAGATATTTCCATGTGTATATAGATGGCAGTGTAGATATTTCCATGTTTATACAGATGGAGGTGTAGATATTTCCAAGTTTATACAGATGACTGTGTAGATATATTCATGTTTTTACAGAGGGCGGTGTAGATATTTCCAAGTTTATACAGATAACGGTGTCGCTATTTCTATGTTTATACAGATAGCAGGGTAGCTATTTCCATGTTTATAGAGATAGCTGTGTAGATATTTCCATGTTTATACAGATTGCGGTGTAGATATTTCCATGTTTATACAGATAGCGTTGTACATATTTCCATGTTTATACAGATAGCGGTGTAGATATTTCAATGTTGATACTGATAGCGGTGGAGCTATTTCCATGGTAATACAGATAGCGATGTAGATATTTCCATGTTTATAGTGATGGCGGTGTAGATATTTCCATGTTTATAGGGATTGCAGTGTAGATATTTTCATATTTATAGAGATAGCGTTGTACGTATTTCCATGTTTATAGAGATAGCGGAGTAGATATTTATAGAGATAGCGTTGTACGTATTTCCATGTTTATAGAGATAGCGGAGTAGATATTTCCGTGGTTACACAGATGGCTGGTTAGGTATTTCCACGGGTATACAGATGGCACTGTAGATATTTCCATGTTTATAGATATGGTGGTGTAGATATTTCCATGTTTATACAGATGACTCTGTAGATATTTGCATGTTTATACAGATGGTGGTGTAGATATTTCCATGTTTATAGAGATAACAGTGTAGATATTTCCATGTTTATAAAGATAGCGAAGTAGATATTTCCATGTTGATACAGATAGCGGTGTAGATATTTCCATGTTTACAGAGATAGCGGTGTAGATATTTCCATCTTTGCACAGATTGCGCTGTAGACATTTCGATCTTTACACAGATAGCTGTGTAGATATTTGCAAGTTTACACAGATATCTGTGTAGATACTTCCATGTTTACACAGATAGCGTTGTAGATATTTCCATGTTTATACAGATAGCGGTGTAGATATTTCCATGTTTATACAGATATCGGCGTAGATATTTCCATGTTTATACTGATAGCGGTGGAGATATTTCCATATTTATACAAATAGCGATGTAGATATTTCCATGTTTATAGAGATGGCGGTGTAGATATTTCCATGTTTATAGAGATTGCAATGTAGATATTTCTATGTTTATAGAGATAGTGGTGTAGATATTTCCATGTGTATAGAGATGGCGGTGTAGGTATTTCCATGTGTATAGAGATGGCGGTGTAGGTATTTCCATGTTTATAGAGATAGTGGTGAGGATATTTCCGTAGTTATACAGATAGCGTTGTAGGTATTTCCAGGTTTATAGTGATAGTGGTGAGGATATTTCCGTATTTATACAGATAGCGTTGTAGATATTTCCATGTTTATACAGATAGCCGTTTTGGTATTTCCATGTTTATACAGATAGCGGTGTAGATATTTCCATGTTTATACAGATAGCGGTGTAGATATTTCCATGTTTACACAGATAGGTGTGTAGATATTTCCATGTTTACACAGATAGCGTTGTAGATATTTCCATCTTTATACAGATAGCGGTGTAGATATTTCAATGTTTATACAGATAACGGTGTTGGTATTTCCATGTTTATACAGTTAGCGGTGTAGATATTTCCATGTTTATACAGAAGGCGGTGTAGATATTTCCAAGTTTATAAAGATAGCGGTGTAGTTATTTCCATGTTTATACAGATAGCGGTGTACATATTTCCATGTTTCTTCAGATGGCTGTGTAGATATTTCCATGTGTATACAGATGGCAGTGTAGATGTTTCCATGTTTATACAGATGGAGGTGTAGATATTTCCAAGTTTATACAGATGAATGTGTAGATATCTTCATGTTTTTACAGAGGGCGGTGTAGATATTTCCATGTTTATACAGATAACGGTGTCGCTATTTCTATGTTTATACAGATAGCAGTGTAGCTATTTCCATGTTTATAGAGATAGCTGTGTAGATATTTCCATGTTTATACAGATAGCGGTGTAGATATTTCCATGTTTATACAGATAGCGTTGTACATATTTCCATGTTTATACAGATAGCGGTGTAGATATTTCAGTGTTTATACTGATAGCGGTGGAGCTATTTCCATGTTCATACAGATAGCGATGTAGATATTTCCATGTTTATAGTGATGGCGGTGTAGATATTTCCATGTTTGTAGAGATTGCAGCGTAGATATTTCCATATTTATAGAGATAGCGTTGTACGTATTTCCATGTTTATAGAGATAGCGGAGTAGATATTTCCGTGGTTACACAGATGGCTGGTTAGGTATTTCCACGGGTATACAGATGGCACTGTAGATATTTCCATGTTTATAGATATGGTGGTGTAGATATTTCCATGTTTATACAGATGACTCTGTAGATATTTGCATGTTTATACAGATGGTGGTGTAGATATTTCCATGTTTATAGAGATAACAGTGTAGATATTTCCATGTTTATAAAGATAGCGAAGTAAATATTTCCATGTTGATACAGATAGCGGTGTAGATATTTCCATGTTTACAGAGATAGCGGTGTAGATATTTCCATCTTTGCACAGATTGCGCTGTAGACATTTCGATCTTTACACAGATAGCTGTGTAGATATTTGCAAGTTTACACAGATATCTGTGTAGATACTTCCATGTTTACACAGATAGCGTTGTAGATATTTCCATGTTTATACAGATAGCGGTGTAGATATTTCCATGTTTATACAGATATCGGTGTAGATATTTCCATGTTTATACTGATAGCGGTGGAGATATTTCCATATTTATACAGATAGCGATGTAGATATTTCCATGTTTATAGAGATGGCGGTGTAGATATTTCCATGTTTATAGAGATTGCAATGTAGATATTTCTATGTTTATAGAGATAGTGGTGTAGATATTTCCATGTGTATAGAGATGGCGGTGTAGGTATTTCCATGTGTATAGATATGGCGGTGTAGGTATTTCCATGTTTATAGAGATAGTGGTGAGGATATTTCCGTAGTTATACAGATAGCGTTGTAGGTATTTCCAGGTTTATAGTGATAGTGGTGAGGATATTTCCGTATTTATACAGATAGCGTTGTAGATATTTCCATGTTTATACAGATAGCCGTTTTGGTATTTCCATGTTTATACAGATAGCGGTGTAGATATTTCCATGTTTATACAGATAGCGGTGTAGATATTTCCATGTTTACACAGATAGGTGTGTAGATATTTCCATGTTTACACAGATAGCGTTGTAGATATTTCCATCTGTATACAGATAGCGGTGTAGATATTTCAATGTTTATACAGATAACGGTGTTGGTATTTCCATGTTTATACAGTTAGCGGTGTAGATATTTCCATGTTTATACAGAAGGCGGTGTAGATATTTCCAAGTTTATAAGGATAGCGGTGTAGTTATTTCCATGTTTATACAGATAGCGGTGTACATATTTCCATGTTTCTTCAGATGGCTGTGTAGATATTTCCATGTGTATACAGATGGCAGCGTAGATATTTCCATGTTTATACAGATGGAGGTGTAGATATTTCCATGTTTATACAGATAACGGTGTCGCTATTTCTATGTTTTTACAGATAGCAGTGTAGCTATTCCCATGTTTATAGAGATAGCTGTGTAGATATTTCCATGTTTATACAGATAGCGGTGTAGATATTTCCATGTTTATACAGATGACTGTGTAGATATATTCATGTTTTTACAGAGGGCGGTGTAGATATTTCCAAGTTTATACAGATAACGGTGTCGCTATTTCTATGTTTATACAGATAGCAGGGTAGCTATTTCCATGTTTATAGAGATAGCTGTGTAGATATTTCCATGTTTATACAGATTGCGGTGTAGATATTTCCATGTTTATACAGATAGCGTTGTACATATTTCCATGTTTATACAGATAGCGGTGTAGATATTTCAATGTTGATACTGATAGCGGTGGAGCTATTTCCATGTTAATACAGATAGCGATGTAGATATTTCCATGTTTATAGTGATGGCGGTGTAGATATTTCCATGTTTATAGGGATTGCAGTGTAGATATTTTCATATTTATAGAGATAGCGTTGTACGTATTTCCATGTTTATAGAGATAGCGGAGTAGATATTTATAGAGATAGCGTTGTACGTATTTCCATGTTTATAGAGATAGCGGAGTAGATATTTCCGTGGTTACACAGATGGCTGGTTAGGTATTTCCACGGGTATACAGATGGCACTGTAGATATTTCCATGTTTATAGATATGGTGGTGTAGATATTTCCATGTTTATACAGATGACTCTGTAGATATTTGCATGTTTATACAGATGGTGGTGTAGATATTTCCATGTTTATAGAGATAACAGTGTAGATATTTCCATGTTTATAAAGATAGCGAAGTAAATATTTCCATGTTGATACAGATAGCGGTGTAGATATTTCCATGTTTACAGAGATAGCGGTGTAGATATTTCCATCTTTGCACAGATTGCGCTGTAGACATTTCGATCTTTACACAGATAGCTGTGTAGATATTTGCAAGTTTACACAGATATCTGTGTAGATACTTCCATGTTTACACAGATAGCGTTGTAGATATTTCCATGTTTATACAGATAGCGGTGTAGATATTTCCATGTTTATACAGATATCGGTGTAGATATTTCCATGTTTATACTGATAGCGGTGGAGATATTTCCATATTTATACAGATAGCGATGTAGATATTTCCATGTTTATAGAGATGGCGGTGTAGATATTTCCATGTTTATAGAGATTGCAATGTAGATATTTCTATGTTTATAGAGATAGTGGTGTAGATATTTCCATGTGTATAGAGATGGCGGTGTAGGTATTTCCATGTGTATAGATATGGCGGTGTAGGTATTTCCATGTTTATAGAGATAGTGGTGAGGATATTTCCGTAGTTATACAGATAGCGTTGTAGGTATTTCCAGGTTTATAGTGATAGTGGTGAGGATATTTCCGTATTTATACAGATAGCGTTGTAGATATTTCCATGTTTATACAGATAGCCGTTTTGGTATTTCCATGTTTATACAGATAGCGGTGTAGATATTTCCATGTTTATACAGATAGCGGTGTAGATATTTCCATGTTTACACAGATAGGTGTGTAGATATTTCCATGTTTACACAGATAGCGTTGTAGATATTTCCATCTGTATACAGATAGCGGTGTAGATATTTCAATGTTTATACAGATAACGGTGTTGGTATTTCCATGTTTATACAGTTAGCGGTGTAGATATTTCCATGTTTATACAGAAGGCGGTGTAGATATTTCCAAGTTTATAAGGATAGCGGTGTAGTTATTTCCATGTTTATACAGATAGCGGTGTACATATTTCCATGTTTCTTCAGATGGCTGTGTAGATATTTCCATGTGTATACAGATGGCAGCGTAGATATTTCCATGTTTATACAGATGGAGGTGTAGATATTTCCATGTTTATACAGATAACGGTGTCGCTATTTCTATGTTTTTACAGATAGCAGTGTAGCTATTCCCATGTTTATAGAGATAGCTGTGTAGATATTTCCATGTTTATACAGATAGCGGTGTAGATATTTCCATGTTTATACAGATAGCGGTGTAGATATTTCCATGTTTATACAGAAGGCGGTGTAGATATTTCCAAGTTTATAAAGATAGCGGTGTAGTTATTTCCATGTTTATACAGATAGCGGTGTACATATTTCCATGTTTCTTCAGATGGCTGTGTAGATATTTCCATGTGTATACAGATGGCAGTGTAGATATTTCCATGTTTATACAGATGGAGGTGTAGATATTTCCAAGTTTATACAGATGACTGTGTAGATATATTCATGTTTTTACAGAGGGCGGTGTAGATATTTCCAAGTTTATACAGATAACGGTGTCGCTATTTCTATGTTTATACAGATAGCAGGGTAGCTATTTCCATGTTTATAGAGATAGCTGTGTAGATATTTCCATGTTTATACAGATGGCGGTGTAGATATTTCCATGTTTATACAGATAGCGTTGTACATATTTCCATGTTTATACAGATAGCGGTGTAGATATTTCAATGTTGATACTGATAGCGGTGGAGCTATTTCCATGTTAATACAGATAGCGATGTAGATATTTCCATGTTTATAGTGATGGCGGTGTAGATATTTCCATGTTTATAGGGATTGCAGTGTAGATATTTTCATATTTATAGAGATAGCGTTGTACGTATTTCCATGTTTATAGAGATAGCGGAGTAGATATTTATAGAGATAGCGTTGTACGTATTTCCATGTTTATAGAGATAGCGGAGTAGATATTTCCGTGGTTACACAGATGGCTGGTTAGGTATTTCCACGGGTATACAGATGGCACTGTAGATATTTCCATGTTTATAGATATGGTGGTGTAGATATTTCCATGTTTATACAGATGACTCTGTAGATATTTGCATGTTTATACAGATGGTGGTGTAGATATTTCCATGTTTATAGAGATAACAGTGTAGATATTTCCATGTTTATAAAGATAGCGAAGTAGATATTTCCATGTTGATACAGATAGCGGTGTAGATATTTCCATGTTTACAGAGATAGCGGTGTAGATATTTCCATCTTTGCACAGATTGCGCTGTAGACATTTCGATCTTTACACAGATAGCTGTGTAGATATTTGCAAGTTTACACAGATATCTGTGTAGATACTTCCATGTTTACACAGATAGCGTTGTAGATATTTCCATGTTTATACAGATAGCGGTGTAGATATTTCCATGTTTATACAGATATCGGCGTAGATATTTCCATGTTTATACTGATAGCGGTGGAGATATTTCCATATTTATACAAATAGCGATGTAGATATTTCCATGTTTATAGAGATGGCGGTGTAGATATTTCCATGTTTATAGAGATTGCAATGTAGATATTTCTATGTTTATAGAGATAGTGGTGTAGATATTTCCATGTGTATAGAGATGGCGGTGTAGGTATTTCCATGTGTATAGAGATGGCGGTGTAGGTATTTCCATGTTTATAGAGATAGTGGTGAGGATATTTCCGTAGTTATACAGATAGCGTTGTAGGTATTTCCAGGTTTATAGTGATAGTGGTGAGGATATTTCCGTATTTATACAGATAGCGTTGTAGATATTTCCATGTTTATACAGATAGCCGTTTGGTATTTCCATGTTTATACAGATAGCGGTGTAGATATTTCCATGTTTATACAGATAGCGGTGTAGATATTTCCATGTTTACACAGATAGGTGTGTAGATATTTCCATGTTTACACAGATAGCGTTGTAGATATTTCCATCTTTATACAGATAGCGGTGTAGATATTTCAATGTTTATACAGATAACGGTGTTGGTATTTCCATGTTTATACAGTTAGCGGTGTAGATATTTCCATGTTTATACAGAAGGCGGTGTAGATATTTCCAAGTTTATAAAGATAGCGGTGTAGTTATTTCCATGTTTATACAGATAGCGGTGTACATATTTCCATGTTTCTTCAGATGGCTGTGTAGATATTTCCATGTGTATACAGATGGCAGTGTAGATGTTTCCATGTTTATACAGATGGAGGTGTAGATATTTCCAAGTTTATACAGATGAATGTGTAGATATCTTCATGTTTTTACAGAGGGCGGTGTAGATATTTCCATGTTTATACAGATAACGGTGTCGCTATTTCTATGTTTATACAGATAGCAGTGTAGCTATTTCCATGTTTATAGAGATAGCTGTGTAGATATTTCCATGTTTATACAGATAGCGGTGTAGATATTTCCATGTTTATACAGATAGCGTTGTACATATTTCCATGTTTATACAGATAGCGGTGTAGATATTTCAGTGTTTATACTGATAGCGGTGGAGCTATTTCCATGTTCATACAGATAGCGATGTAGATATTTCCATGTTTATAGTGATGGCGGTGTAGATATTTCCATGTTTGTAGAGATTGCAGCGTAGATATTTCCATATTTATAGAGATAGCGTTGTACGTATTTCCATGTTTATAGAGATAGCGGAGTAGATATTTCCGTGGTTACACAGATGGCTGGTTAGGTATTTCCACGGGTATACAGATGGCACTGTAGATATTTCCATGTTTATAGATATGGTGGTGTAGATATTTCCATGTTTATACAGATGACTCTGTAGATATTTCCATGTTTATACAGATGGTGGTGTAGATATTTCCATGTTTATAGAGATAACAGTGTAGATATTTCCATGTTTATAAAGATAGCGAAGTAAATATTTCCATGTTGATACAGATAGCGGTGTAGATATTTCCATGTTTACAGAGATAGCGGTGTAGATATTTCCATCTTTGCACAGATTGCGCTGTAGACATTTCGATCTTTACACAGATAGCTGTGTAGATATTTGCAAGTTTACACAGATATCTGTGTAGATACTTCCATGTTTACACAGATAGCGTTGTAGATATTTCCATGTTTATACAGATAGCGGTGTAGATATTTCCATGTTTATACAGATATCGGTGTAGATATTTCCATGTTTATACTGATAGCGGTGGAGATATTTCCATATTTATACAGATAGCGATGTAGATATTTCCATGTTTATAGAGATGGCGGTGTAGATATTTCCATGTTTATAGAGATTGCAATGTAGATATTTCTATGTTTATAGAGATAGTGGTGTAGATATTTCCATGTGTATAGAGATGGCGGTGTAGGTATTTCCATGTGTATAGATATGGCGGTGTAGGTATTTCCATGTTTATAGAGATAGTGGTGAGGATATTTCCGTAGTTATACAGATAGCGTTGTAGGTATTTCCAGGTTTATAGTGATAGTGGTGAGGATATTTCCGTATTTATACAGATAGCGTTGTAGATATTTCCATGTTTATACAGATAGCCGTTTTGGTATTTCCATGTTTATACAGATAGCGGTGTAGATATTTCCATGTTTATACAGATAGCGGTGTAGATATTTCCATGTTTACACAGATAGGTGTGTAGATATTTCCATGTTTACACAGATAGCGTTGTAGATATTTCCATCTGTATACAGATAGCGGTGTAGATATTTCAATGTTTATACAGATAACGGTGTTGGTATTTCCATGTTTATACAGTTAGCGGTGTAGATATTTCCATGTTTATACAGAAGGCAGTGTAGATATTTCCAAGTTTATAAGGATAGCGGTGTAGTTATTTCCATGTTTATACAGATAGCGGTGTACATATTTCCATGTTTCTTCAGATGGCTGTGTAGATATTTCCATGTGTATACAGATGGCAGCGTAGATATTTCCATGTTTATACAGATGGAGGTGTAGATATTTCCATGTTTATACAGATAACGGTGTCGCTATTTCTATGTTTTTACAGATAGCAGTGTAGCTATTCCCATGTTTATAGAGATAGCTGTGTAGATATTTCCATGTTTATACAGATAGCGGTGTAGATATTTCCATGTTTATACAGATAGCGGTGTAGATATTTCCATGTTTATACAGAAGGCGGTGTAGATATTTCCAAGTTTATAAAGATAGCGGTGTAGTTATTTCCATGTTTATACAGATAGCGGTGTACATATTTCCATGTTTCTTCAGATGGCTGTGTAGATATTTCCATGTGTATACAGATGGCAGTGTAGATATTTCCATGTTTATACAGATGGAGGTGTAGATATTTCCAAGTTTATACAGATGACTGTGTAGATATATTCATGTTTTTACAGAGGGCGGTGTAGATATTTCCAAGTTTATACAGATAACGGTGTCGCTATTTCTATGTTTATACAGATAGCAGGGTAGCTATTTCCATGTTTATAGAGATAGCTGTGTAGATATTTCCATGTTTATACAGATTGCGGTGTAGATATTTCCATGTTTATACAGATAGCGTTGTACATATTTCCATGTTTATACAGATAGCGGTGTAGATATTTCAATGTTGATACTGATAGCGGTGGAGCTATTTCCATGTTAATACAGATAGCGATGTAGATATTTCCATGTTTATAGTGATGGCGGTGTAGATATTTCCATGTTTATAGGGATTGCAGTGTAGATATTTTCATATTTATAGAGATAGCGTTGTACGTATTTCCATGTTTATAGAGATAGCGGAGTAGATATTTATAGAGATAGCGTTGTACGTATTTCCATGTTTATAGAGATAGCGGAGTAGATATTTCCGTGGTTACACAGATGGCTGGTTAGGTATTTCCACGGGTATACAGATGGCACTGTAGATATTTCCATGTTTATAGATATGGTGGTGTAGATATTTCCATGTTTATACAGATGACTCTGTAGATATTTGCATGTTTATACAGATGGTGGTGTAGATATTTCCATGTTTATAGAGATAACAGTGTAGATATTTCCATGTTTATAAAGATAGCGAAGTAGATATTTCCATGTTGATACAGATAGCGGTGTAGATATTTCCATGTTTACAGAGATAGCGGTGTAGATATTTCCATCTTTGCACAGATTGCGCTGTAGACATTTCGATCTTTACACAGATAGCTGTGTAGATATTTGCAAGTTTACACAGATATCTGTGTAGATACTTCCATGTTTACACAGATAGCGTTGTAGATATTTCCATGTTTATACAGATAGCGGTGTAGATATTTCCATGTTTATACAGATATCGGCGTAGATATTTCCATGTTTATACTGATAGCGGTGGAGATATTTCCATATTTATACAGATAGCGATGTAGATATTTCCATGTTTATAGAGATGGCGGTGTAGATATTTCCATGTTTATAGAGATTGCAATGTAGATATTTCTATGTTTATAGAGATAGTGGTGTAGATATTTCCATGTGTATAGAGATGGCGGTGTAGGTATTTCCATGTGTATAGAGATGGCGGTGTAGGTATTTCCATGTTTATAGAGATAGTGGTGAGGATATTTCCGTAGTTATACAGATAGCGTTGTAGGTATTTCCAGGTTTATAGTGATAGTGGTGAGGATATTTCCGTATTTATACAGATAGCGTTGTAGTTATTTCCATGTTTATACAGATAGCCGTTTTGGTATTTCCATGTTTATACAGATAGCGGTGTAGATATTTCCATGTTTATACAGATAGCGGTGTAGATATTTCCATGTTTACACAGATAGGTGTGTAGATATTTCCATGTTTACACAGATAGCGTTGTAGATATTTCCATCTTTATACAGATAGCGGTGTAGATATTTCAATGTTTATACAGATAACGGTGTTGGTATTTCCATGTTTATACAGTTAGCGGTGTAGATATTTCCATGTTTATACAGAAGGCGGTGTAGATATTTCCAAGTTTATAAAGATAGCGGTGTAGTTATTTCCATGTTTATACAGATAGCGGTGTACATATTTCCATGTTTCTTCAGATGGCTGTGTAGATATTTCCATGTGTATACAGATGGCAGTGTAGATATTTCCATGTTTACACAGATGGAGGTGTAGATATTTCCAAGTTTATACAGATGACTGTGTAGATATCTTCATGTTTTTACAGAGGGCGGTGTAGATATTTCCATGTTTATACAGATAACGGTGTCGCTATTTCTATGTTTATACAGATAGCAGGGTAGCTATTTCCATGTTTATAGAGATAGCTGTGTAGATATTTCCATGTTTATACAGATAGCGGTGTAGATATTTCCATGTTTATACAGATAGCGTTGTACATATTTCCATGTTTATACAGATAGCGGTGTAGATATTTCAGTGTTTATACTGATAGCGGTGGAGCTATTTCCATGTTAATACAGATAGCGATGTAGATATTTCCATGTTTATAGTGATGGCGGTGTAGATATTTCCATGTTTATAGAGATTGCAGTGTAGATATTTCCATATTTATAGAGATAGCGTTGTACGTATTTCCATGTTTATAGAGATAGCGGAGTAGATATTTCCGTGGTTACACAGATGGCTGGGTAGGTATTTCCACGGGTATACAGATGGCACTGTAGATATTTCCATGTTTATAGATATGGTGGTGTAGATATTTCCATGTTTATACAGATGACTCTGTAGATATTTGCATGTTTATACAGATGGTGGTGTAGATATTTCCATGTTTATAGAGATAACAGTGTAGATATTTCCATGTTTATAAAGATAGCGAAGTAGATATTTCCATGTTGATACAGATAGCGGTGTAGATATTTCCATGTTTACAGAGATAGCGGTGTAGATATTTCCATCTTTGCACAGATTGCGCTGTAGACATTTCGATCTTTACACAGATAGCTGTGTAGATATTTGCAAGTTTACAAAGATATCTGTGTAGATTTCCATGTTTACACAGATAGCGTTGTAGATATTTCCATGTTTATACCGCGAGCGGTGTAGATATTTCCATGTTTATACAGATATCGGTGTAGATATTTCCATGTTTATACTGATAGCGGTGGAGACATTTCCATATTTATACAGATAGCGATGTAGATATTTCCATGTTTATAGAGATGGCGGTGTAGATATTTCCATGTTTATAGAGATTGCAATGTAGATATTTCAATGTTTATAGAGATAGTGGTGTAGATATTTCCATGTGTATAGAGATGGCGTTGTAGGTATTTCCATGTGTATAGAGATGGCGGTGTAGGTATTTCCATGTTTATAGAGATAGTGGTGAGGATATTTCCGTAGTTATACAGATAGCGTTGTAGGTATTTCCAGGTTTATAGTGATAGTGGTGAGGATATTTCCGTATTTATACTGATAGCGTTGTAGATATTTCCATATTTATACAGGTAGCCGTTTTGGTATTTCCATGTTTATACAGATAGCGGTGTAGATATTTCCATGTTTATACAGATAGCGGTGTAGATATTTCCATGTTTACACAGATAGGTGTGTAGATATTTCCATGTTTACACAGATAGCGTTGTAGATATTTACATCTTTATACAGACAGCGGTGTAGATATTTCAATGTTTATACAAATAACGGTGTTGGTATTTCCATGTTTATACAGATAGCGGTGTAGATATTTCCATGTTTATACAGAAGGCGGTGTAGATATTTCCAAGTTTATAAAGATAGCGGTGTAGTTATTTCCATGTTTATACAGATAGCGGTGTACATATTTCCATGTTTCTTCAGATGGCTGTGTAGATATTTCCATGTGTATACACATGGCAGTGTAGATATTTCCATGTTTATACAGATGGAGGTGTAGATTTTTCCAAGTTTATACAGATGACTGTGTAGATATCTTCATGTGTTTACAGAGGGCTGTGTAGATATTTCCATGTTTATACAGATAACGGTGTCGCTATTTCTATGTTTATACAGATAGCAGTGTAGCTATTCCCATGTTTATAGAGATAGCTGTGTAGCTATTTCCATGTTTATACAGATAGCGGTGTAGATATTTCCATGTTTATACAGATAGCGGTGTAGATATTTCCATGTTTATACAGAAGGCGGTGTAGATATTTCCAAGTTTATAAAGATAGCGGTGTAGTTATTTCCATGTTTATACAGATAGCGGTGTACATATTTCCATGTTTCTTCAGATGGCTGTGTAGATATTTCCATGTGTATACAGATGGCAGTGTAGATATTTCCATGTTTATACAGATGGAGGTGTAGATATTTCCAAGTTTATACAGATGACTGTGTAGATATCTTCATGTTTTTACAGAGGGCGGTGTAGATATTTCCATGTTTATACAGATAACGGTGTCGCTATTTCTATGTTTATACAGATAGCAGGGTAGCTATTTCCATGTTTATAGAGATAGCTGTGTAGATATTTCCATGTTTATACAGATTGCGGTGTAGATATTTCCATGTTTATACAGATAGCGTTGTACATATTTCCATGTTTATACAGATAGCGCTGTAGATATTTCAATGTTTATACTGAGAGCGGTGGAGCTATTTCCATGTTAATACAGATAGCGATGTTGATATTTCCCTGTTTATAGTGATGGCGGTGTAGATATTTCCATGTTTATAGAGATTGCAGCGTAGATATTTCCATATTTATAGAGATAGCGTTGTACGTATTTCCATGTTTATAGAGATAGCGGAGTAGATATTTCCGTGGTTACACAGATGGCTGGGTAGGTATTTCCACGGGTATACAGATGGCACTGTAGGTATTTCCATGTTTATAGATATGGTGGTGTAGATATTTCCATGTTTATACAGATGACTCTGTAGATATTTGCATGTTTATACAGATGGTGGTGTAGATATTTCCATGTTTATAGAGATAACAGTGTAGATATTTCCATGTTTATAAAGATAGCGAACTAGATATTTCCATGTTGATACAGATAGCGGTGTAGTTATTTCCATGTTTACAGAGATGGCGGTGTAGATATTTCCATCTTTGCACAGATTGCGCTGTAGACATTTCGATCTTTACACAGATAGCTGTGTAGATATTTGCAAGTTTACACAGATATCTGTGTAGATACTTCCATGTTTACACAGATAGCATTGTAGATATTTCCATGTTTATACAGATAGCGGTGTAGATATTTCCATGTTTATACAGATATCGGTGTAGATATTTCCATGTTTATACTGATAGCGGTGGAGATATTTCCATATTTATACAGATAGCGATGTAGATATTTCCATGTTTATAGAGATGGCGGTGTAGATATTTCCATGTTTATAGAGATTGCAATGTAGATATTTCTATGTTTATAGAGATAGTGGTGTAGATATTTCCATGTGTATAGAGATGGCGGTGTAGGTATTTCCATGTGTATAGATATGGCGGTGTAGGTATTTCCATGTTTATAGAGATAGTGGTGAGAATATTTCCGTATTTATACAGATAGCGTTGTAGGTATTTCCAGGTTTATAGTGAGAGTGGTGACGATATTTCCGTATTTATACAAATAGCGTTGTAGATATTTCCATGTTTATACAGATAGCCGCTTTGGAATTTCCATGTTTATACAGATAGCGGTGTAGATATTTCCATGTTTATACAGATAGCGGTGTAGATATTTCCATGTTTACACAGATAGGTGTGTAGATATTTCCATGTTTACACAGATAGCGTTGTAGATATTTCCATCTTTATACAGATAGCGGTGTAGATATTTCAATGTTTATACAGATAACGGTGTTGGTATTTCCATGTTTATACAGATAGCGGTGTAGATATTTCCATGTTTATACAGATAGCGGTGTAGATATTTCCATGTTTATACAGAAGGCGGTGTAGATATTTCCAAGTTTATAAAGATAGCGGTGTAGTTATTTCCATGTTTATACAGATAGCGGTGTACATATTTCCATGTTTCTTCAGATGGCTGTGTAGATATTTCCATGTGTATACAGATGGCAGTGTAGATATTTCCATGTTTATACAGATGGAGGTGTAGATATTTCCAAGTTTCTACAGATGACTGTGTATATATCTTCATGTTTTTACAGAGGGCGGTGTAGATATTTCGATGTTTATACAGATAACGGTGTCGCTATTTCTATGTTTATACAGATAGCAGTGTAGCTATTCCCATGTTTATAGAGATAGCTGTGTAGATATTTCCATGTTTATACAGAAAGCGGTGTAGATATTTCCATGTTTATACAGAAGGCGGTGTAGATATTTCCAAGTTTATAAAGATAGTGGTGTAGTTATTTCCATGTTTATACAGATAGCGGTGTACATATTTCCATGTTTCTTCAGTTGGCTGTGTAGATATTTCCATGTGTATACAGATGGCAGTGTAGATATTTCCATGTTTATACAGATGGAGGTGTAGATATTTCCAAGTTTATACAGATGACTGTGTTGATATCTTCATGTTTTTACAGAGGGCGGTGTAGATATTTCCATGTTTATACAGATAACGGTGTCGCTATTTCTATGTTTATACAGATAGCAGTGTAGCTATTCCCATGTTTATAGAGATAGCTGTGTAGATATTTCCATGTTTATACAGATAGCGGTGTAGATATTTCCATGTTTATGCAGATAGCAGTGTAGATATTTCCATGTTTATACAGAAGGCGGTGTAGATATTTCCAAGTTTGTAAAGATAGCGGTGTAGTTATTTCCATGTTTATACAGATAGCGGTGTACATAATTCCATGTTTCTTCAGATGGCTGTGTAGATATTTCCATGTGTATACAGATGGCAGTGTAGATATTTCCATGTTTATACAGATGGAGGTGTAGATATTTCCAAGTTTATACAGATGACTGTGTAGATATCTTCATGTTTTTACAGAGGGCGGTGTAGATATTTCCATGTTTATACAGATAACGGTGTCGCTATTTCTATGTTTATACAGATAGCAGTGTAGCTATTTCCATGTTTATAGAGATAGCTGTGTAGATATTTCCATGTTTATACAGATAGCGGTGTAGATATTTCCATGTTTATACAGATAGCGTTGTACATATTTCCATGTTTATACAGATAGCGGTGTAGATATTTCAGTGTTTATACTGATAGCGGTGGAGCTATTTCCATGTTCATACAGATAGCGATGTAGATATTTCCATGTTTATAGTGATGGCCGTGTAGAGATTTCCATGTTTATAGAGATTGCAGTGTAGATATTTCCATATTTATAGAGATAGCGTTGTACGTATTTCCATGTTTATAGAGATAGCGGAGTAGATATTTCCGTGGTTACACAGATGGCTGGGTAGGTATTTCCACGGGTATACAGATGGCACTGTTGATATTTCCATGTTTATAGATATGGTGGTGTAGATATTTCCATGTTTATACAGATGACTCTGTAGATATTTGCATGTTTATACAGATGGTGGTGTAGATATTTCCATGTTTATAGAGATAACATTGTAGATATTTCCATGTTTATAAAGATAGCGAAGTAGATATTTCCATGTTGATACAGATAGCGGTGTAGATATTTCCATGTTTACAGAGATAGCGGTGTAGATATTTCCATCTTTGCACAGATTGCGCTGTAGACATTTCGATCTTTACACAGACAGCTGTGTAGATATTTGCAAGTTTACACAGATATCTGTGTAGATACTTCCATGTTTACACAGATAGCGTTGTAGATATTTCCATGTTTATACAGATAGCGGTGTAGATATTTCCATGTTTATACAGATATCGGTGTAGATATTTCCACATTTATACTGATAGCGGTGGAGATATTTCCATATTTATACAGATAGCGATGTAGATATTTCCATGTTTATAGAGATGGCGGTGTAGATATTTCCATGTTTATAGAGATTGCAATGTAGATATTTCTATGTTTATAGAGAAAGTGCTGTAGATATTTCCATGTGTATAGAGATGGCGGTGTAGGTATTTCCATGTGTATAGATATGGCGGTGTAGGTATTTCCATGTTTATAGAGATAGTGGTGAGGATATTTCCGTATTTATACAGATAGCGTTGTAGGTATTTCCAGGTTTATAGTGATAGTGGTGAGGATATTTCCGTATTTATACAGATAGCGTTGTAGATATTTCCATGTTTATACAGATAGCCGTTTTGGTATTTCCATGTTTATACAGATAGCGGTGTAGATATTTCCATGTTTATACAGATAGCGGTGTAGATATTTCCATGTTTACACAGATAGGTGTGTAGATATTTCCATGTTTACACAGATAGCGTTGTAGATATTTCCATCTTTATACAGATAGCGGTGTAGATATTTCAATGTTTATACAGATAACGGTGTTGGTATTTCCATGTTTATACGGATAGCGGTGTAGATATTTCCATGTTTATACAGAAGGCGGTGTAGATATTTCCAAGTTTATAAAGATAGCGGTGTAGTTATTTCCATGTTTATACAGATAGCGGTGTACATATTTCCATGTTTCTTCAGATGGCTGTGTAGATATTTCCATGTGTATACAGATGGCAGTGTAGATATTTCCATATTTATACAGATGGAGGTGTAGATATTTCCAAGTTTATACAGATGACTGTGTAGATATATTCATGTTTTTACAGAGGGCGGTGTAGATATTTCCATGTTTATATAGATAACGGTGTCGCTATTTCTATGTTTATACAGATAGCAGTGTAGCTATTTCCATGTTTATAGAGATAGCTGTGTAGATATTTCCATGTTTATACAGATAGCGGTGTAGATATTTCCATGTTTATACAGATAGCGCTGTACATATTTCCATGTCTATACAGATAGCGGTGTAGATATTTCAGTGTTTATACTGATAGCGGTGGAGATATTTCCATGTTAATACAGATAGCGATGTAGATATTTCCATGTTTATAGTGATGGCCGTGTAGATATTTCCATGTTTATAGAGATTGCAGCGTAGTTATTTCCATATTTATAGAGATAGCGTTGTACGTATTTCCATGTTTATAGAGATAGCGGAGGAGATATTTCCGTGGTTACACAGATGGCTGGGTAGGTATTTCCACGGGTATACAGATGGCACTGTAGATATTTCCATGTTTATAGATATGGTGGTGTAGATATTTCCATGTTTATACAGATGACTCTGTAGATATTTGCATGTTTATACAGATGGTGGTGTAGATATTTCCATGTTTATAGAGATAACAGTGTAGATATTTCCATGTTTATAAAGATAGCGAAGTAGATATTTCCATGTTGATACAGATCCGGTGTAGATATTTCCATGTTTACAGAGATAGCGGTGTAGATATTTCCATCTTTGCACAGATTGCGCTGTAGACATTTCGATCTTTACACAGATAGCTGTGTAGATATTTGCAAGTTTACACAGATATCTGTGTAGATACTTCCATGTTTACACAGATAGCGTTGTAGATATTTCCATGTTTATACAGATAGCGGTGTAGATATTTCCATGTTTATACAGATATCGGTGTAGATATTTCCATGTTTATACTGATAGCGGTGGAGATATTTCCATATTTATACAGATAGCGATGTAGATATTTCCATGTTTATAGAGATGGCGGTGTAGATATTTCCATGTTTATAGAGATTGCAATGTAGATATTTCTATGTTTATAGAGATAGTGGTGTAGATATTTCCATGTGTATAGAGATGGCGGTGTAGGTATTTCCATGTGTATAGATATGGCGGTGTAGGTATTTCCATGTTTATAGAGATAGTGGTGAGGATATTTCCATAGTTATACAGATAGCGTTGTAGGTATTTCCAGGTTTATAGTGATAGTGGTGAGGATATTTCCGTATTTATACAGATAGCGTTGTAGATATTTCCATGTTTATACAGATAGCCGTTTTGGTATTTCCATGTTTATACAGATAGCGGTGTAGATATTTCCATGTTTATACAGATAGCGGTGTAGATATTTCCATGTTTACACAGATAGGTTTGTAGATATTTCCATGTTTACACAGATAGCGTTGTAGATATTTCCATCTTTATACAGATAGCGGTGTAGATATTTCAATGTTTATACAGATAACGGTGTTGGTATTTCCATGTTTATACAGATAGCGGTGTAGATATTTCCATGTTTATACAGAAGGCGGTGTAGATATTTCCAAGTTTATAAAGATAGCGGTGTAGTTATTTCCATGTTTATACAGATAGCGGTGTACATATTTCCATGTTTCTTCAGATGGCTGTGTAGATATTTCCATGTGTATACAGATGGCAGTGTAGATATTTCCATGTTTATACAGATGGAGGTGTAGATATTTCCAAGTTTATACAGATGACTGTGTAGATATCTTCATGTTTTTACAGAGGGCGGTGTAGATATTTCCATGTTTATACAGATAACGGTGTCGCTATTTCTATGTTTATACAGATAGCAGTGTAGCTATTTCCATGTTTATAGAGATAGCTGTGTAGATATTTCCATGTTTATACAGATAGCGGTGTAGATATTTCATGTTTATACAGATAGCGTTGTACATATTTCCATGTTTATACAGATTGCGGTGTAGATATTTCAGTGTTTATACTGATAGCGGTGGAGCTATTTCCATGTTAATACAGATAGCGATGTAGATATTTCCATGTTTATAGTGATGGCGGTGTAGATATTTCCATGTTTATAGAGATTGCAGCGTAGATATTTCCATATTTATAGAGATAGCGTTGTACGTATTTCCATGTTTATAGAGATAGCGGAGTAGATATTTCCGTGGTTACACAGATGGCTGGGTAGGTATTTCCACGGGTATACAGATGGCACTGTAGATATTTCCATGTTTATAGATATGGTGGTGTAGATATTTCCATGTTTATACAGATGACTCTGTAGATATTTGCATGTTTATACAGATGGTGGTGTAGATATTTCCATGTTTATAGAGATAACAGTGTAGATATTTCCATGTTTATAAAGATAGCGAAGTAGATATTTCCATGTTGATACAGATAGCGGTGTAGATATTTCCATGTTTACAGAGATAGCGGTGTAGATATTTCCATCTTTGCACAGATTGCGCTGTAGACATTTCGATCTTTACACAGATAGCTGTGTAGATATTTGCAAGTTTACACAGATATCTGTGTAGATACTTCCATGTTTACACAGATAGCGTTGTAGATATTTCCATGTTTATACAGATAGCGGTGTAGATATTTCCATGTTTATACAGATATCGGTGTAGATATTTCCATGTTTATACTGATAGCGGTGGAGATATTTCCATATTTATACAGATAGCGATGTAGATATTTCCATGTTTATAGAGATGGCGGTGTAGATATTTCCATGTTTATAGAGATTGCAATGTAGATATTTCTATGTTTATAGAGATAGTGGTGTAGATATTTCCATGTGTATAGAGATGGCGGTGTAGGTATTTCCATGTGTATAGAGATGGCGGTGTAGGTATTTCCATGTTTATAGAGATAGTGGTGAGGATATTTCCGTAGTTATACAGATAGCGTTGTAGGTATTTCCAGGTTTATAGTGATAGTGGTGAGGATATTTCCGTATTTATACAGATAGCGTTGTAGATATTTCCATGTTTATACAGATAGCCGTTTTGGTATTTCCATGTTTATACAGATAGCGGTGTAGATATTTCCATGTTTATACAGATAGCGGTGTAGATATTTCCATGTTTACACAGATAGGTGTGTAGATATTTCCATGTTTACACAGATAGCGTTGTAGATATTTCCATCTTTATACAGATAGCGGTGTAGATATTTCAATGTTTATACAGATAACGGTGTTGGTATTTCCATGTTTATACAGTTAGCGGTGTAGATATTTCCATGTTTATACAGAAGGCGGTGTAGATATTTCCAAGTTTATAAAGATAGCGGTGTAGTTATTTCCATGTTTATACAGATAGCGGTGTACATATTTCCATGTTTCTTCAGATGGCTGTGTAGATATTTCCATGTGTATACAGATGGCAGTGTAGATATTTCCATGTCTATACAGATGGAGGTGTAGATATTTCCAAGTTTATACAGATGACTGTGTAGATATCTTCATGTTTTTACAGAGGGCGGTGTAGATATTTCCATGTTTATACAGATAACGGTGTCGCTATTTCTATGTTTATACAGATAGCAGTGTAGCTATTTCCATGTTTATAGAGATAGCTGTGTAGATATTTCCATGTTTATACAGATAGCGGTGTAGATATTTCCATGTTTATACAGATAGCGTTGTACATATTTCCATGTTTATACAGATAGCGGCGTAGATATTTCAGTGTTTATACTGATAGCGGTGGAGCTATTTCCATGTTCATACAGATAGCGATGTAGATATTTCCCTGTTTATAGTGATGGCGGTGTAGATATTTCCATGTTTGTAGAGATTGCAGAGTAGATATTTCCATATTTATAGAGATAGCGTTGTACGTATTTCCATGTTTATAGAGATAGCGGAGTAGATATTTCCGTGGTTACACAGATGGCTGGTTAGGTATTTCCACGGGTATACAGATGGCACTGTAGATATTTCCATGTTTATAGATATGGTGGTGTAGATATTTCCATGTTTATACAGATGACTCTGTAGATATTTGCATGTTTATACAGATGGTGGTGTAGATATTTCCATGTTTATAGAGATAACAGTGTAGATATTTCCATGTTTATAAAGATAGCGAAGTAAATATTTCCATGTTGATACAGATAGCGGTGTAGATATTTCCATGTTTACAGAGATAGCGGTGTAGATATTTCCGTCTTTGCACAGATTGCGCTGTAGACATTTCGATCTTTACACAGATAGCTGTGTAGATATTTGCAAGTTTACACAGATATCTGTGTAGATACTTCCATGTTTACACAGATAGCGTTGTAGATATTTCCATGTTTATACAGATAGCGGTGTAGATATTTCCATGTTTATACAGATATCGGTGTAGATATTTCCATGTTTATACTGATAGCGGTGGAGATATTTCCATATTTATACAGATAGCGATGTAGATATTTCCATGTTTATAGAGATGGCGGTGTAGATATTTCCATGTTTATAGAGATTGCAATGTAGATATTTCTATGTTTATAGAGATAGTGGTGTAGATATTTCCATGTGTATAGAGATGGCGGTGTAGGTATTTCCATGTGTATAGAGATGGCGGTGTAGGTATTTCCATGTTTATAGAGATAGTGGTGAGGATATTTCCGTAGTTATACAGATAGCGTTGTAGGTATTTCCAGGTTTATAGTGATAGTGGTGAGGATATTTCCGTATTTATACAGATAGCGTTGTAGATATTTCCATGTTTATACAGATAGCCGTTTTGGTATTTCCATGTTTATACAGATAGCGGTGTAGATATTTCCATGTTTATACAGATAGCGGTGTAGATATTTCCATGTTTACACAGATAGGTGTGTAGATATTTCCATGTTTACACAGATAGCTTTGTAGATATTTCCATCTGTATACAGATAGCGGTGTAGATATTTCAATGTTTATACAGATAACGGTGTTGGTATTTCCATGTTTATACAGTTAGCGGTGTAGATATTTCCATGTTTATACAGAAGGCGGTGTAGATATTTCCTAGTTTATAAGGATAGCGGTGTAGTTATTTCCATGTTTATACAGATAGCGGTGTACATATTTCCAAGTTTCTTCAGATGGCTGTGTAGATATTTCCATGTGTATACAGATGGCAGTGTAGATATTTCCATGTTTATAGATATGGTGGTGTAGATATTTCCATGTTTATACAGATGACTCTGTAGATATTTGCATGTTTATACAGATGGTGGTGTAGATATTTCCATGTTTATAGAGATAACAGTGTAGATATTTCCATGTTTATAAAGATAGCGAAGTAGATATTTCCATGTTGATACAGATAGCGGTGTAGATATTTCCATGTTTACAGAGATAGCGGTGTAGATATTTCCATCTTTGCACAGATTGCGCTGTAGACATTTCGATCTTTACACAGATAGCTGTGTAGATATTTGCAAGTTTACACAGATATCTGTGTAGATACTTCCATGTTTACACAGATAGCGTTGTAGATATTTCCATGTTTATACAGATAGCGGTGTAGATATTTCCATGTTTATACAGATATCGGTGTAGATATTTCCATGTTTATACTAATAGCGGTGGAGATATTTCCATATTTATACAGATAGCGATGTAGATATTTCCATGTTTATAGAGATGGCGGTGTAGATATTTCCATGTTTATAGAGATTGCAATGTAGATATTTCTATGTTTATAGAGATAGTGGTGTAGATATTTCCATGTGTATAGAGATGGCGGTGTAGGTATTTCCATGTGTATAGAGATGGCGGTGTAGGTATTTCCATGTTTATAGAGATAGTGGTGAGGATATTTCCGTAGTTATACAGATAGCGTTGTAGGTATTTCCAGGTTTATAGTGATAGTGGTGAGGATATTTCCGTATTTATACAGATAGCGTTGTAGATATTTCCATGTTTATACAGATAGCCGTTTTGGTATTTCCATGTTTATACAGATAGCGGTGTAGATATTTCCATGTTTATACAGATAGCGGTGTAGATATTTCCATGTTTACACAGATAGGTGTGTAGATATTTCCATGTTTACACAGATAGCGTTGTAGATATTTCCATCTTTATACAGATAGCGGTGTAGATATTTCAATGTTTATACAGATAACGGTGTTGGTATTTCCATGTTTATACAGTTAGCGGTGTAGATATTTCCATGTTTATACAGAAGGCGGTGTAGATATTTCCAAGTTTATAAAGATAGCGGTGTAGTTATTTCCATGTTTATACAGATAGCGGTGTACATATTTCCATGTTTCTTCAGATGGCTGTGTAGATATTTCCATGTGTATACAGATGGCAGTGTAGATATTTCCATGTTTATACAGATGGAGGTGTAGATATTTCCAAGTTTATACAGATGACTGTGTAGATATCTTCATGTTTTTACAGAGGGCGGTGTAGATATTTCCATGTTTATACAGATAACGGTGTCGCTATTTCTATGTTTATACAGATAGCAGTGTAGCTATTTCCATGTTTATAGAGATAGCTGTGTAGATATTTCCATGTTTATACAGATAGCGGTGTAGATATTTCCATGTTTATACAGATAGCGTTGTACATATTTCCATGTTTATACAGATAGCGGTGTAGATATTTCAGTGTTTCTACTGATACCGGGGGAGCTATTTCCATGTTCATACAGATAGCGATGTAGATATTTCCATGTTTATAGTGATGGCGGTGTAGATATTTCCATGTTTGTAGAGATTGCAGCGTAGATATTTCCATATTTATAGAGATAGCGTTGTACGTATTTCCATGTTTATAGAGATAGCGGAGTAGATATTTCCGTGGTTACACAGATGGCTGGTTAGGTATTTCCACGGGTATAAAGATGGCACTGTAGATATTTCCATGTTTATAGATATGGTGGTGTAGATATTTCCATGTTTATACAGATGACTCTGTAGATATTTGCATGTTTATACAGATGGTGGTGTAGATATTTCCATGTTTATAGAGATAACAGTGTAGATATTTCCATGTTTATAAAGATAGCGAAGTAGATATTTCCATGTTGATACAGATAGCGGTGTAGATATTTCCATGTTTACAGAGATAGCGGTGTAGATATTTCCATCTTTGCACAGATTGCGCTGTAGACATTTCGATCTTTACACAGATAGCTGTGTAGATATTTGCAAGTTTACACAGATATCTGTGTAGATACTTCCATGTTTACACAGATAGCGTTGTAGATATTTCCATGTTTATACAGATAGCGGTGTAGATATTTCCATGTTTATACAGATATCGGCGTAGATATTTCCATGTTTATACTGATAGCGGTGGAGATATTTCCATATTTATACAGATAGCGATGTAGATATTTCCATGTTTATAGAGGTGGCGGTGTAGATATTTCCATGTTTATAGAGATTGCAATGTAGATATTTCTATGTTTATAGAGATAGTGGTGTAGATATTTCCATGTGTATAGAGATGGCGGTGTAGGTATTTCCATGTGTATAGATATGGCGGTGTAGGTATTTCCATGTTTATAGAGATAGTGGTGAGGATATTTCCGTAGTTATACAGATAGCGTTGTAGGTATTTCCAGGTTTATAGTGATAGTGGTGAGGATATTTCCGTATTTATACAGATAGCGTTGTAGATATTTCCATGTTTATACAGATAGCCGTTTTGGTATTTCCATGTTTATACAGATAGCGGTGTAGATATTTCCATGTTTATACAGATAGCGGTGTAGATATTTCCATGTTTACACAGATAGGTGTGTAGATATTTCCATGTTTACACAGATAGCGTTGTAGATATTTCCATCTGTATACAGATAGCGGTGTAGATATTTCAATGTTTATACAGATAACGGTGTTGGTATTTCCATGTTTATACAGTTAGCGGTGTAGATATTTCCATGTTTATACAGAAGGCGGTGTAGATATTTCCAAGTTTATAAGGATAGCGGTGTAGTTATTTCCATGTTTATACAGATAGCGGTGTACATATTTCCATGTTTCTTCAGATGGCTGTGTAGATATTTCCATGTGTATACAGATGGCAGCGTAGATATTTCCATGTTTATACAGATGGAGGTGTAGATATTTCCATGTTTATACAGATAACGGTGTCGCTATTTCTATGTTTTTACAGATAGCAGTGTAGCTATTCCCATGTTTATAGAGATAGCTGTGTAGATATTTCCATGTTCATACAGATAGCGGTGTAGATATTTCCATGTTTATACAGATAGCGGTGTAGATATTTCCATGTTTATACAGAAGGCGGTGTAGATATTTCCAAGTTTATAAAGATAGCGGTGTAGTTATTTCCATGTTTATACAGATAGCGGTGTACATATTTCCATGTTTCTTCAGATGGCTGTGTAGATATTTCCATGTGTATACAGATGGCAGTGTAGATATTTCCATGTTTATACAGATGGAGGTGTAGATATTTCCAAGTTTATACAGATGACTGTGTAGATATATTCATATTTTTACAGAGGGCGGTGTAGATATTTCCAAGTTTATACAGATAACGGTGTCGCTATTTCTATGTTTATACAGATAGCAGGGTAGCTATTTCCATGTTTATAGAGATAGCTGTGTAGATATTTCCATGTTTATACAGATTGCGGTGTAGATATTTCCATGTTTATACAGATAGCGTTGTACATATTTCCATGTTTATACAGATAGCGGTGTAGATATTTCAATGTTGATACTGATAGCGGTGGAGCTATTTCCATGTTAATACAGATAGCGATGTAGATATTTCCATGTTTATAGTGATGGCGGTGTAGATATTTCCATGTTTATAGGGATTGCAGTGTAGATATTTTCATATTTATAGAGATAGCGTTGTACGTATTTCCATGTTTATAGAGATAGCGGAGTAGATATTTATAGAGATAGCGTTGTACGTATTTCCATGTTTATAGAGATAGCGGAGTAGATATTTCCGTGGTTACACAGATGGCTGGTTAGGTATTTCCACGGGTATACAGATGGCACTGTAGATATTTCCATGTTTATAGATATGGTGGTGTAGATATTTCCATGTTTATACAGATGACTCTGTAGATATTTGCATGTTTATACAGATGGTGGTGTAGATATTTCCATGTTTATAGAGATAACAGTGTAGATATTTCCATGTTTATAAAGATAGCGAAGTAGATATTTCCATGTTGATACAGATAGCGGTGTAGATATTTCCATGTTTACAGAGATAGCGGTGTAGATATTTCCATCTTTGCACAGATTGCGCTGTAGACATTTCGATCTTTACACAGATAGCTGTGTAGATATTTGCAAGTTTACACAGATATCTGTGTAGATACTTCCATGTTTACACAGATAGCGTTGTAGATATTTCCATGTTTATACAGATAGCGGTGTAGATATTTCCATGTTTATACAGATATCGGCGTAGATATTTCCATGTTTATACTGATAGCGGTGGAGATATTTCCATATTTATACAGATAGCGATGTAGATATTTCCATGTTTATAGAGGTGGCGGTGTAGATATTTCCATGTTTATAGAGATTGCAATGTAGATATTTCTATGTTTATAGAGATAGTGGTGTAGATATTTCCATGTGTATAGAGATGGCGGTGTAGGTATTTCCATGTGTATAGAGATGGCGGTGTAGGTATTTCCATGTTTATAGAGATAGTGGTGAGGATATTTCCGTAGTTATACAGATAGCGTTGTAGGTATTTCCAGGTTTATAGTGATAGTGGTGAGGATATTTCCGTATTTATACAGATAGCGTTGTAGATATTTCCATGTTTATACAGATAGCCGTTTTGGTATTTCCATGTTTATACAGATAGCGGTGTAGATATTTCCATGTTTATACAGATAGCGGTGTAGATATTTCCATGTTTACACAGATAGGTATGTAGATATTTCCATGTTTACACAGATAGCGTTGTAGATATTTCCATCTGTATACAGATAGCGGTGTAGATATTTCAATGTTTATACAGATAACGGTGTTGGTATTTCCATGTTTATACAGTTAGCGGTGTAGATATTTCCATGTTTATACAGAAGGCGGTGTAGATATTTCCAAGTTTATAAAGATAGCGGTGTAGTTATTTCCATGTTTATACAGATAGCGGTGTACATATTTCCATGTTTCTTCAGATGGCTGTGTAGATATTTCCATGTGTATACAGATGGCAGTGTAGATATTTCCATGTTTATACAGATGGAGGTGTAGATATTTCCAAGTTTATACAGATGACTGTGTAGATATCTTCATGTTTTTACAGAGGGCGGTGTAGATATTTCCATGTTTATACAGATAACGGTGTCGCTATTTCTATGTTTATACAGATAGCAGTGTAGCTATTTCCATGTTTATAGAGATAGCTGTGTAGATATTTCCATGTTTATACAGATAGCGGTGTAGATATTTCCATGTTTATACAGATAGCGTTGTACATATTTCCATGTTTATACAGATAGCGGTGTAGATATTTCAGTGTTTATACTGATAGCGGTGGAGCTATTTCCATGTTCATACAGATAGCGATGTAGATATTTCCATGTTTATAGTGATGGCGGTGTAGATATTTCCATGTTTGTAGAGATTGCAGCGTAGATATTTCCATATTTATAGAGATAGCGTTGTACGTATTTCCATGTTTATAGAGATAGCGGAGTAGATATTTCCGTGGTTACACAGATGGCTGGGTAGGTATTTCCACGGGTATACAGATGGCACTGTAGATATTTCCATGTTTATAGATATGGTGGTGTAGATATTTCCATGTTTATACAGATGACTCAGTAGATATTTGCATGTTTATACAGATGGTGGTGTAGATATTTCCATGTTTATAGAGATAACAGTGTAGATATTTCCATGTTTATAAAGATAGCGAAGTAAATATTTCCATGTTGATACAGATAGCGGTGTAGATATTTCCATGTTTACAGAGATAGCGGTGTAGATATTTCCATCTTTGCACAGATTGCGCTGTAGACATTTCTATCTTTACACAGATAGCTGTGTAGATATTTGCAAGTTTACACAGATATCTGTGTAGATACTTCCATGTTTACACAGATAGCGTTGTAGATATTTCCATGTTTATACAGATAGCGGTGTAGATATTTCCATGTTTATACAGATATCGGTGTAGATATTTCCATGTTTATGCTGATAGCGTTGGAGATATTTCCATATTTATACAGATAGCGATGTAGATATTTCCATGTTTATAGAGATGGCGGTGTAGATATTTCCATGTTTATAGAGATTGCAATGTAGATATTTCTATGTTTATAGAGATAGTGGTGTAGATATTTCCATGTGTATAGAGATGGCGGTGTAGGTATTTCCATGTGTATAGATATGGCGGTGTAGGTATTTCCATGTTTATAGAGATAGTGGTGAGGATATTTCCGTAGTTATACAGATAGCGTTGTAGGTATTTCCAGGTTTATAGTGATAGTGGTGAGGATATTTCCGTATTTATACAGATAGCGTTGTAGATATTTCCATGTTTATACAGATAGCCGTTTTGGTATTTCCATGTTTATACAGATAGCGGTGTAGATATTTCCATGTTTATACAGATAGCGGTGTAGATATTTCCATGTTTACACAGATAGGTGTGTAGATATTTCCATGTTTACACAGATAGCGTTGTAGATATTTCCATCTGTATACAGATAGCGGTGTAGATATTTCAATGTTTATACAGATAACGGTGTTGGTATTTCCATGTTTATACAGTTAGCGGTGTAGATATTTCCATGTTTATACAGAAGGCGGTGTAGATATTTCCAAGTTTATAAGGATAGCGGTGTAGTTATTTCCATGTTTATACAGATAGCGGTGTACATATTTCCATGTTTCTTCAGATGGCTGTGTAGATATTTCCATGTGTATACAGATGGCAGTGTAGATATTTCCATGTTTATACAGATGGAGGTGTAGATATTTCCATGTTTATACAGATAATGGTGTCGCTATTTCTATGTTTTTACAGATAGCAGTGTAGCTATTCCCATGTTTATAGAGATAGCTGTGTAGATATTTCCATGTTTATACAGATAGCGGTGTAGATATTTCCATGTTTATACAGATAGCGGTGTAGATATTTCCATGTTTATACAGAAGGCGGTGTAGATATTTCCAAGTTTATAAAGATAGCGGTGTAGTTATTTCCATGTTTATACAGATAGCGGTGTACATATTTCCATGTTTCTTCAGATGGCTGTGTAGATATTTCCATGTGTATACAGATGGCAGTGTAGATATTTCCATGTTTATACAGATGGAGGTGTAGATATTTCCAAGTTTATACAGATGACTGTGTAGATATATTCATGTTTTTACAGAGGGCGGTGTAGATATTTCCAAGTTTATACAGATAACGGTGTCGCTATTTCTATGTTTATACAGATAGCAGGGTAGCTATTTCCATGTTTATAGAGATAGCTGTGTAGATATTTCCATGTTTATACAGATTGCGGTGTAGATATTTCCATGTTTATACAGATAGCGTTGTACATATTTCCATGTTTATACAGATAGCGGTGTAGATATTTCAATGTTGATACTGATAGCGGTGGAGCTATTTCCATGTTAATACAGATAGCGATGTAGATATTTCCATGTTTATAGTGATGGCGGTGTAGATATTTCCATGTTTATAGGGATTGCAGTGTAGATATTTTCATATTTATAGAGATAGCGTTGTACGTATTTCCATGTTTATAGAGATAGCGGAGTAGATATTTCCGTGGTTACACAGATGGCTGGGTAGGTATTTCCACGGGTATACAGATGGCACTGTAGGTATTTCCATGTTTATAGATATGGTGGTGTAGATATTTCCATGTTTATACAGATGACTCTGTAGATATTTGCATGTTTATACAGATGGTGGTGTAGATATTTCCATGTTTATAGAGATAACAGTGTAGATATTTCCATGTTTATAAAGATAGCGAAGTAGATATTTCCATGTTGATACAGATAGCGGTGTAGATATTTCCATGTTTACAGAGATAGCGGTGTAGATATTTCCATCTTTGCACAGATTGCGCTGTAGACATTTCGATCTTTACACAGATATCTGTGTAGATATTTGCAAGTTTACACAGATATCTGTGTAGATACTTCCATGTTTACACAGATAGTGTTGTAGATATTTCCATGTTTATACAGATAGCGGTGGAGATATTTCCATATTTATACAGATAGCGATGTAGATATTTCCATGTTTATTGAGATGGCGGTGTAGATATTTCCATGTTTATAGAGATTGCAATGTAGATATTTCTATGTTTATAGAGATAGTGGTGTAGATATTTCCATGTGTATAGAGATGGCGGTGTAGGTATTTCCATGTGTATAGATATGGCGGTGTAGGTATTTCCATGTTTATAGAGATAGTGGTGAGGATATTTCCGTATTTATACAGATAGCGTTGTAGGTATTTCCAGGTTTATAGTGATAGTGGTGAGGATATTTCCGTATTTATACTGATAGCGTTGTAGATATTTCCATGTTTATACAGATAGCCGTTTTGGTATTTCCGTGTTTATACAGATAGCGGTGTAGATATTTCCATGTTTATACAGATAGCGGTGTAGATATTTCCATGTTTACACAGATAGGTGTGTAGATATTTCCATGTTTACACAGATAGCGTTGTAGATATTTCCATCTTTATACAGATAGCTGTGTAGATATTTCAATGTTTATACACATAACGGTGTTGGTATTTCCATGTTTATACAGATAGCGGTGTAGATATTTCCATGTTTATACAGAAGGCGGTGTAGATATTTCCAAGTTTATAAAGATAGCGGTGTAGTTATTTCCATGTTTATACAGATAGCGGTGTACATATTTCCATGTTTCTTCAGATGGCTGTGTAGATATTTCCATGTGTATACAGATGGCAGTGCAGATATTTCCATGTTTATACAGATGGAGGTGTAGATATTTCCAAGTTTATACAGATGACTGTGTAGATATCTTCGTGTTTTTACAGAGGGCGGTGTAGATATTTCCATGTTTATACAGATAACGGTGTCGCTGTTTCTATGTTTATACAGATAGCAGGGTAGCTATTTCCATGTTTATAGAGATAGCTGTGTAGATATTTCCATGTTTATACAGATTGCGGTGTAGATATTTCCATGTTTATACAGATAGCGTTGTACATATTTCCATGTTTATACAGATAGCGGTGTAGATATTTCAGTGTTTATACTGATAGCGGTGGAGCTATTTCCATGTTAATACAGATAACGATGTAGATATTTCCATGTTTATAGTGATGGCGGTGTAGATATTTCCATGTTTATAGAGATTGCAGTGTAGATATTTCCATATTTATAGAGATAGCGTTGTACGTATTTCCATGTTTATAGAGATAGCGGAGTAGATATTTCCGTGGTTACACAGATGGCTGGGTAGGTATTTCCACGGGTATACAGATGGCACTGTAGATATTTCCATGTTTATAGATATGGTGGTGTAGATATTTCCATGTTTATACAGATGACTCTGTAGATATTTCCATGTTTATACAGATGGTGGTGTAGATATTTCCATGTTTATAGAGATAACAGTGTAGATATTTCCATGTTTATAAAGATAGCGAAGTAGATATTTCCATGTTGATACAGATAGCGGTGTAGATATTTCCATGTTTACAGAGATAGCGGTGTAGATATTTCCATCTTTGCACAGATTGCGCTGTAGACATTTCGATCATTACACAGATAGCTGTGTAGATATTTGCAAGTTTACACAGATATCTGTGTAGATTTCCATGTTTACACAGATAGCGTTGTAGATATTTCCATGTTTATACAGATAGCGGTGTAGATATTTCCATGTTTATACAGATAGCGGTGTAGATATTTCCATGTTTATACAGAAGGCGGTGTAGATATTTCCAAGTTTATAAAGATAGCGGTGTAGTTATTTCCATGTTTATACAGATAGCGGTGTACATAATTCCATGTTTCTTTAGATGGCTGTGTAGATATTTCCATGTGTATACAGATGGCAGTGTAGATATTTCCATGTTTATACAGATGGAGGTGTAGATATTTCCAAGTTTATACAGATGACTGTGTAGATATCTTCATGTTTTTACAGAGGGCGGTGTAGATATTTCCATGTTTATACAGATAACGGTGTCGCTATTTCTATGTTTATACAGATAGCAGGGTAGCTATTTCCATGTTTATAGAGATAGCTGTGTAGATATTTCCATGTTTATACAGATAGCGGTGTAGATATTTCCATGTTTATACAGATAGCGTTGTACATATTTCCATGTTTATACAGATAGCGGTGTAGATATTTCAGTGTTTATACTGATAGCGGTGGAGCTATTTCCATGTTAATACAGATAGCGATGTAGATATTTCCATGTTTATAGTGATGGCGGTGTAGATATTTCCATGTTTATAGAGATTGCAGTGTAGATATTTCCATATTTATAGAGATAGCGTTGTACGTATTTCCATGTTTATAGAGATAGCGGAGTAGATATTTCCGTGGTTACACAGATGGCTGGGTAGGTATTTCCACGGGTATACAGATGGCACTGTAGATATTTCCATGTTTATAGATATGGTGGTGTAGATATTTCCATGTTTATACAGATGACTCTGTAGATATTTGCATGTTTATACAGATGGTGGTGTAGATATTTCCATGTTTATAGAGATAACAGTGTAGATATTTCCATGTTTATAAAGATAGCGAAGTAGATATTTCCATGTTGATACAGATAGCGGTGTAGATATTTCCATGTTTACAGAGATAGCGGTGTAGATATTTCCATCTTTGCACAGATTGCGCTGTAGACATTTCGATCTTTACACAGATAGCTGTGTAGATATTTGCAAGTTTACAAAGATATCTGTGTAGATTTCCATGTTTACACAGATAGCGTTGTAGATATTTCCATGTTTATACAGAGAGCGGTGTAGATATTTCCATGTTTATACAGATATCAGTGTAGATATTTCCATGTTTATACTGATAGCGGTGGAGACATTTCCATATTTATACAGATAGCGATGTAGATATTTCCATGTTTATAGAGATGGCGGTGTAGATATTTCCATGTTTATAGAGATTGCAATGTAGATATTTCTATGTTTATAGAGATAGTGGTGTAGATATTTCCATGTGTATAGAGATGGCGTTGTAGGTATTTCCATGTGTATAGAGATGGCGGTGTAGGTATTTCCATGTTTATAGAGATATTGGTGAGGATATTTCCGTAGTTATACAGATAGCGTTGTAGGTATTTCCAGGTTTATAGTGATAGTGGTGAGGATATTTCCGTATTTATACTGATAGCGTTGTAGATATTTCCATATTTATACAGGTAGCCGTTTTGGTATTTCCATGTTTATACAGATAGCGGTGTAGATATTTCCATGTTTATACAGATAGCGGTGTAGATATTTCCATGTTTACACAGATAGGTGTGTAGATATTTCCATGTTTACACAGATAGCGTTGTAGATATTTCCATCTTTATACAGATAGCGGTGTAGATATTTCAATGTTTATACAAATAACGGTGTTGGTATTTCCATGTTTATACAGATAGCGGTGTAGATATTTCCATGTTTATACAGAAGGCGGTGTAGATATTTCCAAGTTTATAAAGATAGCGGTGTAGTTATTTCCATGTTTATACAGATAGCGGTGTACATATTTCCATGTTTCTTCAGATGGCTGTGTAGATATTTCCATGTGTATACACATGGCAGTGTAGATATTTCCATGTTTATACAGATGGAGGTGTAGATTTTTCCAAGTTTATACAGATGACTGTGTAGATATCTTCATGTGTTTACAGAGGGCTGTGTAGATATTTCCATGTTTATACAGATAACGGTGTCGATATTTCTATGTTTATACAGATAGCAGTGTAGCTATTCCCATGTTTATAGAGATAGCTGTGTAGCTATTTCCATGTTTATACAGATAGCGGTGTAGATATTTCCATGTTTATACAGATAGCGGTGTAGATATTTCCATGTTTATACAGAAGGCGGTGTAGATATTTCCAAGTTTATAAAGATAGCGGTGTAGTTATTTCCATGTTTATACAGATAGCGGTGTACATATTTCCATGTTTCTTCAGATGGCTGTGTAGATATTTCCATGTGTATACAGATGGCAGTGTAGATATTTCCATGTTTATACAGATGGAGGTGTAGATATTTCCAAGTTTATACAGATGACTGTGTAGATATCTTCATGTTTTTACAGAGGGCGGTGTAGATATTTCCATGTTTATACAGATAACGGTGTCGCTATTTCTATGTTTATACAGATAGCAGGGTAGCTATTTCCATGTTTATAGAGATAGCTGTGTAGATATTTCCATGTTTATACAGATTGCGGTGTAGATATTTCCATGTTTATACAGATAGCGTTGTACATATTTCCATGTTTATACAGATAGCGCTGTAGATATTTCAATGTTTATACTGAGAGCGGTGGAGCTATTTCCATGTTAATACAGATAGCGATGTAGATATTTCCCTGTTTATAGTGATGGCGCTGTAGATATTTCCATGTTTATAGGGATTGCAGTGTAGATATTTTCATATTTATAGAGATAGCGTTGTACGTATTTCCATGTTTATAGAGATAGCTGAGTAGATATTTCCGTGGTTACACAGATGGCTGGGTAGGTATTTCCACGGGTATACAGATGGCACTGTAGGTATTTCCATGTTTATAGATATGGTGGTGTAGATATTTCCATGTTTATACAGATGACTCTGTAGATATTTGCATGTTTATACAGATGGTGGTGTAGATATTTCCATGTTTATAGAGATAACAGTGTAGATATTTCCATGTTTATAAAGATAGCGAACTAGATATTTCCATGTTGATACAGATAGCGGTGTAGTTATTTCCATGTTTACAGAGATGGCGGTGTAGATATTTCCATCTTTGCACAGATTGCGCTGTAGACATTTCGATCTTTACACAGATAGCTGTGTAGATATTTGCAAGTTTACACAGATATCTGTGTAGATACTTCCATGTTTACACAGATAGCATTGTAGATATTTCCATGTTTATACAGATAGCGGTGTAGATATTTCCATGTTTATACAGATATCGGTGTAGATATTTCCATGTTTATACTGATAGCGGTGGAGATATTTCCATATTTATACAGATAGCGATGTAGATATTTCCATGTTTATAGAGATGGCGGTGTAGATATTTCCATGTTTATAGAGATTGCAATGTAGATATTTCTATGTTTATAGAGATAGTGGTGTAGAAATTTCCATGTGTATAGAGATGGCGGTGTAGGTATTTCCATGTGTATAGATATGGCGGTGTAGGTATTTCCATGTTTATAGAGATAGTGGTGAGGATATTTCCGTATTTATACAGATAGCGTTGTAGGTATTTCCAGGTTTATAGTGAGAGTGGTGAGGATATTTCCGTATTTATACAAATAGCGTTGTAGATATTTCCATGTTTATACAGATAGCCGCTTTGGAATTTCCATGTTTATACAGATAGCGGTGTAGATATTTCCATGTTTATACAGATAGCGGTGTAGATATTTCCATGTTTACACAGATAGGTGTGTAGATATTTCCATGTTTACACAGATAGCGTTGTAGATATTTCCATCTTTATACAGATAGCGGTGTAGATATTTCAATGTTTATACAGATAACGGTGTTGGTATTTCCATGTTTATACAGATAGCGGTGTAGATATTTCCATGTTTATACAGATAGCGGTGTAGATATTTCCATGTTTATACAGAAGGCGGTGTAGATATTTCCAAGTTTATAAAGATAGCGGTGTAGTTATTTCCATGTTTATACAGATAGCGGTGTACATATTTCCATGTTTCTTCAGATGGCTGTGTAGATATTTCCATGTGTATACAGATGGCAGTGTAGATATTTCCATGTTTATACAGATGGAGGTGTAGATATTTCCAAGTTTATACAGATGACTGTGTAGATATCTTCATGTTTTTACAGAGGGCGGTGTAGATATTTCCATGTTTATACAGATAACGGTGTCGCTATTTCTATGTTTATACAGATAGCAGTGTAGCCATTCCCATGTTTATAGAGATAGCTGTGTAGATATTTCCATGTTTATACAGATAGCGGTGTAGATATTTCCATGTTTATACAGATAGCGGTGTAGATATTTCCATGTTTATACAGAAGGCGGTGTAGATATTTCCAAGTTTATAAAGATAGCGGTGTAGTTATTTCCATGTTTATACAGATAGCGGTGTACATATTTCCATGTTTCTTCAGTTGGCTGTGTAGATATTTCCATGTGTATACAGATGGCAGTGTAGATATTTCCATGTTTATACAGATGGAGGTGTAGATATTTCCAAGTTTATACAGATGACTGTGTTGATATCTTCATGTTTTTACAGAGGGCGGTGTAGATATTTCCATGTTTATACAGATAACGGTGTCGCTATTTCTATGTTTATACAGATAGCAGTGTAGCTATTCCCATGTTTATAGAGATAGCTGTGTAGATATTTCCATGTTTATACAGATAGCGGTGTAGATATTTCCATGTTTATGCAGATAGCGGTGTAGATATTTCCATGTTTATACAGAAGGCGGTGTAGATATTTCCAAGTTTGTAAAGATAGCGGTGTAGTTATTTCCATGTTTATACAGATAGCGGTGTACATAATTCCATGTTTCTTCAGATGGCTGTGTAGATATTTCCATGTGTATACAGATGGCAGTGTAGATATTTCCATGTTTATACAGATGGAGGTGTAGATATTTCCAAGTTTATACAGATGACTGTGTAGATATCTTCATGTTTTTACAGAGGGCGGTGTAGATATTTCCATGTTTATACAGATAACGGTGTCGCTATTTCTATGTTTATACAGATAGCAGGGTAGCTATTTCCATGTTTATTGAGATAGCTGTGTAGATATTTCCATGTTTATACAGATTGCGGTGTAGATATTTCCATGTTTATAGAGATAGCGTTGTCATTTTTCCATGTTTATACAGATAGCGGTGTAGATATTTCAGTGTTTATACTGATAGCGGTGGAGCTATTTCCATATTAATACAGATAGCGATGTAGATATTTCCATGTTTATAGTGATGGCGGTGTAGATATTTCCATGTTTATAGAGATTGCAGTGTAGATATTTCCATATTTATAGAGATAGCGTTGTACGTATTTCCATGTTTATAGAGATAGCGGAGTAGATATTTCCGTGGTTACACAGATGGCTGGGTAGGTATTTCCACGGGTATACAGATGGCACTGTAGATATTTCCATGTTTATAGATATGGTGGTGTAGATATTTCCATGTTTATACAGATGACTCTGTAGATATTTGCATGTTTATACAGATGGTGGTGTAGATATTTCCATGTTTATAGAGATAACAGTGTAGATATTTCCATGTTTATAAAGATAGCGAAGTAGATATTTCCATGTTGATAAAGATAGCGGTGTAGATATTTCCATCTTTGCACAGATTGCGCTGTAGACATTTCGATCTTTACACAGATAGGTGTGTAGATATTTGCAAGTTTACACAGATATCTGTGTAGATACTTCCATGTTTACACAGATAGCGTTGTAGATATTTCCATGTTTATACAGATAGCGGTGTAGATATGTCCATGTTTATACAGATATCGGTGTAGATATTTCCATCTTTATACTGATAGCGGTGGAGATATTTCCATATTTATACAGATAGCGATGTAGATATTTCCATGTTTATAGAGATGGCGGTGTAGATATTTCCATGTTTATAGAGATTGCAATGTAGATATTTCCATGTTTATAGAGATGGTGGTGTAGATATTTCCATGTGTATAGAGATGGCGGTGTAGGTAATTCCATGTGTATAGATATGGCGGTGTAGGTATTTCCATGTTTATAGAGATAGTGGTGAGGATATTTCCGTAGTTATACAGATAGCGTTGTAGGTATTTCCAGGTTTATAGTGATAGTGGTGAGGATATTTCCGTATTTATACAGATAGCGTTGTAGATATTTCCATGTTTATACAGATAGCCGTTTTGGTATTTCCATGTTTATAAAGATAGCGGTGTAGATATTTACATGTTTATACAGATAGCGATGTAGATATTTCCATGTTTATACAGATAGCGTTGTAGATATTTCCATGTTTACACAGATAGCGTTGTAGATATTTCCATCTTTATACAGATAGCGGTGTAGATATTTCAATGTTTATACAGATAACGGTGTTGGTATTTCCATGTTTATACAGTTAGCGGTGTAGATATTTCCATGTTTATACAGAAGGCGGTGTAGATATTTCCAAGTTTATAAAGATAGCGGTGTAGTTATTTCCATGTTTATACAGATAGCGGTGTACATATTTCCATGTTTCTTCAGATGGCTGTGTAGATATTTCCATGTGTATACAGATGGCAGTGTAGATATTTCCATGTTTATACAGATGGAGGTGTAGATATTTCCAAGTTTATACAGATGACTGTGTAGATATCTTCATGTTTTTACAGAGGGCGGTGTAGATATTTCCATGTTTATACAGATAACGGTGTCGCTATTTCTATGTTTATACAGATAGCAGTGTAGCTATTTCCATGTTTATAGAGATAGCTGTGTAGATATTTCCATGTTTATACAGATAGCGGTGTAGATATTTCCATGTTTATACAGATAGCGTTGTACATATTTCCATGTTTATACAGATAGCGGTGTAGATATTTCAGTGTTTCTACTGATACCGGGGGAGCTATTTCCATGTTCATACAGATAGCGATGTAGATATTTCCATGTTTATAGTGATGGCGGTGTAGATATTTCCATGTTTGTAGAGATTGCAGCGTAGATATTTCCATATTTATAGAGATAGCGTTGTACGTATTTCCATGTTTATAGAGATAGCGGAGTAGATATTTCCGTGGTTACACAGATGGCTGGTTAGGTATTTCCACGGGTATAAAGATGGCACTGTAGATATTTCCATGTTTATAGATATGGTGGTGTAGATATTTCCATGTTTATACAGATGACTCTGTAGATATTTGCATGTTTATACAGATGGTGGTGTAGATATTTCCATGTTTATAGAGATAACAGTGTAGATATTTCCATGTTTATAAAGATAGCGAAGTAGATATTTCCATGTTGATACAGATAGCGGTGTAGATATTTCCATGTTTACAGAGATAGCGGTGTAGATATTTCCATCTTTGCACAGATTGCGCTGTAGACATTTCGATCTTTACACAGATAGCTGTGTAGATATTTGCAAGTTTACACAGATATCTGTGTAGATACTTCCATGTTTACACAGATAGCGTTGTAGATATTTCCATGTTTATACAGATAGCGGTGTAGATATTTCCATGTTTATACAGATATCGGCGTAGATATTTCCATGTTTATACTGATAGCGGTGGAGATATTTCCATATTTATACAGATAGCGATGTAGATATTTCCATGTTTATAGAGGTGGCGGTGTAGATATTTCCATGTTTATAGAGATTGCAATGTAGATATTTCTATGTTTATAGAGATAGTGGTGTAGATATTTCCATGTGTATAGAGATGGCGGTGTAGGTATTTCCATGTGTATAGATATGGCGGTGTAGGTATTTCCATGTTTATAGAGATAGTGGTGAGGATATTTCCGTAGTTATACAGATAGCGTTGTAGGTATTTCCAGGTTTATAGTGATAGTGGTGAGGATATTTCCGTATTTATACAGATAGCGTTGTAGATATTTCCATGTTTATACAGATAGCCGTTTTGGTATTTCCATGTTTATACAGATAGCGGTGTAGATATTTCCATGTTTATACAGATAGCGGTGTAGATATTTCCATGTTTACACAGATAGGTGTGTAGATATTTCCATGTTTACACAGATAGCGTTGTAGATATTTCCATCTGTATACAGATAGCGGTGTAGATATTTCAATGTTTATACAGATAACGGTGTTGGTATTTCCATGTTTATACAGTTAGCGGTGTAGATATTTCCATGTTTATACAGAAGGCGGTGTAGATATTTCCAAGTTTATAAGGATAGCGGTGTAGTTATTTCCATGTTTATACAGATAGCGGTGTACATATTTCCATGTTTCTTCAGATGGCTGTGTAGATATTTCCATGTGTATACAGATGGCAGCGTAGATATTTCCATGTTTATACAGATGGAGGTGTAGATATTTCCATGTTTATACAGATAACGGTGTCGCTATTTCTATGTTTTTACAGATAGCAGTGTAGCTATTCCCATGTTTATAGAGATAGCTGTGTAGATATTTCCATGTTCATACAGATAGCGGTGTAGATATTTCCATGTTTATACAGATAGCGGTGTAGATATTTCCATGTTTATACAGAAGGCGGTGTAGATATTTCCAAGTTTATAAAGATAGCGGTGTAGTTATTTCCATGTTTATACAGATAGCGGTGTACATATTTCCATGTTTCTTCAGATGGCTGTGTAGATATTTCCATGTGTATACAGATGGCAGTGTAGATATTTCCATGTTTATACAGATGGAGGTGTAGATATTTCCAAGTTTATACAGATGACTGTGTAGATATATTCATATTTTTACAGAGGGCGGTGTAGATATTTCCAAGTTTATACAGATAACGGTGTCGCTATTTCTATGTTTATACAGATAGCAGGGTAGCTATTTCCATGTTTATAGAGATAGCTGTGTAGATGTTTCCATGTTTATACAGATTGCGGTGTAGATATTTCCATGTTTATACAGATAGCGTTGTACATATTTCCATGTTTATACAGATAGCGGTGTAGATATTTCAATGTTGATACTGATAGCGGTGGAGCTATTTCCATGTTAATACAGATAGCGATGTAGATATTTCCATGTTTATAGTGATGGCGGTGTAGATATTTCCATGTTTATAGGGATTGCAGTGTAGATATTTTCATATTTATAGAGATAGCGTTGTACGTATTTCCATGTTTATAGAGATAGCGGAGTAGATATTTATAGAGATAGCGTTGTACGTATTTCCATGTTTATAGAGATAGCGGAGTAGATATTTCCGTGGTTACACAGATGGCTGGGTAGGTATTTCCACGGGTATACAGATGGCACTGTAGATATTTCCATGTTTATAGATATGGTGGTGTAGATATTTCCATGTTTATACAGATGACTCTGTAGATATTTGCATGTTTATACAGATGGTGGTGTAGATATTTCCATGTTTATAGAGATAACAGTGTAGATATTTCCATGTTTATAAAGATAGCGAAGTAGATATTTCCATGTTGATACAGATAGCGGTGTAGATATTTCCATGTTTACAGAGATAGCGGTGTAGATATTTCCATCTTTGCACAGATTGCGCTGTAGACATTTCGATCTTTACACAGATAGCTGTGTAGATATTTGCAAGTTTACAAAGATATCTGTGTAGATTTCCATGTTTACACAGATAGCGTTGTAGATATTTCCATGTTTATACAGAGAGCGGTGTAGATATTTCCATGTTTATACAGATATCAGTGTAGATATTTCCATGTTTATACTGATAGCGGTGGAGACATTTCCATATTTATACAGATAGCGATGTAGATATTTCCATGTTTATAGAGATGGCGGTGTAGATATTTCCATGTTTATAGAGATTGCAATGTAGATATTTCTATGTTTATAGAGATAGTGGTGTAGATATTTCCATGTGTATAGAGATGGCGTTGTAGGTATTTCCATGTGTATAGAGATGGCGGTGTAGGTATTTCCATGTTTATAGAGATATTGGTGAGGATATTTCCGTAGTTATACAGATAGCGTTGTAGGTATTTCCAGGTTTATAGTGATAGTGGTGAGGATATTTCCGTATTTATACTGATAGCGTTGTAGATATTTCCATATTTATACAGGTAGCCGTTTTGGTATTTCCATGTTTATACAGATAGCGGTGTAGATATTTCCATGTTTATACAGATAGCGGTGTAGATATTTCCATGTTTACACAGATAGGTGTGTAGATATTTCCATGTTTACACAGATAGCGTTGTAGATATTTCCATCTTTATACAGATAGCGGTGTAGATATTTCAATGTTTATACAAATAACGGTGTTGGTATTTCCATGTTTATACAGATAGCGGTGTAGATATTTCCATGTTTATACAGAAGGCGGTGTAGATATTTCCAAGTTTATAAAGATAGCGGTGTAGTTATTTCCATGTTTATACAGATAGCGGTGTACATATTTCCATGTTTCTTCAGATGGCTGTGTAGATATTTCCATGTGTATACACATGGCAGTGTAGATATTTCCATGTTTATACAGATGGAGGTGTAGATTTTTCCAAGTTTATACAGATGACTGTGTAGATATCTTCATGTGTTTACAGAGGGCTGTGTAGATATTTCCATGTTTATACAGATAACGGTGTCGATATTTCTATGTTTATACAGATAGCAGTGTAGCTATTCCCATGTTTATAGAGATAGCTGTGTAGCTATTTCCATGTTTATACAGATAGCGGTGTAGATATTTCCATGTTTATACAGATAGCGGTGTAGATATTTCCATGTTTATACAGAAGGCGGTGTAGATATTTCCAAGTTTATAAAGATAGCGGTGTAGTTATTTCCATGTTTATACAGATAGCGGTGTACATATTTCCATGTTTCTTCAGATGGCTGTGTAGATATTTCCATGTGTATACAGATGGCAGTGTAGATATTTCCATGTTTATACAGATGGAGGTGTAGATATTTCCAAGTTTATACAGATGACTGTGTAGATATCTTCATGTTTTTACAGAGGGCGGTGTAGATATTTCCATGTTTATACAGATAACGGTGTCGCTATTTCTATGTTTATACAGATAGCAGGGTAGCTATTTCCATGTTTATAGAGATAGCTGTGTAGATATTTCCATGTTTATACAGATTGCGGTGTAGATATTTCCATGTTTATACAGATAGCGTTGTACATATTTCCATGTTTATACAGATAGCGCTGTAGATATTTCAATGTTTATACTGAGAGCGGTGGAGCTATTTCCATGTTAATACAGATAGCGATGTAGATATTTCCCTGTTTATAGTGATGGCGCTGTAGATATTTCCATGTTTATAGGGATTGCAGTGTAGATATTTTCATATTTATAGAGATAGCGTTGTACGTATTTCCATGTTTATAGAGATAGCTGAGTAGATATTTCCGTGGTTACACAGATGGCTGGGTAGGTATTTCCACGGGTATACAGATGGCACTGTAGGTATTTCCATGTTTATAGATATGGTGGTGTAGATATTTCCATGTTTATACAGATGACTCTGTAGATATTTGCATGTTTATACAGATGGTGGTGTAGATATTTCCATGTTTATAGAGATAACAGTGTAGATATTTCCATGTTTATAAAGATAGCGAACTAGATATTTCCATGTTGATACAGATAGCGGTGTAGTTATTTCCATGTTTACAGAGATGGCGGTGTAGATATTTCCATCTTTGCACAGATTGCGCTGTAGACATTTCGATCTTTACACAGATAGCTGTGTAGATATTTGCAAGTTTACACAGATATCTGTGTAGATACTTCCATGTTTACACAGATAGCATTGTAGATATTTCCATGTTTATACAGATAGCGGTGTAGATATTTCCATGTTTATACAGATATCGGTGTAGATATTTCCATGTTTATACTGATAGCGGTGGAGATATTTCCATATTTATACAGATAGCGATGTAGATATTTCCATGTTTATAGAGATGGCGGTGTAGATATTTCCATGTTTATAGAGATTGCAATGTAGATATTTCTATGTTTATAGAGATAGTGGTGTAGAAATTTCCATGTGTATAGAGATGGCGGTGTAGGTATTTCCATGTGTATAGATATGGCGGTGTAGGTATTTCCATGTTTATAGAGATAGTGGTGAGGATATTTCCGTATTTATACAGATAGCGTTGTAGGTATTTCCAGGTTTATAGTGAGAGTGGTGAGGATATTTCCGTATTTATACAAATAGCGTTGTAGATATTTCCATGTTTATACAGATAGCCGCTTTGGAATTTCCATGTTTATACAGATAGCGGTGTAGATATTTCCATGTTTATACAGATAGCGGTGTAGATATTTCCATGTTTACACAGATAGGTGTGTAGATATTTCCATGTTTACACAGATAGCGTTGTAGATATTTCCATCTTTATACAGATAGCGGTGTAGATATTTCAATGTTTATACAGATAACGGTGTTGGTATTTCCATGTTTATACAGATAGCGGTGTAGATATTTCCATGTTTATACAGATAGCGGTGTAGATATTTCCATGTTTATACAGAAGGCGGTGTAGATATTTCCAAGTTTATAAAGATAGCGGTGTAGTTATTTCCATGTTTATACAGATAGCGGTGTACATATTTCCATGTTTCTTCAGATGGCTGTGTAGATATTTCCATGTGTATACAGATGGCAGTGTAGATATTTCCATGTTTATACAGATGGAGGTGTAGATATTTCCAAGTTTATACAGATGACTGTGTAGATATCTTCATGTTTTTACAGAGGGCGGTGTAGATATTTCCATGTTTATACAGATAACGGTGTCGCTATTTCTATGTTTATACAGATAGCAGTGTAGCCATTCCCATGTTTATAGAGATAGCTGTGTAGATATTTCCATGTTTATACAGATAGCGGTGTAGATATTTCCATGTTTATACAGATAGCGGTGTAGATATTTCCATGTTTATACAGAAGGCGGTGTAGATATTTCCAAGTTTATAAAGATAGCGGTGTAGTTATTTCCATGTTTATACAGATAGCGGTGTACATATTTCCATGTTTCTTCAGTTGGCTGTGTAGATATTTCCATGTGTATACAGATGGCAGTGTAGATATTTCCATGTTTATACAGATGGAGGTGTAGATATTTCCAAGTTTATACAGATGACTGTGTTGATATCTTCATGTTTTTACAGAGGGCGGTGTAGATATTTCCATGTTTATACAGATAACGGTGTCGCTATTTCTATGTTTATACAGATAGCAGTGTAGCTATTCCCATGTTTATAGAGATAGCTGTGTAGATATTTCCATGTTTATACAGATAGCGGTGTAGGTATTTCCATGTTTATGCAGATAGCGGTGTAGATATTTCCATGTTTATACAGAAGGCGGTGTAGATATTTCCAAGTTTGTAAAGATAGCGGTGTAGTTATTTCCATGTTTATACAGATAGCGGTGTACATAATTCCATGTTTCTTCAGATGGCTGTGTAGATATTTCCATGTGTATACAGATGGCAGTGTAGATATTTCCATGTTTATACAGATGGAGGTGTAGATATTTCCAAGTTTATACAGATGACTGTGTAGATATCTTCATGTTTTTACAGAGGGCGGTGTAGATATTTCCATGTTTATACAGATAACGGTGTCGCTATTTCTATGTTTATACAGATAGCAGGGTAGCTATTTCCATGTTTATTGAGATAGCTGTGTAGATATTTCCATGTTTATACAGATTGCGGTGTAGATATTTCCATGTTTATAGAGATAGCGTTGTCATTTTTCCATGTTTATACAGATAGCGGTGTAGATATTTCAGTGTTTATACTGATAGCGGTGGAGCTATTTCCATATTAATACAGATAGCGATGTAGATATTTCCATGTTTATAGTGATGGCGGTGTAGATATTTCCATGTTTATAGAGATTGCAGTGTAGATATTTCCATATTTATAGAGATAGCGTTGTACGTATTTCCATGTTTATAGAGATAGCGGAGTAGATATTTCCGTGGTTACACAGATGGCTGGGTAGGTATTTCCACGGGTATACAGATGGCACTGTAGATATTTCCATGTTTATAGATATGGTGGTGTAGATATTTCCATGTTTATACAGATGACTCTGTAGATATTTGCATGTTTATACAGATGGTGGTGTAGATATTTCCATGTTTATAGAGATAACAGTGTAGATATTTCCATGTTTATAAAGATAGCGAAGTAGATATTTCCATGTTGATAAAGATAGCGGTGTAGATATTTCCATCTTTGCACAGATTGCGCTGTAGACATTTCGATCTTTACACAGATAGGTGTGTAGATATTTGCAAGTTTACACAGATATCTGTGTAGATACTTCCATGTTTACACAGATAGCGTTGTAGATATTTCCATGTTTATACAGATAGCGGTGTAGATATGTCCATGTTTATACAGATATCGGTGTAGATATTTCCATCTTTATACTGATAGCGGTGGAGATATTTCCATATTTATACAGATAGCGATGTAGATATTTCCATGTTTATAGAGATGGCGGTGTAGATATTTCCATGTTTATAGAGATTGCAATGTAGATATTTCCATGTTTATAGAGATGGTGGTGTAGATATTTCCATGTGTATAGAGATGGCGGTGTAGGTAATTCCATGTGTATAGATATGGCGGTGTAGGTATTTCCATGTTTATAGAGATAGTGGTGAGGATATTTCCGTAGTTATACAGATAGCGTTGTAGGTATTTCCAGGTTTATAGTGATAGTGGTGAGGATATTTCCGTATTTATACAGATAGCGTTGTAGATATTTCCATGTTTATACAGATAGCCGTTTTGGTATTTCCATGTTTATAAAGATAGCGGTGTAGATATTTACATGTTTATACAGATAGCGTTGTAGATATTTCCAAGTTTACACAGATAGGTGTGTAGATATTTCCATGTTTGCACAGATAGCGTTGTAGATATTTCCATCTTTATACAGATAGCGGTGTAGATATTTCAATGTTTATACAGATAACGGTGTTGGTATTTCCATGTTTATACAGATAGCGGTGTAGATATTTCCATGTTTATACAGAAGGCGGTGTAGGTATTTCCAAGTTTATAAAGATAGCGGTGTAGTTATATCCATGTTTATACAGATAGCGGTGTATATATTTCCATGTTTCTTCAGATGGCTGTGTAGATATTTCCATGTGTATACAGAAGGCAGTGTAGATATTTCCATGTTTATACAGATGGAGGTGTAGATATTTCCAAGTTTATACAGATGACTGTGTAGATAACTTCATGTTTTTACAGAGGGCGGTGTAGATATTTCCATGTTTATACAGAAAACGGTGTCGCTATTTCTATGTTTATACAGATAGCAGGGTAGCTATTTCCATGTTTATAGAGATAGCTGTGTAGATATTTCCATGTTTATACAGATTGCGGTGTAGATATTTCCATGTTTATGCAGATGGCGGTGTAGATATTTCCAAGTTTATAAAGATAGCGGTGTAGTTATTTCCATGTTTATACAGATAGCGGTGTACATATTTCCATGTTTGTTCAGATGGCTGTGTAGATTTTTCCATGTGTATACAGATGGCAGTGTAGATATTTCCATGTTTATACACATGGAGGTGTAGATATTTCCAAGTTTATACAGATGACTGTGTAGATATCTTGATGTTTTTACAGAGGGTGGTGTAGATATTTCCATGTTTATACAGATGACTCTGTAGATATTTGCATGTTTATACAGATGGTGGTGTGGATATTTCCATGTTTATAGAGATAACAGTGTAGATATTTCCATGTTTATAAAGATAGCGAAGTAGATATTTCCATGTTGATACAGATAGCGGTGTAGATATTTCCATGTTTACAGAGATAGCGGTGTAGATATTTCCATCTTTGCACAGATTGCGCTGTAGACATTTAGATCTTTACACAGATAGCTGTGTAGATATTTGCAAGTTTACACAGATACCTGTGTAGATACTTCCATGTTTACACAGATAGCGTTGTAGATATTTCCATGTTTATACAGATAGCGGTGTAGATATTTCCATGTTTATACAGATATCAGTGTAGATATTTCCATGTTTATACTGATAGCGGTGGAGATATTTCCATATTTATACAGATAGCGATGTAGATATTTCCATGTTTATAGAGATGGCGGTGTAGATATTTCCATGTTTATAGAGATTGCAATGTAGATATTTCTATGTTTATAGAGATAGTGGTGTAGATATTTCCATGTGTATAGAGATGGCGGTGTAGGTATTTCCATGTCTATAGATATGGCGGTGAAGGTATTTCCATGTTTATAGAGATAGTGGTGAGGATATTTCCGTAGTTATACAGATAGCGTTGTAGGTATTTCCAGGTTTATAGTGATAGTGGTGAGGATATTTCCGTATTTATACAGATAGCGTTGTAGATATTTCCATGTTTATACAGATAGCCGTTTTGGTATTTCCATGTTTATAAAGATAGCGGTGTATATATTTCCATGTTTATACAGATAGCGGTGTAGATATTTCCATGTTTACACAGATAGGTGTGTAGATATTTCCATGTTTACACAGATAGCGTTGTAGATATTTCCATCTTTATACAGATAGCGGTGTAGATATTTCAATGTTTATACAGATAACGGTGTTGGTATTTCCATGTTTATACAGATAGCGGTGTAGATATTTCCATGTTTATACAGAAGGCGGTGTAGATATTTCCAAGTTTATAAAGATAGCGGTGTAGTTATTTCCATGTTTATACAGATAGCGGTGTACATATTTCCATGTTTCTTCAGATGGCTGTGTAGATATTTCCATGTGTATACAGATGGCAGTGTAGATATTTCCATGTTTATACAGATGGAGGTGTAGATATTTCCAAGTTTATACAGATGACTGTGTAGATATCTTGATGTTTTTACAGAGGGCGGTGTAGATATTTCCATGTTTATACAGATAACGGTGTCGCTATTTCTATGTTTATACAGATAGCAGTGTAGCTATTTCCATGTTTATAGAGATAGCTGTGTAGATATTTCCATGTTTATACAGATAGCGGAGTAGATATTTCCATGTTTATACAGATAGCGTTGTACATATTTCCATGTTTATACAGATAGCGGTGTAGATATTTCAGTGTTTATACTGATAGCGGTGGAGCTATTTCCATGTTAATACAGATAGCGATGTAGATATTTCCATGTTTATAGTGATGGCGGTGTAGATATTTCCATGTTTATAGAGATTGCAGCGTAGATATTTCCATATTTATAGAGATAGCGTTGTACGTATTTCCATGTTTATAGAGATAGCGGAGTAGATATTTCCGTGGTTACACAGATGGCTGGGTAGGTATTTCCACGGGTATACAGATGGCACTGTAGATATTTCCATGTTTATAGATATGGTGGTGTAGATGTTTCTATGTTTATACAGATGACTCTGTAGATATTTGCATGTTTATACAGATGGTGGTGTAGATATTTCCATGTTTATAGAGATAACAGTGTAGATATTTCCATGTTTATAAAGATAGCGAAGTAGAGATTTCCATGTTGATAAAGATAGCGGTGTAGATATTTCCATCTTTGCACAGATTGCGCTGTAGACATTTCGATCTTTACACAGATAGGTGTGTAGATATTTGCAAGTTTACACAGATATCTGTGTAGATACTTCCATGTTTACACAGATAGCGTTGTAGATATTTCCATGTTTATACAGATAGCGGTGTAGATATTTCCATGTTTATACAGATATCGGTGTAGATATTTCCATGTTTATACTGATAGCGGTGGAGATATTTCCGTATTTATACAGATAGCGATGTAGATATTTCCATGTTTATAGAGATGGCGGTGTAGATATTTCCATGTTTATAGAGATTGCAATGTAGTTATTTCCATGTTCATAGAGATGGTGGTGTAGATATTTCCATGTGTATAGAGATGGCGGTGTAGGTAATTCCATGTGTATAGATATGGCGGTGTAGGTATTTCCATGTTTATAGAGATAGTGGTGAGGATATTTCCGTAGTTATACCGATAGCGTTGTAGGTATTTCCAGGTTTATAGTGATAGTGGTGAGGATATTTCCGTATTTATACAGATAGCGTTGTAGATATTTCCATGTTTACACAGATAGGTGTGTAGATATTTCCATGTTTACACAGATAGCGTTGTAGATATTTCCATCTTTATACAGATAGCGGTGTAGATATTTCAATGTTTATACAGATAACGGTGTTGGTATTTCCATGTTTATACAGATAGCGGTGTAGATATTTCCATGTTTATACAGAAGGCGGTGTAGGTATTTCCAAGTTTATAAAGATAGCGGTGTAGTTATATCCATGTTTATACAGATAGCGGTGTACATATTTCCATGTTTCTTCAGATGGCTGTGTAGATATTTCCATGTGTATACAGAAGGCAGTGTAGATATTTCCATGTTTATACAGATGGAAGTGTAGATATTTCCAAGTTTATACAGATGACTGTGTAGATAACTTCATGTTTTTACAGAGGGCGGTGTAGATATTTCCATGTTTATACAGAAAACGGTGTCGCTATTTCTATGTTTATACAGATAGCAGGGTAGCTATTTCCATGTTTATAGAGATAGCTGTGTAGATATTTCCATGTTTATACAGATTGCGGTGTAGATATTTCCATGTTTATGCAGATGGCGGTGTAGATATTTCCAAGTTTATAAAGATAGCGGTGTAGTTATTTCCATGTTTATACAGATAGCGGTGTACATATTTCCATGTTTGTTCAGATGCCTGTGTAGATATTTCCATGTGTATACAGATGGCAGTGTAGATATTTCCATGTTTATACAGATGGAGGTGTAGATATTTCCAAGTTTATACAGATGACTGTGTAGATATCTTGATGTTTTTACAGAGGGTGGTGTAGATATTTCCATGTTTATACAGATGACTCTGTAGATATTTGCATGTTTATACAGATGGTGGTGTGGATATTTCCATGTTTATAGAGATAACAGTGTAGATATTTCCATGTTTATAAAGATAGCGAAGTAGATATTTCCATGTTGATACAGATAGCGGTGTAGATATTTCCATGTTTACAGAGATAGCGGTGTAGATATTTCCATCTTTGCACAGATTGCGCTGTAGACATTTAGATCTTTACACAGATAGCTGTGTAGATATTTGCAAGTTTACACAGATATCTGTGTAGATACTTCCATGTTTACACAGATAGCGTTGTAGATATTTCCATGTTTATACAGATAGCGGTGTAGATATTTCCATGTTTATACAGATATCAGTGTAGATATTTCCATGTTTATACTGATAGCGGTGGAGATATTTCCATATTTATACAGATAGCGATGTAGATATTTCCATGTTTATAGAGATGGCGGTGTAGATATTTCCATGTTTATAGAGATTGCAATGTAGATATTTCTATGTTTATAGAGATAGTGGTGTAGATATTTCCATGTGTATAGAGATGGCGGTGTAGGTATTTCCATGTGTATAGATATGGCGGTGTAGGTATTTCCATGTTTATAGAGATAGTGGTGAGGATATTTCCGTAGTTATACAGATAGCGTTGTAGGTATTTCCAGGTTTATAGTGATAGTGGTGAGGATATTTCCGTATTTATACAGATAGCGTTGTAGATATTTCCATGTTTATACAGATAGCCGTTTTGGTATTTCCATGTTTATAAAGATAGCGGTGTAGATATTTCCATGTTTATACAGATAGCGGTGTAGATATTTCCATGTTTACACAGATAGGTGTGTAGATATTTCCATGTTTACACAGATAGCGTTGTAGATATTTCCATCTTTATACAGATAGCGGTGTAGATATTTCAATGTTTATACAGATAACGGTGTTGGTATTTCCATGTTTATACAGATAGCGGTGTAGATATTTCCATGTTTATACAGAAGGCGGTGTAGATATTTCCAAGTTTATAAAGATAGCGGTGTAGTTATTTCCATGTTTATACAAATAGCGGTGTACATATTTCCATGTTTCTTCAGATGGCTGTGCAGATATTTCCATGTGTATACAGACGGCAGTGTAGATATTTCCATGTTTATACAGATGGAGGTGTAGATATTTCCAAGTTTATACAGATGACTGTGTAGATATTTTCATGTATTTATAGAGGGCGGTGTAGATATTTCCATGTTTATACAGAAAACGGTGTCGCTATTTCTATGTTTATACAGATAGCAGTGTAGCTATTTCCATGTTTATAGAGATAGCTGTGTAGATATTTCCATGTTTATACAGATAGCGATGTAGATATTTCCATGTTTATACAGATAGCGTTGTACATATTTCCATGTTTATACAGATAGCGGTGTAGATATTTCAGTGTTTATACTGATAGCGGTGGAGCTATTTCCATGTTAATACAGATAGCGATGTAGATATTTCCATGTTTATAATGATGGCGGTGTAGATATTTCCATGTTTATAGAGATTGCAGCATAGATATTTCCATATTTATAGAGATAGCGTTGTACGTATTTCCATGTTTATAGAGATAGCGGAGTAGATATTTCCGTGGTTACACAGATGGCTGGGTAGGTATTTCCACGGGTATACAGATGGCACTGTATATATTTCCATGTTTATAGATATGGTGGTGTAGATGTTTCTATGTTTATACAGATGACTCTGTAGATATTTGCATGTTTATACAGATGGTGGTGTAGATATTTCCATGTTTATAGAGATAACAGTGTAGATATTTCCATGTTTATAAAGATAGCGAAGTAGATATTTCCATGTTGATAAAGATAGCGGTGTAGATATTTCCATCTTTGCACAGATTGCGCTGTAGACATTTCGATCTTTACACAGATAGGTGTGTAGATATTTGCAAGTTTACACAGATATCTGTGTAGATACTTACATGTTTACACAGATAGCGTTGTAGATATTTCCATGTTTATACAGATAGCGGTGTAGATATTTCCATGTTTATACAGATATCGGTGTAGATATTTCCATGTTTATACTGATAGCGGTGGAGATATTTCCATATTTATACAGATAGCGATGTAGATATTTCCATGTTTATAGAGATGGCGGTGTAGATATTTCCATGTTTATAGAGATTGCAATGTAGATATTTCCATGTTTATAGAGATAGCGGTGTAGATATTTCCATGTGTCTAGAGATGGCGGTGTAGGTATTTCCATGTGTATAGATATGGCGGTGTAGGTATTTCCATGTTTATAGAGATAGTGGTGAGGATATTTCCGTAGTTATACAGATAGCGTTGTAGGTATTTCCAGGTTTATAGTGATAGTGGTGAGGATATTTCCGTATTTATACAGATAGCGTTGTAGATATTTCCATGTTTATACAGATAGCCGTTTTGGTATTTCCATGTTTTTACAGATAGCGGTGTAGATATTTCCATGTTTATACAGACAGTGGTGTAGATATTTCCATGTTTACACAGATTGGTGTGTAGATATTTCCATGTTTACACAGATAGCGTTGTAGATATTTCCATCTTTATACAGATAGCGGTGTAGATATTTCAATGTTTATACAGATAACGGTGTTGGTATTTCCATGTTTATACAGATAGCGGTGTAGATATTTCCATGTTTATACAGAAGGCGGTGTAGATATTTCCAAGTTTATAAAGATAGCGGTGTAGTTATTTCCATGTTTATACAGATAGCGGTGTACATATTTCCATGTTTCTTCAGATGGCTGTGTAGATATTTCCATGTGTATACAGATGGCAGTGTAGATATTTCCATGTTTATACAGATGGAGGTGTGGATATTTCCAAGTTTATACAGATGACTGTGTAGATATCTTCATGTTTTTACAGAGGGCGGTGTAGATATTTCCATGTTTATACAGATAACGGTGTCGCTATTTCTATGTTTATACAGATAGCAGTGTAGCTATTTCCATGTTTATAGAGATAGCTGTGTAGATATTTCCATGTTTATACAGATAGCGGAGTAGATATTTCCATGTTTATACAGATAGCGTTGTACATATTTCCATGTTTATACAGATAGCGGTGTAGATATTTCAGTGTTTATACTGATAGCGGTGGAGCTATTTCCATGTTAATACAGATAGCGATGTAGATATTTCCATGTTTATAGTGATGGCGGTGTAGATATTTCCATGTTTATAGAGATTGCAGCGTAGATATTTCCATATTTATAGAGATAGCGTTGTACGTATTTCCATGTTTATAGAGATAGCGGAGTAGATATTTCCGTGGTTACACAGATGGCTGGGTAGGTATTTCCACGGGTATACAGATGGCACTGTAGATATTTCCATGTTTATAGATATGGTGGTGTAGATGTTTCTATGTTTATACAGATGACTCTGTAGATATTTGCATGTTTATACAGATGGTGGTGTAGATATTTCCATGTTTATAGAGATAACAGTGTAGATATTTCCATGTTTATAAAGATAGCGAAGTAGATATTTCCATGTTGATAAAGATAGCGGTGTAGATATTTCCATCTTTGCACAGATTGCGCTGTAGACATTTCGATCTTTACACAGATAGGTGTGTAGATATTTGCAAGTTTACACAGATATCTGTGTAGATACTTACATGTTTACACAGATAGCGTTGTAGATATTTCCATGTTTATACAGATAGCGGTGTAGATATTTCCATGTTTATACAGATATCGGTGTAGATATTTCCATGTTTATACTGATAGCGGTGGAGATATTTCCATATTTATACAGATAGCGATGTAGATATTTCCATGTTTATAGAGATGGCGGTGTAGATATTTCCATGTTTATAGAGATTGCAATGTAGATATTTCCATGTTTATAGAGATAGCGGTGTAGATATTTCCATGTGTCTAGAGATGGCGGTGTAGGTATTTCCATGTGTATAGATATGGCGGTGTAGGTATTTCCATGTTTATAGAGATAGTGGTGAGGATATTTCCGTAGTTATACAGATAGCGTTGTAGGTATTTCCAGGTTTATAGTGATAGTGGTCAGGATATTTCCGTATTTATACAGATAGCGTTGTAGATATTTCCATGTTTATACAGATAGCCGTTTTGGTATTTCCATGTTTATACAGATAGCGGTGTAGATATTTCCATGTTTATACAGACAGTGGTGTAGATATTTCCATGTTTACACAGATAGGTGTGTAGATATTTCCATGTTTACACAGATAACGTTGTAGATATTTCCATCTTTATACAGATAGCGGTGTAGATATTTCAATGTTTATACAGATAACGGTGTTGGTATTTCCATGTTTATACAGATAGCGGTGTAGATATTTCCATGTTTATACAGAAGGCGGTGTAGATATTTCCAAGTTTATAAAGATAGCGGTGTAGTTATTTCCATGTTTATACAGATAGCGGTGTACATATTTCCATGTTTCTTCAGATGGCTGTGTAGATATTTCCATGTGTATACAGATGGCAGTGTAGATATTTCCATGTTTATACAGATGGAGGTGTAGATATTTCCAAGTTTATACAGATGACTGTGTAGATATCTTCATGTTTTTACAGAGGGCGGTGTAGATACTTCCATGTTTATACAGATAACGGTGTCGCTATTTCTATGTTTATACAGATAGCAGTGTAGCTATTTCCATGTTTATAGAGATAGCTGTGTAGATATTTCCATGTTTATACAGATAGCGGAGTAGATATTTCCATGTTTATACAGATAGCGTTGTACATATTTCCATGTTTATACAGATAGCGGTGTAGATATTTCAGTGTTTATACTGATAGCGGTGGAGCTATTTCCATGTTAATACAGATAGCGATGTAGATATTTCCATGTTTATAGTGATGGCGGTGTAGATATTTCCATGTTTATAGAGACTGCAGCGTAGATATTTCCATATTTATAGAGATAGCGTTGTACGTATTTCCATGTTTATAGAGATAGCGGAGTAGATATTGACGTGGTTACACAGATGGCTGGGTAGGTATTTCCACGGGTATACAGATGGCACTGTAGATATTTCCATGTTTATAGATATGGTGGTGTAGATATTTCTGTGTTTATACAGATGACTCTGTAGATCTTTGCATGTTTATACAGATGGTGGTGTAGATATTTCCATGTTTATAAAGATAACAGTGTAGATATTTCCATGTTTATAAAGATAGCGAAGTAGATATTTCCATGTTGATAAAGATAGCGGTGTAGATATTTCCATCTTTGCACAGATTGCGCTGTAGACATTTCGATCTTTACACAGATAGGTGTGTAGATATTTGCAAGTTTACACAGATATCTGTGTAGATACTTCCATGTTTACACAGATAGCGTTGTAGATATTTCCATGTTTATACAGATAGCGGTGTAGATATTTCCATGTTTATACAGATATCGGTGTAGATATTTCCATGTTTATACTGATAGCGGTGGAGATATTTCCATATTTATACAGATAGCGTTGTAGATATTTCCATGTTTATAGAGATGGCGGTGTAGATATTTCCATGTTTATAGAGATTGCAATGTAGATATTTCCATGTTTATAGAGATGGTGGTGTAGATATTTCCATGTGTATAGAGATGGCGGTGTAGGTAATTCCATGTGTATAGATATGGCGGTGTAGGTATTTCCATGTTTATAGAGATAGTGGTGAGGATATTTCCGTAGTTATACAGATAGCGTTGTAGGTATTTCCAGGTTTATAGTGATAGTGGTGAGGATATTTCCGTATTTATACAGATAGCGTTGTAGATATTTCCATGTTTATACAGATAGCCGTTTTGGTATTTCCATGTTTATAAAGATAGCGGTGTATATATTTACATGTTTATACAGATAGCGTTGTAGATATTTCCATGTTTACACAGATAGGTGTGTAGATATTTCCATGTTTACACAGATAGCGTTGTAGATATTTCCATCTTTATACAGATAGCGGTGTAGATATTTCAATGTTTATACAGATAACGGTGTTGGTATTTCCATGTTTATACAGATAGCGGTGTAGATATTTCCATGTTTATACAGAAGGCGGTGTAGGTATTTCCAAGTTTATAAAGATAGCGGTGTAGTTATATCCATGTTTATACAGATAGCGGTGTACATATTTCCATGTTTCTTCAGATGGCTGTGTAGATATTTCCATGTGTATACAGAAGGCAGTGTAGATATTTCCATGTTTATACAGATGGAGGTGTAGATATTTCCAAGTTTATACAGATGACTGTGTAGATAACTTCATGTTTTTACAGAGGGCGGTGTAGATATTTCCATGTTTATACAGAAAACGGTGTCGCTATTTCTATGTTTATACAGATAGCAGGGTAGCTATTTCCATGTTTATAGAGATAGCTGTGTAGATATTTCCATGTTTATACAGATTGCGGTGTAGATATTTCCATGTTTATGCAGATGGCGGTGTAGATATTTCCAAGTTTATAAAGATAGCGGTGTAGTTATTTCCATGTTTATACAGATAGCGGTGTACATATTTCCATGTTTGTTCAGATGGCTGTGTAGATATTTCCATGTGTATACAGATGGCAGTGTAGATATTTCCATGTTTATACAGATGGAGGTGTAGATATTTCCAAGTTTATACAGATGACTGTGTAGATATCTTGATGTTTTTACAGAGGGTGGTGTAGATATTTCCATGTTTATACAGATGACTCTGTAGATATTTGCATGTTTATACAGATGGTGGTGTGGATATTTCCATGTTTATAGAGATAACAGTGTAGATATTTCCATGTTTATAAAGATAGCGAAGTAGATATTTCCATGTTGATACAGATAGCGGTGTAGATATTTCCATGTTTACAGAGATAGCGGTGTAGATATTTCCATCTTTGCACAGATTGCGCTGTAGACATTTAGATCTTTACACAGATAGCTGTGTAGATATTTGCAAGTTTACACAGATATCTGTGTAGATACTTCCATGTTTACACAGATAGCGTTGTAGATATTTCCATGTTTATACAGATAGCGGTGTAGATATTTCCATGTTTATACAGATATCAGTGTAGATATTTCCATGTTTATACTGATAGCGGTGGAGATATTTCCATATTTATACAGATAGCGATGTAGATATTTCCATGTTTATAGACATGGCGGTGTAGATATTTCCATGTTTATAGAGATTGCAATGTAGATATTTCTATGTTTATAGAGATAGTGGTGTAGATATTTCCATGTGTATAGAGATGGCGGTGTAGGTATTTCCATGTGTATAGATATGGCGGTGTAGGTATTTCCATGTTTATAGAGATAGTGGTGAGGATATTTCCGTAGTTATACAGATAGCGTTGTAGGTATTTCCAGGTTTATAGTGATAGTGGTGAGGATATTTCCGTATTTATACAGATAGCGTTGTAGATATTTCCATGTTTATACAGATAGCCGTTTTGGTATTTCCATGTTTATAAAGATAGCGGTGTAGATATTTCCATGTTTATACAGATAGCGGTGTAGATATTTCCATGTTTACACAGATAGGTGTGTAGATATTTCCATGTTTACACAGATAGCGTTGTAGATATTTCCATCTTTATACAGATAGCGGTGTAGATATTTCAATGTTTATACAGATAACGGTGTTGGTATTTCCATGTTTATACAGATAGCGGTGTAGATATTTCCATGTTTATACAGAAGGCGGTGTAGATATTTCCAAGTTTATAAAGATAGCGGTGTAGTTATTTCCATGTTTATACAAATAGCGGTGTACATATTTCCATGTTTCTTCAGATGGCTGTGTAGGTATTACCATGTGTATACAGATGGCAGTGTAGATATTTCCATGTTTATACATATGGAGGTGTATGTATTTCCAAGTTTATACAGATGACTGTGTAGATATTTTCATGTTTTTATAGAGGGCGGTGTAGATATTTCCATGTTTATACAGAAAACGGTGTCGCTATTTCTATGTTTATACAGATAGCAGTGTAGCTATTTCCATGTTTATAGAGATAGCTGTGTAGATATTTCCATGTTTATACAGATAGCGATGTAGATATTTCCATGTTTATACAGATAGCGTTGTACATATTTCCATGTTTATACAGATAGCGGTGTAGATATTTCAGTGTTTATACTGATAGCGGTGGAGCTATTTCCATGTTAATACAGATAGCGATGTAGATATTTCCATGTTTATAATGATGGCGGTGTAGATATTTCCATGTTTATAGAGATTGCAGCGTAGATATTTCCATATTTATAGAGATAGCGTTGTACGTATTTCCATGTTTATAGAGATAGCGGAGTAGATATTTCCGTGGTTACACAGATGGCTGGGTAGGTATTTCCACGGGTATACAGATGGCACTGTAGATATTTCCATGTTTATAGATATGGTGGTGTAGATGTTTCTATGTTTATACAGATGACTCTGTAGATATTTGCATGTTTATACAGATGGTGGTGTAGATATTTCCATGTTTATAGAGATAACAGTGTAGATATTTCCATGTTTATAAAGATAGCGAAGTAGATATTTCCATGTTGATAAAGATAGCGGTGTAGATATTTCCATCTTTGCACAGATTGCGCTGTAGACATTTCGATCTTTACACAGATAGGTGTGTAGATATTTGCAAGTTTACACAGATATCTGTGTAGATACTTACATGTTTACACAGATAGCGTTGTAGATATTTCCATGTTTATACAGATAGCGGTGTAGATATTTCCATGTTTATACAGATATCGGTGTAGATATTTCCATGTATATACTGATAGCGGTGGAGATATTTCCATATTTATACAGATAGCGATGTAGATATTTCCATGTTTATAGAGATGGCGGTGTAGATATTTCCATGTTTATAGGGATTGCAATGTAGATATTTCCATGTTTATAGAGATAGCGGTGTAGATATTTCCATGTGTCTAGAGATGGCGGTGTAGGTATTTCCATGTGTATAGATATGGCGGTGTAGGTATTTCCATGTTTATAGAGATAGTGGTGAGGATATTTCCGTAGTTATACAGATAGCGTTGTAGGTATTTCCAGGTTTATAGTGATAGTGGTGAGGATATTTCCGTATTTATACAGATAGCGTTGTAGATATTTCCATGTTTATACAGATAGCCGTTTTGGTATTTCCATGTTTATACAGATAGCGGTGTAGATATTTCCATGTTTATACAGACAGTGGTGTAGATATTTCCATGTTTACACAGATAGGTGTGTAGATATTTCCATGTTTACACAGATAGCGTTGTAGATATTTCCATCTTTATACAGATAGCGGTGTAGATATTTCAATGTTTATACAGATAACGGTGTTGGTATTTCCATGTTTATACAGATAGCGGTGTAGATATTTCCATGTTTATACAGAAGGCGGTGTAGATATTTCCAAGTTTATAAAGATAGCGGTGTAGTTATTTCCATGTTTATACAGATAGCGGTGTACATATTTCCATGTTTCTTCAGATGGCTGTGTAGATATTTCCATGTGTATACAGATGGCAGTGTAGATATTTCCATGTTTATACAGATGGAGGTGTAGATATTTCCAAGTTTATACAGATGACTGTGTAGATATCTTGATGTTTTTACAGAGGGCGGTGTAGATATTTCCATGTTTATACAGATAACGGTGTCGCTATTTCTATGTTTATACAGATAGCAGTGTAGCTATTTCCATGTTTATAGAGATAGCTGTGTAGATATTTCCATGTTTATACAGATAGCGGAGTAGATATTTCCATGTTTATACAGATAGCGTTGTACATATTTCCATGTTTATACAGATAGCGGTGTAGATATTTCAGTGTTTATACTGATAGCGGTGGAGCTATTTCCATGTTAATACAGATAGCGATGTAGATATTTCCATGTTTATAGTGATGGCGGTGTAGATATTTCCATGTTTCTAGAGACTGCAGCGTAGATATTTCCATATTTATAGAGATAGCGTTGTACGTATTTCCATGTTTATAGAGATAGCGGAGTAGATATTGACGTGGTTACACAGATGGCTGGGTAGGTATTTCCACGGGTATACAGATGGCACTGTAGATATTTCCATGTTTATAGATATGGTGGTGTAGATATTTCTATGTTTATACAGATGACTCTGTAGATCTTTGCATGTTTATACAGATGGTGGTGTAGATATTTCCATGTTTATAAAGATAACAGTGTAGATATTTCCATGTTTATAAAGATAGCGAAGTAGATATTTCCATGTTGATAAAGATAGCGGTGTAGATATTTCCATCTTTGCACAGATTGCGCTGTAGACATTTCGATCTTTACACAGATAGGTGTGTAGATATTTGCAAGTTTACACAGATATCTGTGTAGATACTTCCATGTTTACACAGATAGCGTTGTAGATATTTCCATGTTTATACAGATAGCGGTGTAGATATTTCCATGTTTATACAGATATCGGTGTAGATATTTCCATGTTTATACTGATAGCGGTGGAGATATTTCCATATTTATACAGATAGCGATGTAGATATTTCCATGTTTATAGAGATGGCGGTGTAGATATTTCCATGTTTATAGAGATTGCAATGTAGATATTTCCATGTTTATAGAGATGGTGGTGTAGATATTTCCATGTGTATAGAGATGGCGGTGTAGGTAATTCCATGTGTATAGATATGGCGGTGTAGGTATTTCCATGTTTATAGAGATAGTGGTGAGGATATTTCCGTAGTTATACAGATAGCGTTGTAGGTATTTCCAGGTTTATAGTGATAGTGGTGAGGATATTTCCGTATTTATACAGATAGCGTTGTAGATATTTCCATGTTTATACAGATAGCCGTTTTGGTATTTCCATGTTTATAAAGATAGCGGTGTAGATATTTACATGTTTATACAGATAGCGTTGTAGATATTTCCATGTTGACACAGATAGGTGTGTAGATATTTCCATGTTTACACTGATAGCGTTGTAGATATTTCCATCTTTATACAGATAGCGGTGTAGATATTTCAATGTTTATACAGATAACGGTGTTGGTATTTCCATGTTTATACAGATAGCGGTGTAGATATTTCCATGTTTATACAGAAGGCGGTGTAGGTATTTCCAAGTTTATAAAGATAGCGGTGTAGTTATATCCATGTTTATACAGATAGCGGTGTACGTATTTCCATGTTTCTTCAGATGGCTGTGTAGATATTTCCATGTGTATACAGAAGGCAGTGTAGATATTTCCATGTTTATACAGATGGAGCTGTAGATATTTCCAAGTTTATACAGATGACTGTGTAGATAACTTCATGTTTTTACAGAGGGCGGTGTAGATATTTCCATGTTTATACAGAAAACGGTGTCGCTATTTCTATGTTTATACAGAGAGCAGGGTAGCTATTTCCATGTTTATAGAGATAGCTGTGTAGATATTTCCATGTTTATACAGATTGCGGTGTAGATATTTCCATGTTTATGCAGATGGCGGTGTAGATATTTCCAAGTTTATAAAGATAGCGGTGTAGTTATTTCCATGTTTATACAGATAGCGGTGTACATATTTCCATGTTTCTTCAGATGGCTGTGTAGATATTTCCATGTGTATACAGATGGCAGTGTAGATATTTCCATGTTTATACAGATGGAGGTGTAGATATTTCCAAGTTTATACAGATGACTGTGTAGATATCTTGATGTTTTTACAGAGGGTGGTGTAGATATTTCCATGTTTATACAGATAACGGTGTCGCTATTTCTATGTTTATACAGATAGCAGTGTAGCTATTTCCATGTTTATAGAGATAGCTGTGTAGATATTTCCATGTTTATACAGATAGCAGTGTAGATATTTCCATGTTTATACAGATAGCGTTGTACATATTTCCATGTTTATACAGATAGCGGTGTAGATATTTCAGTGTTTATACTGGTAGCGGTGGAGCTATTTCCATGTTAATACAGATAGCGATGTAGATATTTCCATGTTTATAGTGATGGCGGTGTAGATATTTCCATGTTTATAGAGATTGCAGTGTAGATATTTCCATATTTATAGAGATAGCGTTGTACGTATTTCCATGTTTATAGAGATAGCGGAGTAGATATTTCCGTGGTTACACAGATGGCTGGGTAGGTATTTCCACGGGTATACAGATGGCACTGTAGATATTTCCATGTTTATAGATATGGTGGTGTAGATATTTCCATGTTTATACAGATGACTCTGTAGATATTTGCATGTTTATATAGATGGTGGTGTAGATATTTCCATGTTTATAGAGATAACAGTGTAGATATTTCCATGTTTATAAAGATAGCGAAGTAGATATTTCCATGTTGATACAGATAGCGGTGTAGATATTTCCATGTTTACAGAGATAGCGGTGTAGATATTTCCATCTTTGCACAGATTGCGCTGTAGACATTTCGATCTTTACACAGATAGCTGTGTAGATATTTGCAAGTTTACACAGATATCTGTGTAGATACTTCCATGTTTACACAGATAGCGTTGTAGATATTTCCATGTTTATACAGATAGCGGTGTAGATATTTCCATGTTTATACAGATATCGGTTTAGATATTTCCATGTTTATACTGATAGCGGTGGAGATATTTCCATATTTATACAGATAGCGATGTAGATATTTCCATGTTTATAGAGATGGCGGTGTAGATATTTCCATGTTTATAGAGATTGCAATGTAGATATTTCTATGTTTATAGAGATAGTGGTGTAGATATTTCCATGTGTATAGAGATGGCGGTGTAGGTATTTCCATGTGTATAGATATGGCGGTGTAGGTATTTGCATGTTTATAGAGATAGTGGTGAGGATATTTCCGTAGTTATACAGATAGCGTTGTAGGTATTTCCAGGTTTATAGTGATAGTGGTGAGGATATTTCCGTATTTATACAGATAGCGTTGTAGATATTTCCATGTTTATACAGATAGCCGTTTTGGTATTTCCATGTTTATAAAGATAGCGGTGTAGATATTTCCATGTTTATACAGATAGCCGTTTTGGTATTTCCATGTTTATAAAGATAGCGGTGTAGATATTTCCATGTTTATACAGATAGCGGTGTAGATATTTCCATGTTTACACAGATAGGTGTGTAGATATTTCCATGTTTACACAGATAGCGTTGTAGATATTTCCATCTTTATACAGATAGCGGTGTAGATATTTCAATGTTTATACAGATAACGGTGTTGGTATTTCCATGTTTATACAGATAGCGGTGTAGATATTTCCATGTTTATACAGAAGGCGGTGTAGATATTTCCAAGTTTATAAAGATAGCGGTGTAGTTATTTCCATGTTTATACAGATAGCGGTGTACATATTTCCATGTTTCTTCAGATGGCTGTGTAGATATTTCCATGTGTATACAGATGGCAGTGTAGATATTTCCATGTTTATACAGATGGAGGTGTAGATATTTCCAAGTTTATACAGATGACTGTGTAGATATCTTCATGTTTTTATAGAGGGCGGTGTAGATATTTCCATGTTTATACAGAAAACGGTGTCGCTATTTCTATGTTTATACAGATAGCAGTGTAGCTATTTCCATGTTTATAGAGATAGCTTTGTAGATATTTCCATGTTTATACAGATAGCGATGTAGATATTTCCATGCTTACAGAGATAGCGGTGTAGATATTTCCATCTTTGCACAGATTGCGCTGTAGACATTTCGATCTTTACACAGATAGCTGTGTAGATATTTGCAAGTTTACACAGATATCTGTGTAGATACTTCCATGTTTACACAGATAGCGTTGTAGATATTTCCATGTTTATACAGATAGCGGTGTAGATATTTCCATGTTTATACAGATATCGGTGTAGATATTTCCATGTTTATACTGATAGCGGTGGAGATATTTCCATATTTATACAGATAGCGATGTAGATATTTCCATGTTTATAGAGATGGCGGTGTAGATATTTCCATGTTTATAGAGATTGCAATGTAGATATTTCTATGTTTATAGAGATAGTGGTGTAGATATTTCGATGTGTATAGAGATGGCGGTGTAGGTATTTCCATGTTTATAGATATGGCGGTGTAGGTATTTCCAGGTTTATAGTGATAGTGGTGAGGATATTTCCGTAGTTATACAGATAGCGTTGTAGATATTTCCATGTTTATACAGATAGCCGTTTTGGTATTTCCATGTTTATAAAGATAGCAGTGTAGATATTTCCATGTTTATACAGATAGCGGTGTAGATATTTCCATGTTTACACAGATAGGTGTGTAGATATTTCCATGTTTACACAGATAGCGTTGTAGATATTTCCATCTTTATACAGAGAGCGGTGTAGATATTTCAATGTTTATACAGATAACGGTGTTGGTATTTCCATGTTTATACAGATAGCGGTGTAGATATTTCCATGTTTATACAGAAGGCGGTGTAGATATTTCCAAGTTTATAAAGATAGCGGTGTAGTTATTTCCAAGTTTATACAGATAGCGGTGTACATATTTCCATGTTTCTTCAGATGGCTGTGTAGATATTTCCATGTGTATACAGATGGCAGTGTAGATATTTCCATGTTTATACAGATGGAGGTGTAGATATTTCCAAGTTTATACAGATGACTGTGTAGATATCTTGATGTTTTTACAGAGGGCGGTGTAGATATTTCCATGTTTATACAGATAACGGTGTCACTATTTCTATGTTCATACAGATAGCAGGGTAGCTATTTCCATGTTTATAGAGATAGCTGTGTAGATATTTCCATGTTTATACAGATTGCGGTGTAGATATTTCCATGTTTATACAGATATCGGTGTAGATATTTCCATGTTTATACTGATAGCGGTGGAGATATTTCCATATTTATACAGATAGCGATGTAGATATTTCCATGTTTATAGAGATGGCGGTGTAGATATTTCCATGTTTATAGAGATTGCAATGTAGATATTTCTATGTTTATAGAGATAGTGGTGTAGATATTTCCATGTGTATAGAGATGGCGGTGTAGGTATTTCCATGTGTATAGATATGGCGGTGTAGGTATTTCCATGTTTATAGAGATAGTGGTGAGGATATTTCCGTAGTTATACAGATAGCGTTGTAGGTATTTCCAGGTTTATAGTGATAGTGGTGAGGATATTTCCGTATTTATACAGATAGCGTTGTAGATATTTCCATGTTTATACAGATAGCCGTTTTGGTATTTCCATGTTTATAAAGATAGCGGTGTAGATATTTCCATGTTTATACAGATAGCGGTGTAGATATTTCCATGTTTACACAGATAGGTGTGTAGATATTTCCATGTTTACACAGATAGCGTTGTAGATATTTCCATCTTTATACAGATAGCGGTGTAGATATTTCAATGTTTATACAGATAACGGTGTTGGTATTTCCATGTTTATACAGATAGCGGTGTAGATATTTCCATGTTTATACAGAAGGCGGTGTAGATATTTCCAAGTTTATAAAGATAGCGGTGTAGTTATTTCCATGTTTATAGAGATAGCGGTGTACATATTTCCATGTTTCTTCAGATGGCTGTGTAGATATTTCCATGTGTATACAGATGGCAGTGTAGATATTTCCATGTTTATACAGATGGAGGTGTAGATATTTCCAAGTTTATACAGATGACTGTGTAGATATCTTCATGTTTTTATAGAGGGCGGTGTAGATATTTCCATGTTTATACAGAAAACGGTGTCGCTATTTCTATGTTTATACAGATAGCAGTGTAGCTATTTCCATGTTTATAGAGATAGCTGTGTAGATATTTCCATGTTTATACAGTTAGGGATGTAGATATTTCCATGTTTATACAGATAGCGTTGTACATATTTCCATGTTTATACAGATAGCGGTGTAGATATTTCATTGTTTATTCTGATAGCGGTGGAGCTATTTCCATGTTAATACAGATAGCGATGTAGATATTTCCATGTTTATAGTGATGGCGGTGTAGATATTTCCATGTTTATAGAGATTGCAGCGTAGATATTTCCATATTTATAGAGATAGCGTTGTACGTATTTCCATGTTTATAGAGATAGCGGAGTAGATATTTCCGTGGTTACACAGATGGCTGGGTAGGTATTTCCACGGGTATACAGATGGCACTGTAGATATTTCCATGTTTATAGATATGGTGGTGTAGATGTTTCTATGTTTATACAGATGACTCTGTAGATATTTGCATGTTTATACAGATGGTTGTGTAGATATTTCCATGTTTATAGAGATAACAGTGTAGATATTTCCATGTTTATAAAGATAGCGAAGTAGATATTTCCATGTTGATACAGATAGCGGTGTAGATATTTCCATGTTTATAGAGATGGCGGTGTAGATATTTCCAAGTTTATAGAGATTGCAATGTAGATATTTCCATGTTTATAGAGATAGCGGTGTAGATATTTCCAAGTGTATAGAGATGGCGGTGTAGGTATTTCCATGTGTATAGATATGGCGGTGTAGGTATTTCCATGTTTATAGAGATAGTGGTGAGGATATTTCCGTAGTTATACAGATAGCGTTGTAGGTATTTCCAGGTTTATAGTGATAGTGGTGAGGATATTTCCGTATTTATACAGATAGCGTTGTAGATATTTCCATGTTTATACAGATAGCCGTTTTGGTATTTCCATGTTTATAAAGATGGCGGTGTAGATATTTCCATGTTTATACAGATAGCGGTGTAGATATTTCCATGTTTACACAGATAGGTGTGTAGATATTTCCATGTTTACACAGATAGCGTTGTAGATATTTCCATCTTTATACAGATAGCGGTGTACATATTTCAATGTTTATACAGATAACGGTGTTGGTATTTCCATGTTTATACAGATAGCGGTGTAGATATTTCCATGTTTATACAGAAGGCGGTGTAGATATTTCCAAGTTTATAAAGATAGCGGTGTAGTTATTTCCATGTTTATACAGATAGCGGTGTACATATTTCCATGTTTCTTCATATGGCTGTGTAGATATTTCCATGTGTATACAGATGGCAGTGTAGATATTTCCATGTTTATACAGATGGAGGTGTAGATATTTCCAAGTTTATACAGATGACTGTGTAGATATCTTCATGTTTTTACAGAGGGCGGTGTAGATATTTCCATGGTTATATAGAAAACGGTGTCGCAATTTCTATGTTTATACAGATAGCAGGGTAGCTATTTCCATGTTTATAGAGATAGCTGTGTAGATATTTCCATGTTTATACAGATTGCGGTGTAGATATTTCCATGTTTATACAGATAGCGTTGTACATATTTCCATGTTTATACAGATAGCGGTGTAGATATTTCAATGTTTATACTGATAGCGGTGGAGCTATTTCCATGTTAATACAGATAGCGATGTAGATATTTCCATGTTTATAGTGATGGCGGTGTAGATATTTCCATGTTTATAGAGATTGCAGCGTAGATATTTCCATATTTATAGAGATAGCGTTGTACGTATTTCCATGTTTATAGAGATAGCGGAGTAGCTATTTCCGTGGTTACACAGATGGCTGGGTAGGTATTTCCACGGGTATACAGATGGCACTGTAGATATTTCCATGTTTATAGATATGGTGGTGTAGATATTTCCATGTTTATACCGATGACTCTGTAGATATTTGCATGTTTATACAGATGGTGGTGTAGATATTTCCATGTTTATAGAGATAACAGTGTAGATATTTCCATGTTTATAAAGATAGCGAAGTAGATATTTCCATGTTGATACAGATAGCGGTGTAGATATTTCCATGTTTACAGAGATAGCGGTGTAGATATTTCCATCTTTGCACAGATTGCGCTGTACACATTTCGATCTTTTCACAGATAGCTGCGTAGATATTTGCAAGTTTACACAGATATCTGTGTAGATACTTCCATGTTTACACAGATAGCGTTGTAGATATTTCCATGTTTATACAGATAGCGGTGTAGATATTTCCATGTTTATACTGATAGCGGTGGAGATATTTCCATATTTATACAGATAGCGATGTAGATATTTCCATGTTTATAGAGATGGCGGTGTAGATATTTCCATGTTTATAGAGATTGCAATGTAGATATTTCTATGTTTATAGAGATAGTGCTGTAGATATTTCCATGTGTATAGATATGGCGGTGTAGGTATTTCCATGTTTATAGAGATAGTGGTGAGGATATTTCCGTACTTATACAGATAGCGTTGTAGGTATTTCCAGGTTTATAGTGATAGTGGTGAGGATATTTCCGTATTTATACAGATAGCGTTGTAGATATTTCCATGTTTATACAGATAGCCGTTTTGGTATTTCCATGTTTATAAAGATAGCGGTGTAGATATTTCCATGTTTATACAGATAGCGGTGTAGATATTTCCATGTTTACACAGATAGGTGTGTAGATATTTCCATGTTTACACAGATAGCGTTGTAGATATTTCCATCTTTATACAGATAGCGGTGTAGATATTTCCATGTTTATACAGATAACGGTGTTGGTATTCCCATGTTTATACATATAGCGGTGTAGATATTTCCATGTTTATACAGAAGGCGGTGTAGATATTTCCAAGTTTATAAAGATAGCCGTGTAATTATTTCCATGTTTATACAGATAGCGGTGTACATACTTCCATGTTTCTTCAGATGGCTGTGTAGATATTTCCATGTGTATACAGATGGCAGTGTAGATATTTCCATGTTTATACAGATGGAGGTGTAGATATTTCCAAGTTTATACAGATGACTGTGTAGATATCTTCATGTTTTTATAGAGGGCGGTGTAGATATTTCCATGTTTATACAGAAAATGGTGTCGCTATTTCTATGTTTATACAGATAGCAGTGTAGCTATTTCCATGTTTATAGAGATAGCTTTGTAGATATTTCCATGTTTATACAGATAGCGATGTAGATATTTCCATGTTTATACAGATAGCGTTGTACATATTTCCATGTTTATACAGATAGCGGTGTAGATATTTCAGTGTTTATACTGATAGCGGTGGAGCTATTTTCATGTTAATACAGATAGCGATGTAGATATTTCCATGTTTATAGTGATGGCGGTGTAGATATTTCCATGTTTATAGAGATTGCAGCGTAGATATTTCCATATTTATAGAGATAGCGTTGTACGTATTTCCATGTTTATAGAGATAGCGGAGTAGATATTTCCGTGGTTACACAGATGGCTGGGTAGGTATTTCCACGGGTATACAGATGGCACTGTAGATATTTCCATGTTTATAGATATGGTGGTGTAGATATTTCCATGTTTATACAGATGACTCTGTAGATATTTGCATGTTTATACAGATGGTGGTGTAGATATTTCCATGTTTATAGAGATAACAGTGTAGATATTTCCATGTTTATAAAGATAGCGAAGTAGATATTTCCATGTTGATACAGATAGCGGTGTAGATATTTCCATGTTTACAGAGTTAGCAGTGTAGATATTTCCATCTTTGCACAGATTGCGCTGTAGACATTTCGATCTTTACACAGATAGCTGTGTAGATATTTGCAAGTTTACACAGATATCTGTGTAGATACTTCCATGTTTACACAGATAGCGTTGTAGATATTTCCATGTTTATACAGATAGCGGTGTAGATATTTCCATGTTTATACAGATATCGGTGTAGATATTTCCATGTTTATACTGATAGCGGTGGAGATATTTCCATATTTATACAGATAGCGATGTAGATATTTCCATGTTTATAGAGATGGCGGTGTAGATATTTCCATGTTTATAGAGATTGCAATGTAGATATTTCCATGTTTATAGAGATAGCGGTGTAGATATTTCCATGTGTCTAGAGATGGCGGTGTAGGTATTTCCATGTGTATAGATATGGCGGTGTAGGTATTTCCATGTTTATAGAGATAGTGGTGAGGATATTTCCGTAGTTATACAGATAGCGTTGTAGGTATTTCCAGGTTTATAGTGATAGTGGTGAGGATATTTCCGTATTTATACAGATAGCGTTGTAGATATTTCCATGTTTATACAGATAGCCGTTTTGGTATTTCCATGTTTATACAGATAGCGGTGTAGATATTTCCATGTTTATACAGACAGTGGTGTAGATATTTCCATGTTTACACAGATAGGTGTGTAGATATTTCCATGTTTACACAGATAGCGTTGTAGATATTTCCATGTTTATACAGATAGCGGTGTAGATATTTCCATGTTTATACAGAAGGCGGTGTAGATATTTCCAAGTTTATAAAGATAGCGGTGTAGTTATTTCCATGTTTATACAGATAGCGGTGTACATATTTCCATGTTTCTTCAGATGGCTGTGTAGATATTTCCATGTGTATACAGATGGCAGTGTAGATATTTCCATGTTTATACAGATGGAGGTGTAGATATTTCCAAGTTTATACAGATGACTGTGTAGATATCTTCATGTTTTTACAGAGGGCGGTGTAGATATTTCCATGTTTATACAGATAACGGTGTCGCTATTTCTATGTTTATACAGATAGCAGTGTAGCTATGTCCATGTTTATAGAGATAGCTGTGTAGATATTTCCATGTTTATACAGATAGCGGAGTAGATATTTCCATGTTTATACAGATAGCGTTGTACATATTTCCATGTTTATACAGATAGCGGTGTAGATATTTCAGTGTTTATACTGATAGCGGTGGAGCTATTTCCATGTTAATACAGATAGCGATGTAGATATTTCCATGTTTATAGTGATGGCGGTGTAGATATTTCCATGTTTCTAGAGACTGCAGCGTAGATATTTCCATATTTATAGAGATAGCGTTGTACGTATTTCCATGTTTATAGAGATAGCGGAGTAGATATTGACGTGGTTACACAGATGGCTGGGTAGGTATTTCCACGGGTATACAGATGGCACTGTAGATATTTCCATGTTTATAGATATGGTGGTGTAGATATTTCTATGTTTATACAGATGACTCTGTAGATCTTTGCATGTTTATACAGATGGTGGTGTAGATATTTCCATGTTTATAAAGATAACAGTGTAGATATTTCCATGTTTATAAAGATAGCGAAGTAGATATTTCCATGTTGATAAAGATAGCGGTGTAGATATTTCCATCTTTGCACAGATTGCGCTGTAGACATTTCGATCTTTACACTGATAGGTGTGTAGATATTTGCAAGTTTACACAGATATCTGTGTAGATACTTCCATGTTTACACAGATAGCGTTGTAGATATTTCCATGTTTATACAGATAGCGGTGTAGATATTTCCATGTTTATACAGATATCGGTGTAGATATTTCCATGTTTATACTGATAGCGGTGGAGATATTTCCATATTTATACAGATAGCGATGTAGCTATTTCCATGTTTATAGAGATGGCGGTGTAGATATTTCCATGTTTATAGAGATTGCAAAGTAGATATTTCCATGTTTATAGAGATGGTGGTGTAGATATTTCCATGTGTATAGAGATGGCGGTGTAGGTAATTCCATGTGTATAGATATGGCGGTGTAGGTATTTCCATGTTTATAGAGATAGTGGTGAGGATATTTCCGTAGTTATACAGATAGCGTTGTAGGTATTTCCAGGTTTATAGTGATAGTGGTGAGGATATTTCCGTATTTATACAGATAGCGTTGTAGATATTTCCATGTTTATACAGATAGCCGTTTTGGTATTTCCATGTTTATAAAGATAGCGGTGTAGATATTTACATGTTTATACAGATAGCGTTGTAGATATTTCCATGTTTACACAGATAGGTGTGTAGATATTTCCATGTTTACACTGATAGCGTTGTAGATATTTCCATCTTTATACAGATAGCGGTGTAGATATTTCAATGTTTATACAGATAACGGTGTTGGTATTTCCATGTTTATACAGATAGCGGTGTAGATATTTCCATGTTTATACAGAAGGCGGTGTAGGTATTTCCAAGTTTATAAAGATAGCGGTGTAGTTATATCCATGTTTATACAGATAGCGGTGTACATATTTCCATGTTTCTTCAGATGGCTGTGTAGATATTTCCATGTGTATACAGAAGGCAGTGTAGATATTTCCATGTTTATACAGATGGAGGTGTAGATATTTCCAAGTTTATACAGATGACTGTGTAGATAACTTCATGTTTTTACAGAGGGCGGTGTAGATATTTCCATGTTTATACAGAAAACGGTGTCGCTATTTCTATGTTTATACAGATAGCAGGGTAGCTATTTCCATGTTTATAGAGATAGCTGTGTAGATATTTCCATGTTTATACAGATTGCGGTGTAGATATTTCCATGTTTATGCAGATGGCGGTGTAGATATTTCCAAGTTTATAAAGATAGCGGTGTAGTTATTTCCATGTTTATACAGATAGCGGTGTACATATTTCCATGTTTGTTCAGATGGCTGTGTAGATATTTCCATGTGTATACAGATGGCAGTGTAGATATTTCCATGTTTATACAGATGGAGGTGTAGATATTTCCAAGTTTATACAGATGACTGTGTAGATATCTTGATGTTTTTACAGAGGGTGGTGTAGATATTTCCATGTTTATACAGATGACTCTGTAGATATTTGCATGTTTATACAGATGGTGGTGTGGATATTTCCATGTTTATAGAGATAACAGTGTAGATATTTCCATGTTTATAAAGATAGCGAAGTAGATATTTCCATGTTGATACAGATAGCGGTGTAGATATTTCCATGTTTACAGAGATAGCGGTGTAGATATTTCCATCTTTGCACAGATTGCGCTGTAGACATTTAGATCTTTACACAGATAGCTGTGTAGATATTTGCAAGTTTACACAGATATCTGTGTAGATACTTCCATGTTTACACAGATAGCGTTGTAGATATTTCCATGTTTATACAGATAGCGGTGTAGATATTTCCATGTTTATACAGATATCAGTGTAGATATTTCCATGTTTATACTGATAGCGGTGGAGATATTTCCATATTTATACAGATAGCGATGTAGATATTTCCATGTTTATAGAGATGGCGGTGTAGATATTTCCATGTTTATAGAGATTGCAATGTAGATATTTCTATGTTTATAGAGATAGTGGTGTAGATATTTCCATGTGTATAGAGATGGCGGTGTAGGTATTTCCATGTGTATAGATATGGCGGTGTAGGTATTTCCATGTTTATAGAGATAGTGGTGAGGATATTTCCGTATTTATACAGATAGCGTTGTAGGTATTTCCAGGTTTATAGTGATAGTGGTGAGGATATTTCCGTATTTATACAGATAGCGTTGTAGATATTTCCATGTTTATACAGATAGCCGTTTTGGTATTTCCATGTTTATAAAGATAGCGGTGTAGATATTTCCATGTTTATACAGATAGCGGTGTAGATATTTCCATGTTTACACAGATAGGTGTGTAGATATTTCCATGTTTACACAGATAGCGTTGTAGATATTTCCATCTTTATACAGATAGCGGTGTAGATATTTCAATGTTTATACAGATAACGGTGTTGGTATTTCCATGTTTATACAGATAGCGGTGTAGATATTTCCATGTTTATACAGAAGGCGGTGTAGATATTTCCAAGTTTATAAAGATAGCGGTGTAGTTATTTCCATGTTTATACAAATAGCGGTGTACATATTTCCATGTTTCTTCAGATGGCTGTGTAGATATTTCCATGTGTATACAGATGGCAGTGTAGATATTTCCATGTTTATACATATGGAGGTGTAGATATTTCCAAGTTTATACAGATGACTGTGTAGATATTTTCATGTTTTTATAGAGGGCGGTGTAGATATTTCCATGTTTATACAGAAAACGGTGTCGCTATTTCTATGTTTATACAGATAGCAGTGTAGCTATTTCCATGTTTATAGAGATAGCTGTGTAGATATTTCCATGTTTATACAGATAGCGATGTAGATATTTCCATGTTTATACAGATAGCGTTGTACATATTTCCATGTTTATACAGATAGCGGTGTAGATATTTCAGTGTTTATACTGATAGCGGTGGAGCTATTTCCATGTTAATACAGATAGCGATGTAGATATTTCCATGTTTATAATGATGGCGGTGTAGATATTTCCATGTTTACAGAGATTGCAGCGTAGATATTTCCATATTTATAGAGATAGCGTTGTACGTATTTCCATGTTTATAGAGATAGCGGAGTAGATATTTCCGTGGTTACACAGATGGCTGGGTAGGTATTTCCACGGGTATACAGATGGCACTGTAGATATTTCCATGTTTATAGATATGGTGGTGTAGATGTTTCTATGTTTATACAGATGACTCTGTAGATATTTGCATGTTTATACAGATGGTGGTGTAGATATTTCCATGTTTATAGAGATAACAGTGTAGATATTTCCATGTTTATAAAGATAGCGAAGTAGATATTTCCATGTTGATAAAGATAGCGGTGTAGATATTTCCATCTTTGCACAGATTGCGCTGTAGACATTTCGATCTTTACACAGATAGGTGTGTAGATATTTGCAAGTTTACACAGATATCTGTGTAGATACTTCCATGTTTACACAGATAGCGTTGTAGATATTTCCATGTTTATACAGATAGCGGTGTAGATATTTCCATGTTTATACAGATATCGGTGTAGATATTTCCATGTTTATACTGATAGCGGTGGAGATATTTCCATATTTATACAGATAGCGATGTAGATATTTCCATGTTTATAGAGATGGCGGTGTAGATATTTCCATGTTTATAGAGATTGCAATGTAGATATTTCCATGTTTATAGAGATAGCGGTGTAGATATTTCCATGTGTCTAGAGATGGCGGTGTAGGTATTTCCATGTGTATAGATATGGCGGTGTAGGTATTTCCATGTTTATAGAGATAGTGGTGAGGATATTTCCGTAGTTATACAGATAGCGTTGTAGGTATTTCCAGGTTTATAGTGATAGTGGTGAGGATATTTCCGTATTTATACAGATAGCGTTGTAGATATTTCCATGTTTATACAGATAGCCGTTTTGGTATTTCCATGTTTATACAGATAGCGGTGTAGATATTTCCATGTTTATACAGACAGCGGTGTAGATATTTCCATGTTTACACAGATAGGTGTGTAGATATTTCCATGTTTACACAGATAGCGTTGTAGATATTTCCATCTTTATACAGATAGCGGTGTAGATATTTCAATGTTTATACAGATAACGGTGTTGGTATTTCCATGTTTATACAGATAGCGGTGTAGATATTTCCATGTTTATACAGAAGGCGGTGTAGATATTTCCAAGTTTATAAAGATAGCGGTGTAGTTATTTCCATGTTTATACAGATAGCGGTGTACATATTTCCATGTTTCTTCAGATGGCTGTGTAGATATTTCCATGTGTATACAGATGGCAGTGTAGATATTTCCATGTTTATACAGATGGAGGTGTAGATATTTCCAAGTTTATACAGATGACTGTGTAGATATCTTCATGTTTTTATAGAGGGCGGTGTAGATATTTCTATGTTTATACAGAAAACGGTGTCGCTATTTCTATGTTTATACAGATAGCAGTGTAGCTATTTCCATGTTTATAGAGATAGCTGTGTAGATATTTCCATGTTTATACAGGTAGCGATGTAGATATTTCCATGTTTATACAGATAGCGTTGTACATATTTCCATGTTTATACAGATAGCGGTGTAGATATTTCATTGTTTATTCTGATAGCGGTGGAGCTATTTCCATGTTAATACAGATAGCGATGTAGATATTTCCATGTTTATAGTGATGGCGGTGTAGATATTTCCATGTTTATAGAGATTGCAGCGTAGATATTTCCATATTTATAGAGATAGCGTTGTACGTATTTCCATGTTTATAGAGATAGCGGAGTAGATATTTCCGTGGTTACACAGATGGCTGGGAAGGTATTTCCACGGGTATACAGATGGCACTGTAGATATTTCCATGTTTATAGATATGGTGGTGTAGATGTTTCTATGTTTATACAGATGACTCTGTAGATATTTGCATGTTTATACAGATGGTGGTGTAGATATTTCCATGTTTATAGAGATAACAGTGTAGATATTTCCATGTTTATAAAGATAGCGAAGTAGATATTTCCATGTTGATACAGATAGCGGTGTAGATATTTCCATGTTTACAGAGATAGCAGTGTAGATATTTCCATCTTTGCACAGATTGCGCTGTAGACATTTCGATCTTTACACAGATAGCTGTGTAGATATTTGCAAGTTTACACAGATATCTGTGTAGATACTTCCATGTTTACACAGATAGCGTTGTAGATATTTCCATGTTTATACAGATAGCGGTGTAGATATTTCCATGTTTATACAGATATCGGTGTAGATATTTCCATGTTTATACTGATAGCGGTGGAGATATTTCCATATTTATACAGATAGCGATGTAGATATTTCCATGTTTATAGAGATGGCGGTGTATATATTTCCATGTTTATAGAGATTGCAATGTAGATATTTCTATGTTTATAGAGATAGTGGTGTAGATATTTCCATGTGTATAGAGATGGTGGTGTAGGTATTTCCATGTGTATAGATATGGCGGTGTAGGTATTTCCATGTTTATAGAGATAGTGGTGAGGATATTTCCGTAGTTATACAGATAGCGTTGTAGGTATTTCCAGGTTTATAGTGATAGTGGTGAGGATATTTCCGTATTTATACAGATAGCGTTGTAGATATTTCCATGTTTATACAGATAGCCGTTTTGGTATTTCCATGTTTATACAGATAGCGGTGTAGATATTTCCATGTTTATACAGATAGTGGTGTAGATATTTCCATGTTTACACAGAGAGGTGTGTAGATATTTCCATGTTTACACAGATAGCGTTGTAGATATTTCCATGTTTATACAGATAGCGGTGTAGATATTTCAATGTTTATACATATAACGGTGTTGGTATTTCCATGTTTATACAGATAGCGGTGTAGATATTTCCATGTTTATACAGAAGGCGGTGTAGATATTTCCAAGTTTATAAAGATAGCGGTGGAGCTATTTCCATGTTAATACAGATAGCGATGTAGATATTTCCATGTTTATAGTGATGGCGGTGTAGATATTTCCATGTTTATAGAGATTGCAGCGTAGATATTTCCATATTTATAGAGATAGCGTTGTACGTATTTCCATGTTTATAGAGATAGCGGAGTAGATATTTCCGTGGTTACACAGATGGCTGGGTAGGTATTTCCACGGGTATACAGATGGCACTGTAGATATTTCCATGTTTATAGATATGGTGGTGTAGATGTTTCTATGTTTATACAGATGACTCTGTAGATATTTGCATGTTTATACAGATGGTGGTGTAGATATTTCCATGTTTATAGAGATAACAGTGTAGATATTTCCATGTTTATAAAGATAGCGAAGTAGATATTTCCATGTTGATACAGATAGCGGTGTAGATATTTCCATGTTTACAGAGATAGCAGTGTAGATATTTCCATCTTTGCACAGATTGCGCTGTAGACATTTCGATCTTTACACAGATAGCTGTGTAGATATTTGCAAGTTTACACAGATATCTGTGTAGATACTTCCATGTTTACACAGATAGCGTTGTAGATATTTCCATGTATATACAGATAGCGGTGTAGATATTTCCATGTTTATACAGATATCGGTGTAGATATTTCCATGTTTATACTGATAGCGGTGTAGATATTTCCATATTTATACAGATAGCGATGTAGATATTTCCATGTTTATAGAGATGGCGGTGTATATATTTCCATGTTTATAGAGATTGCAATGTAGATATTTCTATGTTTATAGAGATAGTGGTGTAGATATTTCCATGTGTATAGAGATGGCGGTGTAGGTATTTCCATGTGTATAGATATGGCCGTGTAGGTATTTCCATGTTTATAGAGATAGTGGTGAGGATATTTCCGTAGTTATACAGATAGCGTTGTAGATATTTCCAGATTTATAGTGATAGTGGTGAGGATATTTCCGTATTTATACAGATAGCGTTGTAGATATTTCCATGTTTATACAGATAGCCGTTTTGGTATTTCCATGTTTATAAAGATAGCGGTGTAGATATTTCCATGTTTATACAGATAGCGGTGTAGATATTTCCATGTTTACACAGATAGGTGTGTAGATATTTCCATGTTTACACAGATAGCGTTGTAGATATTTCCATCTTTATACAGATAGAGGTGTAGATATTTCAATGTTTATACAGATAATGGTGTTGGTATTCTCATGTTTATACAGATAGCGGTGTAGATATTTCCATGTTTATACAGAAGGCGGTGTAGATATTTCCAAGTTTATAAAGATAGCCGTGTAATTATTTCCATGTTTATACAGATAGCGGTGTACATATTTCCATGTTTCTTCAGATGGCTGTGTAGATATTTCCATGTGTATACAGATGGCAGTGTAGATATTTCCATGTTTATACAGATGGAGGTGTAGATATTTCCAAGTTTATACAGATGACTGTGTAGATATCTTCATGTTTTTTTAGAGGGCGGTGTAGATATTTCCATGTTTATACAGAAAACGGTGTCGCTATTTCTATGTTTATACAGATAGCAGTGTAGCTATTTCCATGTTTATAGAGATAGCTTTGTAGCTATTTCCATGTTTATACAGATAGCGATGTAGATATTTCCATGTTTACAGAGATAGCGGTGTAGATATTTCCATCTTTGCACAGATTGCGCTGCAGACATTTCGATCTTTACACAGATAGCTGTGTAGATATTTGCAAGTTTACACAGATATCTGTGTAGATACTTCCATGTTTATACAGATAGCGGTGTAGATATTTCCATGTTTATACAGAAGGCGGTGTAGATATTTCCAAGTTTATAAAGATAGCCGTGTAATTATTTCCATGTTTATACAGATAGCGGTGTACATATTTCCATGTTTCTTCAGATGGCTGTGTAGATATTTCCATGTGTATACAGATGGCAGTGTAGATATTTCCATGTTTATACAGATGGAGGTGTAGATATTTCCAAGTTCATACAGATGTCTGTGTAGATATCTTGATGTTTTTACAGAGGGCGGTGTAGATATTTCCATGTTTATACAGATAACGGTGTCGCTATTTCTATGTTTATACAGATAGCAGGGTAGCTATTTCCATGTTTATAGAGATAGCTGTGTAGATATTTCCATGTTTATACAGATTGCGGTGTAGATATTTCCATGTTTATACAGATAGCGTTGTACATATTTCCATGTTTATACAGATAGCGGTGTAGATATTTCAGTGATTATACTGATAGCGGTGGAGCTATTTCCATGTTAATACAGATAGCGATGTAGATATTTCCATGTTTATAGTGATGGCGGTGTAGATATTTCCATGTTTATAGAGATTGCAGCGTAGATACTTCCATATTTATAGAGATAGCGTTGTACATATTTCCATGTTTATAGAGATAGCGGAGTAGATATTTCCGTGGTTACACAGATGGCTGGGTAGGTATTTCCACGGGTATACAGATGGCACTGTAGATATTTCCATGTTTATAGATATTGTGGTGTAGATATTTCCATGTTTATACCAATGACTCTGTAGATATTTGCATGTTTATACAGATGGTGGTGTAGATATTTCCATGTTTATAGAGATAACAGTGTAGATATTTCCATGTTTATAAAGATAGCGAAGTAGATATTTCCATGTTGATACAGATAGCGGTGTAGATATTTCCATGTTTACAGAGATAGCGGTGTAGATATTTCCATCTTTGCACAGATTGCGCTGTAGACATTTCGATCTTTACACAGATAGCTGCGTAGATATTGGCAAGTTTACTCAGATATCTGTGTAGATACTTCCATGTTTACACAGATAGCGTTGTAGATATTTCCATGTTTATACAGATAGCGGTGTAGATATTTCCATGTTTATACAGATATCGGTGTAAATATTTCCATGTTTATACTGATAGCGGTGGAGATATTTCCATATTTATACAGATAGCGGTGTAGATATTTCCATGTTTATAGAGATGGCGGTGTAGATATTTCCATGTTTATAGAGATTGCAATGTAGGTATTTCTATGTTTATAGAGATAGTGGTGTAGATATTTCCATGTGTATAGAGATGGCGGTGTAGGTATTTCCATGTGTATAGATATGGCGGTGTAGGTATTTCCATGTTTATAGAGATAGTGGTGAGGATATTTCCGTAGTTATACAGATAGCGTTGTAGGTATTTCCAGGTTTATAGTGATAGTGGTGAGGATATTTCCGTATTTACAGATAGCATTGTAGATATTTCCATGTTTATACAGATAGCCGTTTTGGTATTTCCATGTTTATAAAGATAGCGGTGTAGATATTTCCATGTTTATACAGATAGCGGTGTAGATATTTCCATGTTTACACAGATAGGTGTGTAGATATTTCCATGTTTACACAGATAGCGTTGTAGATATTTCCATCTTTATACAGATAGCGGTGTAGATATTTCCATGTTTATACAGAAGGCGGTGTAGATATTTCCAAGTTTATAAAGATAGCGGTGTAGTTATTTCCATGTTTATACAGATAGCGGTGTACATATTTCCATGTTTCTTCAGATGGCTGTGTAGATACTTCCATGTGTATACAGATGGCAGTGTAGATATTTCCATGTTTATACAGATGGAGGTGTAGATATTTCCAAGTTTATACAGATGACTGTGTAGATATCTTCATGTTTTTATAGAGGGCGGTGTAGATATTTCCATGTTTATACAGATAGTGGTGTAGATATTTCCATGTTTACACAGAGAGGTGTGTAGATATTTCCATGTTTACACAGATAGCGTTGTAGATATTTCCATGTTTATACAGATAGCGGTGTAGATATTTCAATGTTTATACATATAACGGTGTTGGTATTTCCATGTTTATACAGATAGCGGTGTAGATATTTCCATGTTTATACAGAAGGCGGTGTAGATATTTCCAAGTTTATAAAGATAGCGGTGTAGTTATTTCCATGTTTATACAGATAGCGGTGTACATATTTCCATGTTTCTTCAGATGGCTGTGTAGATATTTCCATGTGTATACAGATGGCAGTGTAGATATTTCCATGTTTATACAGATGGAGGTGTAGATATTTCCAAGTTTATACAGATGACTGTGTAGATATCTTGATGTTTTTACAGAGGGCGGTGTAGATATTTCCATGTTTACGCAGATAACGGTGTCGCTATTTCTATGTTTATACAGATAGCAGGGTAGCTATTTCCATGTTTATAGAGATAGCTGTGTAGATATTTCCATGTTTATACTGATTGCGGTGTAGATATTTCCATGTTTATACAGATAGCGTTGTACATATTTCCATGTTTATACAGATAGCGGTGTAGATATTTCACTGTTTATACTGATAGCGGTGGAGTTATTTCCATGTTAATACAGATAGCGATGTAGATATTTCCATGTTTATAGTGACGGCGGTGTAGTTATTTCCATGTTTATAGAGATTGCAGTGTAGATATTTCCATATTTATAGAGATAGCGTCGTACGTATTTCCATGTTTATAGAGATAGCGGAGTGGATATTTCCGTGGTTACACAGATGGCTGGGTAGGTATTTCCACGGGTATACAGATGGCACTGTAGATATTTCCATGTTTATAGATATGGTGGTGTAGATATTTCCATGTTTATACAGATGACTCTGTAGATATTTGCATGTTTATACAGATGGTGGTGTAGATATTTCCATGTTTATAGAGATAACAGTGTAGACATTTCCATGTTTATAAAGATAGCGAAGTAGATATTCCATGTTGATACAGATAGCGGTGTAGATATTTCCATGTTTACAGAGATAGCGGTGTAGATATTTCCATCTTTGCACAGATTGCGCTGTAGACATTTCGATCTTTACACAGATAGCTGTGTAGATATTTGCAAGTTTACACAGATATCTGTGTAGATACTTCCATGTTTACACAGATAGCGTTGTAGTTATTTCCATGTTTATACAGATAGCGGTGTAGATATTTCCATGTTTATACAGATATCGGTGTAGATATTTCCATGTTTATACTGATAGCGGTGGAGATATTTCCATATTTATACAGATAGCGATGTAGATATTTCCATGTTTATAGAGATGGCGGTGTAGATATTTCCATGTTTATAGAGATTGCAATGTAGATATTTCTATGTTTATAGAGATAGTGGTGTAGATATTTCGATGTGTATAGAGATGGCGGTGTAGGTATTTCCATGTGTATAGATATGGCGGTGTAGGTATTTCCATGTTTATAGAGATAGTGGTGAGGATATTTCCGTAGTTATACAGATAGCGTTGTAGGTATTTCCAGGTTTATAGTGATAGTGGTGAGGATATTTCCGCATTTATACAGATAGCGTTGTAGATATTTCCATGTTTATACACATAGCCGTTTTGGTATTTCCATGTTTATAAAGATAGCGGTGTAGATATTTCCATGTTTATACAGATAGCGGTGTAGATATTTCCATGTTTACACAGATAGGTGTGTAGATATTTCCAAGTTTACACAGATAGCGTTGTAGATATTTCCATGTTTATACAGATAGCGGTGTAGATATTTCAATGTTTCTACAGATAACGGTGTTGGTATTTCCATGTTTAAACAGATAGCGGTGTAGATATTTCCATGTTTATACAGAAGGCGGTGTAGATATTTCCAAGTTTATAAAGATAGCGGTGTAGTTATTTCCATGTTTATACAGATAGCGGTGTACATATTTCCATGTTTCTTCAGATGGCTGTGTAGATATTTCCATGTGTATACAGATGGCAGTGTAGATATTTCCATGTTTATACAGATGGAGGTGTAGATATTTCCAAGTTTATACAGATGACTGTGTAGATATCTTCATGTTTTTACAGAGGGCGGTGTAGATATTTCCATGTTTATACAGATAACGGTGTCGCTATTTCTATGTTTATACAGATAGCAGTGTAGCTATTTCCATGTTTATAGAGATAGCTGTGTAGATATTTCCATGTTTATACAGATAGCGGTGTAGATATTTCCATGTTTATACAGATAGCGTTGTACATATTTCCATGTTTATACAGATAGCGGTGTAGATATTTCAATGTTTATACTGATAGCGGTGGAGCTATTTCCATGTTAATACAGATAGCGATGTAGATATTTCCATGTTTATAGTGATGGCGGTGTAGATATTTCCATGTTTATAGAGATTGCAGTGTAGATATTTCCATATTTATAGAGATAGCGTTGTATGTATTTCCATGTTTATAGAGATAGCGGAGTAGATATATCCGTGGTTACACAGATGGCTGGGTAGGTATTTCCACGGGTATACAGATGGCACTGTAGATATTTCCATGTTTATAGATATGGTGGTGTAGATATTTCCATGTTTATACAGATGACTCTGTAGATATTTGCATGTTTATACAGATGGTGGTGTAGATATTTCCATGTTTATAGAGATAACAGTGTAGATATTTCCATGTTTATAAAGATAGCGAAGTAGATATTTCCATGTTGATACAGATAGCGGTGTAGATATTTCCATGTTTACAGAGATAGCGGTGTAGATATTTCCATCTTTGCACAGATTGCGCTGTAGACATTTCGATCTTTACACAGATAGCTGTGTAGATATTTGCAAGTTTACACAGATATCTGTGTAGATACTTCCATGTTTACACAGATAGCGCTGTAGATATTTCCATGTTTATACAGATAGCGGTGTAGATATTTCCATGTTTATACAGATATCGGTGTAGATATTTCCATGTTTATACTGATAGCGGTGGAGGTATTTCCATATTTATACAGATAGCGATGTAGATATTTCCATGTTTATAGAGATGGCGGTGTAGATATTTCCATGTTTATAGAGATTGCAATGTAGATATTTCTATGTTTATAGAGATAGTGGTGTAGATATTTCCATGTGTATAGAGATGGCAGTGTAGGTATTTCCATGTGTATAGATATGGCGGTGTAGGTATTTCCATGTTTATAGAGATAGTGGTGAGGATATTTCCGTAGTTATACAGATAGCGTTGTAGGTATTTCCAGGTTTATAGTGATAGTGGTGAGGATATTTCCGTATTTATACAGATAGCGTTGTAGATATTTCCATGTTTATACAGATAGCCGTTTTGGTATTTCCATGTTTATACAGATAGCGGTGTAGATATTTCCATGTTTATACAGATAGCGGTGTAGATATTTCCATGTTTACACAGATAGGTGTGTAGATATTTCCATGTTTACACAGATAGCGTTGTAGATATTTCCATCCTTATACAGATAGCGGTGTAGATATTTCAATGTTTATGCAGATAACGGTGTTGGTATTTCCATGTTTATACAGATAGCGGTGTAGATATTTCCATGTTTATACAGAAGGCGGTGTAGATATTTCCAAGTTTAAAAAGATAGCGGTGTAGTTATTTCCATGTTTATACAGATAGCGGTGTACATACTTCCATGTTTCTTCAGATGGCTGTGTAGATATTTCCATGTGTATACAGATGGAGGTGTAGATATTTCCAAGTTTATACAGATGACTGTGTAGATATCTTGATGTTTTTACAGAGGGCGGTGTAGATATTTCCATGTTTATACAGATAACGGTGTCGCTATTTCTATGTTTATACAGATAGCAGGGTAGCTATTTCCATGTTTATAGAGATAGCTGTGTAGATATTTCCATGTTTATACTGATTGCGGTGTAGACATTTCCATGTTTATACAGATAGCGTTGTACATATTTCCATGTTTATACAGATAGCGGTGTAGATATTTCAATGTTTATACTGATAGCGGTGGAGCTATTTCCATGTTAATACAGATAGCGATGTAGATATTTCCATGTCTATAGTGATGGCGGTGTAGTTATTTCCATGTTTATAGAGATTGCAGTGTAGCTATTTCCATATTTATAGAGATAGCGTCGTACGTATTTCCATGTTTATAGAGATAGCGGAGTGGATATTTCCGTGGTTACACAGATGGCTGGGTAGGTATTTCCACGGGTATACAGATGGCACTGTAGATATTTCCATGTTTATAGATATGGTGGTGTAGATATTTCCATGTTTATACAGATGACTCTGTAGATATTTGCATGTTTATACAGATGGTGGTGTAGATATTTCCATGTTTATAGAGATAACAGTGTAGATATTTCCATGTTTATAAAGATAGCGAAGTAGATATTTCCGTGTTGATACAGATAGCGGTGTAGATATTTCCATGTTTACAGAGATAGCGGTGTAGATATTTCCATCTTTGCACAGATTGCGCTGTAGACATTTCGATCTTTACACAGATAGCTGTGTAGATATTTGCAAGTTTACACAGATATCTGTGTAGATACTTCCATGTTTACACAGATAGCGTTGTAGATATTTCCATGTTTATACAGATAGCGGTGTAGATATTTCCATGTTTATACAGATATCGGTGTAGATATTTCCATGTTTATACTGATAGCGGTGGAGATATTTCCATATTTATACAGATAGCGATGTAGATATTTCCATGTTTATAGAGATGGCGGTGTAGATATATCCATGTTTATAGAGATTGCAATGTAGATATTTCTATGTTTATAGAGATAGTGGTGTAGATATTTCCATGTGTATAGAGATGGCGGTGTAGGTATTTCCATGTGTATAGATATGGCGGTGTAGGTATTTCCATGTTTATAGAGATAGTGGTGAGGATATTTCCGTAGTTATACAGATAGCGTTGTAGGTATTTCCAGGTTTATAGTGATAGTGGTGAGGATATTTCCGTATTTATACAGATAGCGTTGTAGATATTTCCATGTTTATACAGATAGCCGTTTTGGTATTTCCATGTTTATACAGATAGCGGTGTAGATATTTCCATGTTTATACAGATAGTGGTGTAGATATTTCCATGTTTACACAGAGAGGTGTGTAGATATTTCCATGTTTACACAGATAGCGTTGTAGATATTTCCATGTTTATACAGATAGCGGTGTAGATATTTCAATGTTTATACATATAACGGTGTTGGTATTTCCATGTTTATACAGATAGCGGTGTAGATATTTCCATGTTTATACAGAAGGCGGTGTAGATATTTCCAAGTTTATAAGGATAGCGGTGTAGTTATTTCCATGTTTATACAGATAGCGGTGTACATACTTCCATGTTTCTTCAGATGGCTGTGTAGATATTTCCATGTGTATACAGATGGCAGTGTAGATATTTCCATGTTTATACAGATGGAGGTGTAGATATTTCCAAGTTTATACAGATGACTGTGTAGATATCTTGATGTTTTTACAGAGGGCGGTGTAGATATTTCCATGTTTACGCAGATAACGGTGTCGCTATTTCTATGTTTATACAGATAGCAGGGTAGCTATTTCCATGTTTATAGAGATAGCTGTGTAGATATTTCCATGTTTATACTGATTGCGGTGTAGATATTTCCATGTTTATACAGATAGCGTTGTACATATTTCCATGTTTATACAGATAGCGGTGTAGATATTTCACTGTTTATACTGAAAGCGGTGGAGTTATTTCCATGTTAATACAGATAGCGATGTAGATATTTCCATGTTTATAGTGACGGCGGTGTAGTTATTTCCATGTTTATAGAGATTGCAGTGTAGATATTTCCATATTTATAGAGATAGCGTCGTACGTATTTCCATGTTTATAGAGATAGCGGAGTGGATATTTCCGTGGTTACACAGATGGCTGGGTAGGTATTTCCACGGGTATACAGATGGCACTGTAGATATTTCCATGTTTATAGATATGGTGGTGTAGATATTTCCATGTTTATACAGATGACTCTGTAGATATTTGCATGTTTATACAGATGGTGGTGTAGATATTTCCATGTTTATAGAGATAACAGTGTAGACATTTCCATGTTTATAAAGATAGCGAAGTAGATATTTCCATGTTGATACAGATAGCGGTGTAGATATTTCCATGTTTACAGAGATAGCGGTGTAGATATTTCCATCTTTGCACAGATTGCGCTGTAGACATTTCGATCTTTACACAGATAGCTGTGTAGATATTTGCAAGTTTACACAGATATCTGTGTAGATACTTCCATGTTTACACAGATAGCGTTGTAGTTATTTCCATGTTTATACAGATAGCGGTGTAGATATTTCCATGTTTATACAGATATCGGTGTAGATATTTCCATGTTTATACTGATAGCGGTGGAGATATTTCCATATTTATACAGATAGCGATGTAGATATTTCCATGTTTATAGAGATGGCGGTGTAGATATTTCCATGTTTATAGAGATTGCAATGTAGATATTTCTATGTTTATAGAGATAGTGGTGTAGATATTTCGATGTGTATAGAGATGGCGGTGTAGGTATTTCCATGTGTATAGATATGGCGGTGTAGGTATTTCCATGTTTATAGAGATAGTGGTGAGGATATTTCCGTAGTTATACAGATAGCGTTGTAGGTATTTCCAGGTTTATAGTGATAGTGGTGAGGATATTTCCGCATTTATACAGATAGCGTTGTAGATATTTCCATGTTTATACACATAGCCGTTTTGGTATTTCCATGTTTATAAAGATAGCGGTGTAGATATTTCCATGTTTATACAGATAGCGGTGTAGATATTTCCATGTTTACACAGATAGGTGTGTAGATATTTCCAAGTTTACACAGATAGCGTTGTAGATATTTCCATGTTTATACAGATAGCGGTGTAGATATTTCAATGTTTCTACAGATAACGGTGTTGGTATTTCAATGTTTAAACAGATAGCGGTGTAGATATTTCCATGTTTATACAGAAGGCGGTGTAGATATTTCCAAGTTTATAAAGATAGCGGTGTAGTTATTTCCATGTTTATACAGATAGCGGTGTACATATTTCCATGTTTCTTCAGATGGCTGTGTAGATATTTCCATGTGTATACAGATGGCAGTGTAGATATTTCCATGTTTATACAGATGGAGGTGTAGATATTTCCAAGTTTATACAGATGACTGTGTAGATATCTTCATGTTTTTACAGAGGGCGGTGTAGATATTTCCATGTTTATACAGATAACGGTGTCGCTATTTCTATGTTTATACAGATAGCAGTGTAGCTATTTCCATGTTTATAGAGATAGCTGTGTAGATATTTCCATGTTTATACAGATAGCGGTGTAGATATTTCCATGTTTATACAGATAGCGTTGTACATATTTCCATGTTTATACAGATAGCGGTGTAGATATTTCAATGTTTATACTGATAGCGGTGGAGCTATTTCCATGTTAATACAGATAGCGATGTAGATATTTCCATGTTTATAGTGATGGCGGTGTAGATATTTCCATGTTTATAGAGATTGCAGTGTAGATATTTCCATATTTATAGAGATAGCGTTGTATGTATTTCCATGTTTATAGAGATAGCGGAGTAGATATATCCGTGGTTACACAGATGGCTGGGTAGGTATTTCCACGGGTATACAGATGGCACTGTAGATATTTCCATGTTTATAGATATGGTGGTGTAGATATTTCCATGTTTATACAGATGACTCTGTAGATATTTGCATGTTTATACAGATGGTGGTGTAGATATTTCCATGTTTATAGAGATAACAGTGTAGATATTTCCATGTTTATAAAGATAGCGAAGTAGATATTTCCATGTTGATACAGATAGCGGTGTAGATATTTCCATGTTTACAGAGATAGCGGTGTAGATATTTCCATCTTTGCACAGATTGCGCTGTAGACATTTCGATCTTTACACAGATAGCTGTGTAGATATTTGCAAGTTTACACAGATATCTGTGTAGATACTTCCATGTTTACACAGATAGCGCTGTAGATATTTCCATGTTTATACAGATAGCGGTGTAGATATTTCCATGTTTATACAGATATCGGTGTAGATATTTCCATGTTTATACTGATAGCGGTGGAGGTATTTCCATATTTATACAGATAGCGATGTAGATATTTCCATGTTTATAGAGATGGCGGTGTAGATATTTCCATGTTTATAGAGATTGCAATGTAGATATTTCTATGTTTATAGAGATAGTGGTGTAGATATTTCCATGTGTATAGAGATGGCAGTGTAGGTATTTCCATGTGTATAGATATGGCGGTGTAGGTATTTCCATGTTTATAGAGATAGTGGTGAGGATATTTCCGTAGTTATACAGATAGCGTTGTAGGTATTTCCAGGTTTATAGTGATAGTGGTGAGGATATTTCCGTATTTATACAGATAGCGTTGTAGATATTTCCATGTTTATACAGATAGCCGTTTTGGTATTTCCATGTTTATACAGATAGCGGTGTAGATATTTCCATGTTTATACAGATAGCGGTGTAGATATTTCCATGTTTACACAGATAGGTGTGTAGATATTTCCATGTTTACACAGATAGCGTTGTAGATATTTCCATCCTTATACAGATAGCGGTGTAGATATTTCAATGTTTATGCAGATAACGGTGTTGGTATTTCCATGTTTATACAGATAGCGGTGTAGATATTTCCATGTTTATACAGAAGGCGGTGTAGATATTTCCAAGTTTAAAAAGATAGCGGTGTAGTTATTTCCATGTTTATACAGATAGCGGTGTACATACTTCCATGTTTCTTCAGATGGCTGTGTAGATATTTCCATGTGTATACAGATGGAGGTGTAGATATTTCCAAGTTTATACAGATGACTGTGTAGATATCTTGATGTTTTTACAGAGGGCGGTGTAGATATTTCCATGTTTATACAGATAACGGTGTCGCTATTTCTATGTTTATACAGATAGCAGGGTAGCTATTTCCATGTTTATAGAGATAGCTGTGTAGATATTTCCATGTTTATACTGATTGCGGTGTAGACATTTCCATGTTTATACAGATAGCGTTGTACATATTTCCATGTTTATACAGATAGCGGTGTAGATATTTCAATGTTTATACTGATAGCGGTGGAGCTATTTCCATGTTAATACAGATAGCGATGTAGATATTTCCATGTTTATAGTGATGGCGGTGTAGTTATTTCCATGTTTATAGAGATTGCAGTGTAGCTATTTCCATATTTATAGAGATAGCGTCGTACGTATTTCCATGTTTATAGAGATAGCGGAGTGGATATTTCCGTGGTTACACAGATGGCTGGGTAGGTATTTCCACGGGTATACAGATGGCACTGTAGATATTTCCATGTTTATAGATATGGTGGTGTAGATATTTCCATGTTTATACAGATGACTCTGTAGATATTTGCATGTTTATACAGATGGTGGTGTAGATATTTCCATGTTTATAGAGATAACAGTGTAGATATTTCCATGTTTATAAAGATAGCGAAGTAGATATTTCCGTGTTGATACAGATAGCGGTGTAGATATTTCCATGTTTACAGAGATAGCGGTGTAGATATTTCCATCTTTGCACAGATTGCGCTGTAGACATTTCGATCTTTACACAGATAGCTGTGTAGATATTTGCAAGTTTACACAGATATCTGTGTAGATACTTCCATGTTTACACAGATAGCGTTGTAGATATTTCCATGTTTATACAGATAGCGGTGTAGATATTTCCATGTTTATACAGATATCGGTGTAGATATTTCCATGTTTATACTGATAGCGGTGGAGATATTTCCATATTTATACAGATAGCGATGTAGATATTTCCATGTTTATAGAGATGGCGGTGTAGATATATCCATGTTTATAGAGATTGCAATGTAGATATTTCTATGTTTATAGAGATAGTGGTGTAGATATTTCCATGTGTATAGAGATGGCGGTGTAGGTATTTCCATGTGTATAGATATGGCGGTGTAGGTATTTCCATGTTTATAGAGATAGTGGTGAGGATATTTCCGTAGTTATACAGATAGCGTTGTAGGTATTTCCAGGTTTATAGTGATAGTGGTGAGGATATTTCCGTATTTATACAGATAGCGTTGTAGATATTTCCATGTTTATACAGATAGCCGTTTTGGTATTTCCATGTTTATACAGATAGCGGTGTAGATATTTCCATGTTTATACAGATAGTGGTGTAGATATTTCCATGTTTACACAGAGAGGTGTGTAGATATTTCCATGTTTACACAGATAGCGTTGTAGATATTTCCATGTTTATACAGATAGCGGTGTAGATATTTCAATGTTTATACATATAACGGTGTTGGTATTTCCATGTTTATACAGATAGCGGTGTAGATATTTCCATGTTTATACAGAAGGCGGTGTAGATATTTCCAAGTTTATAAAGATAGCGGTGTAGTTATTTCCATGTTTATACAGATAGCGGTGTACATACTTCCATGTTTCTTCAGATGGCTGTGTAGATATTTCCATGTGTATACAGATGGCAGTGTAGATATTTCCATGTTTATACAGATGGAGGTGTAGATATTTCCAAGTTTATACAGATGACTGTGTAGATATCTTGATGTTTTTACAGAGGGCGGTGTAGATATTTCCATGTTTACGCAGATAACGGTGTCGCTATTTCTATGTTTATACAGATAGCAGGGTAGCTATTTCCATGTTTATAGAGATAGCTGTGTAGATATTTCCATGTTTATACTGATTGCGGTGTAGATATTTCCATGTTTATACAGATAGCGTTGTACATATTTCCATGTTTATACAGATAGCGGTGTAGATATTTCACTGTTTATACTGAAAGCGGTGGAGTTATTTCCATGTTAATACAGATAGCGATGTAGATATTTCCATGTTTATAGTGACGGCGGTGTAGTTATTTCCATGTTTATAGAGATTGCAGTGTAGATATTTCCATATTTATAGAGATAGCGTCGTACGTATTTCCATGTTTATAGAGATAGCGGAGTGGATATTTCCGTGGTTACACAGATGGCTGGGTAGGTATTTCCACGGGTATACAGATGGCACTGTAGATATTTCCATGTTTATAGATATGGTGGTGTAGATATTTCCATGTTTATACAGATGACTCTGTAGATATTTGCATGTTTATACAGATGGTGGTGTAGATATTTCCATGTTTATAGAGATAACAGTGTAGATATTTCCATGTTTATAAAGATAGCGAAGTAGATATTTCCATGTTGATAAAGATAGCGGTGTAGATATTTCCATCTTTGCACAGATTGCGCTGTAGACATTTCGATCTTTACACAGATAGGTGTGTAGATATTTGCAAGTTTACACAGATATCTGTGTAGATACTTCCATGTTTACACAGATAGCGTTGTAGATATTTCCATGTTTATACAGATAGCGGTGTAGATATTTCCATGTTTATACAGATATCGGTGTAGATATTTCCATGTTTATACTGATAGCGGTGGAGATATTTCCATATTTATACAGATAGCGATGTAGATATTTCCATGTTTATAGAGATGGCGGTGTAGATATTTCCATGTTTATAGAGATTGCAATGTAGATATTTCCATGTTTATAGAGATAGCGGTGTAGATATTTCCATGTGTCTAGAGATGGCGGTGTAGGTATTTCCATGTGTATAGATATGGCGGTGTAGGTATTTCCATGTTTATAGAGATAGTGGTGAGGATATTTCCGTAGTTATACAGATAGCGTTGTAGGTATTTCCAGGTTTATAGTGATAGTGGTGAGGATATTTCCGTATTTATACAGATAGCGTTGTAGATATTTCCATGTTTATACAGATAGCCGTTTTGGTATTTCCATGTTTATACAGATAGCGGTGTAGATATTTCCATGTTTATACAGACAGCGGTGTAGATATTTCCATGTTTACACAGATAGGTGTGTAGATATTTCCATGTTTACACAGATAGCGTTGTAGATATTTCCATCTTTATACAGATAGCGGTGTAGATATTTCAATGTTTATACAGATAACGGTGTTGGTATTTCCATGTTTATACAGATAGCGGTGTAGATATTTCCATGTTTATACAGAAGGCGGTGTAGATATTTCCAAGTTTATAAAGATAGCGGTGTAGTTATTTCCATGTTTATACAGATAGCGGTGTACATATTTCCATGTTTCTTCAGATGGCTGTGTAGATATTTCCATGTGTATACAGATGGCAGTGTAGATATTTCCATGTTTATACAGATGGAGGTGTAGATATTTCCAAGTTTATACAGATGACTGTGTAGATATCTTCATGTTTTTATAGAGGGCGGTGAAGATATTTCTATGTTTATACAGAAAACGGTGTCGCTATTTCTATGTTTATACAGATAGCAGTGTAGCTATTTCCATGTTTATAGAGATAGCTGTGTAGATATTTCCATGTTTATACAGGTAGCGATGTAGATATTTCCATGTTTATACAGATAGCGTTGTACATATTTCCATGTTTATACAGATAGCGGTATAGATATTTCATTGTTTATTCTGATAGCGGTGGAGCTATTTCCATGTTAATACAGATAGCGATGTAGATATTTCCATGTTTATAGTGATGGCGGTGTAGATATTTCCATGTTTATAGAGATTGCAGCGTAGATATTTCCATATTTATAGAGATAGCGTTGTACGTATTTCCATGTTTATAGAGATAGCGGAGTAGATATTTCCGTGGTTACACAGATGGCTGGGTAGGTATTTCCACGGGTATACAGATGGCACTGTAGATATTTCCATGTTTATAGATATGGTGGTGTAGATGTTTCTATGTTTATACAGATGACTCTGTAGATATTTGCATGTTTATACAGATGGTGGTGTAGATATTTCCATGTTTATAGAGATAACAGTGTAGATATTTCCATGTTTATAAAGATAGCGAAGTAGATATTTCCATGTTGATACAGATAGCGGTGTAGATATTTCCATGTTTACAGAGATAGCAGTGTACATATTTCCATCTTTGCACAGATTGCGCTGTAGACATTTCGATCTTTACACAGATAGCTGTGTAGATATTTGCAAGTTTACACAGATATCTGTGTAGATACTTCCATGTTTACACAGATAGCGTTGTAGATATTTCCATGTTTATACAGATAGCGGTGTAGATATTTCCATGTTTATACAGATATCGGTGTAGATATTTCCATGTTTATACTGATAGCGGTGGAGATATTTCCATATTTATACAGATAGCGATGTAGATATTTCCATGTTTATAGAGATGGCGGTGTATATATTTCCATGTTTATAGAGATTGCAATGTAGATATTTCTATGTTTATAGAGATAGTGGTGTAGATATTTCCATGTGTATAGAGATGGCGGTGTAGGTATTTCCATGTGTATAGATATGGCCGTGTAGGTATTTCCATGTTTATAGAGATAGTGGTGAGGATATTTCCGTAGTTATACAGATAGCGTTGTAGGTATTTCCAGGTTTATAGTGATAGTGGTGAGGATATTTCCGTATTTATACAGATAGCGTTGTAGATATTTCCATGTTTATACAGATAGCCGTTTTGGTATTTCCATGTTTATAAAGATAGCGGTGTAGATATTTCCATGTTTATACAGATAGCGGTGTAGATATTTCCATGTTTACACAGATAGGTGTGTAGATATTTCCATGTTTACACAGATAGCGTTGTAGATATTTCCATCTTTATACAGATAGAGGTGTAGATATTTCAATGTTTATACAGATAATGGTGTTGGTATTCTCATGTTTATACAGATAGCGGTGTAGATATTTCCATGTTTATACAGAAGGCGGTGTAGATATTTCCAAGTTTATAAAGATAGCCGTGTAATTATTTCCATGTTTATACAGATAGCGGTGTACATATTTCCATTTTTCTTCAGATGGCTGTGTAGATATTTCCATGTGTATACAGATGGCAGTGTAGATATTTCCATGTTTATACAGATGGAGGTGTAGATATTTCCAAGTTTATACAGATGACTGTGTAGATATCTTCATGTTTTTTTAGAGGGCGGTGTAGATATTTCCATGTTTATACAGAAAACGGTGTCGCTATTTCTATGTTTATACAGATAGCAGTGTAGCTATTTCCATGTTTATAGAGATAGCTTTGTAGATATTTCCATGTTTATACAGATAGCGATGTAGATATTTCCATGTTTACAGAGATAGCGGTGTAGATATTTCCATCTTTGCACAGATTGCGCTGTAGACATTTCGATCTTTACACAGATAGCTGTGTAGATATTTGCAAGTTTACACAGATATCTGTGTAGATACTTCCATGTTTATACAGATAGCGGTGTAGATATTTCCATGTTTATACAGAAGGCGGTGTAGATATTTCCAAGTTTATAAAGATAGCCGTGTAATTATTTCCATGTTTATACAGATAGCGGTGTACATATTTCCATGTTTCTTCAGATGGCTGTGTAGATATTTCCATGTGTATACAGATGGCAGTGTAGATATTTCCATGTTTATACAGATGGAGGTGTAGATATTTCCAAGTTCATACAGATGACTGTGTAGATATCTTGATGTTTTTACAGAGGGCGGTGTAGATATTTCCATGTTTATACAGATAACGGTGTCGCTATTTCTATGTTTATACAGATAGCAGGGTAGCTATTTCCATGTTTATAGAGATAGCTGTGTAGATATTTCCATGTTTATACAGATTGCGGTGTAGATATTTCCATGTTTATACAGATAGCGTTGTACATATTTCCATGTTTATACAGATAGCGGTGTAGATATTTCAGTGATTATACTGATAGCGGTGGAGCTATTTCCATGTTAATACAGATAGCGATGTAGATATTTCCATGTTTATAGTGATGGCGGTGTAGATATTTCCATGTTTATAGAGATTGCAGCGTAGATACTTCCATATTTATAGAGATAGCGTTGTACATATTTCCATGTTTATAGAGATAGCGGAGTAGATATTTCCGTGGTTACACAGATGGCTGGGTAGGTATTTCCACGGGTATACAGATGGCACTGTAGATATTTCCATGTTTATAGATATTTTGGTGTAGATATTTCCATGTTTATACCGATGACTCTGTAGATATTTGCATGTTTATACAGATGGTGGTGTAGATATTTCCATGTTTATAGAGATAACAGTGTAGATATTTCCATGTTTATAAAGATAGCGAAGTAGATATTTCCATGTTGATACAGATAGCGGTGTAGATATTTCCATGTTTACAGAGATAGCGGTGTAGATATTTCCATCTTTGCACAGATTGCGCTGTAGACATTTCGATCTTTACACAGATAGCTGCGTAGATATTTGCAAGTTTACTCAGATATCTGTGTAGATACTTCCATGTTTACACAGATAGCGTTGTAGATATTTCCATGTTTATACAGATAGCGGTGTAGATATTTCCATGTTTATACAGATATCGGTGTAAATATTTCCATGTTTATACTGATAGCGGTGGAGATATTTCCATATTTATACAGATAGCGGTGTAGATATTTCCATGTTTATAGAGATGGCGGTGTAGATATTTCCATGTTTATAGAGATTGCAATGTAGATATTTCTATGTTTATAGAGATAGTGGTGTAGATATTTCCATGTGTATAGAGATGGCGGTGTAGGTATTTCCATGTGTATAGATATGGCGGTGTAGGTATTTCCATGTTTATAGAGATAGTGGTGAGGATATTTCCGCAGTTATACAGATAGCGTTGTAGGTATTTCCAGGTTTATAGTGATAGTGGTGAGGATATTTCCGTATTTACAGATAGCATTTTAGATATTTCCATGTTTATACAGATAGCCGTTTTGGTATTTCCATGTTTATAAAGATAGCGGTGTAGATATTTCCATGTTTATACAGATAGCGGTGTAGATATTTCCATGTTTACACAGATAGGTGTGTAGATATTTCCATGTTTACACAGATAGCGTTGTAGATATTTCCATCTTTATACAGATAGCGGTGTAGATATTTCCATGTTTATACAGAAGGCGGTGTAGATATTTCCAAGTTTATAAAGATAGCGGTGTAGTTATTTCCATGTTTATACAGATAGCGGTGTACATATTTCCATGTTTCTTCAGATGGCTGTGTAGATACTTCCATGTGTATACAGATGGCAGTGTAGATATTTCCATGTTTATACAGATGGAGGTGTAGATATTTCCAAGTTTATACAGATGACTGTGTAGATATCTTCATGTTTTTATAGAGGGCGGTGTAGATATTTCCATGTTTATACAGAAAACGGTGTCGCTATTTCTATGTTTATACAGATAGCAGTGTAGCTATTTCCATGTTTATAGAGATAGCTGTGTAGATATTTCCATGTTTATACAGATAGCGATGTAGATATTTCCATGTTTAAACAGATAGCGTTGTACATATTTCCATGTTTATACAGATAGCGGTGTAGATATTTCAGTGTTTATACTGATAGCGGTGGAGCTATTTCCATGTTAATACAGATAGCGATGTAGATATTTCCCTTTTTATAGTGATGGCGGTGTAGATATTTCCATGTTTATAGAGATTGCAGCGTAGATATTTCCATATTTATAGAGATAGCGTTGTACGTATTTCCATGTTTATAGAGATAGCGGAGTAGATATTTCCGTGGTTACACAGATGGCTGGGTAGGTATTTCCACGGGTATACAGATGGCACTGTTGATATTTCCATGTTTATAGATATGGTGGTGTAGATATTTCCATGTTTATCCCGATGACTCTGTAGATATTTGCATGTTTATACAGATGGTGGTGTAGATATTTCCATGTTTATAGAGATAACAGTGTAGATATTTCCATGTTTATAAAGATAGCGAAGTAGATATTTCCATGTTGATACAGATAGCGGTGTAGATATTTCCATGTTTACAGAGATAGCGGTGTAGATATTTCCATCTTTGCACAGATTGCGCTGTAGACATTTCGATCTTTACACAGATAGCTGTGTAGATATTTGCAAGTTTACACAGATATCTGTGTAGATACTTCCATGTTTACACAGATAGCGTTGTAGATATTTCCATGTTTATACAGATAGCGGTGTAGATATTTCCATGTTTATACAGATATCGGTGTAGATATTTCCATGTTTATACTGATAGCGGTGGAGATATTTCCATATTTATACAGATAGCGATGTAGATATTTCCATGTTTATAGAGATGGCGGTGTAGATATTTCCATGTTTATAGAGATTGCAATGTAGATATTTCTATGTTTATAGAGATAGTGGTGTAGATATTTCCATGTGTATAGAGATGGCGGTGTAGGTATTTCCATGTGTATAGATATGGCGGTGTAGGTATTTCCATGTTTATAGAGATAGTGGTGAGGATATTTCCGTAGTTATACAGATAGCGTTGTAGGTATTTCCAGGTTTATAGTGATAGTGGTGAGGATATTTCCGTATTTATACAGATAGCGTTGTAGATATTTCCATGTTTATACAGATAGCCGTTTTGGTATTTCCATGTTTATACAGATAGCGGTGTAGATATTTCCATGTTTATACAGATAGCGGTGTAGATATTTCCATGTTTACACAGATAGGTGTGTAGATATTTCCATGTTTACACAGATAGCGTTGTAGATATTTCCATCCTTATACAGATAGCGGTGTAGATATTTCAATGTTTATACAGATAACGGTGTTGGTATTTCCATGTTTATACAGATAGCGGTGTAGATATTTCCATGTTTATACAGAAGGCGGTGTAGATATTTCCAAGTTTAAAAAGATAGCGGTGTAGTTATTTCCATGTTTATACAGATAGCGGTGTACATACTTCCATGTTTCTTCAGATGGCTGTGTAGATATTTCCATGTGTATACAGATGGAGGTGTAGATATTTCCAAGTTTATACAGATGACTGTGTAGATATCTTGATGTTTTTACAGAGGGCGGTGTAGATATTTCCATGTTTATACAGATAACGGTGTCGCTATTTCTATGTTTATACAGATAGCAGGGTAGCTATTTCCATGTTTATAGAGATAGCTGTGTAGATATTTCCATGTTTATACTGATTGCGGTGTTGACATTTCCATGTTTATACAGATAGCGTTGTACATATTTCCATGTTTATACAGATAGCGGTGTAGATATTTCAATGTTTATACTGATAGCGGTGGAGCTATTTCCATGTTAATACAGATAGCGATGTAGATATTTCCATGTTTATAGTGATGGCGGTGTAGTTATTTCCATGTTTATAGAGATTGCAGTGTAGCTATTTCCATATTTATAGAGATAGCGTCGTACGTATTTCCATGTTTATAGAGATAGCGGAGTGGATATTTCCGTGGTTACACAGATGGCTGGGTAGGTATTTCCACGGGTATACAGATGGCACTGTAGATATTTCCATGTTTATAGATATGGTGGTGTAGATATTTCCATGTTTATACAGATGACTCTGTAGATATTTGCATGTTTATACAGATGGTGGTGTAGATATTTCCATGTTTATAGAGATAACAGTGTAGATATTTCCATGTTTATAAAGATAGCGAAGTAGATATTTCCGTGTTGATACAGATAGCGGTGTAGATATTTCCATGTTTACAGAGATAGCGGTGTAGATATTTCCATCTTTGCACAGATTGCGCTGTAGACATTTCGATCTTTACACAGATAGCTGTGTAGATATTTGCAAGTTTACACAGATATCTGTGTAGATACTTCCATGTTTACACAGATAGCGTTGTAGATATTTCCATGTTTATACAGATAGCGGTGTAGATATTTCCATGTTTATACAGATATCGGTGTAGATATTTCCATGTTTATACTGATAGCGGTGGAGATATTTCCATATTTATACAGATAGCGATGTAGATATTTCCATGTTTATAGAGATGGCGGTGTAGATATATCCATGTTTATAGAGATTGCAATGTAGATATTTCTATGTTTATAGAGATAGTGGTGTAGATATTTCCATGTGTATAGAGATGGCGGTGTAGGTATTTCCATGTGTATAGATATGGCGGTGTAGGTATTTCCATGTTTATAGAGATAGTGGTGAGGATATTTCCGTAGTTATACAGATAGCGTTGTAGGTATTTCCAGGTTTATAGTGATAATGGTGAGGATATTTCCGTATTTATACAGATAGCGTTGTAGATATTTCCATGTTTATACAGATAGCCGTTTTGGTATTTCCATGTTTATACAGATAGCGGTGTAGATATTTCCATGTTTATACAGATAGTGGTGTAGATATTTCCATGTTTACACAGAGAGGTGTGTAGATATTTCCATGTTTACACAGATAGCGTTGTAGATATTTCCATGTTTATACAGATAGCGGTGTAGATATTTCAATGTTTATACATATAACGGTGTTGGTATTTCCATGTTTATACAGATAGCGGTGTAGATATTTCCATGTTTATACAGAAGGCGGTGTAGATATTTCCAAGTTTATAAAGATAGCGGTGGAGCTATTTCCATGTTAATACAGATAGCGATGTAGATATTTCCATGTTTATAGTGATGGCGGTGTAGATATTTCCATGTTTATAGAGATTGCAGCGTAGATATTTCCATATTTATAGAGATAGCGTTGTACGTATTTCCATGTTTATAGAGATAGCGGAGTAGATATTTCCGTGGTTACACAGATGGCTGGGTAGGTATTTCCACGGGTATACAGATGGCACTGTAGATATTTCCATGTTTATAGATATGGTGGTGTAGATGTTTCTATGTTTATACAGATGACTCTGTAGATATTTGCATGTTTATACAGATGGTGGTGTAGATATTTCCATGTTTATAGAGATAACAGTGTAGATATTTCCATGTTTATAAAGATAGCGAAGTAGATATTTCCATGTTGATACAGATAGCGGTGTAGATATTTCCATGTTTACAGAGATAGCAGTGTAGATATTTCCATCTTTGCACAGATTGCGCTGTAGACATTTCGATCTTTACACAGATAGCTGTGTAGATATTTGCAAGTTTACACAGATATCTGTGTAGATACTTCCATGTTTACACAGATAGCGTTGTAGATATTTCCATGTATATACAGATAGCGGTGTAGATATTTCCATGTTTATACAGATATCGGTGTAGATATTTCCATGTTTATACTGATAGCGGTGGAGATATTTCCATATTTATACAGATAGCGATGTAGATATTTCCATGTTTATAGAGATGGCGGTGTATATATTTCCATGTTTATAGAGATTGCAATGTAGATATTTCTATGTTTATAGAGATAGTGGTGTAGATATTTCCATGTGTATAGAGATGGCGGTGTAGGTATTTCCATGTGTATAGATATGGCCGTGTAGGTATTTCCATGTTTATAGAGATAGTGGTGAGGATATTTCCGTAGTTATACAGATAGCGTTGTAGGTATTTCCAGGTTTATAGTGATAGTGGTGAGGATATTTCCGTATTTATACAGATAGCGTTGTAGATATTTCCATGTTTATACAGATAGCCGTTTTGGTATTTCCATGTTTATAAAGATAGCGGTGTAGATATTTCCATGTTTATACAGATAGCGGTGTAGATATTTCCATGTTTACACAGAGAGGTGTGTAGATATTTCCATGTTTACACAGATAGCGTTGTAGATATTTCCATCTTTATACAGATAGAGGTGTAGATATTTCAATGTTTATACAGATAATGGTGTTGGTATTCTCATGTTTATACAGATAGCGGTGTAGATATTTCCATGTTTATACAGAAGGCGGTGTAGATATTTCCAAGTTTATAAAGATAGCCGTGTAATTATTTCCATGTTTATACAGATAGCGGTGTACATATTTCCATGTTTCTTCAGATGGCTGTGTAGATATTTCCATGTGTATACAGATGGCAGTGTAGATATTTCCATGTTTATACAGATGGAGGTGTAGATATTTCCAAGTTTATACAGATGACTGTGTAGATATCTTCATGTTTTTTTAGAGGGCGGTGTAGATATTTCCATGTTTATACAGAAAACGGTGTCGCTATTTCTATGTTTATACAGATAGCAGTGTAGCTATTTCCATGTTTATAGAGATAGCTTTGTAGATATTTCCATGTTTATACAGATAGCGATGTAGATATTTCCATGTTTACAGAGATAGCGGTGTAGATATTTCCATCTTTGCACAGATTGCGCTGTAGACATTTCGATCTTTACACAGATAGCTGTGTAGATATTTGCAAGTTTACACAGATATCTGTGTAGATACTTCCATGTTTATACAGATAGCGGTGTAGATATTTCCATGTTTATACAGAAGGCGGTGTAGATATTTCCAAGTTTATAAAGATAGCCGTGTAATTATTTCCATGTTTATACAGATAGCGGTGTACATATTTCCATGTTTCTTCAGATGGCTGTGTAGATATTTCCATGTGTATACAGATGGCAGTGTAGATATTTCCATGTTTATACAGATGGAGGTGTAGATATTTCCAAGTTCATACAGATGACTGTGTAGATATCTTGATGTTTTTACAGAGGGCGGTGTAGATATTTCCATGTTTATACAGATAACGGTGTCGCTATTTCTATGTTTATACAGATAGCAGGGTAGCTATTTCCATGTTTATAGAGATAGCTGTGTAGATATTTCCATGTTTATACAGATTGCGGTGTAGATATTTCCATGTTTATACAGATAGCGTTGTACATATTTCCATGTTTATACAGATAGCGGTGTAGATATTTCAGTGATTATACTGATAGCGGTGGAGCTATTTCCATGTTAATACAGATAGCGATGTAGATATTTCCATGTTTATAGTGATGGCGGTGTAGATATTTCCATGTTTATAGAGATTGCAGCGTAGATACTTCCATATTTATAGAGATAGCGTTGTACATATTTCCATGTTTATAGAGATAGCGGAGTAGATATTTCCGTGGTTACACAGATGGCTGGGTAGGTATTTCCACGGGTATACAGATGGCACTGTAGATATTTCCATGTTTATAGATATTGTGGTGTAGATATTTCCATGTTTATACCGATGACTCTGTAGATATTTGCATGTTTATACAGATGGTGGTGTAGATATTTCCATGTTTATAGAGATAACAGTGTAGATATTTCCATGTTTATAAAGATAGCGAAGTAGATATTTCCATGTTGATACAGATAGCGGTGTAGATATTTCCATGTTTACAGAGATAGCGGTGTAGATATTTCCATCTTTGCACAGATTGCGCTGTAGACATTTCGATCTTTACACAGATAGCTGCGTAGATATTTGCAAGTTTACTCAGATATCTGTGTAGATACTTCCATGTTTACACAGATAGCGTTGTAGATATTTCCATGTTTATACAGATAGCGGTGTAGATATTTCCATGTTTATACAGATATCGGTGTAAATATTTCCATGTTTATACTGATAGCGGTGGAGATATTTCCATATTTATACAGATAGCGGTGTAGATATTTCCATGTTTATAGAGATGGCGGTGTAGATATTTCCATGTTTATAGAGATTGCAATGTAGGTATTTCTATGTTTATAGAGATAGTGGTGTAGATATTTCCATGTGTATAGAGATGGCGGTGTAGGTATTTCCATGTGTATAGATATGGCGGTGTAGGTATTTCCATGTTTATAGAGATAGTGGTGAGGATATTTCCGTAGTTATACAGATAGCGTTGTAGGTATTTCCAGGTTTATAGTGATAGTGGTGAGGATATTTCCGTATTTACAGATAGCATTGTAGATATTTCCATGTTTATACAGATAGCCGTTTTGGTATTTCCATGTTTATAAAGATAGCGGTGTAGATATTTCCATGTTTATACAGATAGCGGTGTAGATATTTCCATGTTTACACAGATAGGTGTGTAGATATTTCCATGTTTACACAGATAGCGTTGTAGATATTTCCATCTTTATACAGATAGCGGTGTAGATATTTCCATGTTTATACAGAAGGCGGTGTAGATATTTCCAAGTTTATAAAGATAGCGGTGTAGTTATTTCCATGTTTATACAGATAGCGGTGTACATATTTCCATGTTTCTTCAGATGGCTGTGTAGATACTTCCATGTGTATACAGATGGCAGTGTAGATATTTCCATGTTTATACAGATGGAGGTGTAGATATTTCCAAGTTTATACAGATGACTGTGTAGATATCTTCATGTTTTTATAGAGGGCGGTGTAGATATTTCCATGTTTATACAGAAAACGGTGTCGCTATTTCTATGTTTATACAGATAGCAGTGTAGCTATTTCCATGTTTATAGAGATAGCTGTGTAGATATTTCCATGTTTATACAGATAGCGATGTAGATATTTCCATGTTTAAACAGATAGCGTTGTACATATTTCCATGTTTATACAGATAGCGGTGTAGATATTTCAGTGTTTATACTGATAGCGGTGGAGCTATTTCCATGTTAATACAGATAGCGATGTAGATATTTCCCTTTTTATAGTGATGGCGGTGTAGATATTTCCATGTTTATAGAGATTGCAGCGTAGATATTTCCATATTTATAGAGATAGCGTTGTACGTATTTCCATGTTTATAGAGATAGCGGAGTAGATATTTCCGTGGTTACACAGATGGCTGGGTAGGTATTTCCACGGGTATACAGATGGCACTGTTGATATTTCCATGTTTATAGATATGGTGGTGTAGATATTTCCATGTTTATCCCGATGACTCTGTAGATATTTGCATGTTTATACAGATGGTGGTGTAGATATTTCCATGTTTATAGAGATAACAGTGTAGATATTTCCATGTTTATAAAGATAGCGAAGTAGATATTTCCATGTTGATACAGATAGCGGTGTAGATATTTCCATGTTTACAGAGATAGCGGTGTAGATATTTCCATCTTTGCACAGATTGCGCTGTAGACATTTCGATCTTTACACAGATAGCTGTGTAGATATTTGCAAGTTTACACAGATATCTGTGTAGATACTTCCATGTTTACACAGATAGCGTTGTAGATATTTCCATGTTTATACAGATAGCGGTGTAGATATTTCCATGTTTATACAGATATCGGTGTAGATATTTCCATGTTTATACTGATAGCGGTGGAGATATTTCCATATTTATACAGATAGCGATGTAGATATTTCCATGTTTATAGAGATGGCGGTGTAGATATTTCCATGTTTATAGAGATTGCAATGTAGATATTTCTATGTTTATAGAGATAGTGGTGTAGATATTTCCATGTGTATAGAGATGGCGGTGTAGGTATTTCCATGTGTATAGATATGGCGGTGTAGGTATTTCCATGTTTATAGAGATAGTGGTGAGGATATTTCCGTAGTTATACAGATAGCGTTGTAGGTATTTCCAGGTTTATAGTGATAGTGGTGAGGATATTTCCGTATTTATACAGATAGCGTTGTAGATATTTCCATGTTTATACAGATAGCCGTTTTGGTATTTCCATGTTTATACAGATAGCGGTGTAGATATTTCCATGTTTATACAGATAGCGGTGTAGATATTTCCATGTTTACACAGATAGGTGTGTAGATATTTCCATGTTTACACAGATAGCGTTGTAGATATTTCCATCCTTATACAGATAGCGGTGTAGATATTTCAATGTTTATACAGATAACGGTGTTGGTATTTCCATGTTTATACAGATAGCGGTGTAGATATTTCCATGTTTATACAGAAGGCGGTGTAGATATTTCCAAGTTTAAAAAGATAGCGGTGTAGTTATTTCCATGTTTATACAGATAGCGGTGTACATACTTCCATGTTTCTTCAGATGGCTGTGTAGATATTTCCATGTGTATACAGATGGAGGTGTAGATATTTCCAAGTTTATACAGATGACTGTGTAGATATCTTGATGTTTTTACAGAGGGCGGTGTAGATATTTCCATGTTTATACAGATAACGGTGTCGCTATTTCTATGTTTATACAGATAGCAGGGTAGCTATTTCCATGTTTATAGAGATAGCTGTGTAGATATTTCCATGTTTATACTGATTGCGGTGTAGACATTTCCATGTTTATACAGATAGCGTTGTACATATTTCCATGTTTGTACAGATAGCGGTGTAGATATTTCAATGTTTATACTGATAGCGGTGGAGCTATTTCCATGTTAATACAGATAGCGATGTAGATATTTCCATGTTTATAGTGATGGCGGTGTAGTTATTTCCATGTTTATAGAGATTGCAGTGTAGCTATTTCCATATTTATAGAGATAGCGTCGTACGTATTTCCATGTTTATAGAGATAGCGGAGTGGATAATTCCGTGGTTACACAGATGGCTGGGTAGGTATTTCCACGGGTATACAGATGGCACTGTAGATATTTCCATGTTTATAGATATGGTGGTGTAGATATTTCCATGTTTATACAGATGACTCTGTAGATATTTGCATGTTTATACAGATGGTGGTGTAGATATTTCCATGTTTATAGAGATAACAGTGTAGATATTTCCATGTTTATAAAGATAGCGAAGTAGATATTTCCGTGTTGATACAGATAGCGGTGTAGATATTTCCATGTTTACAGAGATAGCGGTGTAGATATTTCCATCTTTGCACAGATTGCGCTGTAGACATTTCGATCTTTACACAGATAGCTGTGTAGATATTTGCAAGTTTACACAGATATCTGTGTAGATACTTCCATGTTTACACAGATAGCGTTGTAGATATTTCCATGTTTATACAGATAGCGGTGTAGATATTTCCATGTTTATACAGATATCGGTGTAGATATTTCCATGTTTATACTGATAGCGGTGGAGATATTTCCATATTTATACAGATAGCGATGTAGATATTTCCATGTTTATAGAGATGGCGGTGTAGATATATCCATGTTTATAGAGATTGCAATGTAGATATTTCTATGTTTATAGAGATAGTGGTGTAGATATTTCCATGTGTATAGAGATGGCGGTGTAGGTATTTCCATGTGTATAGATATGGCGGTGTAGGTATTTCCATGTTTATAGAGATAGTGGTGAGGATATTTCCGTAGTTATACAGATAGCGTTGTAGGTATTTCCAGGTTTATAGTGATAGTGGTGAGGATATTTCCGTATTTATACAGATAGCGTTGTAGATATTTCCATGTTTATACAGATAGCCGTTTTGGTATTTCCATGTTTATACAGATAGCGGTGTAGATATTTCCATGTTTATACAGATAGTGGTGTAGATATTTCCATGTTTACACAGAGAGGTGTGTAGATATTTCCATGTTTACACAGATAGCGTTGTAGATATTTCCATGTTTATACAGATAGCGGTGTAGATATTTCAATGTTTATACATATAACGGTGTTGGTATTTCCATGTTTATACAGATAGCGGTGTAGATATTTCCATGTTTATACAGAAGGCGGTGTAGATATTTCCAAGTTTATAAAGATAGCGGTGTAGTTATTTCCATGTTTATACAGATAGCGGTGTACATACTTCCATGTTTCTTCAGATGGCTGTGTAGATATTTCCATGTGTATACAGATGGCAGTGTAGATATTTCCATGTTTATACAGATGGAGGTGTAGATATTTCCAAGTTTATACAGATGACTGTGTAGATATCTTGATGTTTTTACAGAGGGCGGTGTAGATATTTCCATGTTTACGCAGATAACGGTGTCGCTATTTCTATGTTTATACAGATAGCAGGGTAGCTATTTCCATGTTTATAGAGATAGCTGTGTAGATATTTCCATGTTTATACTGATTGCGGTGTAGATATTTCCATGTTTATACAGATAGCGTTGTACATATTTCCATGTTTATACAGATAGCGGTGTAGATATTTCACTGTTTATACTGATAGCGGTGGAGTTATTTCCAAGTTAATACAGATAGCGATGTAGATATTTCCATGTTTATAGTGACGGCGGTGTAGTTATTTCCATGTTTATAGAGATTGCAGTGTAGATATTTCCATATTTATAGAGATAGCGTCGTACGTATTTCCATGTTTATAGAGATAGCGGAGTGGATATTTCCGTGGTTACACAGATGGCTGGGTAGGTATTTCCACGGGTATACAGATGGCACTGTAGATATTTCCATGTTTATAGATATGGTGGTGTAGATATTTCCATGTTTATACAGATGACTCTGTAGATATTTGCATGTTTATACAGATGGTGGTGTAGATATTTCCATGTTTATAGAGATAACAGTGTAGACATTTCCATGTTTATAAAGATAGCGAAGTAGATATTTCCATGTTGATACAGATAGCGGTGTAGATATTTCCATGTTTACAGAGATAGCGGTGTAGATATTTCCATCTTTGCACAGATTGCGCTGTAGACATTTTGATCTTTACACAGATAGCTGTGTAGATATTTGCAAGTTTACACAGATATCTGTGTAGATACTTCCATGTTTACACAGATAGCGTTGTAGTTATTTCCATGTTTATACAGATAGCGGTGTAGATATTTCCATGTTTATACAGATATCGGTGTAGATATTTCCATGTTTATACTGATAGCGGTGGAGATATTTCCATATTTATACAGATAGCGATGTAGATATTTCCATGTTTATAGAGATGGCGGTGTAGATATTTCCATGTTTATAGAGATTGCAATGTAGATATTTCTATGTTTATAGAGATAGTGGTGTAGATATTTCGATGTGTATAGAGATGGCGGTGTAGGTATTTCCATGTGTATAGATATGGCGGTGTAGGTATTTCCATGTTTATAGAGATAGTGGTGAGGATATTTCCGTAGTTATACAGATAGCGTTGTAGGTATTTCCAGGTTTATAGTGATAGTGGTGAGGATATTTCCGCATTTATACAGATAGCGTTGTAGATATTTCCATGTTTATACACATAGCCGTTTTGGTATTTCCATGTTTATAAAGATAGCGGTGTAGATATTTCCATGTTTATACAGATAGCGGTGTAGATATTTCCATGTTTACACAGATAGGTGTGTAGATATTTCCAAGTTTACACAGATAGCGTTGTAGATATTTCCATGTTTATACAGATAGCGGTGTAGATATTTCAATGTTTCTACAGATAACGGTGTTGGTATTTCCATGTTTAAACAGATAGCGGTGTAGATATTTCCATGTTTATACAGAAGGCGGTGTAGATATTTCCAAGTTTATAAAGATAGCGGTGTAGTTATTTCCATGTTTATACAGATAGCGGTGTACATATTTCCATGTTTCTTCAGATGGCTGTGTAGATATTTCCATGTGTATACAGATGGCAGTGTAGATATTTCCATGTTTATACAGATGGAGGTGTAGATATTTCCAAGTTTATACAGATGACTGTGTAGATATCTTCATGTTTTTACAGAGGGCGGTGTAGATATTTCCATGTTTATACAGATAACGGTGTCGCTATTTCTATGTTTATACAGATAGCAGTGTAGCTATTTCCATGTTTATAGAGATAGCTGTGTAGATATTTCCATGTTTATACAGATAGCGGTGTAGATATTTCCATGTTTATACAGATAGCGTTGTACATATTTCCATGTTTATACAGATAGCGGTGTAGATATTTCAATGTTTATACTGATAGCGGTGGAGCTATTTCCATGTTAATACAGATAGCGATGTAGATATTTCCATGTTTATAGTGATGGCGGTGTAGATATTTCCATGTTTATAGAGATTGCAGTGTAGATATTTCCATATTTATAGAGATAGCGTTGTATGTATTTCCATGTTTATAGAGATAGCGGAGTAGATATTTCCGTGGTTACACAGATGGCTGGGTAGGTATTTCCACGGGTATACAGATGGCACTGTAGATATTTCCATGTTTATAGATATGGTGGTGTAGATATTTCCATGTTTATACAGATGACTCTGTAGATATTTGCATGTTTATACAGATGGTGGTGTAGATATTTCCATGTTTATAGAGATAACAGTGTAGATATTTCCATGTTTATAAAGATAGCGAAGTAGATATTTCCATGTTGATACAGATAGCGGTGTAGATATTTCCATGTTTACAGAGATAGCGGTGTAGATATTTCCATCTTTGCACAGATTGCGCTGTAGACATTTCGATCTTTACACAGATAGCTGTGTAGATATTTGCAAGTTTACACAGATATCTGTGTAGATACTTCCATGTTTACACAGATAGCGCTTTAGATATTTCCATGTTTATACAGATAGCGGTGTAGATATTTCCATGTTTATACAGAAATCGGTGTAGATATTTCCATGTTTATACTGATAGCGGTGGAGGTATTTCCATATTTATACAGATAGCGATGTAGATATTTCCATGTTTATAGAGATGGCGGTGTAGATATTTCCATGTTTATAGAGATTGCAATGTAGATATTTCTATGTTTATAGATATAGTGCTGTAGATATTTCCATGTGTATAGAGATGGCGGTGTAGGTATTTCCATGTGTATAGATATGGCGGTGTAGGTATTTCCATGTTTATAGAGATAGTGGTGAGGATATTTCCGTAGTTATACAGATAGCGTTGTAGGTATTTCCAGGTTTATAGTGATAGTGGTGAGGATATTTCCGTATTTATACAGATAGCGTTGTAGATATTTCCATGTTTATACAGATAGCCGTTTTGGTATTTCCATGTTTATACAGATAGCGGTGTAGATATTTCCATGTTTATACAGATAGCGGTGTAGATATTTCCATGTTTACACAGAGAGGTGTGTAGATATTTCCATGTTTACACAGATAGCGTTGTAGATATTTCCATCTTTATACAGATAGCGGTGTAGATATTTCAATGTTTATACAGATAACGGTGTTGGTATTTCCATGTTTATACAGATAGCGGTGTAGATATTTCCATGTTTATACAGAAGGCGGTGTAGATATTTCCAAGTTTATAAAGATAGCGGTGTAGTTATTTCCATGTTTATACAGATAGCGGTGTACATACTTCCATGTTTCTTCAGATGGCTGTGTAGATATTTCCATGTGTATACAGATGGCAGTGTAGATATTTCCATGTTTATACAGATGGAGGTGTAGATATTTCCAAGTTTATACAGATGACTGTGTAGATATCTTGATGTTTTTACAGAGGGCGGTGTAGATATTTCCATGTTTACACAGATAACGGTGTCGCTATTTCTATGTTTATACAGATAGCAGGGTAGCTATTTCCATGTTTATAGAGATAGCTTTGTAGATATTTCCATGTTTATACTGATTGCGGTGTAGATATTTCCATGTTTATACAGATAGCGTTGTACATATTTCCATGTTTATACAGATAGCGGTGTAGATATTTCAATGTTTATACTGATAGCGGTGGAGCTATTTCCATGTTAATACAGATAGCGATGTAGATATTTCCATGTTTATAGTGATGGCGGTGTAATTATTTCCATGTTTATAGAGATTGCAGTGTAGCTATTTCCATATTTATAGAGATAGCGTCGTACGTATTTCCATGTTTATAGAGATAGCAGAGTGGATATTTCCGTGGTTACACAGATGGCTGGGTAGGTATTTCCACGGGTATACAGATGGCACTGTAGATATTTCCATGTTTATAGATATGGTGTTGTAGATATTTCCATGTTTATACAGATGACTCTGTAGATATTTGCATGTTTATACAGATGGTGGTGTAGATATTTCCATGTTTATAGAGATAACAGTGTAGATATTTCCATGTTTATAAAGATAGCGAAGTAGATATTTCCATGTTGATACAGATAGCGGTGTAGATATTTCCATGTTTACAGAGATAGCGGTGTAGATATTTCCATCTTTGCACAGATTGCGCTGTAGACATTTCGATCTTTACACAGATAGCTGTGTAGATATTTGCAAGTTTACACAGATATCTGTGTAGATACTTCCATGTTTACACAGATAGCGTTGTAGATATTTCCATGTTTATACAGATAGCGGTGTAGATATTTCCATGTTTATACAGATATCGGTGTAGATATTTCCATATTTATACTGATAGCGGTGGAGATATTTCCATATTTATACAGATAGCGATGTAGATATTTCCATGTTTATAGAGATGGCGGTGTAGATATTTCCATGTTTATAGAGATTGCAATGTAGATATTTCTATGTTTATAGAGATAGTGGTGTAGATATTTCCATGTGTATAGAGATGGCGGTGTAGGTATTTCCATGTGTATAGATATGGCGGTGTAGTTATTTCCATGTTTATAGAGATAGTGGTGAGGATATTTCCGTAGTTATACAGATAGCGTTGTAGGTATTTCCAGGATTATAGTGATAGTGGTGAGGATATTTCCGTATTTATACAGATAGCGTTGTAGATATTTCCATGTTTATACAGATAGCCGTTTTGGTATTTCCATGTTTATAAAGATAGCGGTGTAGATATTTCCATGTTTACACAGATAGCATTGTAGATATTTCCATCTTTATACAGATAGCGGTGTAGATATTTCAATGTTTATACAGATAACGGTGTTGGTATTTCCATGTTTATACAGATAGCGGTGTAGATATTTCCATGTTTATACAGATATCGGTGTAGATATTTCCATGTTTATACTGATAGCGGTGGAGATATTTCCATATTTATACAGATAGCGATGTAGATATTTCCATGTTTATAGAGATGGCGGTGTAGATATTTCCATGTTTATAGAGATTGCAATGTAGATATTTCTATGTTTATAGAGATAGTGGTGTAGATATTTCCATGTGTATAGAGATGGCGGTGTAGGTATTTCCATGTGTATAGATATGGCGGTGCAGGTATTTCCATGTTTATAGAGATAGTGGTGAGGATATTTCCGTAGTTATACAGATAGCGTTGTAGGTATTTCCAGGTTTATATTGATAGTGGTGAGGATATTTCCGTATTTATACAGATAGCGTTGTAGATATTTCCATGTTTATACAGATAGCCGTTTTGGTATTTCCATGTTTATACAGATAGCGGTGTAGATATTTCCATGTTTATACAGATAGCGGTGTAGATATTTCCATGTTTACACAGAGAGGTGTGTAGATATTTCCATGTTTACACAGATAGCGTTGTAGATATTTCCATCTTTATACAGATAGCGGTGTAGATATTTCAATGTTTATACAGATAACGGTGTTGGTATTTCCATGTTTATACAGATAGCGGTGTAGATATTTCCATGTTTATACAGAAGGCGGTGTAGATATTTCCAAGTTTATAAAGATAGCGGTGTAGTTATTTCCATGTTTATACAGATAGCGGTGTACATACTTCCATGTTTCTTCAGATGGCTGTGTAGATATTTCCATGTGTATACAGATGGCAGTGTAGATATTTCCATGTTTATACAGATGGAAGTGTAGATATTTCCAAGTTTATACAGATGACTGTGTAGATATCTTTATGTTTTTACAGAGGGCGGTGTAGATATTTCCATGTTTACACAGATAACGGTGTCGCTATTTCTATGTTTATACAGATAGCAGGGTAGCTATTTCCATGTTTATAGAGATAGCTGTGTAGATATTTCCATGTTTATACTGATTGCGGTGTAGATATTTCCATGTTTATACAGATAGCGTTGTACATATTTCCATGTTTATACAGATAGCGGTGTAGATATTTCAATGTTTATACTGATAGCGGTGGAGCTATTTCCATGTTAATACAGATAGCGATGTAGATATTTCCATGTTTATAGTGATGGCGGTGTAGTTATTTCCATGTTTATAGAGATTGCAGTGTAGCTATTTCCATATTTATAGAGATAGCGTCGTACGTATTTCCATGTTTATAGAGATAGCGGAGTGGATATTTCCGTGGTTACACAGATGGCTGGGTAGGTATTTCCACGGGTATACAGATGGCACTGTAGATATTTCCATGTTTATAGATATGGTGGTGTAGATATTTCCATGTTTATACAGATGACTCTGTAGATATTTGCATGTTTATACAGATGGTGGTGTAGATATTTCCATGTTTATAGAGATAACAGTGTAGATATTTCCATGTTTATAAAGATAGCGAAGTAGATATTTCCATGTTGATACAGATAGCGGTGTAGATATTTCCATGTTTACAGAGATAGCGGTGTAGATATTTCCATCTTTGCACAGATTGCGCTGTAGACATTTCGATCTTTACACAGATAGCTGTGTAGATATTTGCAAGTTTACACAGATATCTGTGTAGATACTTACATGTTTACACAGATAGCATTGTAGATATTTCCATGTTTATACAGATAGCGGTGTAGATATTTCCATGTTTATACAGATATCGGTGTAGATATTTCCATGTTTATACTGATAGCGGTGGAGATATTTCCATATTTATACAGATAGCGATGTAGATATTTCCATGTTTATAGAGATGGCGGTGTAGATATTTCCATGTTTATAGAGATTGCAATGTAGATATTTCCATGTTTATAGAGATAGCGGTGTAGATATTTCCATGTGTCTAGAGATGGCGGTGTAGGTATTTCCATGTGTATAGATATGGCGGTGTAGGTATTTCCATGTTTATAGAGATAGTGGTGAGGATATTTCCGTAGTTATACAGATAGCGTTGTAGGTATTTCCAGGTTTATAGTGATAGTGGTGAGGATATTTCCGTATTTATACAGATAGCGTTGTAGATATTTCCATGTTTATACAGATAGCCGTTTTGGTATTTCCATGTTTATACAGATAGCGGTGTAGATATTTCCATGTTTATACAGACAGTGGTGTAGATATTTCCATGTTTACACAGATAGGTGTGTAGATATTTCCATGTTTACACAGATAGCGTTGTAGATATTTCCATCTTTATACAGATAGCGGTGTAGATATTTCAATGTTTATACAGATAACGGTGTTGGTATTTCCATGTTTATACAGATAGCGGTGTAGATATTTCCATGTTTATACAGAAGGCGGTGTAGATATTTCCAAGTTTATAAAGATAGCGGTGTAGTTATTTCCATGTTTATACAGATACCGGTGTACATATTTCCATGTTTCTTCAGATGGCTGTGTAGATATTTCCATGTGTATACAGATGGCAGTGTAGATATTTCCATGTTTATACAGATGGAGGTGTAGATATTTCCAAGTTTATACAGATGACTGTGTAGATATCTTCATGTTTTTACAGAGGGCGGTGTAGATATTTCCATGTTTATACAGATAACGGTGTCGCTATTTCTATGTTTATACAGATAGCAGTGTAGCTATTTCCATGTTTATAGAGATAGCTGTGTAGATATTTCCATGTTTATACAGATAGCGGAGTAGATATTTCCATGTTTATACAGATAGCGTTGTACATATTTCCATGTTTATACAGATAGCGGTGTAGATATTTCAGTGTTTATACTGATAGCGGTGGAGCTATTTCCATGTTAATACAGATAGCGATGTAGATATTTCCAAGTTTATAGTGATGGCGGTGTAGATATTTCCTTGTTTGTAGAGATTGCAGTGTAGATATTTCCATATTTATAGAGATAGCGTTGTACGTATTTCCATGTTTATAGAGATAGCGGAGTAGATATTTCTGTGGTTACACAGATGGCTGGGTAGGTATTTCCACGGGTATACAGATGGCACTGTAGATATTTCCATGTTTATAGATATGGTGGTGTAGATATTTCCATGTTTATACAGATGACTCTGTAGATATTTGCATGTTTATACAGATGGTGGTGTAGATATTTCCATGTTTATAGAGATAACAGTGTAGATATTTCCATGTTTATAAAGATAGCGAAGTAGATATTTCCATGTTGATACAGATAGCGGTGTAGATATTTCCATGTTTACAGAGATAGCGGTGTAGATATTTCCATCTTTGCACAGATTGCGCTGTAGACATTTCGATCTTTACACAGATAGCTGTGTAGATATTTGCAAGTTTACACAGTTATCTGTGTAGATACTTCCATGTTTACACAGATAGCGTTGTAGATATTTCCATGTTTATACAGATAGCGGTGTAGATATTTCCATGTTTATACAGATATCGGTGTAGATATTTCAATGTTTATACTGATAGCGGTGGAGATATTTCCATATTTATACAGATAGCGATGTAGATATTTCCATGTTTATAGAGATGGTGGTGTAGATATTTCCATGTTTATAGAGATTGCAATGTAGATATTTCTATGTTTATAGAGATAGTGGTGTAGATATTTCCATGTGTATAGAGATGGCGTTGTAGGTATTTCCATGTGTATAGATATGGCGGTGTAGGTATTTCCATGTTTATAGAGATAGTGGTGAGGATATTTCCGTATTTATACAGATAGCGTTGTAGGTATTTCCAGGTTTATAGTGATAGTGGTGAGGATATTTCCGTATTTATACAGATAGCGTTGTAGATATTTCCATGTTTATACAGATAGCCGTTTTGGTATTTCCATGTTTATACAGATAGCGGTGTAGATATTTCCATGTTTATACAGATAGCGGTGTAGATATTTCCATGTTTACACAGATAGGTGTGTAGATATTTCCATGTTTACACAGATAGCGTTGTAGATATTTCCATCTTTATACAGATAGCGGTGTAGATATTTCAAAGTTTATACAGATAACGGTGTTGGTATTTCCATGTTTATACAGATAGCGGTGTAGATATTTCCATGTTTATACAGAAGGCGGTGTAGATATTTCCAAGTTTATAAAGATAGCGGTGTAGTTATTTCCATGTTTATACAGATACCGGTGTACATATTTCCATGTTTCTTCAGATGGCTGTGTAGATATTTCCATGTGTATACAGATGGCAGTGTAGATATTTCCATGTTTATACAGAAGAGGTGTAGATATTTCCAAGTTTATACAGATGACTGTGTAGATATCTTCATGTTTTTACAGAGGGCGGTGTAGATATTTCCATGTTTATACAGATAACGGTGTCGCTATTTCTATGTTTATACAGATAGCAGTGTAGCTATTTCCATGTTTATAGAGATAGCTGTGTAGATATTTCCATGTTTATACAGATAACGGTGTAGATATTTCCATGTTTATACAGATAGCGTTGTACATATTTCCATGTTTATACAGATAGCGGTGTAGATATTTCAGTGTTTATACTGATAGCGGTGGAGCTATTTCCATGTTAATACAGATAGCGATGTAGATATTTCCATGTTTATAGTGATGGCGGTGTAGATATTTCCATGTTTATAGAGATTGCAGTGTAGATATTTCCATATTTATAGAGATAGCGTTGTACGTATTTCCATGTTTGTAGAGATAGCGGAGTAGATATTTCCGTGGTTACACAGATGGCTGGGTAGCTATTTCCACGGGTATACAGATGGCACTGTAGATATTTCCATGTTTATAGATATGGTGGTGTAGATATTTCCATGTTTATACAGATGACTCTGTAGATATTTGCATGTTTATACAGATGGTGGTGTAGATATTTCCATGTTTATAGAGATAACAGTGTAGATATTTCCATGTTTATAAAGATAGCGAAGTAGATATTTCCATGTTGATAAAGATAGCGGTGTAGATATTTCCATCTTTGCACAGATTGCGCTGTAGACATTTCGATCTTTACACAGATAGGTGTGTAGATATTTGCAAGTTTACACAGATATCTGTGTAGATACTTACATGTTTACACAGATAGCGTTGTAGATATTTCCATGTTTATACAGATAGCGGTGTAGATATTTCCATGTTTATACAGATATCGGTGTAGATATTTCCATGTTTATACTGATAGCGGTGGAGATATTTCCATATTTATACAGATAGCGATGTAGATATTTCCATGTTTATAGAGATGGCGGTGTAGATATTTCCATGTTTATAGAGATTGCAATGTAGATATTTCCATGTTTATAGAGATAGCGGTGTAGATATTTCCATGTGTCTAGAGATGGCGGTGTAGGTATTTCCATGTGTATAGATATGGCGGTGTAGGTATTTCCATGTTTATAGAGATAGTGGTGAGGATATTTCCGTAGTTATACAGATAGCGTTGTAGGTATTTCCAGGTTTATAGTGATAGTGGTGAGGATATTTCCGTATTTATACAGATAGCGTTGTAGATATTTCCATGTTTATACAGATAGCCGTTTTGGTATTTCCATGTTTATACAGATAGCGGTGTAGATATTTCCATGTTTATACAGATAGCGTTGTAGATATTTCCATGTTTACACAGATAGGTGTGTAGATATTTCCATGTTTACACAGATAGCGTTGTAGATATTTCCATCTTTATACAGATAGCGGTGTAGATATTTCAATGTTTATACAGATAACGGTGTTGGTATTTCCATGTTTATACAGATAGCGGTGTAGATATTTCCATGTTTATACAGAAGGCGGTGTAGGTATTTCCAAGTTTATAAAGATAGCGGTGTAGTTATATCCATGTTTATACAGATAGCGGTGTACATATTTCCATGTTTCTTCAGATGGCTGTGTAGATATTTCCATGTGTATACAGAAGGCAGTGTAGATATTTCCATGTTTATACAGATGGAGGTGTAGATATTTCCAAGTTTATACAGATGACTGTGTAGATAACTTCATGTTTTTACAGAGGGCGGTGTAGATATTTCCATGTTTATACAGAAAACGGTGTCGCTATTTCTATGTTTATACAGATAGCAGGGTAGCTATTTCCATGTTTATAGAGATAGCTGTGTAGATATTTCCATGTTTATACAGATTGCGGTGTAGATATTTCCATGTTTATGCAGATGGCGGTGTAGATATTTCCAAGTTTATAAAGATAGCGGTGTAGTTATTTCCATGTTTATACAGATAGCGGTGTACATATTTCCATGTTTGTTCAGATGGCTGTGTAGATATTTCCATGTGTATACAGATGGCAGTGTAGATATTTCCATGTTTATACAGATGGAGGTGTAGATATTTCCAAGTTTATACAGATGACTGTGTAGATATCTTGATGTTTTTACAGAGGGTGGTGTAGATATTTCCATGTTTATACAGATGACTCTGTAGATATTTGCATGTTTATACAGATGGTGGTGTGGATATTTCCATGTTTATAGAGATAACAGTGTAGATATTTCCATGTTTATAAAGATAGCGAAGTAGATATTTCCATGTTGATACAGATAGCGGTGTAGATATTTCCATGTTTACAGAGATAGCGGTGTAGATATTTCCATCTTTGCACAGATTGCGCTGTAGACATTTAGATCTTTACACAGATAGCTGTGTAGATATTTGCAAGTTTACACAGATATCTGTGTAGATACTTCCATGTTTACACAGATAGCGTTGTAGATATTTCCATGTTTATACAGATAGCGGTGTAGATATTTCCATGTTTATACAGATATCGGTGTAGATATTTCCATGTTTATACTGATAGCGGTGGAGATATTTCCATATTTATACAGATAGCGATGTAGATATTTCCATGTTTATAGAGATGGCGGTGTAGATATTTCCATGTTTATAGAGATTGCAATGTAGATATTTCTATGTTTATAGAGATAGTGGTGTAGATATTTCCATGTGTATAGAGATGGCGGTGTAGGTATTTCCATGTGTATAGATATGGCGGTGTAGGTATTTCCATGTTTATAGAGATAGTGGTGAGGATATTTCCGTAGTTATACAGATAGCGTTGTAGGTATTTCCAGGTTTATAGTGATAGTGGTGAGGATATTTCCGTAGTTATACAGATAGCGTTGTAGATATTTCCATGTTTATACAGATAGCCGTTTTGGTATTTCCATGTTTATAAAGATAGCGGTGTAGATATTTCCATGTTTATACAGATAGCGGTGTAGATATTTCCATGTTTACACAGATAGGTGTGTAGATATTTCCATGTTTACACAGATAGCGTTGTAGATATTTCCATCTTTATAAAGATAGCGGTGTAGATATTTCAATGTTTATACAGATAACGGTGTTGGTATTTCCATGTTTATACAGATAGCGGTGTAGATATTTCCATGTTTATATAGAAGGCGGTGTAGATATTTCCAAGTTTATAAAGATAGCGGTGTAGTTATTTCCATGTTTATACAAATAGCGGTGTACATATTTCCATGTTTCTTCAGATGGCTGTGTAGATATTTCCATGTGTATACAGATGGCAGTGTAGATATTTCCATGTTTATACATATGGAGGTGTAGATATTTCCAAGTTTATACAGATGACTGTGTAGATATTTTCATGTTTTTATAGAGGGCGGTGTAGATATTTCCATGTTTATACAGAAAACGGTGTCGCTATTTCTATGTTTATACAGATAGCAGTGTAGCTATTTCCATGTTTATAGAGATAGCTGTGTAGATATTTCCATGTTTATACAGATAGCGATGTAGATATTTCCATGTTTATACAGATAGCGTTGTACATATTTCCATGTTTATACAGATAGCGGTGTAGATATTTCAGTGTTTATACTGATAGCGGTGGAGCTATTTCCATGTTAATACAGGTAGCGATGTAGATATTTCCATGTTTATAATGATGGCGGTGTAGATATTTCCATGTTTATAGAGATTGCAGCGTAGATATTTCCATATTTATAGAGATAGCGTTGTACGTATTTCCATGTTTATAGAGATAGCGGAGTAGATATTTCCGTGGTTACACAGATGGCTGGGTAGGTATTTCCACGGGTATACAGATGGCACTGTAGATATTTCCATGTTTATAGATATGGTGGTGTAGATGTTTCTATGTTTATACAGATGACTCTGTAGATATTTGCATGTTTATACAGATGGTGGTGTAGATATTTCCATGTTTATAGAGATAACAGTGTAGATATTTCCATGTTTATAAAGATAGCGAAGTAGATATTTCCATGTTGATAAAGATAGCGGTGTAGATATTTCCATCTTTGCACAGATTGCGCTGTAGACATTTCGATCTTTACACAGATAGGTGTGTAGATATTTGCAAGTTTACACAGATATCTGTGTAGATACTTACATGTTTACACAGATAGCGTTGTAGATATTTCCATGTTTATACAGATAGCGGTGTAGATATTTCCATGTTTATACAGATATCGGTGTAGATATTTCCATGTTTATACTGATAGCGGTGGAGATATTTCCATATTTATACAGATAGCGATGTAGATATTTCCATGTTTATAGAGATGGCGGTGTAGATATTTCCATGTTTATAGAGATTGCAATGTAGATATTTCCATGTTTATAGAGATAGTGGTGTAGATATTTCCATGTGTCTAGAGATGGCGGTGTAGGTATTTCCATGTGTATAGATATGGCGGTGTAGGTATTTCCATGTTTATAGAGATAGTGGTGAGGATATTTCCGTAGTTATACAGATAGCGTTGTAGGTATTTCCAGGTTTATAGTGATAGTGGTGAGGATATTTCCGTATTTATACAGATAGCATTGTAGATATTTCCATGTTTATACAGATAGCCGTTTTGGTATTTCCATGTTTATACAGATAGCGGTGTAGATATTTCCATGTTTATACAGACAGTGGTGTAGATATTTCCATGTTTACACAGATAGGTGTGTAGATATTTCCATGTTTACACAGATAGCGTTGTAGATATTTCCATCTTTATACAGATAGCGGTGTAGATATTTCAATGTTTATACAGATAACGGTGTTGGTATTTCCATGTTTATACAGATAGCGGTGTAGATATTTCCATGTTTATACAGAAGGCGGTGTAGATATTTCCAAGTTTATAAAGATAGCGGTGTAGTTATTTCCATGTTTATACAGATAGCGGTGTACATATTTCCATGTTTCTTCAGATGGCTGTGTAGATATTTCCATGTGTATACAGATGGCAGTGTAGATATTTCCATGTTTATACAGATGGAGGTGTAGATATTTCCAAGTTTATACAGATGACTGTGTAGATATCTTCATGTTTTTACAGAGGGCGGTGTAGATATTTCCATGTTTATACAGATAACGGTGTCGCTATTTCTATGTTTATACAGATAGCAGTGTAGCTATTTCCATGTTTATAGAGATAGCTGTGTAGATATTTCCATGTTTATACAGATAGCGGAGTAGATATTTCCATGTTTATACAGATAGCGTTGTACATATTTCCATGTTTATACAGATAGCGGTGAAGATATTTCAGTGTTTATACTGATAGCGGTGGAGCTATTTCCATGTTAATACAGATAGCGATGTAGATATTTCCATGTTTATAGTGATGGCGGTGTAGATATTTCCATGTTTCTAGAGACTGCAGCGTAGATATTTCCATATTTATAGAGATAGCGTTGTACGTATTTCCATGTTTATAGAGATAGCGGAGTAGATATTGACATGGTTACACAGATGGCTGGGTAGGTATTTCCACGGGTATACAGATGGCACTGTAGATATTTCCATGTTTATAGATATGGTGGTGTAGATATTTCTATGTTTATACAGATGACTCTGTAGATCTTTGCATGTTTATACAGATGGTGGTGTAGATATTTCCATGTTTATAAAGATAACAGTGTAGATATTTCCATGTTTATAAAGATAGTGAAGTAGATATTTCCATGTTGATAAAGATAGCGGTGTAGATATTTCCATCTTTGCACAGATTGCGCTGTAGACATTTCGATCTTTACACAGATAGGTGTGTAGATATTTGCAAGTTTACACAGATATCTGTGTAGATACTTCCATGTTTACACAGATAGCGTTGTAGATATTTCCATGTTTATACAGATAGCGGTGTAGATATTTCCATGTTTATACAGATATCGGTGTAGATATTTCCATGTTTATACTGATAGCGGTGGAGATATTTCCATATTTATACAGATAGCGATGTAGATATTTCCATGTTTATAGAGATGGCGGTGTAGATATTTCCATGTTTATAGAGATTGCAATGTAGATATTTCCATGTTTATAGAGATGGTGGTGTAGATATTTCCATGTGTATAGAGATGGCGGTGTAGGTAATTCCATGTGTATAGATATGGCGGTGTAGGTATTTCCATGTTTATAGAGATAGTGGTGAGGATATTTCCGTAGTTATACAGATAGCGTTGTAGGTATTTCAAGGTTTATAGTGATAGTGGTGAGGATATTTCCGTATTTATACAGATAGCGTTGTAGATATTTCCATGTTTATACAGACAGCCGTTTTGGTATTTCCATGTTTATACAGATAGCGGTGTAGATATTTACATGTTTATACAGATAGCGTTGTAGATATTTCCATGTTTACACAGATAGGTGTGTAGATATTTCCATGTTTACACTGATAGCGTTGTAGATATTTCCATCTTTATACAGATAGCGGTGTAGATATTTCAATGTTTATACAGATAACGGTGTTGGTATTTCCATGTTTATACAGATAGCGGTGTAGATATTTCCATGTTTATACAGAAGGCGGTGTAGGTATTTCCAAGTTTATAAAGATAGCGGTGTAGTTATATCCATGTTTATACAGATAGCGGTGTACATATTTCCATGTTTCTTCAGATGGCTGTGTAGATATTTCCATGTGTATACAGAAGGCAGTGTAGATATTTCCATGTTTATACAGATGGAGGTGTAGATATTTCCAAGTTTATACAGATGACTGTGTAGATAACTTCATGTTTTTACAGAGGGCGGTGTAGATATTTCCATGTTTATACAGAAAACGGTGTCGCTATTTCTATGTTTATACAGAGAGCAGGGTAGCTATTTCCATGTTTATAGAGATAGCTGTGTAGATATTTCCATGTTTATACAGATTGCGGTGTAGATATTTCCATGTTTATGCAGATGGCGGTGTAGATATTTCCAAGTTTATAAAGATAGCGGTGTAGTTATTTCCATGTTTATACAGATAGCGGTGTACATATTTCCATGTTTGTTCAGATGGCTGTGTAGATATTTCCATGTGTATACAGATGGCAGTGTAGATATTTCCATGTTTATACAGATGGAGGTGTAGATATTTCCAAGTTTATACAGATGACTGTGTAGATATCTTGATGTTTTTACAGAGGGTGGTGTAGATATTTCCATGTTTATACAGATAACGGTGTCGCTATTTCTATGTTTATACAGATAGCAGTGTAGCTATTTCCATGTTTATAGAGATAGCTGTGTAGATATTTCCATGTTTATACAGATAGCAGTGTAGATATTTCCATGTTTATACAGATAGCGTTGTACATATTTCCATGTTTATACAGATAGCGGTGTAGATATTTCAGTGTTTATACTGGTAGCGGTGGAGCTATTTCCATGTTAATACAGATAGCGATGTAGATATTTCCATGTTTATAGTGATGGCGGTGTAGATATTTCCATGTTTATAGAGATTGCAGTGTAGATATTTCCATATTTATAGAGATAGCGTTGTACGTATTTCCATGTTTATAGAGATAGCGGAGTAGATATTTCCGTGGTTACACAGATGGCTGGGTAGCTATTTCCACGGGTATACAGATGGCACTGTAGATATTTCCATGTTTATAGATATGGTGGTGTAGATATTTCCATGTTTATACAGATGACTCTGTAGATATTTGCATGTTTATATAGATGGTGGTGTAGATATTTCCATGTTTATAGAGATAACAGTGTAGATATTTCCATGTTTATAAAGATAGCGAAGTAGATATTTCCATGTTGATACAGATAGCGGTGTAGATATTTCCATGTTTACAGAGATAGCGGTGTAGATATTTCCATCTTTGCGTAGATTGCGCTGTAGACATTTCGATCTTTACACAGATAGCTGTGTAGATATTTGCAAGTTTACACAGATATCTGTGTAGATACTTCCATGTTTACACAGATAGCTTTGCAGATATTTCCATGTTTATACAGATAGCGGTGTAGATATTTCCATGTTTATACAAATATCGGTGTAGATATTTCCATCTTTATACTGATAGCGGTGGAGATATTTCCATATTTATACAGATAGCGATGTAGATATTTCCATGTTTATAGAGATGGCGGTGTAGATATTTCCATGTTTATAGAGATTGCAATGTAGATATTTCTATGTTTATAGAGATAGTGGTGTAGATATTTCCATGTGTATAGAGATGGCGGTGTAGGTATTTCCATGTGTATAGATATGGCGGTGTAGGTATTTCCATGTTTATAGAGATAGTGGTGAGGATATTTCCGTATTTATACAGATAGCGTTGTAGGTATTTCCAGGTTTATATTGATAGTGGTGAGGATATTTCCGTATTTATACAGATAGCGTTGTAGATATTTCCATGTTTATACAGATAGCCGTTTTGGTATTTCCATGTTTATACAGATAGCGGTGTAGATATTTCCATGTTTATACAGATAGCGGTGTAGATATTTCCATGTTTACACAGATAGGTGTGTAGATATTTCCATGTTTACACAGATAGCGTTGTAGCTATTTCCATCTTTATACAGATAGCGGTGTAGATATTTCAATGTTTATACAGATAACGGTGTTGGTATTTCCATGTTTATACAGATAGCGGTGTAGATATTTCCATGTTTATACAGAAGGCGGTGTAGATATTTCCAAGTTTATAAAGATAGCGGTGTAGTTATTTCCATGTTTATACAGATAGTGGTGTACATATTTCCATGTTTCTTCAGATGGCTGTGTAGATATTTCCATGTGTATACAGATGGCAGTGTAGATATTTCCATGTTTATACAGATGGAGGTGTAGATATTTCCAAGTTTATACAGATGACTGTGTAGATTTTTTCATGTTTTTATAGAGGGCGGTGTAGATATTTCCATGTTTATACAGAAAACGGTGTCGCTATTTCTATGTTTATAAAGATAGCAGTGTAGCTATTTCCATGTTTATAGAGATAGCTGTGTAGATATTTCCATGTTTATACAGATAGTGGTGTAGATATTTCCATGTTTATACAGATAGCGTTGTACATATTTCCATGTTTATACAGATAGCGGTGTAGATATTTCAGTGTTTATACTGATAGCGGTGGAGCTATTTCCATGTTAATACAGATAGCGATGTAGATATTTCCATGTTTATAGTGATGGCGGTGTAGATATTTCCATGTTTATAGAGATTGCAGCGTAGATATTTCCATATTTATAGAGATAGCGTTGTACGTATTTCCATGTTTATAGAGATAGCGGAGTAGATATTTCCGTGGTTACACAGATGGCAGGGTAGGTATTTCCACGGGTATACAGATGGCACTGTAGATATTTCATTGTTTATAGATATGGTGGTGTAGATGTTTCTATGTTTATACAGATGACTCTGTAGATATTTGCATGTTTATACAGATGGTGGTGTAGATATTTCCATGTTTATAGAGATAACAGTGTAGATATTTCCATGTTTATAAAGATAGCGAAGTAGATATTTCCATGTTGATAAAGATAGCGGTGTAGATATTTCCATCTTTGCACAGATTGCGCTGTAGACATTTCGATCTTTACACAGATAGGTGTGTAGATATTTGCAAGTTTACACAGATATCTGTGTAGATACTTACATGTTTACACAGATAGCGTTGTAGATATTTCCATGTTTATACAGATAGCGGTGTAGATATTTCCATGTTTATACAGATATCGGTGTAGATATTTCCATGTTTATACTGATAGCGGTGGAGATATTTCCATATTTATACAGATAGCGATGTAGATATTTCCATGTTTATAGAGATGGCGGTGTAGATATTTCCATGTTTATAGAGATTGCAATGTAGATATTTCCATGTTTATAGAGATAGCGGTGTAGATATTTCCATGTGTCTAGAGATGGCGGTGTAGGTATTTCCATGTGTATAGATATGGCGGTGTAGGTATTTCCATGTTTATAGAGATAGTGGTGAGGATATTTCCGTAGTTATACAGATAGCGTTGTAGGTATTTCCAGGTTTATAGTGATAGTGGTGAGGATATTTCCGCATTTATACAGATAGTGTTGTAGATATTTCCATGTTTATACAGATAGCCGTTTTGGTATTTCCATGTTTATACAGATAGCGGTGTAGATATTTCCATGTTTATACAGATAGCGGTGTAGATATTTCCATGTTTACACAGATAGGTGTGTAGATATTTCCATGTTTACACAGATATCATTGTAGATATTTCCATCTTTATACAGATAGCGGTGTAGATATTTCAATGTTTATACAGATAACGGTGTTGGTATTGCCATGTTTATACAGATAGCGGTGTAGATATTTCCATGTTTATACAGAAGGCGGTGTAGATATTTCCAAGTTTATAAAGATAGCGGTGTAGTTATTTCCATGTTTATACAGATAGCGGTGTACATATTTCCATGTTTCTTCAGATGGCTGTGTAGATATTTCCATGTGTATACAGATGGCAGTGTAGATATTTCCATGTTTATACAGATGGAGGTGTAGATATTTCCAAGTTTATACAGATGACTGTGTAGAAATCTTGATGTTTTTACAGAGGGCGGTGTAGATATTTCCATGTTTATACAGATAACGGTGTCGCTATTTCTATGTTTATACAGATAGCAGTGTAGCTATTTCCATGTTTATAGAGATAGCTGTGTAGATATTTCCATGTTTATACAGATAGCGGTGTAGATATTTCCATGTTTATACAGATAGCGTTGTACATATTTCCATGTTTATACAGATAGCGGTGTAGATATTTCAGTGTTTATACTGATAGCGGTGGAGCTATTTCCATGTTAATACAGATAGCGATGTAGATATTTCCATGTTTATAGTGATGGCGGTGTAGATATTTCCATGTTTATAGAGATTGCAGTGTAGATATTTCCATATTTATAGAGATAGCGTTGTACGTATTTCCATGTTTATAGAGATAGCGGAGTAGATATTTCCGTGGTTACACAGATGGCTGGGTAGGTATTTCCACGGGTATACAGATGGCACTGTAGATATTTCCATGTTTATAGATATGGTGGTGTAGATATTTCCATGTTTATACAGATGACTCTGTAGATATTTGCATGTTTATACAGATGGTGGTGTAGATATTTCCATGTTTATAGAGATAACAGTGTAGATATTTCCATGTTTATAAAGATAGCGAAGTAGATATTTCCATGTTGATACAGATAGCGGTGTAGATATTTCCATGTTTACAGAGATAGCGGTGTAGATATTTCCATCTTTGCACAGATTGCGCTGTAGACATTTCGATCTTTACACAGATAGCTGTGTAGATATTTGCAAGTTTACACAGATATCTGTGTAGATACTTCCATGTTTACACAGATAGCGTTGTAGATATTTCCATGTTTATACAGATAGCGGTGTAGATATTTCCATGTTTATACAGATATCGGTGTAGATATTTCCATGTTTATACTGATAGCGGTGGAGATATTTCCATATTTATACAGATAGCGATGTAGATATTTCCATGTTTATAGAGATGGCGGTGTAGATATCTCCATGTTTATAGAGATTGCAATGTAGATATTTCCATGTTTATAGAGATAGCGGTGTAGATATTTCCATGTGTCTAGAGATGGCGGTGTAGGTATTTCCATGTGTATAGATATGGCGGTGTAGGTATTTCCATGTTTATAGAGATAGTGGTGAGGATATTTCCGTAGTTATACAGATAGCGTTGTAGGTATTTCCAGGTTTATAGTGATAGTGGTGAGGATATTTCCGTATTTATACAGATAGCGTTGTAGATATTTCCATGTTTATACAGATAGCCGTTTTGGTATTTCCATGTTTATACAGATAGCGGTGTAGATATTTCCATGTTTATACAGACAGTGGTGTAGATATTTCCATGTTTACACAGATAGGTGTGTAGATATTTCCATGTTTACACAGATAGCGTTGTAGATATTTCCATCTTTATACAGATAGCGGTGTAGATATTTCAATGTTTATACAGATAACGGTGTTGGTATTTCCATGTTTATACAGATAGCGGTGTAGATATTTCCATGTTTATACAGAAGGCGGTGTAGATATTTCCAAGTTTATAAAGATAGCGGTGTAGTTATTTCCATGTTTATACAGATAGCGGTGTACATATTTCCATGTTTCTTCAGATGGCTGTGTAGATATTTCCATGTGTATACAGATGGCAGTGTAGATATTTCCATGTTTATACAGATGGAGGTGTAGATATTTCCAAGTTTATACAGATGACTGTGTAGATATCTTGATGTTTTTACAGAGGGCGGTGTAGATATTTCCATGTTTATACAGATAACGGTGTCGCTATTTCTATGTTTATACAGATAGCAGTGTAGCTATTTCCATGTTTATAGAGATAGCTGTGTAGATATTTCCATGTTTATACAGATAGCGGAGTAGATATTTCCATGTTTATACAGATAGCGTTGTACATATTTCCATGTTTATACAGATAGCGGTGTAGATATTTCAGTGTTTATACTGATAGCGGTGGAGCTATTTCCATGTTAATACAGATAGCGATGTAGATATTTCCATGTTTATAGTGATGGCGGTGTAGATATTTCCATGTTTCTAGAGACTGCAGCGTAGATATTTCCATATTTATAGAGATAGCGTTGTACGTATTTCCATGTTTATAGAGATAGCGGAGTAGATATTGACGTGGTTACACAGATGGCTGGGTAGGTATTTCCACGGGTATACAGATGGCACTGTAGATATTTCCATGTTTATAGATATGGTGGTGTAGATATTTCTGTGTTTATACAGATGACTCTGTAGATCTTTGCATGTTTATACAGATGGTGGTGTAGATATTTCCATGTTTATAAAGATAACAGTGTAGATATTTCCATGTTTATAAAGATAGCGAAGTAGATATTTCCATGTTGATAAAGATAGCGGTGTAGATATTTCCATCTTTGCACAGATTGCGCTGTAGACATTTCGATCTTTACACAGATAGGTGTGTAGATATTTGCAAGTTTACACAGATATCTGTGTAGATACTTCCATGTTTACACAGATAGCGTTGTAGATATTTCCATGTTTATACAGATAGCGGTGTAGATATTTCCATGTTTATACAGATATCGGTGTAGATATTTCCATGTTTATACTGATAGCGGTGGAGATATTTCCATATTTATACAGATAGCGATGTAGATATTTCCATGTTTATAGAGATGGCGGTGTAGATATTTCCATGTTTATAGAGATTGCAATGTAGATATTTCCATGTTTATAGAGATGGTGGTGTAGATATTTCCATGTGTATAGAGATGGCGGTGTAGGTAATTCCATGTGTATAGATATGGCGGTGTAGGTATTTCCATGTTTATAGAGATAGTGGTGAGGATATTTCCCTAGTTATACAGATAGCGTTGTAGGTATTTCCAGGTTTATAGTGATAGTGGTGAGGATATTTCCGTATTTATACAGATAGCGTTGTAGATATTTCCATGTTTATACAGATAGCCGTTTTGGTATTTCCATGTTTATAAAGATAGCGGTGTAGATATTTACATGTTTATACAGATAGCGTTGTAGATATTTCCATGTTTACACAGATAGGTGTGTAGATATTTCCATGTTTACACTGATAGCGTTGTAGATATTTCCATCTTTATACAGATAGCGGTGTAGATATTTCAATGTTTATACAGATAACGGTGTTGGTATTTCCATGTTTATACAGATAGCGGTGTAGATATTTCCATGTTTATACAGAAGGCGGTGTAGGTATTTCCAAGTTTATAAAGATAGCGGTGTAGTTATATCCATGTTTATACAGATAGCGGTGTACATATTTCCATGTTTCTTCAGATGGCTGTGTAGATATTTCCATGTGTATACAGAAGGCAGTGTAGATATTTCCATGTTTATACAGATGGAGGTGTAGATATTTCCAAGTTTATACAGATGACTGTGTAGATAACTTCATGTATTTACAGAGGGCGGTGTAGATATTTCCATGTTTATACAGAAAACGGTGTCGCTATTTCTATGTTTATACAGAGAGCAGGGTAGCTATTTCCATGTTTATAGAGATAGCTGTGTAGATATTTCCATGTTTATACAGATTGCGGTGTAGATATTTCCATGTTTATGCAGATGGCGGTGTAGATATTTCCAAGTTTATAAAGATAGCGGTGTAGTTATTTCCATGTTTATACAGATAGCGGTGTACATATTTCCATGTTTGTTCAGATGGCTGTGTAGATATTTCCATGTGTATACAGATGGCAGTGTAGATATTTCCATGTTTATACAGATGGAGGTGTAGATATTTCCAAGTTTATACAGATGACTGTGTAGATATCTTGATGTTTTTACAGAGGGCGGTGTAGATATTTCCATGTTTATACAGATAACGGTGTCGCTATTTCTATGTTTATACAGATAGCAGTGTAGCTATTTCCATGTTTATAGAGATAGCTGTGTAGATATTTCCATGTTTATACAGATAGCAGTGTAGATATTTCCATGTTTATACAGATAGCGTTGTACATATTTCCATGTTTATACAGATAGCGGTGTAGATATTTCAGTGTTTATACTGGTAGCGGTGGAGCTATTTCCATGTTAATACAGATAGCGATGTAGATATTTCCATGTTTATAGTGATGGCGGTGTAGATATTTCCATGTTTATAGAGATTGCAGTGTAGATATTTCCATATTTATAGAGATAGCGTTGTATGTATTTCCATGTTTATAGAGATAGCGGAGTAGATATTTCCGTGGTTACACAGATGGCTGGGTAGGTATTTCCACGGGTATACAGATGGCACTGTAGATATTTCCATGTTTATAGATATGGTGGTGTAGATATTTCCATGTTTATACAGATGACTCTGTAGATATTTGCATGTTTATATAGATGGTGGTGTAGATATTTCCATGTTTATAGAGATAACAGTGTAGATATTTCCATGTTTATACAGATAGCGAAGTAGATATTTCCATGTTGATACAGATAGCGGTGTAGATATTTCCATGTTTACAGAGATAGCGGTGTAGATATTTCCATCTTTGCGGAGATTGCGCTGTAGACATTTCGATCTTTACACAGATAGCTGTGTAGATATTTGCAAGTTTACACAGATATCTGTGTAGATACTTCCATGTTTACACAGATAGCTTTGCAGATATTTCCATGTTTATACAGATAGCGGTGTAGATATTTCCATGTTTATACAAATATCGGTGTAGATATTTCCATGTTTATACTGATAGCGGTGGAGATATTTCCATATTTATACAGATAGCGATGTAGATATTTCCATGTTTATAGAGATGGCGGTGTAGATATTTCCATGTTTATAGAGATTGCAATGTAGATATTTCTATGTTTATAGAGATAGTGGTGTAGATATTTCCATGTGTATAGAGATGGCGGTGTAGGTATTTCCATGTGTATAGATATGGCGGTGTAGGTATTTCCATGTTTATAGAGATAGTGGTGAGGATATTTCCGTATTTATACAGATAGCGTTGTAGGTATTTCCAGGTTTATATTGATAGTGGTGAGGATATTTCCGTATTTATACAGATAGCGTTGTAGATATTTCCATGTTTATACAGATAGCCGTTTTGGTATTTCCATGTTTATACAGATAGCGGTGTAGATATTTCCATGTTTATACAGACAGTGGTGTAGATATTTCCATGTTTACACAGATAGGTGTGTAGATATTTCCATGTTTACACAGATAGCGTTGTAGATATTTCCATCTTTATACAGATAGCGGTGTAGATATTTCAATGTTTATACAGATAACGGTGTTGGTATTTCCATGTTTATACAGATAGCGGTGTAGATATTTCCATGTTTATACAGAAGGCGGTGTAGATATTTCCAAGTTTATAAAGATAGCGGTGTAGTTATTTCCATGTTTATACAGATAGCGGTGTACATATTTCCATGTTTCTTCAGATGGCTGTGTAGATATTTCCATGTGTATACAGATGGCAGTGTAGATATTTCCATGTTTATACAGATGGAGGTGTAGATATTTCCAAGTTTATACAGATGACTGTGTAGATATCTTGATGTTTTTACAGAGGGCGGTGTAGATATTTCCATGTTTATACAGATAACGGTGTCGCTATTTCTATGTTTATACAGATAGCAGTGTAGCTATTTCCATGTTTATAGAGATAGCTGTGTAGATATTTCCATGTTTATACAGATAGCGGAGTAGATATTTCCATGTTTATACAGATAGCGTTGTACATATTTCCATGTTTATACAGATAGCGGTGTAGATATTTCAGTGTTTATACTGATAGCGGTGGAGCTATTTCCATGTTAATACAGATAGCGATGTAGATATTTCCATGTTTATAGTGATGGCGGTGTAGATATTTCCATGTTTCTAGAGACTGCAGCGTAGATATTTCCATATTTATAGAGATAGCGTTGTACGTATTTCCATGTTTATAGAGATAGCGGAGTAGATATTGACGTGGTTACACAGATGGCTGGGTAGGTATTTCCACGGGTATACAGATGGCACTGTAGATATTTCCATGTTTATAGATATGGTGGTGTAGATATTTCTGTGTTTATACAGATGACTCTGTAGATCTTTGCATGTTTATACAGATGGTGGTGTAGATATTTCCATGTTTATAAAGATAACAGTGTAGATATTTCCATGTTTATAAAGATAGCGAAGTAGATATTTCCATGTTGATAAAGATAGCGGTGTAGATATTTCCATCTTTGCACAGATTGCGCTGTAGACATTTCGATCTTTACACAGATAGGTGTGTAGATATTTGCAAGTTTACACAGATATCTGTGTAGATACTTCCATGTTTACACAGATAGCGTTGTAGATATTTCCATGTTTATACAGATAGCGGTGTAGATATTTCCATGTTTATACAGATATCGGTGTAGATATTTCCATGTTTATACTGATAGCGGTGGAGATATTTCCATATTTATACAGATAGCGATGTAGATATTTCCATGTTTATAGAGATGGCGGTGTAGATATTTCCATGTTTATAGAGATTGCAATGTAGATATTTCCATGTTTATAGAGATGGTGGTGTAGATATTTCCATGTGTATAGAGATGGCGGTGTAGGTAATTCCATGTGTATAGATATGGCGGTGTAGGTATTTCCATGTTTATAGAGATAGTGGTGAGGATATTTCCCTAGTTATACAGATAGCGTTGTAGGTATTTCCAGGTTTATAGTGATAGTGGTGAGGATATTTCCGTATTTATACAGATAGCGTTGTAGATATTTCCATGTTTATACAGATAGCCGTTTTGGTATTTCCATGTTTATAAAGATAGCGGTGTAGATATTTACATGTTTATACAGATAGCGTTGTAGATATTTCCATGTTTACACAGATAGGTGTGTAGATATTTCCATGTTTACACTGATAGCGTTGTAGATATTTCCATCTTTATACAGATAGCGGTGTAGATATTTCAATGTTTATACAGATAACGGTGTTGGTATTTCCATGTTTATACAGATAGCGGTGTAGATATTTCCATGTTTATACAGAAGGCGGTGTAGGTATTTCCAAGTTTATAAAGATAGCGGTGTAGTTATATCCATGTTTATACAGATAGCGGTGTACATATTTCCATGTTTCTTCAGATGGCTGTGTAGATATTTCCATGTGTATACAGAAGGCAGTGTAGATATTTCCATGTTTATACAGATGGAGGTGTAGATATTTCCAAGTTTATACAGATGACTGTGTAGATAACTTCATGTATTTACAGAGGGCGGTGTAGATATTTCCATGTTTATACAGAAAACGGTGTCGCTATTTCTATGTTTATACAGAGAGCAGGGTAGCTATTTCCATGTTTATAGAGATAGCTGTGTAGATATTTCCATGTTTATACAGATTGCGGTGTAGATATTTCCATGTTTATGCAGATGGCGGTGTAGATATTTCCAAGTTTATAAAGATAGCGGTGTAGTTATTTCCATGTTTATACAGATAGCGGTGTACATATTTCCATGTTTGTTCAGATGGCTGTGTAGATATTTCCATGTGTATACAGATGGCAGTGTAGATATTTCCATGTTTATACAGATGGAGGTGTAGATATTTCCAAGTTTATACAGATGACTGTGTAGATATCTTGATGTTTTTACAGAGGGCGGTGTAGATATTTCCATGTTTATACAGATAACGGTGTCGCTATTTCTATGTTTATACAGATAGCAGTGTAGCTATTTCCATGTTTATAGAGATAGCTGTGTAGATATTTCCATGTTTATACAGATAGCAGTGTAGATATTTCCATGTTTATACAGATAGCGTTGTACATATTTCCATGTTTATACAGATAGCGGTGTAGATATTTCAGTGTTTATACTGGTAGCGGTGGAGCTATTTCCATGTTAATACAGATAGCGATGTAGATATTTCCATGTTTATAGTGATGGCGGTGTAGATATTTCCATGTTTATAGAGATTGCAGTGTAGATATTTCCATATTTATAGAGATAGCGTTGTATGTATTTCCATGTTTATAGAGATAGCGGAGTAGATATTTCCGTGGTTACACAGATGGCTGGGTAGGTATTTCCACGGGTATACAGATGGCACTGTAGATATTTCCATGTTTATAGATATGGTGGTGTAGATATTTCCATGTTTATACAGATGACTCTGTAGATATTTGCATGTTTATATAGATGGTGGTGTAGATATTTCCATGTTTATAGAGATAACAGTGTAGATATTTCCATGTTTATAAAGATAGCGAAGTAGATATTTCCATGTTGATACAGATAGCGGTGTAGATATTTCCATGTTTACAGAGATAGCGGTGTAGATATTTCCATCTTTGCGTAGATTGCGCTGTAGACATTTCGATCTTTACACAGATAGCTGTGTAGATATTTGCAAGTTTACACAGATATCTGTGTAGATACTTCCATGTTTACACAGATAGCTTTGCAGATATTTCCATGTTTATACAGATAGCGGTGTAGATATTTCCATGTTTATACAAATATCGGTGTAGATATTTCCATGTTTATACTGATAGCGGTGGAGATATTTCCATATTTATACAGATAGCGATGTAGATATTTCCATGTTTATAGAGATGGCGGTGTAGATATTTCCATGTTTATAGAGATTGCAATGTAGATATTTCTATGTTTATAGAGATAGTGGTGTAGATATTTCCATGTGTATAGAGATGGCGGTGTAGGTATTTCCATGTGTATAGATATGGCGGTGTAGGTATTTCCATGTTTATAGAGATAGTGGTGAGGATATTTCCGTATTTATACAGATAGCGTTGTAGGTATTTCCAGGTTTATATTGATAGTGGTGAGGATATTTCCGTATTTATACAGATAGCGTTGTAGATATTTCCATGTTTATACAGATAGCCGTTTTGGTATTTCCATGTTTATACAGATAGCGGTGTAGATATTTCCATGTTTATACAGATAGCGGTGTAGATATTTCCATGTTTACACAGATAGGTGTGTAGATATTTCCATGTTTACACAGATAGCGTTGTAGCTATTTCCATCTTTATACAGATAGCGGTGTAGATATTTCAATGTTTATACAGATAACGGTGTTGGTATTTCCATGTTTATACAGATAGCGGTGTAGATATTTCCATGTTTATACAGAAGGCGGTGTAGATATTTCCAAGTTTATAAAGATAGCGGTGTAGTTATTTCCATGTTTATACAGATAGCGGTGTACATATTTCTATGTTTCTTCAGATGGCTGTGTAGATATTTCCATGTGTATACAGATGGCAGTGTAGATATTTCCATGTTTATACAGATGGAGGTGTAGATATTTCCAAGTTTATACAGATGACTGTGTAGATATCTTGATGTTTTTACAGAGGGCGGTGTAGATATTTCCATGTTTATACAGATAACGGTGTCGCTATTTCTATGTTTATACAGATAGCAGTGTAGCTATTTCCATGTTTATAGAGATAGCTGTGTAGATATTTCCATGTTTATACAGATAGCGGTGTAGATATTTCCATGTTTATACAGATAGCGTTGTACATATTTCCATGTTTATAAAGATAGCGGTGTAGATATTTCAGTGTTTATACTGATAGCGGTGGAGCTATTTCCATGTTAATACAGATAGCGATGTAGATATTTCCATGTTTATAGTGATGGCGGTGTAGATATTTCCATGTTTATAGAGATTGCAGTGTAGATATTTCCATATTTATAGAGATAGCGTTGTACGTATTTCCATGTTTATAGAGATAGCGGAGTAGATATTTCCGTGGTTACACAGATGGCTGGGTAGGTATTTCCACGGGTATACAGATGGCACTGTAGTTATTTCCATGTTTATAGATATGGTGGTGTAGATATTTCCATGTTAATACAGATGACTCTGTAGATATTTGCATGTTTATACAGATGGTGGTGTAGATATTTCCATGTTTATAGAGATAACAGTGTAGATATTTCCATGTTTATAAAGATAGCGAAGTAGATATTTCCATGTTGATACAGATAGCGGTGTAGATATTTCCATGTTTACAGAGATAGCGGTGTAGATATTTCCGTCTTTGCACAGATTGCGCTGTAGACATTTCGATCTTTACACAGATAGCTGTGTAGATATTTGCAAGTTTACACAGATATCTGTGTAGATACTTCCATGTTTACACAGATAGCGTTGTAGATATTTCCATGTTTATACAGATAGCGGTGTAGATATTTCCATGTTTATACAGATATCGGTTTAGATATTTCCATGTTTATACTGATAGCGGTGGAGATATTTCCATATTTATACAGATAGCGATGTACATATTTCCATGTTTATAGAGATGGCGGTGTAGATATTTCCATGTTTATAGAGATTGCAATGTAGATATTTCTATGTTTATAGAGATAGTGGTGTAGATATTTCCATGTGTATAGAGATGGCGGTGTAGGTATTTCCATGTGTATAGATATGGCGGTGTAGGTATTTCCATGTTTATAGAGATAGTGGTGAGGATATTTCCGTAGTTATACAGATAGCGTTGTAGGTATTTCCAGGTTTATAGTGATAGTGGTGAGGATATTTCCGTATTTATACAGATAGTGTTGTAGATATTTCCATGTTTATACAGATAGCCGTTTTGGTATTTCCATGTTTATAAAGATAGCGGTGTAGATATTTCCATGTTTATACAGATAGCGGTGTAGATATTTCCATGTTTACACAGATAGGTGTGTAGATATTTCCATGTTTACACAGATAGCGTTGTAGATATTTCCATCTTTATACAGATAGCGGTGTAGATATTTCAATGTTTATACAGATAACGGTGTTGGTATTTCCATGTTTATACAGATAGCGGTGTAGATATTTCCATGTTTATACAGAAGGCGGTGTAGATATTTCCAAGTTTATAAAGATAGCGGTGTAGTTATTTCCATGTTTATACAAATAGCGGTGTACATATTTCCATGTTTCTTCAGATGGCTGTGTAGATATTTCCATGTGTATACAGATGGCAGTGTAGATATTTCCATGTTTATACAGATGGAGGTGTAGATATTTCCAAGTTTATACAGATGACTGTGTAGATATTTTCATGTTTTTACAGAGGGCGGTGTAGATATTTCCATGTTTATACAGATAACGGTGTCGCTATTTCTATGTTTATACAGATAGCAGTGTAGCTATTTCCATGTTTATAGAGATAGCTGTGTAGATATTTCCATGTTTATACAGATAGCGGTGTAGATATTTCCATGTTTATACAGATAGCGTTGTACATATTTCCATGTTTATACAGATAGCGGTGTAGATATTTCAGTGTTTATACTGATAGCGGTGGAGCTATTTCCATGTTAATACAGATAGCGATGTAGATATTTCCATGTTTATAGTGATGGCGGTGTAGATATTTCCATGTTTATAGAGATTGCAGTGTAGATATTTCCATATTTATAGAGATAGCGTTGTACGTATTTCCATGTTTATAGAGATAGCGGAGTAGATATTTCCGTGGTTACACAGATGGCTGGGTAGGTATTTCCACGGGTATACAGATGGCACTGTAGTTATTTCCATGTTTATAGATATGGTGGTGTAGATATTTCCATGTTAATACAGATGACTCTGTAGATATTTGCATGTTTATACAGATGGTGGTGTAGATATTTCCATGTTTATAGAGATAACAGTGTAGATATTTCCATGTTTATAAAGATAGCGAAGTAGATATTTCCATGTTGATACAGATAGCGGTGTAGATATTTCCATGTTTACAGAGATAGCGGTGTAGATATTTCCGTCTTTGCACAGATTGCGCTGTAGACATTTCGATCTTTACACAGATAGCTGTGTAGATATTTGCAAGTTTACACAGATATCTGTGTAGATACTTCCATGTTTACACAGATAGCGTTGTAGATATTTCCATGTTTATACAGATAGCGGTGTAGATATTTCCATGTTTATACAGATATCGGTTTAGATATTTCCATGTTTATACTGATAGCGGTGGAGATATTTCCATATTTATACAGATAGCGATGTAGATATTTCCATGTTTATAGAGATGGCGGTGTAGATATTTCCATGTTTATAGAGATTGCAATGTAGATATTTCTATGTTTATAGAGATAGTGGTGTAGATATTTCCATGTGTATAGAGATGGCGGTGTAGGTATTTCCATGTGTATAGATATGGCGGTGTAGGTATTTCCATGTTTATAGAGATAGTGGTGAGGATATTTCCGTAGTTATACAGATAGCGTTGTAGGTATTTCCAGGTTTATAGTGATAGTGGTGAGGATATTTCCGTATTTATACAGATAGTGTTGTAGATATTTCCATGTTTATACAGATAGCCGTTTTGGTATTTCCATGTTTATAAAGATAGCGGTGTAGATATTTCCATGTTTATACAGATAGCGGTGTAGATATTTCCATGTTTACACAGATAGGTGTGTAGATATTTCCATGTTTACACAGATAGCGTTGTAGATATTTCCATCTTTATACAGATAGCGGTGTAGATATTTCAATGTTTATACAGATAACGGTGTTGGTATTTCCATGTTTATACAGATAGCGGTGTAGATATTTCCATGTTTATACAGAAGGCGGTGTAGATATTTCCAAGTTTATAAAGATAGCGGTGTAGTTATTTCCATGTTTATACAAATAGCGGTGTACATATTTCCATGTTTCTTCAGATGGCTGTGTAGATATTTCCATGTGTATACAGATGGCAGTGTAGATATTTCCATGTTTATACAGATGGATGTGTAGATATTTCCAAGTTTATACAGATGACTGTGTAGATATTTTCATGTTTTTATAGAGGGCGGTGTAGATATTTCCATGTTTATACAGAAAACGGTGTCGCTATTTCTATGTTTATAAAGATAGCAGTGTAGCTATTTCCATGTTTATAGAGATAGCTGTGTAGATATTTCCATGTTTATACAGATAGCGATGTAGATATTTCCATGTTTATACAGATAGCGTTGTACATATTTCCATGTTTATACAGATAGCGGTGTAGATATTTCAGTGTTTATACTGATAGCGGTGGAGCTATTTCCATGTTAATACAGATAGCGATGTAGATATTTCCATGTTTATAGTGATGGCGGTGTAGATATTTCCATGTTTATAGAGATTGCAGCGTAGATATTTCCATATTTATAGAGATAGCGTTGTACGTATTTCCATGTTTATAGAGATAGCGGAGTAGATATTTCCGTGGTTACACAGATGGCTGGGTAGGTATTTCCACGGGTATACAGATGGCACTGTAGATATTTCCATGTTTATAGATATGGTGGTGTAGATGTTTCTATGTTTATACAGATGACTCTGTAGATATTTGCATGTTTATACAGATGGTGGTGTAGATATTTCCATGTTTATAGAGATAACAGTGTAGATATTTCCATGTTTATAAAGATAGCGAAGTAGATATTTCCATGTTGATAAAGATAGCGGTGTAGATATTTCCATCTTTGCACAGATTGCGCTGTAGACATTTCGATCTTTACACAGATAGGTGTGTAGATATTTGCAAGTTTACACAGATATCTGTGTAGATACTTACATGTTTACACAGATAGCGTTGTAGATATTTCCATGTTTATACAGATAGCGGTGTAGATATTTCCATGTTTATACAGATATCGGTGTAGATATTTCCATGTTTATACTGATAGCGGTGGAGATATTTCCATATTTATACAGATAGCGATGTAGATATTTCCATGTTTATAGAGATGGCGGTGTAGATATTTCCATGTTTATAGAGATTGCAATGTAGATATTTCCATGTTTATAGAGATAGCGGTGTAGATATTTCCATGTGTATAGAGATGGCGGTGTAGGTATTTCCATGTGTATAGATATGGCGGTGTAGGTATTTCCATGTTTATAGAGATAGTGGTGAGGATATTTCCGTAGTTATACAGATAGCGTTGTAGGTATTTCCAGGTTTATAGTGATAGTGGTGAGGATATTTCCGTATTTATACAGATAGCGTTGTAGATATTTCCATGTTTATACAGATAGCCGTTTTGGTATTTCCATGTTTATACAGATAGCGGTGTAGATATTTCCATGTTTATACAGATAGCGGTGTAGATATTTCCATGTTTACACAGATAGGTGTGTAGATATTTCCATGTTTACACAGATATCGTTGTAGATATTTCCATCTTTATACAGATAGCGGTGTATATATTTCAATGTTTATACAGATAACGGTGTTGGTATTTCCATGTTTATACAGATAGCGGTGTAGATATTTCCATGTTTATACAGAAGGCGGTGTAGATATTTCCAAGTTTATAAAGATAGCGGTGTAGTTATTTCCATGTTTATACAGATAGCGGTGTACATATTTCCATGTTTCTTCAGATGGCTGTGTAGATATTTCCATGTGTATACAGATGGCAGTGTAGATATTTCCATGTTTATACAGATGGAGGTGTAGATATTTCCAAGTTTATACAGATGACTGTGTAGATATCTTGATGTTTTTACAGAGGGCGGTGTAGTTATTTCCATGTTTATACAGATAACGGTGTCGCTATTTCTATGTTTATACAGATAGCAGTGTAGCTATTTCCATGTTTATACAGATAGCGGTGTAGATATTTCCATGTTTACACAGATAGGTGTGTAGATATTTCCATGTTTACACAGATAGCGTTGTAGATATTTCCATCTTTATACAGATAGCGGTGTAGATATTTCAATGTTTATACAGATAACGGTGTTGGTATTTCCATGTTTATACAGATAGCGGTGTAGATATTTCCATGTTTATACAGAAGGCGGTGTAGATATTTCCAAGTTTATAAAGATAGCGGTGTAGTTATTTCCATGTTTATACAAATAGCGGTGTACATATTTCCATGTTTCTTCAGATGGCTGTGTAGATATTTCCATGTGTATACAGATGGCAGTGTAGATATTTCCATGTTTATACAGATGGAGGTGTAGATATTTCCAAGTTTATACAGATGACTGTGTAGATATTTTCATGTTTTTATAGAGGGCGGTGTAGATATTTCCATGTTTATACAGAAAACGGTGTCGCTATTTCTATGTTTATACAGATAGCAGTGTAGCTATTTCCATGTTTATAGAGATAGCTGTGTAGATATTTCCATGTTTATACAGATAGCGATGTAGATATTTCCATGTTTATACAGATAGCGTTGTACATATTTCCATGTTTATACAGATAGCGGTGTAGATATTTCAGTGTTTATACTGATAGCGGTGGAGCTATTTCCATGTTAATACAGATAGCGATGTAGATATTTCCATGTTTATAGTGATGGCGGTGTAGATATTTCCATGTTTATAGAGATTGCAGCGTAGATATTTCCATATTTATAGAGATAGCGTTGTACGTATTTCCATGTTTATAGAGATAGCGGAGTAGATATTTCCGTGGTTACACAGATGGCTGGGTAGGTATTTCCACGGGTATACAGATGGCACTGTAGATATTTCCATGTTTATAGATATGGTGGTGTAGATGTTTCTATGTTTATACAGATGACTCTGTAGATATTTGCATGTTTATACAGATGGTGGTGTAGATATTTCCATGTTTATAGAGATAACAGTGTAGATATTTCCATGTTTATAAAGATAGCGAAGTAGATATTTCCATGTTGATAAAGATAGCGGTGTAGATATTTCCATCTTTGCACAGATTGCGCTGTAGACATTTCGATCTTTACACAGATAGGTGTGTAGATATTTGCAAGTTTACACAGATATCTGTGTAGATACTTACATGTTTACACAGATAGCGTTGTAGATATTTCCATGTTTATACAGATAGCGGTGTAGATATTTCCATGTTTATACAGATATCGGTGTAGATATTTCCATGTTTATACTGATAGCGGTGGAGATATTTCCATATTTATACAGATAGCGAAGTAGATATTTCCATGTTTATAGAGATGGCGGTGTAGATATTTCCATGTTTATAGAGATTGCAATGTAGATATTTCCATGTTTATAGAGATAGCGGTGTAGATATTTCCATGTGTCTAGAGATGGCGGTGTAGGTATTTTCATGTGTATAGATATGGCGGTGTAGGTATTTCCATGTTTATAGAGATAGTGGTGAGGATATTTCCGTAGTTATACAGATAGCGTTGTAGGTATTTCCAGGTTTATAGTGATAGTGGTGAGGATATTTCCGTATTTATACAGATAGTGTTGTAGATATTTCCATGTTTATACAGATAGCCGTTTTGGTATTTCCATGTTTATACAGATAGCGGTGTAGATATTTCCATGTTTATACAGATAGCGGTGTAGATATTTCCATGTTTACACAGATAGGTGTGTAGATATTTCCATGTTTACACAGATATCATTGTAGATATTTCCATCTTTATACAGATAGCGGTGTAGATATTTCAATGTTTATACAGATAACGGTGTTGGTATTTCCATGTTTATACAGATAGCGGTGTAGATATTTCCATGTTTATACAGAAGGCGGTGTAGATATTTCCAAGTTTATAAAGATAGCGGTGTAGTTATTTCCATGTTTATACAGATAGCGGTGTACATATTTCCATGTTTCTTCAGATGGCTGTGTAGATATTTCCATGTGTATACAGATGGCAGTGTAGATATTTCCATGTTTATACAGATGGAGGTGTAGATATTTCCAAGTTTATACAGATGACTGTGTAGATATCTTCATGTTTTTACAGAGGGCGGTGTAGATATTTCCATGTTTATACAGATAACGGTGTCGCTATTTCTATGTTTATACAGATAGCAGTGTAGCTATTTCCATGTTTATAGAGATAGCTGTGTAGATATTTCCATGTTTATACAGATAGCGGTGTAGATATTTCCATGTTTATACAGATAGCGTTGTACATATTTCCATGTTTATACAGATAGCGGTGTAGATATTTCAGTGTTTATACTGATAGCGGTGGAGCTATTTCCATGTTAATACAGATAGCGATGTAGATATTTCCATGTTTATAGTGATGGCGGTGTAGATATTTCCATGTTTATAGAGATTGCAGTGTAGATATTTCCATATTTATAGAGATAGCGTTGTACGTATTTCCATGTTTATAGAGATAGCGGAGTAGATATTTCCGTGGTTACACAGATGGCTGGGTAGGTATTTCCACGGGTATACAGATGGCACTGTAGATATTTCCATGTTTATAGATATGGTGGTGTAGATATTTCCATGTTTATACAGATGACTCTGTAGATATTTGCATGTTTATACAGATGGTGGTGTAGATATTTCCATGTTTATAGAGATAACAGTGTAGATATTTCCATGTTTATAAAGATAGCGAAGTAGATATTTCCATGTTGATACAGATAGCGGTGTAGATATTTCCATGTTTACAGAGATAGCGGTGTAGATATTTCCATCTTTGCACAGATTGCGCTGTAGACATTTCGATCTTTACACAGATAGCTGTGTAGATATTTGCAAGTTTACACAGATATCTGTGTAGATACTTCCATGTTTACACAGATAGCGTTGTAGATATTTCCATGTTTATACAGATATCGGTTTAGATATTTCCATGTTTATACTGATAGCGGTGGAGATATTTCCATATTTATACAGATAGCGATGTAGATATTTCCATGTTTATAGAGATGGCGGTGTAGATATTTCCATGTTTATAGAGATTGCAATGTAGATATTTCTATGTTTATAGAGATAGTGGTGTAGTTATTTCCATGTGTATAGAGATGGCGGTGTAGGTATTTCCATGTGTATAGATATGGCGGTGTAGGTATTTCCATGTTTATAGAGATAGTGGTGAGGATATTTCCGTAGTTATACAGATAGCGTTGTAGGTATTTCCAGGTTTATAGTGATAGTGGTGAGGATATTTCCGTATTTATACAGATAGCGTTGTAGATATTTCCATGTTTATACAGATAGCCGTTTTGGTATTTCCATGTTTATAAAGATAGCGGTGTAGATATTTCCATGTTTATACAGATAGCGGTGTAGATATTTCCATGTTTACACAGATAGGTGTGTAGATATTTCCATGTTTACACAGATAGCGTTGTAGATATTTCCATCTTTATACAGATAGCGGTGTAGATATTTCAATGTTTATACAGATAACGGTGTTGGTATTTCCATGTTTATACAGATAGCGGTGTAGATATTTCCATGTTTATACAGAAGGCGGTGTAGATATTTCCAAGTTTATAAAGATAGCGGTGTAGTTATTTCCATGTTTATACAGATAGCGGTGTACATATTTCCATGTTTCTTCAGATGGCTGTGTAGATATTTCCATGTGTATACAGATGGCAGTGTAGATATTTCCATGTTTATACAGATGGAGGTGTAGATATTTCCAAGTTTATACAGATGACTGTGTAGATATCTTCATGTTTTTACAGAGGGCGGTGTAGATATTTCCATGTTTATACAGATAACGGTGTCGCTATTTCTATGTTTATACAGATAGCAGTGTAGCTATTTCCATGTTTATAGAGATAGCTGTGTAGATATTTCCATGTTTATACAGATAGCGGTGTAGATATTTCCATGTTTATACAGATAGCGTTGTACATATTTCCATGTTTATACAGACAGCGGTGTAGATATTTCAGTGTTTATACTGATAGCGGTGGAGCTATTTCCATGTTAATACAGATAGCGATGTAGATATTTCCATGTTTATAGTGATGGCGGTGTAGATATTTCCATGTTTATAGAGATTGCAGTGTAGATATTTCCATGTTTATACAGATATCGGTGTAGATATTTCCATGTTTATACTGATAGCGGTGGAGATATTTCCATATTTATACAGATAGCGATGTAGATATTTCCATGTTTATAGAGATGGCGGTGTAGATATTTCCATGTTTATAGAGATTGCAATGTAGATATTTCTATGTTTATAGAGATAGTGGGGTAGATATTTCGATGTGTATAGAGATGGCGGTGTAGGTATTTCCATGTTTATAGATATGGCGGTGTAGGTATTTCCAGGTTTATAGTGATAGTGGTGAGGATATTTCCGTAGTTATACAGATAGCGTTGTAGATATTTCCATGTTTATACAGATAGCCATTTTGGTATTTCCATGTTTATAAAGATAGCAGTGTAGATATTTCCATGTTTATACAGATAGCGGTGTAGATATTTCCATGTTTACACAGATAGGTGTGTAGATATTTCCATGTTTACACAGATAGCGTTGTAGATATTTCCATCTTTATACAGAGAGCGGTGTAGATATTTCAATGTTTATACAGATAACGGTGTTGGTATTTCCATGTTTATACAGATAGCGGTGTAGATATTTCCATGTTTATACAGAAGGCGGTGTAGATATTTCCAAGTTTATAAAGATAGCGGTGTAGTTATTTCCATGTTTATACAGATAGCGGTGTACATATTTCCATGTTTCTTCAGATGGCTGTGTAGATATTTCCATGTGTATACAGATGGCAGTGTAGATATTTCCATGTTTATACAGATGGAGGTGTAGATATTTCCAAGTTTATACAGATGACTGTGTAGATATCTTGATGTTTTTACAGAGGGCGGTGTAGATATTTCCATGTTTATACAGATAACGGTGTCGCTATTTCTATGTTTATACAGATAGCAGGGTAGCTATTTCCATGTTTATAGAGATAGCTGTGTAGATATTTCCATGTTTATACAGATTGCGGTGTAGATATTTCCATGTTTATACAGATAGCGTTGTACATATTTCCATGTTTATACAGATAGCGGTGTAGATATTTCAGTGTTTATACTGATAGCGGTGGAGCTATTTCCATGTTAATACAGATAGCGATGTAGATATTTCCATGTTTATAGTGATGGCGGTGTAGATATTTCCATGTTTATAGAGATTGCAGCGTAGACACTTCCATATTTATAGAGATACCGTTGTACATATTTCCATGTTTATAGAGATAGCGGAGTAGATATTTCCGTGGTTACACAGATGGCTGGGTAGGTATTTCCACGGGTATACAGATGGCACTGTAGATATTTCCATGTTTATAGATATGGTGGTGTAGATATTTCCATGTTTATACCGATGACTCTGTAGATATTTGCATGTTTATACAGATGGTGGTGTAGATATTTCCATGTTTATAGAGATAACAGTGTAGATATTTCCATGTTTATAAAGATAGCGAAGTAGATATTTCCATGTTGATACAGATAGCGGTGTAGATATTTCCATGTTTACAGAGATAGCGGTGTAGATATTTCCATCTTTGCACAGATTGCGCTGTAGACATTTCGATCTTTACACAGATAGCTGCGTAGATATTTGCAAGTTTACACAGATATCTGTGTAGATACTTCCATGTTTACACAGATAGCGTTGTAGATATTTCCATGTTTATACAGATAGCGGTGTAGATATTTCCATGTTTATACAGATATCGGTGTAGATATTTCCATGTTTATACTGATAGCGGTGGAGATATTTCCATATTTATACAGATAGCGATGTAGATATTTCCATGTTTATAGAGATGGCGGTGTAGATATTTCCATGTTTATAGAGATTGCAATGTAGATATTTCTATGTTTATAGAGATAGTGGTGTAGATATTTCCATGTGTATAGAGATGGCGGTGTAGGTATTTCCATGTGTATAGATATGGCGGTGTAGGTATTTCCATGTTTATAGAGATAGTGGTGAGGATATTTCCGTAGTTATACAGATAGCGTTGTAGGTATTTCCAGGTTTATAGTGATAGTGGTGAGGATATTTCCGTATTTATACAGATATCGTTGTAGATATTTCCATGTTTATACAGATAGCCGTTTTGGTATTTCCATGTTTATAAAGATAGCGGTGTAGATATTTCCATGTTTATACAGATAGCGGTGTAGATATTTCCATGTTTACACAGATAGGTGTGTAGATATTTCCATGTTTACACAGATAGCGTTGTAGATATTTCCATCTTTATACAGATAGCGGTGTAGATATTTCAATGTTTATACAGATAACGGTGTTGGTATTTCCATGTTTATACAGATAGCGGTGTAGATATTTCCATGTTTATACAGAAGGCGGTGTAGATATTTCCAAGTTTATAAAGATAGCGGTGTAGTTATTTCCATGTTTATAGAGATAGCGGTGTACATATTTCCATGTTTCTTCAGATGGCTGTGTAGATATTTCCATGTGTATACAGATGGCAGTGTAGATATTTCCATGTTTATACAGATGGAGGTGTAGATATTTCCAAGTTTATACAGATGACTGTGTAGATATCTTCATGTTTTTATAGAGGGCGGTGTAGATATTTCCATGTTTATACAGAAAACGGTGTCGCTATTTCTATGTTTATACAGATAGCAGTGTAGCTATTTCCATGTTTATAGAGATAGCTGTGTAGATATTTCCATGTTTATACAGGTAGCGATGTAGATATTTCCATGTTTATACAGATAGCGTTGTACATATTTCCATGTTTATACAGATAGCGGTGTAGATATTTCATTGTTTATTCTGATAGCGGTGGAGCTATTTCCATGTTAATACAGATAGCGATGTAGATATTTCCATGTTTATAGTGATGGCGGTGTAGATATTTCCATGTTTATAGAGATTGCAGCGTAGATATTTCCATATTTAGAGATAGCGTTGTACGTATTTCCATGTTTATAGAGATAGCGGAGTAGATATTTCCGTGGTTACACAGATGGCTGGGTAGGTATTTCCACGGGTATACAGATGGCACTGTAGATATTTCCATGTTTATAGATATGGTGGTGTAGATGTTTCTATGTTTATACAGATGACTCTGTAGATATTTGCATGTTTATACAGATGGTGGTGTAGATATTTCCATGTTTATAGAGATAACAGTGTAGATATTTCCATGTTTATAAAGATAGCGAAGTAGATATTTCCATGTTGATACAGATAGCGGTGTAGATATTTCCATGTTTATAGAGATGGCAGTGTAGATATTTCCAAGTTTATAGAGATTGCAATGTAGATATTTCCATGTTTATAGAGATAGCGGTGTAGATATTTCCAAGTGTATAGAGATGGCGGTGTAGGTATTTCCATGTGTATAGATATGGCGGTGTAGGTATTTCCATGTTTATAGAGATAGTGGTGAGGATATTTCCGTAGTTATACAGATAGCGTTGTAGGTATTTCCAGGTTTATAGTGATAGTGGTGAGGATATTTCCGTATTTATACAGATAGCGTTGTAGATATTTCCATGTTTATACAGATAGCCGTTTTGGTATTTCCATGTTTATAAAGATGGCGGTGTAGATATTTCCATGTTTATACAGATAGCGGTGTAGATATTTCCATGTTTACACAGATAGGTGTGTAGATATTTCCATGTTTACACAGATAGCGTTGTAGATATTTCCATCTTTATACAGATAGCGGTGTAGATATTTCAATGTTTATACAGATAACGGTGTTGGTATTTCCATGTTTATACAGATAGCGGTGTAGATATTTCCATGTTTATACAGAAGGCGGTGTAGATATTTCCAAGTTTATAAAGATAGCGGTGTAGTTATTTCCATGTTTATACAGATAGCGGTGTACATATTTCCATGTTTCTTCATATGGCTGTGTAGATATTTCCATGTGTATACAGATGGCAGTGTAGATATTTCCATGTTTATACAGATGGAGGTGTAGATATTTCCAAGTTTATACAGATGACTGTGTAGATATCTTCATGTTTTTACAGAGGGCGGTGTAGATATTTCCATGTTTATATAGAAAACGGTGTCGCAATTTCTATGTTTATACAGATAGCAGGGTAGCTATTTCCATGTTTATAGAGATAGCTGTGTAGATATTTCCATGTTTATACAGATTGCGGTGTAGATATTTCCATGTTTATACTGATAGCGTTGTACATATTTCCATGTTTATACAGATAGCGGTGTAGATATTTCAATGTTTATACTGATAGCGGTGGAGCTATTTCCATGTTAATACAGATAGCGATGTAGATATTTCCATGTTTATAGTGATGGCGGTGTAGATATTTCCATGTTTATAGAGATTGCAGCGTAGATATTTCCATATTTATAGAGATAGCGTTGTACGTATTTCCATGTTTATAGAGATAGCGGAGTAGCTATTTCCGTGGTTACACAGATGGCTGGGTAGGTATTTCCACGGGTATACAGATGGCACTGTAGATATTTCCATGTTTATAGATATGGTGGTGTAGATATTTCCATGTTTATACCGATGACTCTGTAGATATTTGCATGTTTATACAGATGGTGGTGTAGATATTTCCATGTTTATAGAGATAACAGTGTAGATATTTCCATGTTTATAAAGATAGCGAAGTAGATATTTCCATGTTGATACAGATAGCGGTGTAGATATTTCCATGTTTACAGAGATAGCGGTGTAGATATTTCCATCTTTGCACAGATTGCGCTGTAGACATTTCGATCTTTTCACAGATAGCTGCGTAGATATTTGCAAGTTTACACAGATATCTGTGTAGATACTTCCATGTTTACACAGATAGCGTTGCAGATATTTCCATGTTTATACAGATAGCGGTGTAGATATTTCCATGTTTATATAGATATCGGTGTAGATATTTCCATGTTTATACTGATAGCGGTGGAGATATTTCCATATTTATACAGATAGCGATGTAGATATTTCCATGTTTATAGAGATGGCGGTGTAGATATTTCCATGTTTATAGAGATTGCAATGTAGATATTTCTATGTTTATAGAGATAGTGCTGTAGATATTTCCATGTGTATAGATATGGCGGTGTAGGTATTTCCATGTTTATAGAGATAGTGGTGAGGATATTTCCGTACTTATACAGATAGCGTTGTAGGTATTTCCAGGTTTATAGTGATAGTGGTGAGGATATTTCCGTATTTATACAGATAGCGTTGTAGATATTTCCATGTTTATACAGATAGCCGTTTTGGTATTTCCATGTTTATAAAGATAGCGGTGTAGATATTTCCATGTTTATACAGATAGCGGTGTAGATATTTCCATGTTTACACAGATAGGTGTGTAGATATTTCCATGTTTACACAGATAGCGTTGTAGATATTTCCATCTTTATACAGATAGCGGTGTAGATATTTCCATGTTTATACAGATAACGGTGTTGGTATTCCCATGTTTATACAGATAGCGGTGTAGATATTTCCATGTTTATACAGAAGGCGGTGTAGATATTTCCAAGTTTATAAAGATAGCCGTGTAATTATTTCCATGTTTATACAGATAGCGGTGTACATACTTCCATGTTTCTTCAGATGGCTGTGTAGATATTTCCATGTGTATACAGATGGCAGTGTAGATATTTCCATGTTTATACAGATGGAGGTGTAGATATTTCCAAGTTGTAAAGATGACTGTGTAGATATCTTCATGTTTTTATAGAGGGCGGTGTAGATATTTCCATGTTTATACAGAAAACGGTGTCGCTATTTCTATGTTTATACAGATAGCAGTGTAGCTATTTCCATGTTTATAGAGATAGCTTTGTAGATATTTCCATGTTTATACAGATAGCGATGTAGATATTTCCATGTTTATACAGATAGCGTTGTACATATTTCCATGTTTATACAGATAGCGGTGTAGATATTTCAGTGTTTATACTGATAGCGGTGGAGCTATTTCCATGTTAATACAGATAGCGATGTAGATATTTCCATGTTTATAGTGATGGCGGTGTAGATATTTCCATGTTTATAGAGATTGCAGCGTAGATATTTCCATATTTATAGAGATAGCGTTGTACGTATTTCCATGTTTATAGAGATAGCGGAGTAGATATTTCCGTGGTTACACAGATGGCTGGGTAGGTATTTCCACGGGTATACAGATGGCACTGTAGATATTTCCATGTTTATAGATATGGTGGTGTAGATGTTTCCATGTTTATACAGATGACTCTCTAGATATTTGCATGTTTATACAGATGGTGGTGTAGATATTTCCATGTTTATAGAGATAACAGTGTAGATATTTCCATGTTTATAAAGATAGCGAAGTAGATATTTCCATGTTGATACAGATAGCGGTGTAGATATTTCCATGTTTACAGAGATAGCGGTGTAGATATTTCCATCTTTGCACAGATTGCGCTGTAGACATTTCGATCTTTACACAGATAGCTGTGTAGATATTTGCAAGTTTACACAGATATCTGTGTAGATACTTCCATGTTTACACAGATAGCGTTGTAGATATTTCCATGTTTATACAGATAGCAGTGTAGATATTTCCATGTTTATACAGATATCGGTGTAGATATTTCCATGTTTATACTGATAGCGGTGGAGATATTTCCATATTTATACAGATAGCGATGTAGATATTTCCATGTTTATAGAGATGGCGGTGTAGATATTTCCATGTTTATAGAGATTGCAATGTAGATATTTCTATGTTTATAGAGTTAGTGCTGTAGATATTTCCATGTGTATAGAGATGGCGGTTTAGGTATTTCCATGTGTATAGATATGGCGGTGTAGGTATTTCCATGTTTATAGAGATAGTGGTGAGGATATTTCCGTAGTTATACAGATAGCGTTGTAGGTATTTCCAGGTTTATAGTGATAGTGGTGAGGATATTTCCGTATTTATACAGATAGCGTTGTAGATATTTCCATGTTTATACAGATAGCCGTTTTGGTATTTCCATGTTTATAAAGATAGCGGTGTAGATATTTCCATGTTTACACAGATAGCGTTGTAGATATTTCCATCTTTATACAGATAGCGGTGTAGATATTTCAATGTTTATACAGATAACGGTGTTGTTATTTCCATGTTTATACAGATAGCGGTGTAGATATTTCCATGTTTATACAGAAGGCGGTGTAGATATTTCCAAGTTTATAAAGATAGCGGTGTAGTTATTTCCATGTTTATAGAGATAGCGGTGTACATATTTCCATGTTTCTTCAGATGGCTGTGTAGATATTTCCATGTGTATACAGATGGCAGTGTAGATATTTCCATGTTTATACAGATGGAGGTGTAGATATTTCCAAGTTTATACAGATGACTGTGTAGATATCTTCATGTTTTTATAGAGGGCGGTGTAGATATTTCCATGTTTATACAGAAAACGGTGTCGCTATTTCTATGTTTATACAGATAGCAGTGTAGCTATTTCCATGTTTATAGAGATAGCTGTGTAGATATTTCCATGTTTATACAGATAGCGATGTAGATATTTCCATGTTTAAACAGATAGCGTTGTACATATTTCCATGTTTATACAGATAGCGGTGTAGATATTTCAGTGTTTATACTGATAGCGGTGGAGCTATTTCCATGTTAATACAGATAGCGATGTAGATATTTCCCTTTTTATAGTGATGGCGGTGTAGATATTTCCATGTTTATAGAGATTGCAGCGTAGATATTTCCATATTTATAGAGATAGCGTTGTACGTATTTCCATGTTTATAGAGATAGCGGAGTAGATATTTCCGTGGTTACACAGATGGCTGGGTAGGTATTTCCACGGGTATACAGATGGCACTGTAGATATTTCCATGTTTATAGATATGGTGGTGTAGATGTTTCCATGTTTATACAGATGACTCTCTAGATATTTGCATGTTTATACAGATGGTGGTGTAGATATTTCCATGTTTATAGAGATAACAGTGTAGATATTTCCATGTTTATAAAGATAGGGAAGTAGATATTTCCATGTTGATACAGATAGCGGTGTAGATATTTCCATGTTTACAGAGATAGCGGTGTAGATATTTCCATCTTTGCACAGATTGCGCTGTAGACATTTCGATCTTTACACAGATAGCTGTGTAGATATTTGCAAGTTTACACAGATATCTGTGTAGATACTTCCATGTTTACACAGATAGCGTTGTAGATATTTCCATGTTTATACAGATAGCAGTGTAGATATTTCCATGTTTATACAGATATCGGTGTAGATATTTCCATGTTTATACTGATAGCGGTGGAGATATTTCCATATCTATACAGATAGCGATGTAGATATTTCCATGTTTATAGAGATGGCGGTGTAGATATTTCCATGTTTATAGAGATTGCAATGTAGATATTTCTATGTTTATAGAGTTAGTGCTGTAGATATTTCCATGTGTATAGAGATGGCGGTGTAGGTATTTCCATGTGTACAGATATGGCGGTGTAGGTATTTCCATGTTTATAGAGATAGTGGTGAGGATATTTCCGTAGTTATACAGATAGCGTTGTAGGTATTTCCAGGTTTATAGTGATAGTGGTGAGGATATTTCCGTATTTATACAGATAGCGTTGTAGATATTTCCATGTTTATACAGATAGCCGTTTTGGTCTTTCCATGTTTAAAAAGATAGCGGTGTAGATATTTCCATGTTTACACAGATAGCGTTGTAGATATTTCCATCTTTATACAGATAGCGGTGTAGATATTTCAATGTTTATACAGATAACGGTGTTGTTATTTCCATGTTTATACAGATAGCGGTGTAGATATTTCCATGTTTATACAGAAGGCGGTGTAGATATTTCCAAGTTTATAAAGATAGCGGTGTAGTTATTTCCATGTTTATAGAGATAGCGGTGTACATATTTCCATGTTTCTTCAGATGGCTGTGTAGATATTTCCATGTGTATACAGATGGCAGTGTAGATATTTCCATGTTTATACAGATGGAGGTGTAGATATTTCCAAGTTTATACAGATGACTGTGTAGATATCTTCATGTTTTTATAGAGGGCGGTGTAGATATTTCCATGTTTATACAGAAAACGGTGTCGCTATTTCTATGTTTATACAGATAGCAGTGTAGCTATTTCCATGTTTATAGAGATAGCTGTGTAGATATTTCCATGTTTATACAGATAGCGATGTAGATATTTCCATGTTTAAACAGATAGCGTTGTACATATTTCCATGTTTATACAGATAGCGGTGTAGATATTTCAGTGTTTATACTGATAGCGGTGGAGCTATTTCCATGTTAATACAGATAGCGATGTAGATATTTCCCTTTTTATAGTGATGGCGGTGTAGATATTTCCATGTTTATAGAGATTGCAGCATAGATATTTCCATATTTATAGAGATAGCGTTGTACGTATTTCCATGTTTATAGAGATAGCGGAGTAGATATTTCCGTGGTTACACAGATGGCTGGGTAGGTATTTCCACGGGTATACAGATGGCACTGTTGATATTTCCATGTTTATAGATATGGTGGTGTAGATATTTCCATGTTTATCCCGATGACTCTGTAGATATTTGCATGTTTATACAGATGGTGGTGTAGATATTTCCATGTTTATAGAGATAACAGTGTAGATATTTCCATGTTTATAAAGATAGCGAAGTAGATATTTCCATGTTGATACAGATAGCGGTGTAGATATTTCCATGTTTACAGAGATAGCGGTGTAGATATTTCCATCTTTGCACAGATTGCGCTGTAGACATTTCGATCTTTACACAGATAGCTGTGTAGATATTTGCAAGTTTACACAGATATCTGTGTAGATACTTCCATGTTTACACAGATAGCGTTGTAGATATTTCCATGTTTATACAGATAGCGGTGTAGATATTTCCATGTTTATACAGATATCGGTGTAGATATTTCCATGTTTATACTGATAGCGGTGGAGATATTTCCATATTTATACAGATAGCGATGTAGATATTTCCATGTTTATAGAGATGGCGGTGTAGATATTTCCATGTTTATAGAGATTGCAATGTAGATATTTCTATGTTTATAGAGATAGTGGTGTAGATATTTCCATGTGTATAGAGATGGCGGTGTAGGTATTTCCATGTGTATAGATATGGCGGTGTAGGTATTTCCATGTTTATAGAGATAGTGGTGAGGATATTTCCGTAGTTATACAGATAGCGTTGTAGGTATTTCCAGGTTTATAGTGATAGTGGTGAGGATATTTCCGTATTTATACAGATAGCGTTGTAGATATTTCCATGTTTATACAGATAGCCGTTTTGGTATTTCCATGTTTATACAGATAGCGGTGTAGATATTTCCATGTTTATACAGATAGCGGTGTAGATATTTCCATGTTTACACAGATAGGTGTGTAGATATTTCCATGTTTACACAGATAGCGTTGTAGATATTTCCATGTTTATACAGATAGCGGTGTAGATATTTCCATGTTTATACAGATATCGGTGTAGATATTTCCATGTTTATACTGATAGCGGTGGAGATATTTCCATATTTATACAGATAGCGATGTAGATATTTCCATGTTTATAGAGATGGCGGTGTAGATATTTCCATGTTTATAGAGATTGCAATGTAGATATTTCTATGTTTATAGAGATAGTGGTGTAGATATTTCCATGTGTATAGAGATGGCGGTGTAGGTATTTCCATGTGTATAGATATGGCGGTGTAGGTATTTCCATGTTTATAGAGATAGTGGTGAGGATATTTCCGTAGTTATACAGATAGCGTTGTAGGTATTTCCAGGTTTATAGTGATAGTGGTGAGGATATTTCCGTATTTATACAGATATCGTTGTAGATATTTCCATGTTTATACAGATAGCCGTTTTGGTATTTCCATGTTTATAAAGATAGCGGTGTAGATATTTCCATGTTTATACAGATAGCGGTGTAGATATTTCCATGTTTACACAGATAGGTGTGTAGATATTTCCATGTTTACACAGATAGCGTTGTAGATATTTCCATCTTTATACAGATAGCGGTGTAGATATTTCAATGTTTATACAGATAACGGTGTTGGTATTTCCATGTTTATACAGATAGCGGTGTAGATATTTCCATGTTTATACAGAAGGCGGTGTAGATATTTCCAAGTTTATAAAGATAGCGGTGTAGTTATTTCCATGTTTATAGAGATAGCGGTGTACATATTTCCATGTTTCTTCAGATGGCTGTGTAGATATTTCCATGTGTATACAGATGGCAGTGTAGATATTTCCATGTTTATACAGATGGAGGTGTAGATATTTCCAAGTTTATACAGATGACTGTGTAGATATCTTCATGTTTTTATAGAGGGCGGTGTAGATATTTCCATGTTTATACAGAAAACGGTGTCGCTATTTCTATGTTTATACAGATAGCAGTGTAGCTATTTCCATGTTTATAGAGATAGCTGTGTAGATATTTCCATGTTTATACAGGTAGCGATGTAGATATTTCCATGTTTATACAGATAGCGTTGTACATATTTCCATGTTTATACAGATAGCGGTGTAGATATTTCATTGTTTATTCTGATAGCGGTGGAGCTATTTCCATGTTAATACAGATAGCGATGTAGATATTTCCATGTTTATAGTGATGGCGGTGTAGATATTTCCATGTTTATAGAGATTGCAGCGTAGATATTTCCATATTTATAGAGATAGCGTTGTACGTATTTCCATGTTTATAGAGATAGCGGAGTAGATATTTCCGTGGTTACACAGATGGCTGGGTAGGTATTTCCACGGGTATACAGATGGCACTGTAGATATTTCCATGTTTATAGATATGGTGGTGTAGATGTTTCTATGTTTATACAGATGACTCTGTAGATATTTGCATGTTTATACAGATGGTGGTGTAGATATTTCCATGTTTATAGAGATAACAGTGTAGATATTTCCATGTTTATAAAGATAGCGAAGTAGATATTTCCATGTTGATACAGATAGCGGTGTAGATATTTCCATGTTTATAGAGATGGCAGTGTAGATATTTCCAAGTTTATAGAGATTGCAATGTAGATATTTCCATGTTTATAGAGATAGCGGTGTAGATATTTCCAAGTGTATAGAGATGGCGGTGTAGGTATTTCCATGTGTATAGATATGGCGGTGTAGGTATTTCCATGTTTATAGAGATAGTGGTGAGGATATTTCCGTAGTTATACAGATAGCGTTGTAGGTATTTCCAGGTTTATAGTGATAGTGGTGAGGATATTTCCGTATTTATACAGATAGCGTTGTAGATATTTCCATGTTTATACAGATAGCCGTTTTGGTATTTCCATGTTTATAAAGATGGCGGTGTAGATATTTCCATGTTTATACAGATAGCGGTGTAGATATTTCCATGTTTACACAGATAGGTGTGTAGATATTTCCATGTTTACAAAGATAGCGTTGTAGATATTTCCATCTTTATACAGATAGCGGTGTAGATATTTCAATGTTTATACAGATAACGGTGTTGGTATTTCCATGTTTATACAGATAGCGGTGTAGATATTTCCATGTTTATACAGAAGGCGGTGTAGATATTTCCAAGTTTATAAAGATAGCGGTGTAGTTATTTCCATGTTTATACAGATAGCGGTGTACATATTTCCATGTTTCTTCATATGGCTGTGTAGATATTTCCATGTGTATACAGATGGCAGTGTAGATATTTCCATGTTTATACAGATGGAGGTGTAGATATTTCCAAGTTTATACAGATGACTGTGTAGATATCTTCATGTTTTTACAGAGGGCGGTGTAGATATTTCCATGTTTATATAGAAAACGGTGTCGCAATTTCTATGTTTATACAGATAGCAGGGTAGCTATTTCCATGTTTATAGAGATAGCTGTGTAGATATTTCCATGTTTATACAGATTGCGGTGTAGATATTTCCATGTTTATACTGACAGCGTTGTACATATTTCCATGTTTATACAGATAGCGGTGTAGATATTTCAATGTTTATACTGATAGCGGTGGAGCTATTTCCATGTTAATACAGATAGCGATGTAGATATTTCCATGTTTATAGTGATGGCGGTGTAGATATTTCCATGTTTATAGAGATTGCAGCGTAGATATTTCCATATTTATAGAGATAGCGTTGTACGTATTTCCATGTTTATAGAGATAGCGGAGTAGCTATTTCCGTGGTTACACAGATGGCTGGGTAGGTATTTCCACGGGTATACAGATGGCACTGTAGATATTTCCATGTTTATAGATATGGTGGTGTAGATATTTCCATGTTTATACCGATGACTCTGTAGATATTTGCATGTTTATACAGATGGTGGTGTAGATATTTCCATGTTTATAGAGATAACAGTGTAGATATTTCCATGTTTATAAAGATAGCGAAGTAGATATTTCCATGTTGATACAGATAGCGGTGTAGATATTTCCATGTTTACAGAGATAGCGGTGTAGATATTTCCATCTTTGCACAGATTGCGCTGTAGACATTTCGATCTTTTCACAGATAGCTGCGTAGATATTTGCAAGTTTACACAGATATCTGTGTAGATACTTCCATGTTTACACAGATAGCGTTGCAGATATTTCCATGTTTATACAGATAGCGGTGTAGATATTTCCATGTTTATATAGATATCGGTGTAGATATTTCCATGTTTATACTGATAGCGGTGGAGATATTTCCATATTTATACAGATAGCGATGTAGATATTTCCATGTTTATAGAGATGGCGGTGTAGATATTTCCATGTTTATAGAGATTGCAATGTAGATATTTCTATGTTTATAGAGATAGTGCTGTAGATATTTCCATGTGTATAGATATGGCGGTGTAGGTATTTCCATGTTTATAGAGATAGTGGTGAGGATATTTCCGTACTTATACAGATAGCGTTGTAGGTATTTCCAGGTTTATAGTGATAGTGGTGAGGATATTTCCGTATTTATACAGATAGCGTTGTAGATATTTCCATGTTTATACAGATAGCCGTTTTGGTATTTCCATGTTTATAAAGATAGCGGTGTAGATATTTCCATGTTTATACAGATAGCGGTGTAGATATTTCCATGTTTACACAGATAGGTGTGTAGATATTTCCATGTTTACACAGATAGCGTTGTAGATATTTCCATCTTTATACAGATAGCGGTGTAGATATTTCCATGTTTATACAGATAACGGTGTTGGTATTCCCATGTTTATACAGATAGCGGTGTAGATATTTCCATGTTTATACAGAAGGCGGTGTAGATATTTCCAAGTTTATAAAGATAGCCGTGTAATTATTTCCATGTTTATACAGATAGCGGTGTACATACTTCCATGTTTCTTCAGATGGCTGTGTAGATATTTCCATGTGTATACAGATGGCAGTGTAGATATTTCCATGTTTATACAGATGGAGGTGTAGATATTTCCAAGTTGTAAAGATGACTGTGTAGATATCTTCATGTTTTTATAGAGGGCGGTGTAGATATTTCCATGTTTATACAGAAAACGGTGTCGCTATTTCTATGTTTATACAGATAGCAGTGTAGCTATTTCCATGTTTATAGAGATAGCTTTGTAGATATTTCCATGTTTATACAGATAGCGATGTAGATATTTCCATGTTTATACAGATAGCGTTGTACATATTTCCATGTTTATACAGATAGCGGTGTAGATATTTCAGTGTTTATACTGATAGCGGTGGAGCTATTTCCATGTTAATACAGATAGCGATGTAGATATTTCCATGTTTATAGTGATGGCGGTGTAGATATTTCCATGTTTATAGAGATTGCAGCGTAGATATTTCCATATTTATAGAGATAGCGTTGTACGTATTTCCATGTTTATAGAGATAGCGGAGTAGATATTTCCGTGGTTACACAGATGGCTGGGTAGGTATTTCCACGGGTATACAGATGGCACTGTAGATATTTCCATGTTTATAGATATGGTGGTGTAGATGTTTCCATGTTTATACAGACGACTCTCTAGATATTTGCATGTTTATACAGATGGTGGTGTAGATATTTCCATGTTTATAGAGATAACAGTGTAGATATTTCCATGTTTATAAAGATAGCGAAGTAGATATTTCCATGTTGATACAGATAGCGGTGTAGATATTTCCATGTTTACAGAGATAGCGGTGTAGATATTTCCATCTTTGCACAGATTGCGCTGTAGACATTTCGATCTTTACACAGATAGCTGTGTAGATATTTGCAAGTTTACACAGATATCTGTGTAGATACTTCCATGTTTACACAGATAGCGTTGTAGATATTTCCATGTTTATACAGATAGCAGTGTAGATATTTCCATGTTTATACAGATATCGGTGTAGATATTTCCATGTTTATACTGATAGCGGTGGAGATATTTCCATATTTATACAGATAGCGATGTAGATATTTCCATGTTTATAGAGATGGCGGTGTAGATATTTCCATGTTTATAGAGATTGCAATGTAGATATTTCTATGTTTATAGAGTTAGTGCTGTAGATATTTCCATGTGTATAGAGATGGCGGTGTAGGTATTTCCATGTGTATAGATATGGCGGTGTAGGTATTTCCATGTTTATAGAGATAGTGGTGAGGATATTTCCGTAGTTATACAGATAGCGTTGTAGGTATTTCCAGGTTTATAGTGATAGTGGTGAGGATATTTCCGTATTTATACAGATAGCGTTGTAGATATTTCCATGTTTATACAGATAGCCGTTTTGGTATTTCCATGTTTATAAAGATAGCGGTGTAGATATTTCCATGTTTACACAGATAGCGTTGTAGATATTTCCATCTTTATACAGATAGCGGTGTAGATATTTCAATGTTTATACAGATAACGGTGTTGTTATTTCCATGTTTATACAGATAGCGGTGTAGATATTTCCATGTTTATACAGAAGGCGGTGTAGATATTTCCAAGTTTATAAAGATAGCGGTGTAGTTATTTCCATGTTTATAGAGATAGCGGTGTACATATTTCCATGTTTCTTCAGATGGCTGTGTAGATATTTCCATGTGTATACAGATGGCAGTGTAGATATTTCCATGTTTATACAGATGGAGGTGTAGATATTTCCAAGTTTATACAGATGACTGTGTAGATATCTTCATGTTTTTATAGAGGGCGGTGTAGATATTTCCATGTTTATACAGAAAACGGTGTCGCTATTTCTATGTTTATACAGATAGCAGTGTAGCTATTTCCATGTTTATAGAGATAGCTGTGTAGATATTTCCATGTTTATACAGATAGCGATGTAGATATTTCCATGTTTAAACAGATAGCGTTGTACATATTTCCATGTTTATACAGATAGCGGTGTAGATATTTCAGTGTTTATACTGATAGCGGTGGAGCTATTTCCATGTTAATACAGATAGCGATGTAGATATTTCCCTTTTTATAGTGATGGCGGTGTAGATATTTCCATGTTTATAGAGATTGCAGCGTAGATATTTCCATATTTATAGAGATAGCGTTGTACGTATTTCCATGTTTATAGAGATAGCGGAGTAGATATTTCCGTGGTTACACAGATGGCTGGGTAGGTATTTCCACGGGTATACAGATGGCACTGTAGATATTTCCATGTTTATAGATATGGTGGTGTAGATGTTTCCATGTTTATACAGATGACTCTCTAGATATTTGCATGTTTATACAGATGGTGGTGTAGATATTTCCATGTTTATAGAGATAACAGTGTAGATATTTCCATGTTTATAAAGATAGGGAAGTAGATATTTCCATGTTGATACAGATAGCGGTGTAGATATTTCCATGTTTACAGAGATAGCGGTGTAGATATTTCCATCTTTGCACAGATTGCGCTGTAGACATTTCGATCTTTACACAGATAGCTGTGTAGATATTTGCAAGTTTACACAGATATCTGTGTAGATACTTCCATGTTTACACAGATAGCGTTGTAGATATTTCCATGTTTATACAGATAGCAGTGTAGATATTTCCATGTTTATACAGATATCGGTGTAGATATTTCCATGTTTATACTGATAGCGGTGGAGATATTTCCATATCTATACAGATAGCGATGTAGATATTTCCATGTTTATAGAGATGGCGGTGTAGATATTTCCATGTTTATAGAGATTGCAATGTAGATATTTCTATGTTTATAGAGTTAGTGCTGTAGATATTTCCATGTGTATAGAGATGGCGGTGTAGGTATTTCCATGTGTACAGATATGGCGGTGCAGGTATTTCCATGTTTATAGAGATAGTGGTGAGGATATTTCCGTAGTTATACAGATAGCGTTGTAGGTATTTCCAGGTTTATAGTGATAGTGGTGAGGATATTTCCGTATTTATACAGATAGCGTTGTAGATATTTCCATGTTTATACAGATAGCCGTTTTGGTATTTCCATGTTTAAAAAGATAGCGGTGTAGATATTTCCATGTTTACACAGATAGCGTTGTAGATATTTCCATCTTTATACAGATAGCGGTGTAGATATTTCAATGTTTATACAGATAACGGTGTTGTTATTTCCATGTTTATACAGATAGCGGTGTAGATATTTCCATGTTTATACAGAAGGCGGTGTAGATATTTCCAAGTTTATAAAGATAGCGGTGTAGTTATTTCCATGTTTATAGAGATAGCGGTGTACATATTTCCATGTTTCTTCAGATGGCTGTGTAGATATTTCCATGTGTATACAGATGGCAGTGTAGATATTTCCATGTTTATACAGATGGAGGTGTAGATATTTCCAAGTTTATACAGATGACTGTGTAGATATCTTCATGTTTTTATAGAGGGCGGTGTAGATATTTCCATGTTTATACAGAAAACGGTGTCGCTATTTCTATGTTTATACAGATAGCAGTGTAGCTATTTCCATGTTTATAGAGATAGCTGTGTAGATATTTCCATGTTTATACAGATAGCGATGTAGATATTTCCATGTTTAAACAGATAGCGTTGTACATATTTCCATGTTTATACAGATAGCGGTGTAGATATTTCAGTGTTTATACTGATAGCGGTGGAGCTATTTCCATGTTAATACAGATAGCGATGTAGATATTTCCCTTTTTATAGTGATGGCGGTGTAGATATTTCCATGTTTATAGAGATTGCAGCGTGGATATTTCCATATTTATAGAGATAGCGTTGTACGTATTTCCATGTTTATAGAGATAGCGGAGTAGATATTTCCGTGGTTACACAGATGGCTGGGTAGGTATTTCCACGGGTATACAGATGGCACTGTTGATATTTCCATGTTTATAGATATGGTGGTGTAGATATTTCCATGTTTATCCCGATGACTCTGTAGATATTTGCATGTTTATACAGATGGTGGTGTAGATATTTCCATGTTTATAGAGATAACAGTGTAGATATTTCCATGTTTATAAAGATAGCGAAGTAGATATTTCCATGTTGATACAGATAGCGGTGTAGATATTTCCATGTTTACAGAGATAGCGGTGTAGATATTTCCATCTTTGCACAGATTGCGCTGTAGACATTTCGATCTTTACACAGATAGCTGTGTAGATATTTGCAAGTTTACACAGATATCTGTGTAGATACTTCCATGTTTACACAGATAGCGTTGTAGATATTTCCATGTTTATACAGATAGCGGTGTAGATATTTCCATGTTTATACAGATATCGGTGTAGATATTTCCATGTTTATACTGATAGCGGTGGAGATATTTCCATATTTATACAGATAGCGATGTAGATATTTCCATGTTTATAGAGATGGCGGTGTAGATATTTCCATGTTTATAGAGATTGCAATGTAGATATTTCTATGTTTATAGAGATAGTGGTGTAGATATTTCCATGTGTATAGAGATGGCGGTGTAGGTATTTCCATGTGTATAGATATGGCGGTGTAGGTATTTCCATGTTTATAGAGATAGTGGTGAGGATATTTCCGTAGTTATACAGATAGCGTTGTAGGTATTTCCAGGTTTATAGTGATAGTGGTGAGGATATTTCCGTATTTATACAGATAGCGTTGTAGATATTTCCATGTTTATACAGATAGCCGTTTTGGTATTTCCATGTTTATACAGATAGCGGTGTAGATATTTCCATGTTTATACAGATAGCGGTGTAGATATTTCCATGTTTACACAGATAGGTGTGTAGATATTTCCATGTTTACACAGATAGCGTTGTAGATATTTCCATCCTTATACAGATAGCGGTGTAGATATTTCAATGTTTATACAGATAACGGTGTTGGTATTTCCATGTTTATACAGATAGCGGTGTAGATATTTCCATGTTTATACAGAAGGCGGTGTAGATATTTCCAAGTTTAAAAAGATAGCGGTGTAGTTATTTCCATGTTTATACAGATAGCGGTGTACATACTTCCATGTTTCTTCAGATGGCTGTGTAGATATTTCCATGTGTATACAGATGGAGGTGTAGATATTTCCAAGTTTATACAGATGACTGTGTAGATATCTTGATATTTTTACAGAGGGCGGTGTAGATATTTCCATGTTTATACAGATAACGGTGTCGCTATTTCTATGTTTATACAGATAGCAGGGTAGCTATTTCCATGTTTATAGAGATAGCTGTGTAGATATTTCCATGTTTATACTGATTGCGGTGTAGACATTTCCATGTTTATACAGATAGCGTTGTACATATTTCCATGTTTATACAGATAGCGGTGTAGATATTTCAATGTTTATACTGATAGCGGTGGAGCTATTTCCATGTTAATACAGATAGCGATGTAGATATTTCCATGTTTATAGTGATGGCGGTGTAGTTATTTCCATGTTTATAGAGATTGCAGTGTAGCTATTTCCATATTTATAGAGATAGCGTCGTACGTATTTCCATGTTTATAGAGATAGCGGAGTGGATATTTCCGTGGTTACACAGATGGCTGGGTAGGTATTTCCACGGGTATACAGATGGCACTGTAGATATTTCCATGTTTATAGATATGGTGGTGTAGATATTTCCATGTTTATACAGATGACTCTGTAGATATTTGCATGTTTATACAGATGGTGGTGTAGATATTTCCATGTTTATAGAGATAACAGTGTAGATATTTCCATGTTTATAAAGATAGCGAAGTAGATATTTCCGTGTTGATACAGATAGCGGTGTAGATATTTCCATGTTTACAGAGATAGCGGTGTAGATATTTCCATCTTTGCACAGATTGCGCTGTAGACATTTCGATCTTTACACAGATAGCTGTGTAGATATTTGCAAGTTTACACAGATATCTGTGTAGATACTTCCATGTTTACACAGGTAGCGTTGTAGATATTTCCATGTTTATACAGATAGCGGTGTAGATATTTCCATGTTTATACAGATATCGGTGTAGATATTTCCATGTTTATACTGATAGCGGTGGAGATATTTCCATATTTATACAGATAGCGATGTAGATATTTCCATGTTTATAGAGATGGCGGTGTAGATATATCCATGTTTATAGAGATTGCAATGTAGATATTTCTATGTTTATAGAGATAGTGGTGTAGATATTTCCATGTGTATAGAGATGGCGGTGTAGGTATTTCCATGTGTATAGATATGGCGGTGTAGGTATTTCCATGTTTATAGAGATAGTGGTGAGGATATTTCCGTAGTTATACAGATAGCGTTGTAGGTATTTCCAGGTTTATAGTGATAGTGGTGAGGATATTTCCGTATTTATACAGATAGCGTTGTAGATATTTCCATGTTTATACAGATAGCCGTTTTGGTATTTCCATGTTTATACAGATAGCGGTGTAGATATTTCCATGTTTATACAGATAGTGGTGTAGATATTTCCATGTTTACACAGAGAGGTGTGTAGATATTTCCATGTTTACACAGATAGCGTTGTAGATATTTCCATCTTTATACAGATAGCGGTGTAGATATTTCAATGTTTATACAGATAACGGTGTTGGTATTTCCATGTTTATACAGATAGCGGTGTAGATATTTCCATGTTTATACAGAAGGCGGTGTAGATATTTCCAAGTTTATAAAGATAGCGGTGTAGTTATTTCCATGTTTATACAGATAGCGGTGTACATACTTCCATGTTTCTTCAGATGGCTGTGTAGATATTTCCATGTGTATACAGATGGCAGTGTAGATATTTCCATGTTTATACAGATGGAGGTGTAGATATTTCCAAGTTTATACAGATGACTGTGTAGATATCTTGATGTTTTTACAGAGGGCTGTGTAGATATTTCCATGTTTACGCAGATAACGGTGTCGCTATTTCTATGTTTATACAGATAGCAGGGTAGCTATTTCCATGTTTATAGAGATAGCTGTGTAGATATTTCCATGTTTATACTGATTGCGGTGTAGATATTTCCATGTTTATACAGATAGCGTTGTACATATTTCCATGTTTATACAGATAGCGGTGTAGATATTTCACTGTTTATACTGATAGCGGTGGAGTTATTTCCATGTTAATACAGATAGCGATGTAGATATTTCCATGTTTATAGTGACGGCGGTGTAGTTATTTCCATGTTTATAGAGATTGCAGTGTAGCTATTTCCATATTTATAGAGATAGCGTCGTACGTATTTCCATGTTTATAGAGATAGCGGAGTGGATATTTCCGTGGTTACACAGATGGCTGGGTAGGTATTTCCACGGGTATACAGATGGCACTGTAGATATTTCCATGTTTATAGATATGGTGGTGTAGATATTTCCATGTTTATACAGATGACTCTGTAGATATTTGCATGTTTATACACATGGTGGTGTAGATATTTCCATGTTTATAGAGATAACAGTGTAGATATTTCCATGTTTATAAAGATAGCGAAGTAGATATTTCCATGTTGATACAGATAGCGGTGTAGATATTTCCATGTTTACAGAGATAGCGGTGTAGATATTTCCATCTTTGCACAGATTGCGCTGTAGACATTTCGATCTTTACACAGATAGCTGTGTAGATATTTGCAAGTTTACACAGATATCTGTGTAGATACTTCCATGTTTACACAGATAGCGTTGTAGTTATTTCCATGTTTATACAGATAGCGGTGTAGATATTTCCATGTTTATACAGATATCGGTGTAGATATTTCCATGTTTATACTGATAGCGGTGGAGATATTTCCATATTTATACAGATAGCGATGTAGATATTTCCATGTTTATAGAGATGGCGGTGTAGATATTTCCATGTTTACAGAGATTGCAATGTAGATATTTCTATGTTTATAGAGATAGTGGTGTAGATATTTCGATGTGTATAGAGATGGCGGTGTAGGTATTTCCATGTGTATAGATATGGCGGTGTAGGTATTTCCATGTTTATAGAGATAGTGGTGAGGATATTTCCGTAGTTATACAGATAGCGTTGTAGGTATTTCCAGGTTTATAGTGAGAGTGGTGAGGATATTTCCGTATTTATACAGATAGCGTTGTAGATATTTCCATGTTTATACACATAGCCGTTTTGGTATTTCCATGTTTATAAAGATAGCGGTGTAGATATTTCCATGTTTATACAGATAGCGGTGTAGATATTTCCATGTTTACACAGATAGGTGTGTAGATATTTCCAAGTTTACACAGATAGCGTTGTAGATATTTCCATGTTTATACAGATAGCGGTGTAGATATTTCAATGTTTCTACAGATAACGGTGTTGGTATTTCCATGTTTAAACAGATAGCGGTGTAGATATTTCCATGTTTATACAGAAGGCGGTGTAGATATTTCCAAGTTTATAAAGATAGCGGTGTAGTTATTTCCATGTTTATACAGATAGCGGTGTACATATTTCCATGTTTCTTCAGATGGCTGTGTAGATATTTCCATGTGTATACAGATGGCAGTGTAGATATTTCCATGTTTATACAGATGGAGGTGTAGATATTTCCAAGTTTATACAGATGACTGTGTAGATATCTTCATGTTTTTACAGAGGGCGGTGTAGATATTTCCATGTTTATACAGATAACGGTGTCGCTATTTCTATGTTTATACAGATAGCAGTGTAGCTATTTCCATGTTTATAGAGATAGCTGTGTAGATATTTCCATGTTTATACAGATAGCGGTGTAGATATTTCCATGTTTATACAGATAGCGTTGTACATATTTCCATGTTTATACAGATAGCGGTGTAGATATTTCAATGTTTATACTGATAGCGGTGGAGCTATTTCCATGTTAATACAGATAGCGATGTAGATATTTCCATGTTTATAGTGATGGCGGTGTAGATATTTCCATGTTTATAGAGATTGCAGTGTAGATATTTCCATATTTATAGAGATAGCGTTGTATGTATTTCCATGTTTATAGAGATAGCGGAGTAGATATTTCCGTGGTTACACAGATGGCTGGGTAGGTATTTCCACGGGTATACAGATGGCACTGTAGATATTTCCATGTTTATAGATATGGTGGTGTAGATATTTCCATGTTTATACAGTTGACTCTGTAGATATTTGCATGTTTATACAGATGGTGGTGTAGATATTTCCATGTTTATAGAGATAACAGTGTAGATATTTCCATGTTTATAAAGATAGCGAAGTAGATATTTCCATGTTGATACAGATAGCGGTGTAGATATTTCCATGTTTACAGAGATAGCGGTGTAGATATTTCCATCTTTGCACAGATTGCGCTGTAGACATTTCGATCTTTACACAGATAGCTGTGTAGATATTTGCAAGTTTACACAGATATCTGTGTAGATACTTCCATGTTTACACAGATAGCGTTGTAGATATTTCCATGTTTATACAGATAGCGGTGTAGATATTTCCATGTTTATACAGATATCGGTGTAGATATTTCCATGTTTATACTGATAGCGGTGGAGGTATTTCCATATTTATACAGATAGCGATGTAGATATTTCCATGTTTATAGAGATGGCGGTGTAGATATTTCCATGTTTATAGAGATTGCAATGTAGATATTTCTATGTTTATAGAGATAGTGGTGTAGATGTTTCCATGTGTATAGAGATGGCGGTGTAGGTATTTCCATGTGTATAGATATGGCGGTGTAGGTATTTCCATGTTTATAGAGATAGTGGTGAGGATATTTCCGTAGTTATACAGATAGCGTTGTAGGTATTTCCAGGTTTATAGTGATAGTGGTGAGGATATTTCCGTATTTATACAGATAGCGTTGTAGATATTTCCATGTTTATACAGATAGCCGTTTTGGTATTTCCATGTTTATACAGATAGCGGTGTAGATATTTCCAAGTTTATACAGATAGCGGTGTAGATATTTCCATGTTTACACAGAGAGGTGTGTAGATATTTCCATGTTTACACAGATAGCGTTGTAGATATTTCCATCTTTATACAGATAGCGGTGTAGATATTTCAATGTTTATACAGATAACGGTGTTGGTATTTCCATGTTTATACAGATAGCGGTGTAGATATTTCCATGTTTATACAGAAGGCGGTGTAGATATTTCCAAGTTTATAAAGATAGCGGTGTAGTTATTTCCATGTTTATACAGATAGCGGTGTACATACTTCCATGTTTCTTCAGATGGCTGTGTAGATATTTCCATGTGTATGCAGATGGCAGTGTAGATATTTCCATGTTTATACAGATGGAGGTGTAGATATTTCCAAGTTTATACAGATGACTGTGTAGATATCTTGATGTTTTTACAGAGGGCGGTGTAGATATTTCCATGTTTACGCAGATAACGGTGTCGCTATTTCTATGTTTATACAGATAGCAGGGTAGCTATTTCCATGTTTATAGAGATAGCTGTGTAGATATTTCCATGTTTATACTGATTGCGGTGTAGATATTTCCATGTTTATACAGATAGCGTTGTACATATTTCCATGTTTATACAGATAGCGGTGTAGATATTTCACTGTTTATACTGATAGCGGTGGAGTTATTTCCATGTTAATACAGATAGCGATGTAGATATTTCCATGTTTATAGTGACGGCGGTGTAGTTATTTCCATGTTTATAGAGATTGCAGTGTAGCTATTTCCATATTTATAGAGATAGCGTCGTACGTATTTCCATGTTTATAGAGATAGCGGAGTGGATATTTCCGTGGTTACACAGATGGCTGGGTAGGTATTTCCACGGGTATACAGATGGCACTGTAGATATTTCCATGTTTATAGATATGGTGGTGTAGATATTTCCATGTTTATACAGATGACTCTGTAGATATTTGCATGTTTATACACATGGTGGTGTAGATATTTCCATGTTTATAGAGATAACAGTGTAGATATTTCCATGTTTATAAAGATAGCGAAGTAGATATTTCCATGTTGATACAGATAGCGGTGTAGATATTTCCATGTTTACAGAGATAGCGGTGTAGATATTTCCATCTTTGCACAGATTGCGCTGTAGACATTTCGATCTTTACACAGATAGCTGTGTAGATATTTGCAAGTTTACACAGATATCTGTGTAGATACTTCCATGTTTACACAGATAGCGTTGTAGTTATTTCCATGTTTATACAGATAGCGGTGTAGATATTTCCATGTTTATACAGATATCGGTGTAGATATTTCCATGTTTATACTGATAGCGGTGGAGATATTTCCATATTTATACAGATAGCGATGTAGATATTTCCATGTTTATAGAGATGGCGGTGTAGATATTTCCATGTTTATAGAGATTGCAATGTAGATATTTCTATGTTTATAGAGATAGTGGTGTAGATATTTCGATGTGTATAGAGATGGCGGTGTAGGTATTTCCATGTGTATAGATATGGCGGTGTAGGTATTTCCATGTTTATAGAGATAGTGGTGAGGATATTTCCGTAGTTATACAGATAGCGTTGTAGGTATTTCCAGGTTTATAGTGAGAGTGGTGAGGATATTTCCGTATTTATACAGATAGCGTTGTAGATATTTCCATGTTTATACACATAGCCGTTTTGGTATTTCCATGTTTATAAAGATAGCGGTGTAGATATTTCCATGTTTATACAGATAGCGGTGTAGATATTTCCATGTTTACACAGATAGGTGTGTAGATATTTCCAAGTTTACACAGATAGCGTTGTAGATATTTCCATGTTTATACAGATAGCGGTGTAGATATTTCAATGTTTCTACAGATAACGGTGTTGGTATTTCCATGTTTAAACAGATAGCGGTGTAGATATTTCCATGTTTATACAGAAGGCGGTGTAGATATTTCCAAGTTTATAAAGATAGCGGTGTAGTTATTTCCATGTTTATACAGATAGCGGTGTACATATTTCCATGTTTCTTCAGATGGCTGTGTAGATATTTCCATGTGTATACAGATGGCAGTGTAGATATTTCCATGTTTATACAGATGGAGGTGTAGATATTTCCAAGTTTATACAGATGACTGTGTAGATATCTTCATGTTTTTACAGAGGGCGGTGTAGATATTTCCATGTTTATACAGATAACGGTGTCGCTATTTCTATGTTTATACAGATAGCAGTGTAGCTATTTCCATGTTTATAGAGATAGCTGTGTAGATATTTCCATGTTTATACAGATAGCGGTGTAGATATTTCCATGTTTATACAGATAGCGTTGTACATATTTCCATGTTTATACAGATAGCGGTGTAGATATTTCAATGTTTATACTGATAGCGGTGGAGCTATTTCCATGTTAATACAGATAGCGATGTAGATATTTCCATGTTTATAGTGATGGCGGTGTAGATATTTCCATGTTTATAGAGATTGCAGTGTAGATATTTCCATATTTATAGAGATAGCGTTGTATGTATTTCCATGTTTATAGAGATAGCGGAGTAGATATTTCCGTGGTTACACAGATGGCTGGGTAGGTATTTCCACGGGTATACAGATGGCACTGTAGATATTTCCATGTTTATAGATATGGTGGTGTAGATATTTCCATGTTTATACAGTTGACTCTGTAGATATTTGCATGTTTATACAGATGGTGGTGTAGATATTTCCATGTTTATAGAGATAACAGTGTAGATATTTCCATGTTTATAAAGATAGCGAAGTAGATATTTCCATGTTGATACAGATAGCGGTGTAGATATTTCCATGTTTACAGAGATAGCGGTGTAGATATTTCCATCTTTGCACAGATTGCGCTGTAGACATTTCGATCTTTACACAGATAGCTGTGTAGATATTTGCAAGTTTACACAGATATCTGTGTAGATACTTCCATGTTTACACAGATAGCGTTGTAGATATTTCCATGTTTATACAGATAGCGGTGTAGATATTTCCATGTTTATACAGATATCGGTGTAGATATTTCCATGTTTATACTGATAGCGGTGGAGGTATTTCCATATTTATACAGATAGCGATGTAGATATTTCCATGTTTATAGAGATGGCGGTGTAGATATTTCCATGTTTATAGAGATTGCAATGTAGATATATCTATGTTTATAGATATAGTGGTGTAGATATTTCCATGTGTATAGAGATGGCGGTGTAGGCATTTCCATGTGTATAGATATGGCGGTGTAGGTATTTCCATGTTTATAGAGATAGTGGTGAGGATATTTCCGTAGTTATACAGATAGCGTTGTAGGTATTTCCAGGTTTATAGTGATAGTGGTGAGGATATTTCCGTATTTATACAGATAGCGTTGTAGATATTTCCATGTTTATACAGATAGCCGTTTTGGTATTTCCATGTTTATACAGATAGCGGTGTAGATATTTCCAAGTTTATACAGATAGCGGTGTAGATATTTCCATGTTTACACAGAGAGGTGTGTAGATATTTCCATGTTTACACAGATAGCGTTGTAGATATTTCCATCTTTATACAGATAGCGGTGTAGATATTTCAATGTTTATACAGATAACGGTGTTGGTATTTCCATGTTTATACAGATAGCGGTGTAGATATTTCCATGTTTTTACAGAAGGCGGTGTAGATATTTCCAAGTTTATAAAGATAGCGGTGTAGTTATTTCCATGTTTATACAGATAGCGGTGTACATACTTCCATGTTTCTTCAGATGGCTGTGTAGATATTTCCATGTGTATGCAGATGGCAGTGTAGATATTTCCATGTTTATACAGATGGAGGTGTAGATATTTCCAAGTTTATACAGATGACTGTGTAGATATCTTGATGTTTTTACAGAGGGCGGTGTAGATATTTCCATGTTTACACAGATAACGGTGTCGCTATTTCTATGTTTATACAGATAGCAGGGTAGCTATTTCCATGTTTATAGAGATAGCTTTGTAGATATTTCCATGTTTATACTGATTGCGGTGTAGATATTTCCATGTTTATACAGATAGCGTTGTACATATTTCCATGTTTATACAGATAGCGGTGTAGATATTTCAATGTTTATACTGATAGCGGTGGAGCTATTTCCATGTTAATACAGATAGCGATGTAGATATTTCCATGTTTATAGTGATGGCGGTGTAATTATTTCCATGTTTATAGAGATTGCAGTGTAGCTATTTCCATATTTATAGAGATAGCGTCGTACGTATTTCCATGTTTATAGAGATAGCACAGTGGATATTTCCGTGGTTACACAGATGGCTGGGTAGGTATTTCCACGGGTATACAGATGGCACTGTAGATATTTCCATGTTTATAGATATGGTGTTGTAGATATTTCCATGTTTATACAGATGACTCTGTAGATATTTGCATGTTTATACAGATGGTGGTGTAGATATTTCCATGTTTATAGAGATAACAGTGTAGATATTTCCATGTTTATAAAGATAGCGAAGTAGATATTTCCATGTTGATACAGATAGCGGTGTAGATATTTCCATGTTTACAGAGATAGCGGTGTAGATATTTCCATCTTTGCACAGATTGCGCTGTAGACATTTCGATCTTTACACAGATAGCTGTGTAGATATTTGCAAGTTTACACAGATATCTGTGTAGATACTTCCATGTTTACACAGATAGCATTGTAGATATTTCCATGTTTATACAGATAGCGGTGTAGATATTTCCATGTTTATACAGATATCGGTGTAGATATTTCCATGTTTATACTGATAGCGGTGGAGATATTTCCATATTTATACAGATAGCGATGTAGATATTTCCATGTTTATAGAGATGGCGGTGTAGATATTTCCATGTTTATAGAGATTGCAATGTAGATATTTCTATGTTTATAGAGATAGTGGTGTAGATATTTCGATGTGTATAGAGATGGCGGTGTAGGTATTTCCATGTTTATAGATATGGCGGTGTAGGTATTTCCAGGTTTATAGTGATAGTGGTGAGGATATTTCCGTAGTTATACAGATAGCGTTGTAGATATTTCCATGTTTATACAGATAGCCGTTTTGGTATTTCCATGTTTATAAAGATAGCAGTGTAGATATTTCCATGTTTATACAGATAGCGGTGTAGATATTTCCATGTTTACACAGATAGGTGTGTAGATATTTCCATGTTTACACAGATAGCGTTGTAGATATTTCCATCTTTATACAGAGAGCGGTGTAGATATTTCAATGTTTATACAGATAACGGTGTTGTTATTTCCATGTTTATACAGATAGCGGTGTAGATATTTCCATGTTTATACAGAAGGCGGTGTAGATATTTCCAAGTTTATAAAGATAGCGGTGTAGTTATTTCCATGTTTATACAGATAGCGGTGTACATATTTCCATGTTTCTTCAGATGGCCGTGTAGATATTTCCATGTGTATACAGATGGCAGTGTAGATATTTCCATGTTTATACAGATGGAGGTGTAGATATTTCCAAGTTTATACAGATGACTGTGTAGATATCTTCATGTTTTTATAGAGGGCGGTGTAGATATTTCCATGTTTATACAGAAAACGGTGTCGCTATTTCTATGTTTATACAGATAGCAGTGTAGCTATTTCCATGTTTATAGATATAGCTGTGTAGATATTTCCATGTTTATACAGATAGCGATGTAGATATTTCCATGTTTAAACAGATAGCGTTGTACATATTTCCATGTTTATACAGATAGCGGTGTAGATATTTCAGTGTTTATACTGATAGCGGTGGAGCTATTTCCATGTTAATACAGATAGCGATGTAGATATTTCCCTTTTTATAGTGATGGCGGTGTAGATATTTCCATGTTTATAGAGATTGCAGCGTAGATATTTCCATATTTATAGAGATAGCGTTGTACGTATTTCCATGTTTATAGAGATAGCGGAGTAGATATTTCCGTGGTTACACAGATGGCTGGGTAGGTATTTCCACGGGTATACAGATGGCACTGTTGATATTTCCATGTTTATAGATATGGTGGTGTAGATATTTCCATGTTTATCCCGATGACTCTGTAGATATTTGCATGTTTATACAGATGGTGGTGTAGATATTTCCATGTTTATAGAGATAACAGTGTAGATATTTCCATGTTTATAAAGATAGCGAAGTAGATATTTCCATGTTGATACAGATAGCGGTGTAGATATTTCCATGTTTACAGAGATAGCGGTGTAGATATTTCCATCTTTGCACAGATTGCGCTGTAGACATTTCGATCTTTACACAGATAGCTGTGTAGATATTTGCAAGTTTACACAGATATCTGTGTAGATACTTCCATGTTTACACAGATAGCGTTGTAGATATTTCCATGTTTATACAGATAGCGGTGTAGATATTTCCATGTTTATACAGATATCGGTGTAGATATTTCCATGTTTATACTGATAGCGGTGGAGATATTTCCATATTTATACAGATAGCGATGTAGATATTTCCATGTTTATAGAGATGGCGGTGTAGATATTTCCATGTTTATAGAGATTGCAATGTAGATATTTCTATGTTTATAGAGATAGTGGTGTAGATATTTCCATGTGTATAGAGATGGCGGTGTAGGTATTTCCATGTGTATAGATATGGCGGTGTAGGTATTTCCATGTTTATAGAGATAGTGGTGAGGATATTTCCGTAGTTATACAGATAGCGTTGTAGGTATTTCCAGGTTTATAGTGATAGTGGTGAGGATATTTCCGTATTTATACAGATAGCGTTGTAGATATTTCCATGTTTATACAGATAGCCGTTTTGGTATTTCCATGTTTATACAGATAGCGGTGTAGATATTTCCATGTTTATACAGATAGCGGTGTAGATATTTCCATGTTTACACAGATAGGTGTGTAGATATTTCCATGTTTACACAGATAGCGTTGTAGATATTTCCATCCTTATACAGATAGCGGTGTAGATATTTCAATGTTTATACAGATAACGGTGTTGGTATTTCCATGTTTATACAGATAGCGGTGTAGATATTTCCATGTTTATACAGAAGGCGGTGTAGATATTTCCAAGTTTAAAAAGATAGCGGTGTAGTTATTTCCATGTTTATACAGATAGCGGTGTACATACTTCCATGTTTCTTCAGATGGCTGTGTAGATATTTCCATGTGTATACAGATGGAGGTGTAGATATTTCCAAGTTTATACAGATGACTGTGTAGATATCTTGATGTTTTTACAGAGGGCGGTGTAGATATTTCCATGTTTATACATATAACGGTGTCGCTATTTCTATGTTTATACAGATAGCAGGGTAGCTATTTCCGTGTTTATAGAGATAGCTGTGTAGATATTTCCATGTTTATACTGATTGCGGTGTAGACATTTCCATGTTTATACAGATAGCGTTGTACATATTTCCATGTTTATACAGATAGCGGTGTAGATATTTCAATGTTTATACTGATAGCGGTGGAGCTATTTCCATGTTAATACAGATAGCGATGTAGATATTTCCATGTTTATAGTGATGGCGGTGTAGTTATTTCCATGTTTATAGAGATTGCAGTGTAGCTATTTCCATATTTATAGAGATAGCGTCGTACGTATTTCCATGTTTATAGAGATAGCGGAGTGGATATTTCCGTGGTTACACAGATGGCTGGGTAGGTATTTCCACGGGTATACAGATGGCACTGTACATATTTCCATGTTTATAGATATGGTGGTGTAGATATTTCCATGTTTATACAGATGACTCTGTAGATATTTGCATGTTTATACAGATGGTGGTGTAGATATTTCCATGTTTATAGAGATAACAGTGTAGATATTTCCATGTTTATAAAGATAGCGAAGTAGATATTTCCGTGTTGATACAGATAGCGGTGTAGATATTTCCATGTTTACAGAGATAGCGGTGTAGATATTTCCATCTTTGCACAGATTGCGCTGTAGACATTTCGATCTTTACACAGATAGCTGTGTAGATATTTGCAAGTTTACACAGATATCTGTGTAGATACTTCCATGTTTACACAGATAGCGTTGTAGATATTTCCATGTTTATACAGATAGCGGTGTAGATATTTCCATGTTTATACAGATAGCGGTGTAGATATTTCCATGTTTATACAGATATCGGTGTAGATATTTCCATGTTTATACTGATAGCGGTGGAGATATTTCCATATTTATACAGATGGCGATGTAGATATTTCCATGTTTATAGAGATGGCGGTGTAGATATATCCATGTTTATAGAGATTGCAATGTAGATATTTCTATGTTTATAGAGATAGTGGTGTAGATATTTCCATGTGTATAGAGATGGCGGTGTAGGTATTTCCATGTGTATAGATATGGCGGTGTAGGTATTTCCATGTTTATAGAGATAGTGGTGAGGATATTTCCGTAGTTATACAGATAGCGTTGTAGGTATTTCCAGGTTTATAGTGATAGTGGTGAGGATATTTCCGTATTTATACAGATAGCGTTGTAGATATTTCCATGTTTATACAGATAGCCGTTTTGGTATTTCCATGTTTATACAGATAGCGGTGTAGATATTTCCATGTTTATACAGATAGTGGTGTAGATATTTCCATGTTTACACAGAGAGGTGTGTAGATATTTCCATGTTTACACAGATAGCGTTGTAGATATTTCCATCTTTATACAGATAGCGGTGTAGATATTTCAATGTTTATACATATAACGGTGTTGGTATTTCCATGTTTATACAGATAGCGGTGTAGATATTTCCATGTTTATACAGAAGGCGGTGTAGATATTTCCAAGTTTATAAAGATAGCGGTGTAGTTATTTCCATGTTTATACAGATAGCGGTGTACATACTTCCATGTTTCTTCAGATGGCTGTGTAGATATTTCCATGTGTATACAGATGGCAGTGTAGATATTTCCATGTTTATACAGATGGAGGTGTAGATATTTCCAAGTTTATACAGATGACTGTGTAGATATCTTGATGTTTTTACAGAGGGCGGTGTAGATATTTCCATGTTTACGCAGATAACAGTGTCGCTATTTCTATGTTTATACAGATAGCAGGGTAGCTATTTCCATGTTTATAGAGATAGCTGTGTAGATATTTCCATGTGTATACTGATTGCGGTGTAGATATTTCCATGTTTATACAGATAGCGTTGTACATATTTCCATGTTTATACAGATAGCGGTGTAGATATTTCACTGTTTATACTGATAGCGGTGGAGTTATTTCCATGTTAATACAGATAGCGATGTAGATATTTCCATGTTTATAGTGACGGCGGTGTAGTTATTTCCATGTTTATAGAGATTGCAGTGTAGCTATTTCCATACTTATAGAGATAGCGTCGTACGTATTTCCATGTTTATAGAGATAGCGGAGTGGATATTTCCGTGGTTACACAGATGGCTGGGTAGGTATTTCCACGGGTATACAGATGGCACTGTAGATATTTCCATGTTTATAGATATGGTGGTGTAGATATTTCCATGTTTATACAGATGACTCTGTAGATATTTGCATGTTTATACAGATGGTGGTGTAGATATTTCCATGTTTATAGAGATAACAGTGTAGATATTTCCATGTTTATAAAGATAGCGAAGTAGATATTTCCATGTTGATACAGATAGCGGTGTAGATATTTCCATGTTTACAGAGATAGCGGTGTAGATATTTCCATCTTTGCACAGATTGCGCTGTAGACATTTCGATCTTTACACAGATAGCTGTGTAGATATTTGCAAGTTTACACAGATATCTGTGTAGATACTTCCATGTTTACACAGATAGCGTTGTAGTTATTTCCATGTTTATACAGATAGCGGTGTAGATATTTCCATGTTTATACAGATATCGGTGTAGATATTTCCATGTTTATACTGATAGCGGTGGAGATATTTCCATATTTATACAGATAGCGATGTAGATATTTCCATGTTTATAGAGATGGCGGTGTAGATATTTCCATGTTTATAGAGATTGCAATGTAGATATTTCTATGTTTATAGAGATAGTGGTGTAGATATTTCGATGTGTATAGAGATGGCGGTGTAGGTATTTCCATGTGTATAGATATGGCGGTGTAGGTATTTCCATGTTTATAGAGATAGTGGTGAGGATATTTCCGTAGTTATACAGATAGCGTTGTAGGTATTTCCAGGTTTATAGTGATAGTGGTGAGGATATTTCCGTATTTATACAGATAGCGTTGTAGATATTTCCATGTTTATACACATAGCCGTTTTGGTATTTCCATGTTTATAAAGATAGCGGTGTAGATATTTCCATGTTTATACAGATAGCGGTGTAGATATTTCCATGTTTACACAGATAGGTGTGTAGATATTTCCAAGTTTACACAGATAGCGTTGTAGATATTTCCATGTTTATACAGATAGCGGTGTAGATATTTCAATGTTTCTACAGATAACGGTGTTGGTATTTCCATGTTTAAACAGATAGCGGTGTAGATATTTCCATGTTTATACAGAAGGCGGTGTAGATATTTCCAAGTTTATAAAGATAGCGGTGTAGTTATTTCCATGTTTATACAGATAGCGGTGTACATATTTCCATGTTTCTTCAGATGGCTGTGTAGATATTTCCATGTGTATACAGATGGCAGTGTAGATATTTCCATGTTTATACAGATGGAGGTGTAGATATTTCCAAGTTTATACAGATGACTGTGTAGATATCTTCATGTTTTTACAGAGGGCGGTGTAGATATTTCCATGTTTATACAGATAACGGTGTCGCTATTTCTATGTTTATACAGATAGCAGTGTAGCTATTTCCATGTTTATAGAGATAGCTGTGTAGATATTTCCATGTTTATACAGATAGCGGTGTAGATATTTCCATGTTTATACAGATAGCGTTGTACATATTTCCATGTTTATACAGATAGCGGTGTAGATATTTCAATGTTTATACTGATAGCGGTGGAGCTATTTCCATGTTAATACAGATAGCGATGTAGATATTTCCATGTTTATAGTGATGGCGGTGTAGATATTTCCATGTTTATAGAGATTGCAGTGTAGATATTTCCATATTTATAGAGATAGCGTTGTATGTATTTCCATGTTTATAGAGATAGCGGAGTAGATATTTCCGTGGTTACACAGATGGCTGGGTAGGTATTTCCACGGGTATACAGATGGCACTGTAGATATTTCCATGTTTATAGATATGGTGGTGTAGATATTTCCATGTTTATACAGATGACTCTGTAGATATTTGCATGTTTATACAGATGGTGGTGTAGATATTTCCATGTTTATAGAGATAACAGTGTAGATATTTCCATGTTTATAAAGATAGCGAAGTAGATATTTCCATGTTGATACAGATAGCGGTGTAGATATTTCCATGTTTACAGAGATAGCGGTGTAGATATTTCCATCTTTGCACAGATTGCGCTGTAGACATTTCGATCTTTACACAGATAGCTGTGTAGATATTTGCAAGTTTACACAGATATCTGTGTAGATACTTCCATGTTTACACAGATAGCGTTGTAGATATTTCCATGTTTATACAGATAGCGGTGTAGATATTTCCATGTTTATACAGATATCGGTGTAGATATTTCCATGTTTATACTGATAGCGGTGGAGGTATTTCCATATTTATACAGATAGCGATGTAGATATTTCCATGTTTATAGAGATGGCGGTGTAGATATTTCCATGTTTATAGAGATTGCAATGTAGATATTTCTATGTTTATAGATATAGTGGTGTAGATATTTCCATGTGTATAGAGATGGCGGTGTAGGTATTTCCATGTGTATAGATATGGCGGTGTAGGTATTTCCATGTTTATAGAGATAGTGGTGAGGATATTTCCGTAGTTATACAGATAGCGTTGTAGGTATTTCCAGGTTTATAGTGATAGTGGTGAGGATATTTCCGTATTTATACAGATAGCGTTGTAGATATTTCCATGTTTATACAGATAGCCGTTTTGGTATTTCCATGTTTATACAGATAGCGGTGTAGATATTTCCATGTTTATACAGATAGCGGTGTAGATATTTCCATGTTTACACAGAGAGGTGTGTAGATATTTCCATGTTTACACAGATAGCGTTGTAGATATTTCCATCTTTATACAGATAGCGGTGTAGATATTTCAATGTTTATACAGATAACGGTGTTGGTATTTCCATGTTTATACAGATAGCGGTGTAGATATTTCCATGTTTTTACAGAAGGCGGTGTAGATATTTCCAAGTTTATAAAGATAGCGGTGTAGTTATTTCCATGTTTATACAGATAGCGGTGTACATACTTCCATGTTTCTTCAGATGGCTGTGTAGATATTTCCATGTGTATACAGATGGCAGTGTAGATATTTCCATGTTTATACAGATGGAGGTGTAGATATTTCCAAGTTTATACAGATGACTGTGTAGATATCTTGATGTTTTTACAGAGGGCGGTGTAGATATTTCCATGTTTACACAGATAACGGTGTCGCTATTTCTATGTTTATACAGATAGCAGGGTAGCTATTTCCATGTTTATAGAGATAGCTTTGTAGATATTTCCATGTTTATACTGATTGCGGTGTAGATATTTCCATGTTTATACAGATAGCGTTGTACATATTTCCATGTTTATACAGATAGCGGTGTAGATATTTCAATGTTTATACTGATAGCGGTGGAGCTATTTCCATGTTAATACAGATAGCGATGTAGATATTTCCATGTTTATAGTGATGGCGGTGTAATTATTTCCATGTTTATAGAGATTGCAGTGTAGCTATTTCCATATTTATAGAGATAGCGTCGTACGTATTTCCATGTTTATAGAGATAGCACAGTGGATATTTCCGTGGTTACACAGATGGCTGGGTAGGTATTTCCATGGGTATACAGATGGCACTGTAGATATTTCCATGTTTATAGATATGGTGTTGTAGATATTTCCATGTTTATACAGATGACTCTGTAGATATTTGCATGTTTATACAGATGGTGGTGTAGATATTTCCATGTTTATAGAGATAACAGTGTAGATATTTCCATGTTTATAAAGATAGCGAAGTAGATATTTCCATGTTGATACAGATAGCGGTGTAGATATTTCCATGTTTACAGAGATAGCGGTGTAGATATTTCCATCTTTGCACAGATTGCGCTGTAGACATTTCGATCTTTACACAGATAGCTGTGTAGATATTTGCAAGTTTACACAGATATCTGTGTAGATACTTCCATGTTTACACAGATAGCGTTGTAGATATTTCCATGTTTATACAGATAGCGGTGTAGATATTTCCATGTTTATACAGATATCGGTGTAGATATTTCCATATTTATACTGATAGCGGTGGAGATATTTCCATATTTATACAGATAGCGATGTAGATATTTCCAAGTTTATAGAGATGGCGGTGTAGATATTTCCATGTTTATAGAGATTGCAATGTAGATATTTCTATGTATATAGAGATAGTGGTGTAGATATTTCCATGTGTATAGAGATGGCGGTGTAGGTATTTCCATGTGTATAGATATGGCGGTGTAGTTATTTCCATGTTTATAGAGATAGTGGTGAGGATATTTCCGTAGTTATACAGATAGCGTTGTAGGTATTTCCAGGATTATAGTGATAGTGGTGAGGATATTTCCGTATTTATACAGATAGCGTTGTAGATATTTCCATGTTTATACAGATAGCCGTTTTGGTATTTCCATGTTTATAAAGATAGCGGTGTAGATATTTCCATGTTTACACAGATAGCATTGTAGATATTTCCATCTTTATACAGATAGCGGTGTAGATATTTCAATGTTTATACAGATAACGGTGTTGGTATTTCCATGTTTATACAGATAGCGGTGTAGATATTTCCATGTTTTTACAGAAGGCGGTGTAGATATTTCCAAGTTTATAAAGATAGCGGTGTAGTTATTTCCATGTTTATACAGATAGCGGTGTACATACTTCCATGTTTCTTCAGATGGCTGTGTAGATATTTCCATGTGTATACAGATGGCAGTGTAGATATTTCCATGTTTATACAGATGGAGGTGTAGATATTTCCAAGTTTATACAGATGACTGTGTAGATATCTTGATGTTTTTACAGAGGGCGGTGTAGATATTTCCATGTTTACCCAGATAACGGTGTCGCTATTTCTATGTTTATACAGATAGCAGGGTAGCTATTTCCATGTTTATAGAGATAGCTTTGTAGATATTTCCATGTTTATACTGATTGCGGTGTAGATATTTCCATGTTTATACAGATAGCGTTGTACATATTTCCATGTTTATACAGATAGCGGTGTAGATATTTCAATGTTTATACTGATAGCGGTGGAGCTATTTCCATGTTAATACAGATAGCGATGTAGATATTTCCATGTTTATAGTGATGGCGGTGTAATTATTTCCATGTTTATAGAGATTGCAGTGTAGCTATTTCCATATTTATAGAGATAGCGTCGTACGTATTTCCATGTTTATAGAGATAGCACAGTGGATATTTCCGTGGTTACACAGATGGCTGGGTAGGTATTTCCATGGGTATACAGATGGCACTGTAGATATTTCCATGTTTATAGATATGGTGTTGTAGATATTTCCATGTTTATACAGATGACTCTGTAGATATTTGCATGTTTATACAGATGGTGGTGTAGATATTTCCATGTTTATAGAGATAACAGTGTAGATATTTCCATGTTTATAAAGATAGCGAAGTAGATATTTCCATGTTGATACAGATAGCGGTGTAGATATTTCCATGTTTACAGAGATAGCGGTGTAGATATTTCCATCTTTGCACAGATTGCGCTGTAGACATTTCGATCTTTACACAGATAGCTGTGTAGATATTTGCAAGTTTACACAGATATCTGTGTAGATAATTCCATGTTTACACAGATAGCGTTGTAGATATTTCCATGTTTATACAGATAGAGGTGTAGATATTTCCATGTTTATACAGATATCGGTGTAGATATTTCAATGTTTATACTGATAGCGGTGGAGATATTTCCATATTTATACAGATAGCGATGTAGATATTTCCATGTTTATAGAGATGGCGGTGTAGATATTTCCATGTTTATAGAGACTGCAATGTAGATATTTCTATGTTTATAGAGATAGTGGTGTAGATATTTCCATGTGTACAGAGATGGCGGTGTAGGTATTTCCATGTGTATAGATATGGCGGTGTAGGTATTTCCATGTTTATAGAGATAGTGGTGAGGATATTTCCGTATTTATACAGATAGCGTTGTAGGTATTTCCAGGTTTATAGTGATAGTGGTGAGGATATTTCCGTATTTATACAGATAGCGTTGTAGATATTTCCATGTTTATACAGATAGCCGTTTTGGTATTTCCATGTTTATAAAGATAGCGGTGTAGATATTTCCATGTTTATACAGATAGCGGTGTAGATATTTCCATGTTTACACAGATAGGTGTGTAGATATTTCCATGTTTACACAGATAGCATTGTAGATATTTCCATCTTTATACAGATAGCGGTGTAGATATTTCAATGTTTATACAGATAACGGTGTTGGTATTTCCATGTTTATACAGATAGCGGTGTAGATATTTCCATGTTTATACAGAAGGCGGTGTAGATATTTCCAAGTTTATAAAGATAGCGGTGTAGTTATTTCCATGTTTATACAGATAGCGGTGTACATACTTCCATGTTTCTTCAGATGGCTGTGTAGATATTTCCATGTGTATACAGATGGCAGTGTAGATATTTCCATGTTTATACAGATGGAGGTGTGGATATTTCCAAGTTTATACAGATGACTGTGTAGATATCTTCATGTTTTTACAGAGGGCGGTGTAGATATTTCCATGTTTATACAGATAACGGTGTCGCTATTTCGATGTTTATACAGATAGCAGTGTAGCTATTTCCATGTTTATAGAGATAGCTGTGTAGATATTTCCATGTTTATACAGATAGCGGTGTAGATATTTCCATGTTTATACAGATAGCGTTGTACATATTTCCATGTTTATACAGATAGCGGTGTAGATATTTCAGTGTTTATACTGATAGCGGTGGAGCTATTTCCATGTTAATACAGATAGCGATGTAGATATTTCCATGTTTGTAGTGATTGCGGTGTAGATATTTCCATGTTTATAGAGATTGCAGTGTAGATATTTCCATATTTATAGAGATAGCGTTGTACGTATTTCCATGTTTATAGAGATAGCGGAGTAGATATTTCCGTGGTTACACAGATGGCTGGGTAGGTATTTCCACGGGTATACAGATGGCACTGTAGATATTTCCATGTTTATAGATATGGTGGTGTAGATATTTCCATGTTTATACAGATGACTCTGTAGATATTTGCATGTTTATACAGATGGTGGTGTAGATATTTCCATGTTTATAGAGATAACAGTGTAGATATTTCCATGTTTATACAGATAGCGAAGTAGATATTTCCATGTTGATACAGATAGCGGTGTAGATATTTCCATGTTTACAGAGATAGCGGTGTAGATATTTCCATCTTTGCACAGATTGCGCTGTAGACATTTCGATCTTTACACAGATAGCAGTGTAGATATTTGCAAGTTTACACAGATATCTGTGTAGATACTTCCATGTTTACACAGATAGCATTGTAGATATTTCCATGTTTATACAGATAGCGGTGTAGATATTTCCATGTTTATACAGATATCGGTGTAGATATTTCCATGTTTATACTGATAGCGGTGGAGATATTTCCATATTTATACAGATAGCGATGTAGATATTTCCATGTTTATAGAGATGGCGGTGTAGATATTTCCATGTTTATAGAGATTGCAATGTAGATATTTCTATGTTTATAGAGATAGTGGTGTAGATATTTCCATGTGTATAGAGATGGCGGTGTAGGTATTTCCATGTGTATAGATATGGCGGTGTAGATATTTGCATGTTTATAGAGATAGTGGTGAGGATATTTCCGTATTTATACAGATAGCGTTGTAGGTATTTCCAGGTTTATAGTGATAGTGGTGAGGATATTTCCGTATTTATACAGATAGCGTTGTAGATATTTCCATGTTTATACAGATAGCCGTTTTGGTATTTCCATGTTTATACAGATAGCGGTGTAGATATTTCCATGTTTATACAGATAGCGGTGTAGATATTTCCATGTTTACACAGATAGGTGTGTAGATATTTCCATGTTTACACAGATAGCGTTGTAGATATTTCCATCTTTATACAGATAGCGGTGTAGATATTTCAATGTTTATACAGATAACGGTGTTGGTATTTCCATGTTTATACAGATAGCGGTGTAGATATTTCCATGTTTATACAGAAGGCGGTGTAGATATTTCCAAGTTTATAAAGATAGCGGTGTAGTTATTTCCATGTTTATACAGATAGCGGTGTACATACTTCCATGTTACTTCAGATGGCTGTGTAGATATTTCCATGTGTATACAGATGGCAGTGTAGATATTTCCATGTTTATACAGATGGAGGTGTGGATATTTCCAAGTTTATACAGATGACTGTGTAGATATCTTCATGTTTTTACAGAGGGCGGTGTAGATATTTCCATGTTTATACAGATAACGGTGTCGCTATTTCGATGTTTATACAGATAGCAGTGTAGCTATTTCCATGTTTATAGAGATAGCTGTGTAGATATTTCCATGTTTATACAGATAGCGGTGTAGATATTTCCATGTTTATACAGATAGCTTTGTACATATTTCCATGTTTATACAGATAGCGGTGTAGATATTTCAGTGTTTATACTGATGGCGGTGGAGCTATTTCCATGTTAATACAGATAGCGATGTAGATATTTCCATGTTTGTAGTGATTGCGGTGTAGATATTTCCATGTTTATAGAGATTGCAGTGTAGATATTTCCATATTTATAGAGATAGCGTTGTACGTATTTCCATGTTTATAGAGATAGCGGAGTAGATATTTCCGTGGTAACACAGATGGCTGGGTAGCTATTTCCACGGGTATACAGATGGCACTGTAGATATATCCATGTTTATAGATATGGTGGTGTAGATATTTCTATGTTTATACAGATGACTCTGTAGATATTTGCATGTTTATACAGATGGTGGTGTAGATATTTCCATGTTTATAGAGATAACATTGTAGATATTTCCATCTTTATACAGATAGCGAAGTAGATATTTCCATGTTGATACAGATAGCGGTGTAGATATTTCCATGTTTACAGAGATAGCGGTGTAGATATTTCCATCTTTGCACAGATTGCGCTGTAGACATTTCGATCTTTACACAGATAGCTGTGTAGATATTTGCAAGTTTACACAGATATCTGTGTAGATACTTCCATGTTTACACAGATAGCGTTGTAGATATTTCCATGTTTATACAGATAGCGGTGTAGATATTTCCATGTTTATACAGATATCGGTGTAGATATTTCCATGTTTATACTGATAGCGGTGGAGATATTTCCATATTTATACAGATAGCGATGTAGATATTTCCATGTTTATAGAGATGGCGGTGTAGATATTTCCATGTTTATAGAGATTGCAATGTAGATATTTCTATGTTTATAGAGATAGTGGTGTAGATATTTCCATGTGTACAGAGAAGGCAGTGTAGGTATTTCCATGTGTATAGATATGGCGGTGTAGGTATTTCCATGTTTATAGAGATAGTGGTGAGGATATTTCCGTATTTATACAGATAGCGTTGTAGGTATTTCCAGGTTTATAGTGATAGTGGTGAGGATATTTCCGTATTTATACAGATAGCGTTGTAGATATTTCCATGTTTATACAGATAGCCGTTTTGGTATTTCCATGTTTATACAGATAGCGGTGTAGATATTTCCATGTTTATACAGATAGCGGTGTAGATATTTCCATGTTTACACCGATAGGTGTGTAGATATTTCCATGTTTACACAGATAGCGTTGTAGATATTTCCATCTTTATACAGATAGCGGTGTAGATATTTCAATGTTTATACAGATAACGGTGTTGGTATATCCATGTTTATACAGATAGCGGTGTAGATATTTCCATGTTTATACAGAAGGCGGTGTAGATATTTCCAAGTTTATAAAGATAGCGGTGTAGTTATTTCCATGTTTATACAGATACCGGTGTACATATTTCCATGTTTCTTCAGATGGCTGTGTAGATATTTCCATGTGTATACAGATGGCAGTGTAGATATTTCCATGTTTATACAGAAGAGGTGTAGATATTTCCAAGTTTATACAGATGACTGTGTAGATATCTTCATGTTTTTACAGAGGGCGGTGTAGATATTTCCATGTTTATACAGATAACGGTGTCGCTATTTCTCTGTTTACACAGATAGCAGTGTAGCTATTTCCATGTTTATAGAGATAGCTGTGTAGATATTTCCATGTTTATACAGATAGCGGTGTAGATATTTCCACGTTTATACAGATAGCGGTGTAGATATTTCCATGTTTATACAGAAGGCGGTGTAGATATTTCCAAGTTTATAAAGATTGCGGTGTAGTTATTTCCATGTTTATACAGATAGCGGTGTACATATTTCCATGTTTGTTCAGATGGCTGTGTAGATATTTCCATGTGTATACAGATGGCAGTGTAGATATTTCCATGTTTATACAGATGGAGGTGTAGATATTTCCAAGTTTATACAGATGACTGTGTAGATATCTCATGTTTTTACAGAGGGCGGTGTAGATATTTCCATGTTTATACAGATAACGGTGTCGCTATTTCTATGTTTATACAGATAGCAGGGTAGCTATTTCCATGTTTATAGAGATAGCTGTGTAGATATTTCCATGTTTATACAGATTGCGGTGTAGATATTTCCATGTTTATACAGATAGCGTTGTACATATTTCCATGTTTATACAGATAGCGGTGTAGATATTTCAATGTTTATACTGATAGCGGTGGAGATATTTCCATGTTAATACAGATAGCGATGTAGATATTTCCATGTTTATAGTGATTGCGGTGTAGATATTTCCATGTTTATAGAGATTGCAGTGTAGATATTTCCATATTTATAGAGATAGCGTTGTATGTATTTCCATGTTTATAGAGATAGCGGAGTAGATATTTCCGTGGTTACACAGATGGCTGGGTAGGTATTTCCACGGGTATACAGACGGCACTGTAGATATTTCCATGTTTACAGATATGGTGGTATAGATATTTCCATGTTTATACAGATGACTCTGTAGATATTTGCATGTTTATACAGATGGTGGTGTAGATATTTCCATGTTCACAGAGATAACAGTGTAGATATTTCCATGTTTATACAGATAGCGAAGTAGATATTTCCATGTTGATACAGATAGCGGTGTATATATTTCCATGTTTACAGAGATAGCGGTGTAGATATTTCCATCTTTGCACAGATTGCGCTGTAGACATTTCGATCTTTACACAGATAGCTGTGTAGATATTTGCAAGTTTACACAGATATCTGTGTAGATACTTCCATGTTTACACAGATAGCGTTGTAGATATTTCCATGTTTATACAGATAGCGGTGTAGATATTTCCATGTTTATACAGATATCGGTGTAGATATTTCCATGTTTATACTGATAGCGGTGGAGATATTTCCATATTTATACAGATAGCGATGTAGATATTTCCATGTTTATAGAGATGGCGGTGTAGATATTTCCATGTTTATAGAGATTGCAATGTAGATATTTCTATGTTTATAGAGATAGTGGTGTAGATATTTCCATGTGTACAGAGATGGCGGTGTAGGTATTTCCATGTGTATAGATATGGCGGTGTAGGTATTTCCATGTTTATAGAGATAGTGGTGAGGATATTTCCGTATTTATACAGATAGCGTTGTAGGTATTTCCAGGTTTATAGTGATAGTGTTGAGGATATTTCCGTATTTAAACAGATAGCGTTGTAGATATTTCCATGTTTATACAGATAGCCGTTTTGGTATTTCCATGTTTATAAAGATAGCGGTGTAGATATTTCCATGTTTATAGAGATAGCGGTGTAGATATTTCCATGTTTACACAGATAGGTGTGTAGATATTTCCATGTTTACACAGATAGCGTTGTAGATATTTCCATCTTTATACAGATAGCGGTGTAGATATTTCAATGTTTATACAGATAACGGTGTTGGTATTTCCATGTTTATACAGATAGCGGTGTAGATATTTCCATGTTTATACAGAAGGCGGTGTAGATATTTCCAAGTTTATAAAGATAGCGGTGTAGTTATTTCCATGTTTATACAGATAGCGGTGTACATACTTCCATGTTTCTTCAGATGGCTGTGTAGATATTTCCATGTGTATACAGATGGCAGTGTAGATATTTCCATGTTTATACAGATGGAGGTGTAGATATTTCCAAGTTTATACAGATGACTGTGTAGATATCTTCATGTTTTTACAGAGGGCGGTGTAGATATTTCCATGTTTATACAGATAACGGTGTCGCTATTTCTATGTTTATACAGATAGCAGTGTAGCTATTTCCATGTTTATAGAGATAGCTGTGTAGATATTTCCATGTTTATACAGATAGCGGTGTAGATATTTCCATGTTTATACAGATAGCGTTGTACATATTTCCATGTTTATACAGATAGCGGTGTAGATATTTTAGTGTTTATACTGATAGCGGTGGAGGTATTTCCATGTTAATACAGATAGCGATGTAGATATTTCCATGTTTGTAGTGATTGCGGTGTAGATATTTCCATGTTAATAGAGATTGCAGTGTAGATATTTCCATATTTATAGAGATAGCGTTGTACGTATTTCCATGTTTATAGAGATAGCGGAGTAGATATTTCCGTGGTTACACAGATGGCTGGGTAGCTATTTCCACGGGTATACAGATGGCACTGTAGATATTTCCATGTTTATAGATATGGTGGTGTAGATATTTCCATGTTTATACAGATGACTCTGTAGATATTTGCATGTTTATACAGATGGTGGTGTAGATATTTCCATGTTTATAGAGATAACAGTGTAGATATTTCCATGTTTATAAAGATAGCGAAGTAGATATTTCCATGTTGATACAGATAGCGGTGTAGATATTTCCATGTTTACAGAGATAGCGGTGTAGATATTTCCATCTTTGCACAGATTGCGCTGTAGACATTTCGATCTTTACACAGATAGCTGTGTAGATATTTGCAAGTTTACACAGATATCTGTGTAGATAATTCCATGTTTACACAGATAGCGTTGTAGATATTTCCATGTTTATACAGATAGAGGTGTAGATATTTCCATGTTTATACAGATATCGGTGTAGATATTTCAATGTTTATACTGATAGCGGTGGAGATATTTCCATATTTATACAGATAGCGATGTAGATATTTCCATGTTTATAGAGATGGCGGTGTAGATATTTCCATGTTTATAGAGACTGCAATGTAGATATTTCTATGTTTATAGAGATAGTGGTGTAGATATTTCCATGTGTACAGAGATGGCGGTGTAGGTATTTCCATGTGTATAGATATGGCGGTGTAGGTATTTCCATGTTTATAGAGATAGTGGTGAGGATATTTCCGTATTTATACAGATAGCGTTGTAGGTATTTCCAGGTTTATAGTGATAGTGGTGAGGATATTTCCGTATTTATACAGATAGCGTTGTAGATATTTCCATGTTTATACAGATAGCCGTTTTGGTATTTCCATGTTTATAAAGATAGCGGTGTAGATATTTCCATGTTTATACAGATAGCGGTGTAGATATTTCCATGTTTACACAGATAGGTGTGTAGATATTTCCATGTTTACACAGATAGCGTTGTAGATATTTCCATCTTTATACAGATAGCGGTGTAGATATTTCAATGTTTATACAGATAACGGTGTTGGTATTTCCATGTTTATACAGATAGCGGTGTAGATATTTCCATGTTTATACAGAAGGCGGTGTAGATATTTCCAAGTTTATAAAGATAGCGGTGTAGTTATTTCCATGTTTATACAGATAGCGGTGTACATACTTCCATGTTTCTTCAGATGGCTGTGTAGATATTTCCATGTGTATACAGATGGCAGTGTAGATATTTCCATGTTTATACAGATGGCGGTGTGGATATTTCCAAGTTTATACAGATGACTGTGTAGATATCTTCATGTTTTTACAGAGGGCGGTGTAGATATTTCCATGTTTATACAGATAACGGTGTCGCTATTTCGATGTTTATACAGATAGCAGTGTAGCTATTTCCATGTTTATAGAGATAGCTGTGTAGATATTTCCATGTTTATACAGATAGCGGTGTAGATATTTCCATGTTTATACAGATAGCGTTGTACATATTTCCATGTTTATACAGATAGCGGTGTAGATATTTCAGTGTTTATACTGATAGCGGTGGAGCTATTTCCATGTTAATACAGATAGCGATGTAGATATTTCCATGTTTGTAGTGATTGCGGTGTAGATATTTCCATGTTTATAGAGATTGCAGTGTAGATATTTCCATATTTATAGAGATAGCGTTGTACGTATTTCCATGTTTATAGAGATAGCGGAGTAGATATTTCCGTGGTTACACAGATTGCTGGGTAGGTATTTCCACGGGTATACAGATGGCACTGTAGATATTTCCATGTTTATAGATATGGTGGTGTAGATATTTCCATGTTTATACAGATGACTCTGTAGATATTTGCATGTTTATACAGATGGTGGTGTAGATATTTCCATGTTTATAGAGATAACAGTGTAGATATTTCCATGTTTATACAGATAGCGAAGTAGATATTTCCATGTTGATACAGATAGCGGTGTAGATATTTCCATGTTTACAGAGATAGCGGTGTAGATATTTCCATCTTTGCACAGATTGCGCTGTAGACATTTCGATCTTTACACAGATAGCAGTGTAGATATTTGCAAGTTTACACAGATATCTGTGTAGATACTTCCATGTTTACACAGATAGCATTGTAGATATTTCCATGTTTATACAGATAGCGGTGTAGATATTTCCATGTTTATACAGATATCGGTGTAGATATTTCCATGTTTATACTGATAGCGGTGGAGATATTTCCATATTTATACAGATAGCGATGTAGATATTTCCATGTTTATAGAGATGGCGGTGTAGATATTTCCATGTTTATAGAGATTGCAATGTAGATATTTCTATGTTTATAGAGATAGTGGTGTAGATATTTCCATGTGTACAGAGATGGCGGTGTAGGTATTTCCATGTGTATAGATATGGCGGTGTAGATATTTGCATGTTTATAGAGATAGTGGTGAGGATATTTCCGTATTTATACAGATAGCGTTGTAGGTATTTCCAGGTTTATAGTGATAGTGGTGAGGATATTTCCGTATTTATACAGATAGCGTTGTAGATATTTCCATGTTTATACAGATAGCCGTTTTGGTATTTCCATGTTTATACAGATAGCGGTGTAGATATTTCCATGTTTATACAGATAGCGGTGTAGATATTTCCATGTTTACACAGATAGGTGTGTAGATATTTCCATGTTTACACAGATAGCGTTGTAGATATTTCCATCTTTATACAGATAGCGGTGTAGATATTTCAATGTTTATACAGATAACGGTGTTGGTATTTCCATGTTTATACAGATAGCGGTGTAGATATTTCCATGTTTATACAGAAGGCGGTGTAGATATTTCCAAGTTTATAAAGATAGCGGTGTAGTTATTTCCATGTTTATACAGATAGCGGTGTACATACTTCCATGTTACTTCAGATGGCTGTGTAGATATTTCCATGTGTATACAGATGGCAGTGTAGATATTTCCATGTTTATACAGATGGAGGTGTGGATATTTCCAAGTTTATACAGATGACTGTGTAGATATCTTCATGTTTTTACAGAGGGCGGTGTAGATATTTCCATGTTTATACAGATAACGGTGTCGCTATTTCGATGTTTATACAGATAGCAGTGTAGCTATTTCCATGTTTATAGAGATAGCTGTGTAGATATTTCCATGTTTATACAGATAGCGGTGTAGATATTTCCATGTTTATACAGATAGCTTTGTACATATTTCCATGTTTATACAGATAGCGGTGTAGATATTTCAGTGTTTATACTGATGGCGGTGGAGCTATTTCCATGTTAATACAGATAGCGATGTAGATATTTCCATGTTTGTAGTGATTGCGGTGTAGATATTTCCATGTTTATAGAGATTGCAGTGTAGATATTTCCATATTTATAGAGATAGCGTTGTACGTATTTCCATGTTTATAGAGATAGCGGAGTAGATATTTCCGTGGTAACACAGATGGCTGGGTAGCTATTTCCACGGGTATACAGATGGCACTGTAGATATATCCATGTTTATAGATATGGTGGTGTAGATATTTCTATGTTTATACAGATGACTCTGTAGATATTTGCATGTTTATACAGATGGTGGTGTAGATATTTCCATGTTTATAGAGATAACATTGTAGATATTTCCATCTTTATACAGATAGCGAAGTAGATATTTCCATGTTGATACAGATAGCGGTGTAGATATTTCCATGTTTACAGAGATAGCGGTGTAGATATTTCCATCTTTGCACAGATTGCGCTGTAGACATTTCGATCTTTACACAGATAGCTGTGTAGATATTTGCAAGTTTACACAGATATCTGTGTAGATACTTCCATGTTTACACAGATAGCGTTGTAGATATTTCCATGTTTATACAGATAGCGGTGTAGATATTTCCATGTTTATACAGATATCGGTGTAGATATTTCCATGTTTATACTGATAGCGGTGGAGATATTTCCATATTTATACAGATAGCGATGTAGATATTTCCATGTTTATAGAGATGGCGGTGTAGATATTTCCATGTTTATAGAGATTGCAATGTAGATATTTCTATGTTTATAGAGATAGTGGTGTAGATATTTCCATGTGTACAGAGAAGGCGGTGTAGGTATTTCCATGTGTATAGATATGGCGGTGTAGGTATTTCCATGTTTATAGAGATAGTGGTGAGGATATTTCCGTATTTATACAGATAGCGTTGTAGGTATTTCCAGGTTTATAGTGATAGTGGTGAGGATATTTCCGTATTTATACAGATAGCGTTGTAGATATTTCCATGTTTATACAGATAGCCGTTTTGGTATTTCCATGTTTATACAGATAGCGGTGTAGATATTTCCATGTTTATACAGATAGCGGTGTAGATATTTCCATGTTTACACCGATAGGTGTGTAGATATTTCCATGTTTACACAGATAGCGTTGTAGATATTTCCATCTTTATACAGATAGCGGTGTAGATATTTCAATGTTTATACAGATAACGGTGTTGGTATATCCATGTTTATACAGATAGCGGTGTAGATATTTCCATGTTTATACAGAAGGCGGTGTAGATATTTCCAAGTTTATAAAGATAGCGGTGTAGTTATTTCCATGTTTATACAGATACCGGTGTACATATTTCCATGTTTCTTCAGATGGCTGTGTAGATATTTCCATGTGTATACAGATGGCAGTGTAGATATTTCCATGTTTATACAGAAGAGGTGTAGATATTTCCAAGTTTATACAGATGACTGTGTAGATATCTTCATGTTTTTACAGAGGGCGGTGTAGATATTTCCATGTTTATACAGATAACGGTGTCGCTATTTCTCTGTTTACACAGATAGCAGTGTAGCTATTTCCATGTTTATAGAGATAGCTGTGTAGATATTTCCATGTTTATACAGATAGCGGTGTAGATATTTCCACGTTTATACAGATAGCGGTGTAGATATTTCCATGTTTATACAGAAGGCGGTGTAGATATTTCCAAGTTTATAAAGATTGCGGTGTAGTTATTTCCATGTTTATACAGATAGCGGTGTACATATTTCCATGTTTCTTCAGATGGCTGTGGAGATATTTCCATGTGTATACAGATGGCAGTGTAGATATTTCCATGTTTATACAGATGGAGGTGTAGATATTTCCAAGTTTATACAGATGACTGTGTAGATATCTCATGTTTTTACAGAGGGCGGTGTAGATATTTCCATGTTTATACAGATAACGGTGTCGCTATTTCTATGTTTATACAGATAGCAGGGTAGCTATTTCCATGTTTATAGAGATAGCTGTGTAGATATTTCCATGTTTATACAGATTGCGGTGTAGATATTTCCATGTTTATACAGATAGCGTTGTACATATTTCCATGTTTATACAGATAGCGGTGTAGATATTTCAATGTTTATACTGATAGCGGTGGAGATATTTCCATGTTAATACAGATAGCGATGTAGATATTTCCATGTTTATAGTGATTGCGGTGTAGATATTTCCATGTTTATAGAGATTGCAGTGTAGATATTTCCATATTTATAGAGATAGCGTTGTATGTATTTCCATGTTTATAGAGATAGCGGAGTAGATATTTCCGTGGTTACACAGATGGCTGGGTAGGTATTTCCACGGGTATACAGACGGCACTGTAGATATTTCCATGTTTACAGATATGGTGGTATAGATATTTCCATGTTTATACAGATGACTCTGTAGATATTTGCATGTTTATACAGATGGTGGTGTAGATATTTCCATGTTCACAGAGATAACAGTGTAGATATTTCCATGTTTATACAGATAGCGAAGTAGATATTTCCATGTTGATACAGATAGCGGTGTATATATTTCCATGTTTACAGAGATAGCGGTGTAGATATTTCCATCTTTGCACAGATTGCGCTGTAGACATTTCGATCTTTACACAGATAGCTGTGTAGATATTTGCAAGTTTACACAGATATCTGTGTAGATACTTCCATGTTTACACAGATAGCGTTGTAGATATTTCCATGTTTATACAGATAGCGGTGTAGATATTTCCATGTTTATACAGATATCGGTGTAGATATTTCCATGTTTATACTGATAGCGGTGGAGATATTTCCATATTTATACAGATAGCGATGTAGATATTTCCATGTTTATAGAGATGGCGGTGTAGATATTTCCATGTTTATAGAGATTGCAATGTAGATATTTCTATGTTTATAGAGATAGTGGTGTAGATATTTCCATGTGTATAGAGATGGCGGTGTAGGTATTTCCATGTGTATAGATATGGCGGTGTAGGTATTTCCATGTTTATAGAGATAGTGGTGAGGATATTTCCGTAGTTATACAGATAGCGTTGTAGGTATTTCCAGGTTTATAGTGATAGTGGTGAGGATATTTCCGTATTTATACAGATAGCGTTGTAGATATTTCCATGTTTATACAGATAGCCGTTTTGGTATTTCCATGTTTATACAGATAGCGGTGTAGATATTTCCATGTTTATACAGATAGCGGTGTAGATATTTCCATGTTTACACAGATAGGTGTGTAGATATTTCCATGTTTACACAGATAGCGTTGTAGATATTTCCATGTTTATACAGATAGCGGTGTAGATATTTCAATGTTTATACAGATAACGGTGTTGGTATTTCCATGTTTATACAGATAGCGGTGTAGATATTTCCATGTTTATACAGAAGGCGGTGTAGATATTTCCAAGTTTATAAAGATAGCGGTGTAGTTATTTCCATGTTTATACAGATAGCGGTGTACATATTTCCATGTTTCTTCAGATGGCTGTGTAGATATTTCCATGTGTATACAGATGGCAGGGTAGATATTTCCATGTTTATACAGATGGAGGTGTAGATATTTCCAAGTTTATACAGATGACTGTGTAGATATCTTCATGTTTTTACAGAGGGCGGTGTAGATATTTCCATGTTTATACAGATAACGGTGTCGCTATTTCTATGTTTATACAGATAGCAGTGTAGCTATTTCCATGTTTATAGAGATAGCTGTGTAGATATTTCCATGTTTATACAGATAGCGGTGTAGATATTTCCATGTTTATACAGATAGCGTTGTACATATTTCCATGTTTATACAGATAGCGGTGTAGATATTTCAGTGTTTATACTGATAGCGGTGGAGCTATTTCCATGTTAATACAGATAGCGATGTAGATATTTCCAAGTTTATAGTGATGGCGGTGTAGATATTTCCATGTTTGTAGAGATTGCAGTGTAGATATTTCCATATTTATAGAGATAGCGTTCTACGTATATCCATGTTTATAGAGATAGCGGAGTAGATATTTCCGTGGTTACACAGATGGCTGGGTAGGTATTTCCACGGGTATACAGATGGCACTGTAGATATTTCCATGTTTATAGATATGGTGGTGTAGATATTTCCATGTTTATACAGATGACTCTGTAGATATTTGCATGTTTATACAGATGGTGGTGTAGATATTTCCATGTTTATAGAGATAACAGTGTAGATATTTCCATGTTTATAAAGATAGCGAAGTAGATATTTCCATGTTGATACAGATAGCGGTGTAGATATTTCCATGTTTACAGAGATAGCGGTGTAGATATTTCCATCTTTGCACAGATTGCGCTGTAGACATTTCGATCTTTACACAGATAGCTGTGTAGATATTTGCAAGTTTACACAGATATCTGTGTAGATACTTCCATGTTTACACAGATAGCGTTGTAGATATTTCCATGTTTATACAGATAGCGGTGTAGATATTTCCATATTTATACAGATATCGGTGTAGATATTTCCATGTTTATACAGATAGCGGTGGAGATATTTTCATGTTTATACAGATATCGGTGTAGATATTTCCATGTTTATACTGATAGCGGTGGAGATATTTCCATATTTATACAGATAGCGATGTAGATATTTCCATGTTTATAGAGATGGCGGTGTAGATATTTCCATGTTTATAGAGATTGCAATGTAGATATTTCTATGTTTATAGAGATAGTGGTGTAGATATTTCCATGTGTATAGAGATGGCGTTGTAGGTATTTCCATGTGTATAGATATGGCGGTGTAGGTATTTCCATGTTTATAGAGATAGTGGTGAGGATATTTCCGTATTTATACAGATAGCGTTGTAGGTATTTCCAGGTTTATAGTGATAGTGGTGAGGATATTTCCGTATTTATACAGATAGCGTTGTAGATATTTCCATGTTTATACAGATAGCCGTTTTGGTATTTCCATGTTTATACAGATAGCGGTGTAGATATTTCCATGTTTATACAGATAGTGGTGTAGATATTTCCATGTTTACACAGATAGGTGTGTAGATATTTCCATGTTTACACAGATAGCGTTGTAGATATTTCCATCTTTATACAGATAGCGGTGTAGATATTTCAATGTTTATACAGATAACGGTGTTGGTATTTCCATGTTTATACAGACAGCGGTGTAGATATTTCCATGTTTACACAGAAGGCGGTGTAGATATTTCCAAGTTTATAAAGATAGCGGTGTAGTTATTTCCATGTTTATACAGATAGCGGTGTACATATTTCCTTGTTTCTTCAGATGGCTGTGTAGATATTTCCATGTGTATACAGATGGCAGTGTAGATATTTCCATGTTTATACAGATGGAGGTGTAGATATTTCCAAGTTTATACAGATGACTGTGTAGATATCTTCATGTTTTTACAGAGGGCGGTGTAGATATTTCCATGTTTATACAGATAACGGTGTCGCTATTTCTATGTTTATACAGATAACAGTGTAGCTATTTCCATGTTTATAGAGATAGCTGTGTAGGTATTTCCATGTTTATACAGATAGCGGTGTAGATATTTCCATGTTTATACAGATAGCGTTGTACATATTTCCATGTTTATACAGATAGCGGTGTAGATATTTCAGTGTTTATACTGATAGCGGTGGAGCTATTTCCATGTTAATACAGATAGCGATGTAGATATTTCCATGTTTATAGTGATGGCGGTGTAGATATTTCCATGTTTATAGAGATTGCAGTGTAGATATTTCCATATTTATAGAGATAGCGTTGTACGTATTTCCATGTTTATAGAGATAGCGGAGTAGATATTTCCGTGGTTACACAGATGGCTGGGTAGCTATTTCCACGGGTATACAGATGGCACTGTAGATATTTCCATGTTTATAGATATGGTGGTGTAGATATTTCCATGTTTATACAGATGACTCCGTAGATATTTGCATGTTTATACAGATGGTGGTGTAGATATTTCCATGTTTATCGAGATAACAGTGTAGATATTTCCATGTTTATAAAGATAGCGAAGTAGATATTTCCATGTTGATACAGATAGCGGTGTAGATATTTCCATGTTTACAGAGATAGCGGTGTAGATATTTCCATCTTTGCACAGATTGCGCTGTAGACATTTCGATCTTTACACAGATAGCTGTGTAGATATTTGCAAGTTTAAACAGATATCTGTGTAGATAATTCCATGTTTACACAGATAGCGTTGTAGATATTTCCATATTTATACAGATAGCGATGTAGATATTTCCATGTTTATAGAGATGGCGGTGTAGATATTTCCATGTTTATAGAGATTGCAATGTAGATATTTCTATGTTTATAGAGATAGTGGTGTAGATATTTCCATGTGTACAGAGATGGCGGTGTAGGTATTTCCATGTGTATAGATATGGCGGTGTGGGTATTTCCATGTTTATAGTGATAGTGGTGAGGATATTTCCGTATTTATACAGATAGCGTTGTAGATATTTCCATGTTTATACAGATAGCCGTTTTGGTATTTCCATGTTTATACAGATAGCGGTGTAGATATTTCCATGTTTATACAGATAGCGGTGTAGATATTTCCATGTTTACACAGATAGGTGTGTAAATATTTCCATGTTTACACAGATAGCGTTGTAGATATTTCCATGTTTATACAGATAGCGGTGTAGATATTTCAATGTTTATACAGATAACGGTGTTGGTATTTCCATGTTTATACAGACAGCGGTGTAGATATTTCCATGTTTATACAGAAGGCGGTGTAGATATTTCCAAGTTTATAAAGATAGCGGTGTAGTTATTTCCATGTTTATACAGATAGCGGTGTACATACTTCCATGTTTCTTCAGATGGCTGTGTAGATATTTCCATGTGTATACAGATGGCAGTTTAGATATTTCCATGTTTATACAGATGGAGGTGTAGATATTTCCAAGTTTATACAGATGACTGTGTAGATATCTTCATGTTTTTACAGAGGGCGGTGTAGATATTTCCATGTTTATACAGATAACGGTGTCGCTATTTCTATGTTTATACAGATAGCAGTGTAGCTATTTCCATGTTTATAGAGATAGCTGTGTAGATATTTCCATGTTTATACAGATAGCGGTGTAGATATTTCCATGTTTATACAGAGAGCGTTGTACATATTTCCATGTTTATACAGATAGCGGTGTAGATATTTTAGTGTTTATACTGATAGCGGTGGAGGTATTTCCATGTTAATACAGATAGCGATGTAGATATTTCCATGTTTGTAGTGATTGCGGTGTAGATATTTCCATGTTAATAGAGATTGCAGTGTAGATATTTCCATATTTATAGAGATAGCGTTGTACGTATTTCCATGTTTATAGAGATAGCGGAGTAGATATTTCCGTGGTTACACAGATGGCTGGGTAGGTATTTCCACAGGTATACAGATGGCACTGTAGATATTTCCATGTTTATAGATATGGTGGTGTAGATATTTCCATGTTTATACAGATGACTCTGTAGATATTTGCATGTTTATACAGATGGTGGTGTAGATATTTCCATGTTTATAGAGATAACAGTGTAGATATTTCCATGTTTATACAGATAGCAAAGTAGATATTTCCATGTTGATACAGATAGCGGTGTAGATATTTCCATGTTTACAGAGATAGCGGTGTAGATATTTCCATCTTTGCACAGATTGCGCTGTAGACATTTCGATCTTTACACAGATAGCTGTGTAGATATTTGCAAGTTTATACAGATATCGGTGTAGATATTTCCATGTTTATACTGATAGCGGTGGAGATATTTCCATGTTTATACAGATAGCGGTGTAGATATTTCCATGTTTATACAGATATCGGTGTAGATATTTCCATGTTTATACTGATAGCGGTGGAGATATTTCCATATTTATACAGATAGCGATGTAGATATTTCCATGTTTATAGAGATGGCGGTGTAGATATTTCCATGTTTATAGAGATTGCAATGTAGATATTTCTATGTTTATAGAGATAGTGGTGTAGATATTTCCATGTGTATAGAGATGGCGGTGTAGGTATTTCCATGTGTATAGATATGGCGGTGTAGGTATTTCCATGTTTATAGAGATAGTGGTGAGGATATTTCCGTATTTATACAGATAGCGTTGTAGGTATTTCCAGGTTTATACTGATAGTGGTGAGGATATTTCCGTATTTATACAGATAGCGTTGTAGATATTTCCATGTTTATACAGATAGCCGTTTTGGTATTTCCATGTTTATACAGATAGCGGTGTAGATATTTCCATGTTTATACAGATAGCGGTGTAGATATTTCCATGTTTACACAGATAGGTGTGTAGATATTTCCATGTTTACACAGATAGCGTTGTAGATATTTCCATCTTTACACAGATAGCGGTGTAGATATTTCAATGTTTATACAGATAACGGTGTTGGTATTTCCATGTTTATACAGACAGCGGTGTAGATATTTCCATGTTTATACAGAAGGCGGTGTAGATATTTCCAAGTTTATAAAGATAGCGGTGTAGTTATTTCCATGTTTATACAGATAGCGGTGTACATATTTCCATGTTTCTTCAGATGGCTGTGTAGATATTTCCATGTGTATACAGATGGCAGGGTAGATATTTCCATGTTTATACAGATGGAGGTGTAGATATTTCCAAGTTTATACACATGACTGTGTAGATATCTTCATGTTTTTACAGAGGGCGGTGTAGATATTTCCATGTTTATACAGATAACGGTGTCGCTATTTCTATGTTTATACAGATAGCAGTGTAGCTATTTCCATGTTTATAGAGATAGCTGTGTAGATATTTCCATGTTTATACAGATAGCGGTGTAGATATTTCCATGTTTATACAGATAGCGTTGTACATATTTCCATGTTTATACAGATAGCGGTGTAGATATTTCAGTGTTTATACTGATAGCGGTGGAGCTATTTCCATGTTAATACAGATAGCGATGTAGATATTTCCAAGTTTATAGTGATGGCGGTGTAGATATTTCCATGTTTGTAGAGATTGCAGTGTAGATATTTCCATATTTATAGAGATAGCGTTGTACGTATTTCCATGTTTATAGAGATAGCGGAGTAGATATTTCCGTGGTTACACAGATGGCTGGGTAGGTATTTCCACGGGTATACAGATGGCACTGTAGATATTTCCATGTTTATAGATATGGTGGTGTAGATATTTCCATGTTTATACAGATGACTCTGTAGATATTTGCATGTTTATACAGATGGTGGTGTAGATATTTCCATGTTTATAGAGATAACAGTGTAGATATTTCCATCTTTATACAGATAGCGAAGTAGATATTTCCATGTTGATACAGATAGCGGTGTAGATATTTCCATGTTTACAGAGATAGCGGTGTAGATATTTCCATCTTTGCACAGATTGCGCTGTGGACATTTCGATCTTTACACAGATAGCTGTGTAGATATTTGCAAGTTTACACAGATATCTGTGTAGATACTTCCATGTTTACACAGATAGCGTTGTAGATATTTCCATGTTTATACAGATAGCGGTGTAGATATTTCCATGTTTATACAGATATCGGTGTAGATATTTCCATGTTTATACTGATAGCGGTGGAGATATTTCCATATTTATACAGATAGCGATGTAGATATTTCCATGTTTATAGAGATGGCGGTGTAGATATTTCCATGTTTATAGAGATTGCAATGTAGATATTTCTATGTTTATAGAGATAGTGGTGTAGATATTTCCATGTGTACAGAGATGGCGGTGTAGGTATTTCCATGTGTATAGATATGGCGGTGTAGGTATTTCCATGTTTATAGAGATAGTGGTGAGGATATTTCCGTATTTATACAGATAGCGTTGTAGGTATTTCCAGGTTTATAGTGATAGTGGTGAGGATATTTCCGTATTTATACAGATAGCGTTGTAGATATTTCCATGTTTATACAGATAGCCGTTTTGGTATTTCCATGTTTATAAAGATAGCGGTGTAGATATTTCCATGTTTATACAGATAGCGGTGTAGATATTTCCATGTTTACACAGATAGGTGTGTAGATATTTCCATGTTTACACAGATAGCGTTGTAGATATTTCCATCTTTATACAGATAGCGGTGTAGATATTTCAATGTTTATACAGATAACGGTGTTGGTATTTCCATGTTTATACAGATAGCGGTGTAGATATTTCCATGTTTATACAGAAGGCGGTGTAGATATTTCCAAGTTTATAAAGATAGCGGTGTAGTTATTTCCATGTTTATACAGAAAGCGGTGTACATACTTCCATGTTTCTTCAGATGGCTGTGTAGATATTTCCATGTGTATACAGATGGCAGTGTAGATATTTCCATGTTTATACAGATGGAGGTGTAGATATTTCCAAGTTTATACAGATGACTGTGTAGATATCTTCATGTTTTTACAGAGGGCGGTGTAGATATTTCCATGTTTATACAGATAACGGTGTCGCTATTTCTATGTTTATACAGATAGCAGTGTAGCTATTTCCATGTTTATAGAGATAGCTGTGTAGATATTTCCATGTTTATACAGATAGCGGTGTAGATATTTCCATGTTTATACAGATAGCGTTGTACATATTTCCATGTTTATACAGATAGCGGTGTAGATATTTTAGTGTTTATACTGATAGCGGTGGAGGTATTTCCATGTTAATACAGATAGCGATGTAGATATTTCCATGTTTGTAGTGATTGCGGTGTAGATATTTCCATGTTAATAGAGATTGCAGTGTAGATATTTCCATATTTATAGAGATAGCGTTGTACGTATTTCCATGTTTATAGAGATAGCGGAGTAGATATTTCCGTGGTTACACAGATGGCTGGGTAGCTATTTCCACGGGTATACAGATGGCACTGTAGATATTTCCATGTTTATAGATATGGTGGTGTAGATATTTCCATGTTTATACAGATGACTCTGTAGATATTTGCATGTTTATACAGATGGTGGTGTAGATATTTCCATGTTTATAGAGATAACAGTGTAGATATTTCCATGTTTATAAAGATAGCGAAGTAGATATTTCCATGTTGATACAGATAGCGGTGTAGATATTTCCATGTTTACAGAGATAGCGGTGTAGATATTTCCATCTTTGCACAGATTGCGCTGTAGACATTTCGATCTTTACACAGATAGCTGTGTAGATATTTGCAAGTTTACACAGATATCTGTGTAGATAATTCCATGTTTACACAGATAGCGTTGTAGATATTTCCATGTTTATACAGATAGAGGTGTAGATATTTCCATGTTTATACAGATATCGGTGTAGATATTTCAATGTTTATACTGATAGCGGTGGAGATATTTCCATATTTATACAGATAGCGATGTAGATATTTCCATGTTTATAGAGATGGCGGTGTAGATATTTCCATGTTTATAGAGATTGCAATGTAGATATTTCTATGTTTATAGAGATAGTGGTGTAGATATTTCCATGTGTACAGAGATGGCGGTGTAGGTATTTCCATGTGTATAGATATGGCGGTGTAGGTATTTCCATGTTTATAGAGATAGTGGTGAGGATATTTCCGTATTTATACAGATAGCGTTGTAGGTATTTCCAGGTTTATAGTGATAGTGGTGAGGATATTTCCGTATTTATACAGATAGCGTTGTAGATATTTCCATGTTTATACAGATAGCCGTTTTGGTATTTCCATGTTTATAAAGATAGCGGTGTAGATATTTCCATGTTTATACAGATAGCGGTGTAGATATTTCCATGTTTACACAGATAGGTGTGTAGATATTTCCATGTTTACACAGATAGCGTTGTAGATATTTCCATCTTTATACAGATAGCGGTGTAGATATTTCAATGTTTATACAGATAACGGTGTTGGTATTTCCATGTTTATACAGATAGCGGTGTAGATATTTCCATGTTTATACAGAAGGCGGTGTAGATATTTCCAAGTTTATAAAGATAGCGGTGTAGTTATTTCCATGTTTATACAGATAGCGGTGTACATACTTCCATGTTTCTTCAGATGGCTGTGTAGATATTTCCATGTGTATAGAGATGGCAGTGTAGATATTTCCATGTTTATACAGATGGAGGTGTGGATATTTCCAAGTTTATACAGATGACTGTGTAGATATCTTCATGTTTTTACAGAGGGCGGTGTAGATATTTCCATGTTTATACAGATAACGGTGTCGCTATTTCTATGTTTATACAGATAGCAGTGTAGCTATTTCCATGTTTATAGAGATAGCTGTGTAGATATTTCCATGTTTATACAGATAGCGGTGTAGATATTTCCATGTTTATACAGATAGCGTTGTACATATTTCCATGTTTATACAGATAGCGGTGTAGATATTTCTGTGTTTATACTGATAGCGGTGGAGCTATTTCCATGTTAATACAGATAGCGATGTAGATATTTCCATGTTTGTAGTGATTGCGGTGTAGATATTTCCATGTTTATAGAGATTGCAGTGTAGATATTTCCATATTTATAGAGATAGCGTTGTACGTATTTCCATGTTTATAGAGATAGCGGAGTAGATATTTCCGTGGTTACACAGATGGCTGGGTAGGTATTTCCACGGGTATACAGATGGCACTGTAGATATTTCCATGTTTATAGATATGGTGGTGTAGATATTTCCATGTTTATACAGATGACTCTGTAGACATTTGCATGTTTATACAGATGGTGGTGTAGATATTTCCATGTTTATAGAGATAACAGTGTAGATATTTCCATGTTTATACAGATAGCGAAGAAGATATTTCCATGTTGATACAGATAGCGGTGTACATATTTCCATGTTTACAGAGATAGCGGTGTAGATATTTCCATCTTTGCACAGATTGCGCTGTAGACATTTCGATCTTTACACAGATAGCTGTGTAGATATTTGCAAGTTTACACAGATATCTGTGTAGATACTTCCATGTTTACACAGATAGCATTGTAGATATTTCCATGTTTATACAGATAGCGGTGTAGATATTTCCATGTTTATACAGATATCGGTGTAGATATTTCCATGTTTATACTGATAGCGGTGGAGTTATTTCCATATTTATACAGATAGCGATGTAGATATTTCCATGTTTATAGAGATGGCGGTGTAGATATTTCCATGTTTATAGAGATTGCAATGTAGATATTTCTATGTTTATAGAGATAGTGGTGTAGATATTTCCATGTGTATAGAGATGGCATTGTAGGTATTTCCATGTGTATAGATATGGCGGTGTAGGTATTTCCATGTTTATAGAGATAGTGGTGAGGATATTTCCGTATTTATAAAAATAGCGTTGTAGGTATTTCCAGGTTTATAGTGATAGTGGTGAGGATATTTCCGTATTTATACAGATAGCGTTATAGATATTTTCATGTTTATACAGATAGCCGTTTTGGTATTTCCATGTTTATACAGATAGTGGTGTAGATATTTCCATGTTTATACAGATAGCGGTGTAGATATTTCCATGTTTACACAGATAGGTGTGTAGATATTTCCATGTTTACACAGATAGCGTTGTAGATATTTCCATCTTTATACAGATAGCGGTGTAGATATTTCAATGTTTATACAGATAACGGTGTTGGTATTTCCATGTTTATACAGATAGCGGTGTAGATATTTCCATGTTTATACAGAAGGCGGTGTAGATATTTCCAAGTTTATAAAGATAGCGGTGTAGTTATTTCCATGTTTATACAGATAGCGGTGTACATACTTCCATGTTTCTTCAGATGGCTGTGTAGATATTTCCATGTGTATACAGATGGCAGTGTAGATATTTCCATGTTTATATAGATGGAGGTGTGGATATTTCCAAGTTTATACAGATGACTGTGTAGATATCTTCATGTTTTTACAGAGGGCGGTGTAGATATTTCCATGTTTATACAGATAACGGTGTCGCTATTTCTATGTTTATACAGATAGCAGTGTAGCTATTTCCATGTTTATAGAGATATCTGTGTAGATATTTCCATGTTTATACAGATAGCGGTGTAGATATTTCCATGTTTATACAGATAGCGTTGTACATATTTCCATGTTTATACAGATAGCAGTGTAGATATTTCAGTGTTTATACTGATAGCGGTGGAGCCATTTCCATGTTAATACAGATAGCGATGTAGATATTTCCATGTTTATAGTGATGGCGGTGTAGATATTTCCATGTTTATAGAGATTGCAGTGTAGATATTTCCATATTTATAGAGAGAGCGTTGTACGTATTTCCATGTTTATAGAGATAGCGGAGTAGATATTTCCGTGGTTACACAGATGGCTGGGTAGCTATTTCCACGGGTATACAGATGGCACTGTAGATATTTCCATGTTTATAGATATGGTGGTGTAGATATTTCCATGTTTATACAGATGACTCCGTAGATATTTGCATGTTTATACAGATGGTGGTGTAGATATTTCCATGTTTATCGAGATAACAGTGTAGATATTTCCATGTTTATAAAGATAGCGAAGTAGATATTTCCATGTTGATACAGATAGCGGTGTAGATATTTCCATGTTTACAGAGATAGCGGTGTAGATATTTCCATCTTTGCACAGATTGCGCTGTAGACATTTCGATCTTTACACAGATAGCTGTGTAGATATTTGCAAGTTTACACAGATATCTGTGTAGATAATTCCATGTTTACACAGATAGCGTTGTAGATATTTCCATGTTTATACAGATAGCGGTGTAGATATTTCCATGTTTATACAGATATCGGTGTAGATATTTCAATGTTTATACTGATAGCGGTGGAGATATTTCCATATTTATACAGATAGCGATGTAGATATTTCCATGTTTATAGAGATGGCGGTGTAGATATTTCCATGTTTATAGAGATTGCAATGTAGATATTTCTATGTTTATAGAGATAGTGGTGTAGATATTTCCATGTGTACAGAGATGGCGGTGTAGGTATTTCCATGTGTATAGATATGGCGGTGTAGGTATTTCCATGTTTATAGAGATAGTGGTGAGGATATTTACGTATTTATACAGATAGCGTTGTAGGTATTTCCAGGTTTATAGTGATAGTGGTGAGGATATTTCCGTATTTATACAGATAGCGTTGTAGATATTTCCATGTTTATACAGATAGCCGTTTTGGTATTTCCATGTTTATAAAGATAGCGGTGTAGATATTTCCATGTTTATACAGATAGCGGTGTAGATATTTCCATGTTTACACAGATAGGTGTGTAGATATATCCATGTTTACACAGATAGCGTTGTAGATATTTCCATCTTTATACAGATAGCGGTGTAGATATTTCAATGTTTATACAGATAACGGTGTTGGTATTTCCATGTTTATACAGATAGCGGTGTAGATATTTCCATGTTTATACAGAAGGCGGTGTAGATATTTCCAAGTTTATAAAGATAGCGGTGTAGTTATTTCCATGTTTATACAGATAGCGTTGTACATACTTCCATGTTGCTTCAGATGGCTGTGTAGATATTTCCATGTGTATACAGATGGCAGTGTAGATATTTCCATGTTTACACAGATGGAGGTGTGGATATTTCCAAGTTTATACAGATGACTGTGTAGATATCTTCATGTTTTTACAGAGGGCGGTGTAGATATTTCCATGTTTATACAGATAACGGTGTTGCTGTTTCTATGTTTATACAGATAGCAGTGTAGCTATTTCCATGTTTATAGAGATAGCTGTGTAGATATTTCCATGTTTATACAGATAGCGGTGTAGATATTTCCATGTTTATACAGATAGCGTTGTACATATTTCCATGTTTATACAGATAGCGGTGTAGATATTTCAGTGTTTATACTGATGGCGGTGGAGCTATTTCCATGTTAATACAGATAGCGATGTAGATATTTCCATGTTTGTAGTGATTGCGGTGTAGATATTTCCATGTTTATAGAGATTGCAGTGTAGATATTTCCATATTTATAGAGATAGCGTTGTACGTATTTCCATGTTTATAGAGATAGCGGAGTAGATATTTCCGTGGTTACACAGATGGCTGGGTAGGTATTTCCACGGGTATACAGATGGCACTGTAGATATTTCCATGTTTATAGATATGGTGGTGTAGATATTTCCATGTTTATACAGATGACTCTGTAGACATTTGCATGTTTATACAGATGGTGGTGTAGATATTTCCATGTTTATAGAGATAACAGTGTAGATATTTCCATGTTTATACAGATAGCGAAGTAGATATTTCCATGTTGATACAGATAGCGGTGTAGATATTTCCATGTTTACAGAGATAGCGGTGTAGATATTTCCATCTTTGCACAGATTGCGCTGTAGACATTTCGATCTTTACACAGATAGCTGTGTAGATATTTGCAAGTTTACACAGATATCTGTGTAGATACTTCCATGTTTACACAGATAGCATTGTAGATATTTCCATGTTTATACAGATAGCGGTGTAGATATTTCCATGTTTATACAGATATCGGTGTAGATATTTCCATGTTTATACTGATAGCGGTGGAGATATTTCCATATTTATACAGATAGCGATGTAGATATTTCCATGTTTATAGAGATGGCGGTGTAGATATTTCCATGTTTATAGAGATTGCAATGTAGATATTTCTATGTTTATAGAGATAGTGGTGTAGATATTTCCATGTGTATAGAGATGGCATTGTAGGTATTTCCATGTGTATAGATATGGCGGTGTAGGTATTTCCATGTTTATAGAGATAGTGGTGAGGATATTTCCGTATTTATACAGATAGCGTTGTAGGTATTTCCAGGTTTATAGTGATAGTGGTGAGGTTATTTCCGTATTTATACAGATAGCGTTATAGATATTTCCATGTTTATACAGATAGCCGTTTTGGTATTTCCATGTTTATACAGATAGCGGTGTAGATATTTCCATGTTTATACAGATAGCGGTGTAGATATTTCTATGTTTACACAGATAGGTGTGTAGATATTTCCATGTTTACACAGATAGCGTTGTAGATATTTCCATCTTTATACAGATAGCGGTGTAGATATTTCAATGTTTATACAGATAACGGTGTTAGTATTTCCATGTTTATACAGATAGCGGTGTAGATATTTCCATGTTTATACAGAAGGCGGTGTAGATATTTCCAAGTTTATAAAGATAGCGGTGTAGTTATTTCCATGTTTATACAGATAGCGGTGTACATATTTCCATGTTTCTTCAGATGGCTGTGTAGATATTTCCATGTGTATACAGATGGCAGTGTAGATATTTCCATGTTTATACAGATGGAGGTGTAGATATTTCCAAGTTTATACAGATGACTGTGTAGATATCTTCATGTTTTTACAGAGGGCGGTGTAGATATTTCCATGTTTATACAGATAACGGTGTCGCTATTTCTATGTTTATACAGATAGCAGTGTAGCTATTTCCATGTTTATAGAGATAGCTGTGTAGATATTTCCATGTTTATACAGATAGCAGTGTAGATATTTCCATGTTTATACAGATAGCGTACATATTTCCATGTTTATACAGATAGCAGTGTAGATATTTCAGTGTTTATACTGATAGCGGTGGAGCCATTTCCATGTTAATACAGATAGCGATGTAGATATTTCCATGTTTATAGTGATGGCGGTGTAGATATTTCCATGTTTATAGAGATTGCAGTGTAGATATTTCCATATTTATAGAGAGAGCGTTGTACGTATTTCCATGTTTATAGAGATAGCGGAGTAGATATTTCCGTGGTTACACAGATGGCTGGGTAGCTATTTCCACGGGTATACAGATGGCACTGTAGATATTTCCATGTTTATAGATATGGTGGTGTAGATATTTCCATGTTTATACAGATGACTCTGTAGATATTTGCATGTTTATACAGATGGTGGTGTAGATATTTCCATGTTTATAGAGATAACCGTGTAGATATTTCCATGTTTATAAAGATAGCGAAGTAGATATTTCCATGTTGATACAGAGAGCGGTGTAGATATTTCCATGTTTACAGAGATAGCGGTGTAGATATTTCCATCTTTGCACAGATTGCGCTGTAGACACTTCGATCTTTACACAGATAGCTGTGTAGATATTTGCAAGTTTACACAGATATCTGTGTAGATACTTCCATGTTTACACAGATAGCGTTGTAGATATTTCCATGTTTATACAGATAGCGGTGTAGATATTTCCATGTTTATACAGATATCGGTGTAGATATTTCCATGTTTATACTGATAGCGGTGTAGATATTTCCATGTTTATACAGATATCGGTGTAGATATTTCCATGTTTATACTGATAGCGGTGGAGATATTTCCATATTTATACAGATAGCGATGTAGATATTTCCATGTTTATAGAGATGGCGGTGTAGATATTTCCATGTTTATAGAGATTGCAATGTAGATATTTCTATGTTTATAGAGATAGTGGTGTAGATATTTCCATGTGTACAGAGATGGCGGTGTAGGTATTTCCATGTGTATAGATATGGCGGTGTAGGTATTTCCATGTTTATAGAGATAGTGGTGAGGATATTTCCGTATTTATACAGGTAGCGTTGTAGGTATTTCCAGGTTTATAGTGATAGTGGTGAGGATATTTCCGTATTTATACAGATAGCGTTGTAGATATTTCCATGTTTATACAGATAGCCGTTTTGGTATTTCCATGTTTATACAGATAGCGGTGTAGATATTTCCATGTTTATACAGATAGCGGTGTAGATATTTCCATGTTTACACAGATAGGTGTGTAGATATTTCCATGTTTACACAGATAGCGTTGTAGATATTTCCATCTTTATACAGATAGCGGTGTAGATATTTCAATGTTTATACAGATAACGGTGTTGGTATTTCCATGTTTATACAGATAGCGGTGTAGATATTTCCATGTTTATACAGAAGGCGGTGTAGATATTTCCTAGTTTATAAAGATAGCGGTGTAGTTATTTCCATGTTTATACAGATAGCGTTGTACATACTTCCATGTTTCTTCAGATGGCTGTGTAGATATTTCCATGTGTATACAGATGGCAGTGTAGATATTTCCATGTTTACACAGATGGAGGTGTGGATATTTCCAAGTTTATACAGATGACTGTGTAGATATCTTCATGTTTTTACAGAGGGCGGTGTAGATATTTCCATGTTTATACAGATAACGGTGTCGCTATTTCTATGTTTATACAGATAGCAGTGTAGCTATTTCCATGTTTATAGAGATAGCTGTGTAGATATTTCCATGTTTATACAGATAGCGGTGTAGATATTTCCATGTTTATACAGATAGCGTTGTACATATTTCCATGTTTATACAGATAGCGGTGTAGATATTTCAGTGTTTATACTGATGGCGGTGGAGCTATTTCCATGTTAATACAGATAGCGATGTAGATATTTCCATGTTTGTAGTGATTGCGGTGTAGATATTTCCATGTTTATAGAGATTGCAGTGTAGATATTTCCATATTTATAGAGATAGCGTTGTACGTATTTCCATGTTTATAGAGATAGCGGAGTAGATATTTCCGTGGTTACACAGATGGCTGGGTAGGTATTTCCACGGGTATACAGATGGCACTGTAGATATTTCCATGTTTATAGATATGGTGGTGTAGATATTTCCATGTTTATACAGATGACTCTGTAGACATTTGCATGTTTATACAGATGGTGGTGTAGATATTTCCATGTTTATAGAGATAACAGTGTAGATATTTCCATGTTTATACAGATAGCGAAGTAGATATTTCCATGTTGATACAGATAGCGGTGTAGATATTTACATGTTTACAGAGATAGCGGTGTAGATATTTCCATCTTTGCACAGATTGCGCTGTAGACATTTCGATCTTTACACAGATAGCTGTGTAGATATTTGCAAGTTTACACAGATATCTTTGTAGATACTTCCATGTTTACACAGATAGCATTGTAGATATTTCCATGTTTATACAGATAGCGGTGTAGATATTTCCATGTTTATACAGATATCGGTGTAGATATTTCCATGTTTATACTGATAGCGGTGGAGATATTTCCATATTTATACAGATAGCGATGTAGATATTTCCATGTTTATAGAGATGGCGGTGTAGATATTTCCATGTTTATAGAGATTGCAATGTAGATATTTCTATGTTTATAGAGATAGTGGTGTAGATATTTCCATGTGTATAGAGATGGCATTGTAGGTATTTAGATGTGTATAGATATGGCGGTGTAGGTATTTCCATGTTTATAGAGATAGTGGTGAGGATATTTCCGTATTTATACAGATAGCGTTGTAGGTATTTCCAGGTTTATAGTGATAGTGGTGAGGATATTTCCGTATTTATACAGATAGCGTTATAGATATTTCCATGTTTATACAGATAGCCGTTTTGGTATTTCCATGTTTATACAGATAGCGGTGTAGATATTTCCATGTTTATACAGATAGCGGTGTAGATATTTCCATGTTTACACAGATAGGTGTGTAGATATTTCCATGTTTACACAGATAGCGTTGTAGATATTTCCATCTTTATACAGATAGCGGTGTAGTTATTTCAATGTTTATACAGATAACGGTGTTAGTATTTCCATGTTTATACAGATAGCGGTGTAGATATTTCCATGTTTATACAGAAGGCGGTGTAGATATTTCCAAGTTTATAAAGATAGCGGTGTAGTTATTTCCATGTTTATACAGATAGCGGTGTACATATTTCCATGTTTCTTCAGATGGCTGTGTAGATATTTCCATGTGTATACAGATGGCAGTGTAGATATTTCCATGTTTATACAGATGGAGGTGTAGATATTTCCAAGTTTATACAGATGACTGTGTAGATATCTTCATGTTTTTACAGAGGGCGGTGTAGATATTTCCATGTTTATACAGATAACGGTGTCGCTATTTCTATGTTTATACAGATAGCAGTGTAGCTATTTCCATGTTTATAGAGATAGCTGTGTAGATATTTCCATGTTTATACAGATAGCAGTGTAGATATTTCCATGTTTATACAGATAGCGTACATATTTCCATGTTTATACAGATAGCAGTGTAGATATTTCAGTGTTTATACTGATAGCGGTGGAGCCATTTCCATGTTAATACAGATAGCGATGTAGATATTTCCATGTTTATAGTGATGGCGGTGTAGATATTTCCATGTTTATAGAGATTGCAGTGTAGATATTTCCATATTTATAGAGAGAGCGTTGTACGTATTTCCATGTTTATAGAGATAGCGGAGAAGATATTTCCGTGGTTACACAGATGGCTGGGTAGCTATTTCCACGGGTATACAGATGGCACTGTAGATATTTCCATGTTTATAGATATGGTGGTGTAGATATTTCCATGTTTATACAGATGACTCTGTAGATATTTGCATGTTTATACAGATGGTGGTGTAGATATTTCCATGTTTATAGAGATAACCGTGTAGATATTTCCATGTTTATAAAGATAGCGAAGTAGATATTTCCATGTTGATACAGATAGCGGTGTAGATATTTCCATGTTTACAGAGATAGCGGTGTAGATATTTCCATCTTTGCACAGATTGCGCTGTAGACACTTCGATCTTTACACAGATAGCTGTGTAGATATTTGCAAGTTTACACAGATATCTGTGTAGATACTTCCATGTTTACACAGATAGCGTTGTAGATATTTCCATGTTTATACAGATAGCGGTGTAGATATTTCCATGTTTATACAGATATCGGTGTAGATATTTCCATGTTTATACTGATAGCGGTGTAGATATTTCCATGTTTATACAGATATCGGTGTAGATATTTCCATGTTTATACTGATAGCGGTGGAGATATTTCCATATTTATACAGATAGCGATGTAGATATTTCCATGTTTATAGAGATGGCGGTGTAGATATTTCCATGTTTATAGAGATTGCAATGTAGATATTTCTATGTTTATAGAGATAGTGGTGTAGATATTTCCATGTGTACAGAGATGGCGGTGTAGGTATTTCCATGTGTATAGATATGGCGGTGTAGGTATTTCCATGTTTATAGAGATAGTGGTGAGGATATTTCCGTATTTATACAGGTAGCGTTGTAGGTATTTCCAGGTTTATAGTGATAGTGGTGAGGATATTTCCGTATTTATACAGATAGCGTTGTAGATATTTCCATGTTTATACAGATAGCCGTTTTGGTATTTCCATGTTTATACAGATAGCGGTGTAGATATTTCCATGTTTATACAGATAGCGGTGTAGATATTTCCATGTTTACACAGATAGGTGTGTAGATATTTCCATGTTTACACAGATAGCGTTGTAGATATTTCCATCTTTATACAGATAGCGGTGTAGATATTTCAATGTTTATACAGATAACGGTGTTGGTATTTCCATGTTTATACAGATAGCGGTGTAGATATTTCCATGTTTATACAGAAGGCGGTGTAGATATTTCCTAGTTTATAAAGATAGCGGTGTAGTTATTTCCATGTTTATACAGATAGCGTTGTACATACTTCCATGTTTCTTCAGATGGCTGTGTAGATATTTCCATGTGTATACAGATGGCAGTGTAGATATTTCCATGTTTACACAGATGGAGGTGTGGATATTTCCAAGTTTATACAGATGACTGTGTAGATATCTTCATGTTTTTACAGAGGGCGGTGTAGATATTTCCATGTTTATACAGATAACGGTGTCGCTATTTCTATGTTTATACAGATAGCAGTGTAGCTATTTCCATGTTTATAGAGATAGCTGTGTAGATATTTCCATGTTTATACAGATAGCGGTGTAGATATTTCCATGTTTATACAGATAGCGTTGTACATATTTCCATGTTTATACAGATAGCGGTGTAGATATTTCAGTGTTTATACTGATGGCGGTGGAGCTATTTCCATGTTAATACAGATAGCGATGTAGATATTTCCATGTTTGTAGTGATTGCGGTGTAGATATTTCCATGTTTATAGAGATTGCAGTGTAGATATTTCCATATTTATAGAGATAGCGTTGTACGTATTTCCATGTTTATAGAGATAGCGGAGTAGATATTTCCGTGGTTACACAGATGGCTGGGTAGGTATTTCCACGGGTATACAGATGGCACTGTAGATATTTCCATGTTTATAGATATGGTGGTGTAGATATTTCCATGTTTATACAGATGACTCTGTAGACATTTGCATGTTTATACAGATGGTGGTGTAGATATTTCCATGTTTATAGAGATAACAGTGTAGATATTTCCATGTTTATACAGATAGCGAAGTAGATATTTCCATGTTGATACAGATAGCGGTGTAGATATTTCCATGTTTACAGAGATAGCGGTGTAGATATTTCCATCTTTGCACAGATTGCGCTGTAGACATTTCGATCTTTACACAGATAGCTGTGTAGATATTTGCAAGTTTACACAGATATCTGTGTAGATACTTCCATGTTTACACAGATAGCATTGTAGATATTTCCATGTTTATACAGATAGCGGTGTAGATATTTCCATGTTTATACAGATATCGGTGTAGATATTTCCATGTTTATACTGATAGCGGTGGAGATATTTCCATATTTATACAGATAGCGATGTAGATATTTCCATGTTTATAGAGATGGCGGTGTAGATATTTCCATGTTTATAGAGATTGCAATGTAGATATTTCTATATTTATAGAGATAGTGGTGTAGATATTTCCATGTGTATAGAGATGGCATTGTAGGTATTTCCATGTGTATAGATATGGCGGTGTAGGTATTTCCATGTTTATAGAGATAGTGGTGAGGATATTTCCGTATTTATACAGATAGCGTTGTAGGTATTTCCAGGTTTATAGTGATAGTGGTGAGGATATTTCCGTATTTATACAGATAGCGTTATAGATATTTCCATGTTTATACAGATAGCCGTTTTGGTATTTCCATGTTTATACAGATAGCGGTGTAGATATTTCCATGTTTATACAGATAGCGGTGTAGATATTTCCATGTTTACACAGATAGGTGTGTAGATATTTCCATGTTTACACAGATAGCGTTGTAGATATTTCCATCTTTATACAGATAGCGGTGTAGATATTTCAATGTTTATACAGATAACGGTGTTAGTATTTCCATGTTTATACAGATAGCGGTGTAGATATTTCCATGTTTATACAGAAGGCGGTGTAGATATTTCCAAGTTTATAAAGATAGCGGTGTAGTTATTTCCATGTTTATACAGATAGCGGTGTACATATTTCCATGTTTCTTCAGATGGCTGTGTAGATATTTCCATGTGTATACAGATGGCAGTGTAGATATTTCCATGTTTATACAGATGGAGGTGTAGATATTTCCAAGTTTATACAGATGACTGTGTAGATATCTTCATGTTTTTACAGAGGGCGGTGTAGATATTTCCATGTTTATACAGATAACGGTGTCGCTATTTCTATGTTTATACAGATAGCAGTGTAGCTATTTCCATGTTTATAGAGATAGCTGTGTAGATATTTCCATGTTTATACAGATAGCGGTGTAGATATTTCCATGTTTATACAGATAGCGTTGTACATATTTCCATGTTTATACAGATAGCAGTGTAGATATTTCAGTGTTTATACTGATAGCGGTGGAGCCATTTCCATGTTAATACAGATAGCGATGTAGATATTTCCATGTTTATAGTGATGGCGGTGTAGATATTTCCATGTTTATAGAGATTGCAGTGTAGATATTTCCATATTTATAGAGAGAGCGTTGTACGTATTTCCATGTTTATAGAGATAGCGGAGTAGATATTTCCGTGGTTACACAGATGGCTGGGTAGCTATTTCCATGGGTATACAGATGGCACTGTAGATATTTCCATGTTTATAGATATGGTGGTGTAGATATTTCCATGTTTATACAGATGACTCTGTAGATATTTGCATGTTTATACAGATGGTGGTGTAGATATTTCCATGTTTATAGAGATAACCGTGTAGATATTTCCATGTTTATAAAGATAGCGAAGTAGATATTTCCATGTTGATACAGATAGCAGTGTAGATATTTCCATGTTTACAGAGATAGCGGTGTAGATATTTCCATCTTTGCACAGATTGCGCTGTAGACACTTCGATCTTTACACAGATAGCTGTGTAGATATTTGCAAGTTTACACAGATATCTGTGTAGATACTTCCATGTTTACACAGATAGCGTTGTAGATATTTCCATGTTTATACAGATAGCGGTGTAGATATTTCCATGTTTATACAGATATCGGTGTAGATATTTCCATGTTTATACTGATAGGGGTGGAGATATTTCCATGTTTATACAGATATCGGTGTAGATATTTCCATGTTTATACAGATATCGGTGTAGATATTTCCATGTTTATACTGATAGCGGTGGAGATATTTCCATATTTATACAGATAGCGATGTAGATATTTCCATGTTTATAGAGATGGCGGTGTAGATATTTCCATGTTTATAGAGATTGCAATGTAGATATTTCTATGTTTATAGAGATAGTGGTGTAGATATTTCCATGTGTATAGAGATGGCGGTGTAGGTATTTCCATGTGTATAGATATGGCGGTGTAGGTATTTCCATGTTTATAGAGATAGTGGTGAGGATATTTCCGTATTTATACAGATAGCGTTGTAGGTATTTCCAGGTTTATACTGATAGTGGTGAGGATATTTCCGTATTTATACAGATAGCGTTGTAGATATTTCCATGTTTATACAGATAGCCGTTTTGGTATTTCCATGTTTATACAGATAGCGGTGTAGATATTTCCATGTTTATACAGATAGCGGTGTAGATATTTCCATGTTTACACAGATAGGTGTGTAGATATTTCCATGTTTACACAGATAGCGTTGTAGATATTTCCATGTTTATACAGATAGCGGTGTAGATATTTCAATGTTTATACAGATAACGGTGTTGGTATTTCCATGTTTATACAGACAGTGGTGTAGATATTTCCATGTTTATACAGAAGGCGGTGTAGATATTTCCAAGTTTATAAAGATAGCGGTGTAGTTATTTCCATGTTTATACAGATAGCGGTGTACATATTTCCATGTTTCTTCAGATGGCTGTGTAGATATTTCCATGTGTATACAGATGGCAGGGTAGATATTTCCATGTTTATACAGATGGAGGTGTAGATATTTCCAAGTTTATACACATGACTGTGTAGATATCTTCATGTTTTTACAGAGGGCGGTGTAGATATTTCCATGTTTATACAGATAACGGTGTCGCTATTTCTATGTTTATACAGATAGCAGTGTAGCTATTTCCATGTTTATAGAGATAGCTGTGTAGATATTTCCATGTTTATACAGATAGCGGTGTAGATATTTCCATGTTTATACAGATAGCGTTGTACATATTTCCATGTTTATACTGATAGCGGTGTAGATATTTCAGTGTTTATACTGATAGCGGTGGAGCTATTTCCATGTTAATACAGATAGCGATGTAGATATTTCCAAGTTTATAGTGATGGCGGTGTAGATATTTCCATGTTTGTAGAGATTGCAGTGTAGATATTTCCATATTTATAGAGATAGCGTTGTACGTATTTCCATGTTTATAGAGATAGCGGAGTAGATATTTCCATGGTTACACAGATGGCTGGGTAGCTATTTCCACGGGTATACAGATGGCACTGTAGATATTTCCATGTTTATAGATATGGTGGTGTAGATATTTCCATGTTTATACAGATGACTCTGTAGATATTTGCATGTTTATACAGATGGTGGTGTAGATATTTCCATGTTTATAGAGATAACAGTGTAGATATTTCCATCTTTATACAGATAGCGAAGTAGATATTTCCATGTTGATACAGATAGCGGTGTAGATATTTCCATGTTTACAGAGATAGCGGTGTAGATATTTCCATCTTTGCACAGATTGCGCTGTAGACATTTCGATCTTTACACAGATAGCTGTGTAGATATTTGCAAGTTTACACAGATATCTGTGTAGATACTTCCATGTTTACACAGATAGCGTTGTAGATATTTCCATGTTTATACAGATAGCGGTGTAGATATTTCCATGTTTATACAGATATCAGTGTAGATATTTCCATGTTTATACTGATAGCGGTGGAGATATTTCCATATTTATACAGATAGCGATGTAGATATTTCCATGTTTATAGAGATGGCGGTGTAGATGTTTCCTTGTTTATAGAGATTGCAATGTAGATATTTCTATGTTTATAGAGATAGTGGTGTAGATATTTCCATGTGTACAGAGATGGCGGTGTAGGTATTTCCATGTGTATAGATATGGCGGTGTAGGTATTTCCATGTTTATAGAGATAGTGGTGAGGATATTTCCGTATTTATACAGATAGCGTTGTAGGTATTTCCAGGTTTATAGTGATAGTGGTGAGGATATTTCCGTATTTATAGAGATAGCGTTGTAGATATTTCCATGTTTATACAGATAGCCGTTTTGGTATTTCCATGTTTATAAAGATAGCGGTGTAGATATTTCCATGTTTATACAGATAGCGGTGTAGATATTTCCATGTTTACACAGTTAGGTGTGTAGATATTTCCATGTTTACACAGATAGCGTTGTAGATATTTCCATCTTTATACAGAGAGCGGTGTAGATATTTCAATGTTTATACAGATAACGGTGTTGGTATTTCCATGTTTATACAGATAGCGGTGTAGATATTTCCATGTTTATACAGAAGGCGGTGTAGATATTTCCAAGTTTATAAAGATAGCGGTGTAGTTATTTCCATGTTTATACAGATAGCGGTGTACATACTTCCATGTTTCTTCAGATGGCTGTGTAGATATTTCCATGTGTATACAGATGGCAGTGTAGATATTTCCATGTTTATACAGATGGAGGTGTAGATATTTCCAAGTTTATACAGATGACTGTGTAGATATCTTCATGTTTTTACAGAGGGCGGTGTAGATATTTCCATGTTTATACAGATAACGGTGTCGCTATTTCTATGTTTATACAGATAGCAGTGTAGCTATTTCCATGTTTATAGAGATAGCTGTGTAGATATTTCCATATTTATACAGATAGCGGTGTAGATATTTCCATGTTTATACAGATAGCGTTGTACATATTTCCATGTTTATACAGATAGCGGTGTAGATATTTTAGTGTTTATACTGATAGCGGTGGAGGTATTTCCATGTTAATACAGATAGCGATGTAGATATTTCCATGTTTGTAGTGATTGCGGTGTAGATATTTCCATGTTAATAGAGATTGCAGTGTAGATATTTCCATATTTATAGAGATAGCGTTGTACGTATTTCCATGTTTATAGAGATAGCGGAGTAGATATTTCCGTGGTTACACAGATGGCTGGGTAGGTATTTCCACGGGTATACAGATGGCACTGTAGATATTTCCATGTTTATAGAAATGGTGGTGTAGATATTTCCATGTTTATACAGATGACTCTGTAGATATTTGCATGTTTATACAGATGGTGGTGTAGATATTTCCATGTTTATAGAGATAACAGTGTAGATATTTCCATCTTTATACAGATAGCGAAGTAGATATTTCCATGTTGATACAGATAGCGGTGTAGATATTTCCATGTTTACAGAGATAGCGGTGTAGATATTTCCATCTTTGCACAGATTGCGCTGTAGACATTTCGATCTTTACACAGATAGCTGTGTAGATATTTGCAAGTTTACACAGATATCTGTGTAGATACTTCCATGTTTACACAGATAGCATTGTAGATATTTCCATGTTTATACAGATAGCGGTGTAGATATTTCCATGTTTATACAGATATCGGTGTAGATATTTCCATGTTTATACTGATAGCGGTGGAGATATTTCCATATTTATACAGATAGCGATGTAGATATTTCCATGTTTATAGAGATGGCAGTGTAGATATTTCCATGTTTATAGAGATTGCAACGTAGATATTTCTATGTTTATAGAGATAGTGGTGTAGATATTTCCATGTGTATAGAGATGGCGGTGTAGGTATTTCCATGTGTATAGATATGGCGGTGTAGGTATTTCCATGTTTATAGAGATAGTGGTGAGGATATTTCCGTATTTATACAGATAGCGTTGTAGGTATTTCCAGGTTTATAGTGATAGTGGTGAGGATATTTCCGTATTTATACAGATAGCGTTGTAGATATTTCCATGTTTATACAGATAGCCGTTTTGGTATTTCCATGTTTATACAGATAGCGGTGTAGATATTTCCATGTTTATACAGATAGCGGTGTAGATATTTCCATGTTTACACAGATAGGTGTGTAGATATTTCCATGTTTACACAGATAGCGTTGTAGATATTTCCATCTTTATACAGATAGCGGTGTAGATATTTCAATGTTTATACAGATAACGGTGTTGGTATTTTCATGTTTATACAGATAGCGGTGTAGATATTTCCATGTTTATACAGAAGGCGGTGTAGATATTTCCAAGTTTATAAAGATAGCGGTGTAGTTATTTCCATGTTTATACAGATAGCGGTGTACATACTTCCAAGTTTCTTCAGATGGCTGTGTAGATATTTCCATGTGTATACAGATGGCAGTGTAGATATTTCCATGTTTATACAGATGGAGGTGTAGATATTTCCAAGTTTATACAGATGACTGTGTAGATATCTTGATGTTTTACAGAGGGCGGTGTAGATATTTCCATGTTTATACAGATAACGGTGTCGCTATTTCTATGTTTATACAGATAGCAGTGTAGCTATTTCCATGTTTATAGAGATAGCTGTGTAGATATTTCCATGTTTATACAGATAGCGGTGTAGATATTTCCATGTTTATACAGATAGCGTTGTACATATTTCCATGTTTATACAGATAGCGGTGTAGATATTTCAGTGTTTATACTGTTAGCGGTGGAGCTATTTCCATGTTAATACAGATAGCGATGTAGATATTTCCATGTTTGTAGTGATTGCGGTGTAGGTATTTCCATGTTTATAGAGATTGCAGTGTAGATATTTCCATATTTATAGAGATAGCGTTGTACGTATTTCCATGTTTATAGAGATAGCGGAGTAGATATTTCCGTGGTTACACAGATGGCTGGGTAGGTATTTCCACGGGTATACAGATGGCACTGTAGATATTTCCATGTTTATAGATATGGTGGTGTAGATATTTCCATGTTTATACAGATGACTCTGTAGATATTTGCATGTTTATACAGATGGTGGTGTAGATATTTCCATGTTTATAGAGATAACAGTGTAGATATTTCCATCTTTATACAGATAGCGAAGTAGATATTTCCATGTTGATACAGATAGCGGTGTAGGTATTTCCATGTTTACAGAGATAGCGGTGTAGATATTTCCATCTTTGCACAGATTGCGCTGTAGACATTTCGATCTTTACACAGATAGCTGTGTAGATATTTGCAAGTTTACACAGATATCTGTGTAGATAATTCCATGTTTACACAGATAGCGTTGTAGATATTTCCATGTTTATACAGATAGAGGTGTAGATATTTCCATGTTTATACAGATATCGGTGTAGATATTTCAATGTTTATACTGATAGCGGTGGAGATATTTCCATATTTATACAGATAGCGATGTAGATATTTCCATGTTTATAGAGATGGCGGTGTAGATATTTCCATGTTTATAGAGATTGCAATGTAGATATTTCTATGTTTATAGAGATAGTGGTGTAGATATTTCCATGTGTACAGAGATGGCGGTGTAGGTATTTCCATGTGTATAGATATGGCGGTGTAGGTATTTCCATGTTTATAGAGATAGTGGTGAGGATATTTCCGTATTTATACAGATAGCGTTGTAGGTATTTCCAGGTTTATAGTGATAGTGGTGAGGATATTTCCGTATTTATACAGATAGCGTTGTAGATATTTCCATGTTTATACAGATAGCCGTTTTGGTATTTCCATGTTTATAAAGATAGCGGTGTAGATATTTCCATGTTTATACAGATAGCGGTGTAGATATTTCCATGTTTACACAGATAGGTGTGTAGATATTTCCATGTTTACACAGATAGCGTTGTAGATATTTCCATCTTTATACAGATAGCGGTGTAGATATTTCAATGTTTATACAGATAACGGTGTTGGTATTTCCATGTTTATACAGATAGCGGTGTAGATATTTCCATGTTTATACAGAAGGCGGTGTAGATATTTCCAAGTTTATAAAGATAGCGGTGTAGTTATTTCCATGTTTATACAGATAGCGGTGTACATACTTCCATGTTTCTTCAGATGGCTGTGTAGATATTTCCATGTGTATACAGATGGCAGTGTAGATATTTCCATGTTTATACAGATGGAGGTGTGGATATTTCCAAGTTTATACAGATGACTGTGTAGATATCTTCATGTTTTTACAGAGGGCGGTGTAGATATTTCCATGTTTATACAGATAACGGTGTCGCTATTTCTATGTTTATACAGATAGCAGTGTAGCTATTTCCATGTTTATAGAGATAGCTGTGTAGATATTTCCATGTTTATACAGATAGCGGTGTAGATATTTCCATGTTTATACAGATAGCGTTGTACATATTTCCATGTTTATACAGATAGCGGTGTAGATATTTCAGTGTTTATACTGATAGCGGTGGAGCTATTTCCATGTTAATACAGATAGCGATGTAGATATTTCCATGTTTGTAGTGATTGCGGTGTAGATATTTCCATGTTTATAGAGATTGCAGTGTAGATATTTCCATATTTATAGAGATAGCGTTGTACGTATTTCCATGTTTATAGAGATAGCGGAGTAGATATTTCCGTGGTTACACACATGGCTGGGTAGGTATTTCCACGGGTATACAGATGGCACTGTAGATATTTCCATGTTTATAGATATGGTGGTGTAGATATTTCCATGTTTATACAGATGACTCTGTAGACATTTGCATGTTTATACAGATGGTGGTGTAGATATTTCCATGTTTATAGAGATAAGAGTGTGGATATTTCCATGTTTATACAGATAGCGAAGTAGATATTTCCATGTTGATACAGATAGCGGTGTAGATATTTCCATGTTTACAGAGATAGCGGTGTAGATATTTCCATCTTTGCACAGATTGCGCTGTAGACATTTCGATCTTTACACAGATAGCTGTGTAGATATTTGCAAGTTTACACAGATATCTGTGTAGATACTTCCATGTTTACACAGATAGCATTGTAGATATTTCCATGTTTATACAGATAGCGGTGTAGATATTTCCATGTTTATACAGATATCGGTGAAGATATTTCCATGTTTATACTGATAGCGGTTGAGATATTTCCATATTTATACAGATAGCGATGTAGATATTTCCATGTTTATAGAGATGGCGGTGTAGATATTTCCATGTTTATAGAGATTGCAATGTAGATATTTCTATGTTTATAGAGATAGTGGTGTAGATATTTCCATGTGTATAGAGATGGCGGTGTAGGTATTTCCATGTGTATAGATATGGCGGTGTAGGTATTTCCATGTTTATAGAGATAGTGGTGAGGATATTTCCGTAGTTATACAGATAGCGTTGTAGGTATTTCCAGGTTTATAGTGATAGTGGTGAGGATATTTCCGTATTTATACAGATAGCGTTGTAGATATTTCCATGTTTATACAGATTGCCGTTTTGGTATTTCCATGTTTATACAGATAGCGGTGTAGATATTTCCATGTTTATACAGATAGCGGTGTAGATATTTCCATGTTTACACAGATAGCGTTGTAGATATTTCCATCTTTATACAGATAGCGGTGTAGATATTTCAATGTTTATACAGATAACGGTGTTGGTATTTCCATGTTTATACAGATAGCGGTGTAGATATTTCCATGTTTATACAGAAGGCGGTGTAGATATTTCCAAGTTTATAAAGATAGCGGTGTAGTTATTTCCATGTTTATACAGATAGCGGTATACATATTTCCATGTTTCTTCAGATGGCTGTGTAGATATTTCCGTGTGAATAAAGATGGCAGTGTAGATATTTCCATGTTTATACAGATGGAGGTGTAGATATTTCCAAGTTTATACAGATGACTGTGTAGATACCTTCATGTTTATACAGATGGAGGTGTAGATATTTCCAAGTTTATACAGATGACTGTGTAGATATCTTCATGTTTTTACAGAGGTCGGTGTAGATATTTCCATGTTTATACAGATAACGGTGTCGCTATTTCTATGTTTATACAGATAGCAAGGTAGCTATTTCCATGTTTATAGAGATAGCTGTGTAGATATTTCCATGTTTATACAGATTGCGGTGTAGATATTTCCATGTTTAAACAGATAGCGTTGTACATATTTCCATGTTTATACAGATAGCGGTGTAGATATTTCAGTGTTTATACTGATAGCGGTGGAGCTATTTCCATGTTAATACAGATAGCGATGTAGATATTTCCATGTTTATAGTGATGGCGGTGTAGATATTTCCATGTTTATAGAGATTGCAGTGTAGATATTTCCATATTTATAGAGATAGCGTTGTACGTATTTCCATGTTTATAGAGATAGCGGAGTAGATATTTCCGTGGTTACACAGATGGCTGGGTAGGTATTTCCACGGGTATACAGATGGCACTGTAGATATTTCCATGTTTATAGATATGGTGGTGTAGATATTTCCATGTTTATACAGATGACTCTGTAGATATTTGCATGTTTACAGATGGTGGTGTAGATATTTCCATGTTTATAGAGATAACAGTGTAGATATTTCCAGGTTTATAAAGATAGCGAAGTAGATATTTCCATGTTGATACAGATAGCGGTGTAGATATTTCCATGTTTACAGAGATAGCGGTGTAGATATTTCCATCTTTGCACAGATTGCGCTGTAGACATTTCGATCTTTACACAGATAGCTGTGTAGATACTTCCATGTTTAAACAGATAGCGTTGTAGATATTTCCATGTTTATACAGATAGCGTTGTAGATATTTCCATGTTTATACAGATATCGGTGTAGATATTTCCATGTTTATACTGATAGCGGTGGAGATATTTCCATATTTATACAGATAGCGATGTAGATATTTCCATGTTTATAGAGATGGCGGTGTAGATATTTCCATGTTTATAGAGATTGCAATGTAGATATTTCTATGTTTATAGAGATAGTGGTGTAGATATTTCCATGTGTATAGAGATGGCATTGTAGGTATTTCCCTGTGTATAGATATGGCGGTGTAGGTATTTCCATGTTTATAGAGATAGTGGTGAGGATATTTCCGTATTTATACAGATAGCGTTGTAGGTATTTCCAGGTTTATAGTGATAGTGGTGAGGATATTTCCGTATTTATACAGATAGCGTTGTAGATATTTCCATGTTTATACAGATAGCCGTTTTGGTATTTCCATGTTTATACAGATAGCGGTGTAGATATTTCCATGTTTATACAGATAGCGGTGTAGATATTTCCATGTTTACACAGATAGGTGTGTAGATATTTCCATGTTTACACAGATAGCGTTGTAGATATTTCCATCTTTATACAGATAGCGGTGTAGATATTTCAATGTTTATACAGATAACGGTGTTGGTATTTCCATGTTTATACAGACAGCGGTGTAGATATTTCCATGTTTATACAGAAGGCGGTGTAGATATTTCCAAGTTTATAAAGATAGCAGTGTAGTTATTTCCATGTTTATACAGATAGCGGTGTACATATTTCCATGTTTCTTCAGATGGCTGTGTAGATATTTCCATGTGTATACAGATGGCAGTGTAGATATTTCCATGTTTATACAGATGGAGGTGTAGATATTTCCAAGTTTATACAGATGACTGTGTAGATATCTTCATGTTTTTACAGAGGGCGGTGTAGATATTTCCATGTTTATACAGATAACGGTGTCGCTATTTCTATGTTTATACAGATAGCAGTGTAGCTATTTCCATGTTTATAGAGATAGCTGTGTAGGTATTTCCATGTTTATACAGATAGCGGTGTAGATATTTCCATGTTTATACAGATAGCGTTGTACATATTTCCATGTTTATACAGATAGCGGTGCAGATATTTCAGTGTTTATACTGATAGCGGTGGAGCTATTTCCATGTTAATACAGATAGCGATGTAGATATTTCCATGTTTATAGTGATGGCGGTGTAGATATTTCCATGTTTATAGAGATTGCAGTGTAGATATTTCCATATTTATAGAGATAGCGTTGTACGTATTTCCATGTTTATAGAGATAGCGGAGTAGATATTTCCGTGGTTACACAGATGGCTGGGTAGCTATTTCCACGGGTATACAGATGGCACTGTAGATATTCCCATGTTTATAGATATGGTGGTGTAGATATTTCCATGTTTATACAGATGACTCTGTAGATATTTGCATGTTTATACAGATGGTGGTGTAGATATTTCCATGTTTATAGAGATAACAGTGTAGATATTTCCATGTTTATAAAGATAGCGAAGTAGATATTTCCATGTTGATACAGATAGCGGTGTAGATATTTCCATGTTTACAGAGATAGCGGTGTAGATATTTCCATCTTTGCACAGATTGCGCTGTAGACATTTCGATCTTTACACAGATAGCTGTGTAGATATTTGCAAGTTTACACAGATATCTGTGTAGATACTTCCATGTTTACACAGATAGCATTGTAGATATTTCCATGTTTATACAGATAGCGGTGTAGATATTTCCATGTTTATACAGATATCGGTGTAGATATTTCCATGTTTATACTGATAGCGGTGGAGATATTTCCATATTTATACAGATAGCGGTGTAGATATTTCCATGTTTATAGAGATGGCGGTGTAGATATTTCCATGTTTATAGAGATTGCAATGTAGATATTTCTATGTTTATAGAGATAGTGGTGTAGATATTTCCATGTGTACAGAGATGGCGGTGTAGGTATTTCCATGTGTATAGATATGGCGGTGTAGGTATTTCCATGTTTATAGTGATAGTGGTGAGGATATTTCCGTATTTATACAGATAGCGTTGTAGATATTTCCATGTTTATACAGATAGCCGTTTTGGTATTTCCATGTTTACACAGATAGCGGTGTAGATATTTCCATGTTTATACAGATAGCGGTGTAGATATTTCCATGTTTACACAGATAGGTGTGTAGATATTTCCATGTTTACACAGATAGCGTTGTAGATATTTCCATCTTTATACAGATAGCGGTGTAGATATTTCAATGTTTATACAGATAACGGTGTTAGTATTTCCATGTTTATACAGATAGCGGTGTAGATATTTCCATCTTTATACAGATAGCGGTGTAGATATTTCAATGTTTATACAGATAACGGTGTTGGTATTTCCATGTTTATACAGACAGCGGTGTAGATATTTCCATGTTTATACAGAAGGCGGTGTAGATATTTCCAAGTTTATAAAGATAGCAGTGTAGTTATTTCCATGTTTATACAGATAGCGGTGTACATATTTCCATGTTTCTTCAGATGGCTGTGTAGATATTTCCATGTGTATACAGATGGCAGTGTAGATATTTCCATGTTTATACAGATGGAGGTGTAGATATTTCCAAGTTTATACAGATGACTGTGTAGATATCTTCATGTTTTTACAGAGGGCGGTGTAGATATTTCCATGTTTATACAGATAACGGTGTCGCTATTTCTATGTTTATACAGATAGCAGTGTAGCTATTTCCATGTTTATAGAGATAGCTGTGTAGGTATTTCCATGTTTATACAGATAGCGGTGTAGATATTTCCATGTTTATACAGATAGCGTTGTACATATTTCCATGTTTATACAGATAGCGGTGCAGATATTTCAGTGTTTATACTGATAGCGGTGGAGCTATTTCCATGTTAATACAGATAGCGATGTAGATATTTCCATGTTTATAGTGATGGCGGTGTAGATATTTCCATGTTTATAGAGATTGCAGTGTAGATATTTCCATATTTATAGAGATAGCGTTGTACGTATTTCCATGTTTATAGAGATAGCGGAGTAGATATTTCCGTGGTTACACAGATGGCTGGGTAGCTATTTCCACGGGTATACAGATGGCACTGTAGATATTCCCATGTTTATAGATATGGTGGTGTAGATATTTCCATGTTTATACAGATGACTCTGTAGATATTTGCATGTTTATACAGATGGTGGTGTAGATATTTCCATGTTTATAGAGATAACAGTGTAGATATTTCCATGTTTATAAAGATAGCGAAGTAGATATTTCCATGTTGATACAGATAGCGGTGTAGATATTTCCATGTTTACAGAGATAGCGGTGTAGATATTTCCATCTTTGCACAGATTGCGCTGTAGACATTTCGATCTTTACACAGATAGCTGTGTAGATATTTGCAAGTTTACACAGATATCTGTGTAGATACTTCCATGTTTACACAGATAGCATTGTAGATATTTCCATGTTTATACAGATAGCGGTGTAGATATTTCCATGTTTATACAGATATCGGTGTAGATATTTCCATGTTTATACTGATAGCGGTGGAGATATTTCCATATTTATACAGATAGCGGTGTAGATATTTCCATGTTTATAGAGATGGCGGTGTAGATATTTCCATGTTTATAGAGATTGCAATGTAGATATTTCTATGTTTATAGAGATAGTGGTGTAGATATTTCCATGTGTACAGAGATGGCGGTGTAGGTATTTCCATGTGTATAGATATGGCGGTGTAGGTATTTCCATGTTTATAGTGATAGTGGTGAGGATATTTCCGTATTTATACAGATAGCGTTGTAGATATTTCCATGTTTATACAGATAGCCGTTTTGGTATTTCCATGTTTACACAGATAGCGGTGTAGATATTTCCATGTTTATACAGATAGCGGTGTAGATATTTCCATGTTTACACAGATAGGTGTGTAGATATTTCCATGTTTACACAGATAGCGTTGTAGATATTTCCATCTTTATACAGATAGCGGTGTAGATATTTCAATGTTTATACAGATAACGGTGTTAGTATTTCCATGTTTATACAGATAGCGGTGTAGATATTTCCATGTTTATACAGAAGGCGGTGTAGATATTTCCATGTTTATACAGAAGGCGGTGTAGTTATTTCCATGTTTATACAGATAGCGGTGTACATATTTCCATGTTTCTTCAGATGGCTGTGTAGATATTTCCATGTTTATACAGATGGAGGTGTAGATATTTCCAAGTTTATACAGATGACTGTGTAGATATCTTCATGTTTTTACAGAGGGCGGTGTAGATATTTCCATGTTTATACAGATAACGGTGTCGCTATTTCTATGTTTATACAGATAGCAGTGTAGCTATTTCCATGTTTATAGAGATAGCTGTGTAGATATTTCCATGTTTATACAGATAGCGGTGTAGATATTTCCATGTTTATACAGATAGCGTTGTACATATTTCCATGTTTATACAGATAGCGGTGTAGATATTTCAGTGTTTATACTGATAGCGGTGGAGCTATTTCCATGTTAATACAGATAGCGATGTAGATATTTCCATGTTTGTAGTGATTGCGGTGTAGATATTTCCATGTTTATAGAGATTGCAGTGTAGATATTTCCATATTTATAGAGATAGCGTTGTACGTATTTCCATGTTTATAGAGATAGCGGAGTAGATATTTCCGTGGTTACACACATGGCTGGGTAGGTATTTCCACGGGTATACAGATGGCACTGTAGATATTTCCATGTTTATAGATATGGTGGTGTAGATATTTCCATGTTTATACAGATGACTCTGTAGACATTTGCATGTTTATACAGATGGTGGTGTAGATATTTCCATGTTTATAGAGATAAGAGTGTGGATATTTCCATGTTTATACAGATAGCGAAGTAGATATTTCCATGTTGATACAGATAGCGGTGTAGATATTTCCATGTTTACAGAGATAGCGGTGTAGATATTTCCATCTTTGCACAGATTGCGCTGTAGACATTTCGATCTTTACACAGATAGCTGTGTAGATATTTGCAAGTTTACACAGATATCTGTGTAGATACTTCCATGTTTACACAGATAGCATTGTAGATATTTCCATGTTTATACAGATAGCGGTGTAGATATTTCCATGTTTATACAGATATCGGTGAAGATATTTCCATGTTTATACTGATAGCGGTTGAGATATTTCCATATTTATACAGATAGCGATGTAGATATTTCCATGTTTATAGAGATGGCGGTGTAGATATTTCCATGTTTATAGAGATTGCAATGTAGATATTTCTATGTTTATAGAGATAGTGGTGTAGATATTTCCATGTGTATAGAGATGGCGGTGTAGGTATTTCCATGTGTATAGATATGGCGGTGTAGGTATTTCCATGTTTATAGAGATAGTGGTGAGGATATTTCCGTAGTTATACAGATAGCGTTGTAGGTATTTCCAGGTTTATAGTGATAGTGGTGAGGATATTTCCGTATTTATACAGATAGCGTTGTAGATATTTCCATGTTTATACAGATTGCCGTTTTGGTATTTCCATGTTTATACAGATAGCGGTGTAGATATTTCCATGTTTATACAGATAGCGGTGTAGATATTTCCATGTTTACACAGATAGCGTTGTAGATATTTCCATCTTTATACAGATAGCGGTGTAGATATTTCAATGTTTATACAGATAACGGTGTTGGTATTTCCATGTTTATACAGATAGCGGTGTAGATATTTCCATGTTTATACAGAAGGCGGTGTAGATATTTCCAAGTTTATAAAGATAGCGGTGTAGTTATTTCCATGTTTATACAGATAGCGGTATACATATTTCCATGTTTCTTCAGATGGCTGTGTAGATATTTCCGTGTGAATAAAGATGGCAGTGTAGATATTTCCATGTTTATACAGATGGAGGTGTAGATATTTCCAAGTTTATACAGATGACTGTGTAGATACCTTCATGTTTATACAGATGGAGGTGTAGATATTTCCAAGTTTATACAGATGACTGTGTAGATATCTTCATGTTTTTACAGAGGTCGGTGTAGATATTTCCATGTTTATACAGATAACGGTGTCGCTATTTCTATGTTTATACAGATAGCAAGGTAGCTATTTCCATGTTTATAGAGATAGCTGTGTAGATATTTCCATGTTTATACAGATTGCGGTGTAGATATTTCCATGTTTATACAGATAGCGTTGTACATATTTCCATGTTTATACAGATAGCGGTGTAGATATTTCAGTGTTTATACTGATAGCGGTGGAGCTATTTCCATGTTAATACAGATAGCGATGTAGATATTTCCATGTTTATAGTGATGGCGGTGTAGATATTTCCATGTTTATAGAGATTGCAGTGTAGATATTTCCATATTTATAGAGATAGCGTTGTACGTATTTCCATGTTTATAGAGATAGCGGAGTAGATATTTCCGTGGTTACACAGATGGCTGGGTAGGTATTTCCACGGGTATACAGATGGCACTGTAGATATTTCCATGTTTATAGATATGGTGGTGTAGATATTTCCATGTTTATACAGATGACTCTGTAGATATTTGCATGTTTACAGATGGTGGTGTAGATATTTCCATGTTTATAGAGATAACAGTGTAGATATTTCCAGGTTTATAAAGATAGCGAAGTAGATATTTCCATGTTGATACAGATAGCGGTGTAGATATTTCCATGTTTACAGAGATAGCGGTGTAGATATTTCCATCTTTGCACAGATTGCGCTGTAGACATTTCGATCTTTACACAGATAGCTGTGTAGATACTTCCATGTTTAAACAGATAGCGTTGTAGATATTTCCATGTTTATACAGATAGCGTTGTAGATATTTCCATGTTTATACAGATATCGGTGTAGATATTTCCATGTTTATACTGATAGCGGTGGAGATATTTCCATATTTATACAGATAGCGATGTAGATATTTCCATGTTTATAGAGATGGCGGTGTAGATATTTCCATGTTTATAGAGATTGCAATGTAGATATTTCTATGTTTATAGAGATAGTGGTGTAGATATTTCCATGTGTATAGAGATGGCATTGTAGGTATTTCCCTGTGTATAGATATGGCGGTGTAGGTATTTCCATGTTTATAGAGATAGTGGTGAGGATATTTCCGTATTTATACAGATAGCGTTGTAGGTATTTCCAGGTTTATAGTGATAGTGGTGAGGATATTTCCGTATTTATACAGATAGCGTTGTAGATATTTCCATGTTTATACAGATAGCCGTTTTGGTATTTCCATGTTTATACAGATAGCGGTGTAGATATTTCCATGTTTATACAGATAGCGGTGTAGATATTTCCATGTTTACACAGATAGGTGTGTAGATATTTCCATGTTTACACAGATAGCGTTGTAGATATTTCCATCTTTATACAGATAGCGGTGTAGATATTTCAATGTTTATACAGATAACGGTGTTGGTATTTCCATGTTTATACAGACAGCGGTGTAGATATTTCCATGTTTATACAGAAGGCGGTGTAGATATTTCCAAGTTTATAAAGATAGCAGTGTAGTTATTTCCATGTTTATACAGATAGCGGTGTACATATTTCCATGTTTCTTCAGATGGCTGTGTAGATATTTCCATGTGTATACAGATGGCAGTGTAGATATTTCCATGTTTATACAGATGGAGGTGTAGATATTTCCAAGTTTATACAGATGACTGTGTAGATATCTTCATGTTTTTACAGAGGGCGGTGTAGATATTTCCATGTTTATACAGATAACGGTGTCGCTATTTCTATGTTTATACAGATAGCAGTGTAGCTATTTCCATGTTTATAGAGATAGCTGTGTAGGTATTTCCATGTTTATACAGATAGCGGTGTAGATATTTCCATGTTTATACAGATAGCGTTGTACATATTTCCATGTTTATACAGATAGCGGTGCAGATATTTCAGTGTTTATACTGATAGCGGTGGAGCTATTTCCATGTTAATACAGATAGCGATGTAGATATTTCCATGTTTATAGTGATGGCGGTGTAGATATTTCCATGTTTATAGAGATTGCAGTGTAGATATTTCCATATTTATAGAGATAGCGTTGTACGTATTTCCATGTTTATAGAGATAGCGGAGTAGATATTTCCGTGGTTACACAGATGGCTGGGTAGCTATTTCCACGGGTATACAGATGGCACTGTAGATATTCCCATGTTTATAGATATGGTGGTGTAGATATTTCCATGTTTATACAGATGACTCTGTAGATATTTGCATGTTTATACAGATGGTGGTGTAGATATTTCCATGTTTATAGAGATAACAGTGTAGATATTTCCATGTTTATAAAGATAGCGAAGTAGATATTTCCATGTTGATACAGATAGCGGTGTAGATATTTCCATGTTTACAGAGATAGCGGTGTAGATATTTCCATCTTTGCACAGATTGCGCTGTAGACATTTCGATCTTTACACAGATAGCTGTGTAGATATTTGCAAGTTTACACAGATATCTGTGTAGATACTTCCATGTTTACACAGATAGCATTGTAGATATTTCCATGTTTATACAGATAGCGGTGTAGATATTTCCATGTTTATACAGATATCGGTGTAGATATTTCCATGTTTATACTGATAGCGGTGGAGATATTTCCATATTTATACAGATAGCGGTGTAGATATTTCCATGTTTATAGAGATGGCGGTGTAGATATTTCCATGTTTATAGAGATTGCAATGTAGATATTTCTATGTTTATAGAGATAGTGGTGTAGATATTTCCATGTGTACAGAGATGGCGGTGTAGGTATTTCCATGTGTATAGATATGGCGGTGTAGGTATTTCCATGTTTATAGTGATAGTGGTGAGGATATTTCCGTATTTATACAGATAGCGTTGTAGATATTTCCATGTTTATACAGATAGCCGTTTTGGTATTTCCATGTTTACACAGATAGCGGTGTAGATATTTCCATGTTTATACAGATAGCGGTGTAGATATTTCCATGTTTACACAGATAGGTGTGTAGATATTTCCATGTTTACACAGATAGCGTTGTAGATATTTCCATCTTTATACAGATAGCGGTGTAGATATTTCAATGTTTATACAGATAACGGTGTTAGTATTTCCATGTTTATACAGATAGCGGTGTAGATATTTCCATGTTTATACAGAAGGCGGTGTAGATATTTCCATGTTTATACAGAAGGCGGTGTAGTTATTTCCATGTTTATACAGATAGCGGTGTACATATTTCCATGTTTCTTCAGATGGCTGTGTAGATATTTCCATGTTTATACAGATGGAGGTGTAGATATTTCCAAGTTTATACAGATGACTGTGTAGATATCTTCATGTTTTTACAGAGGGCGGTGTAGATATTTCCATGTTTATACAGATAACGGTGTCGCTATTTCTATGTTTATACAGATAGCAGTGTAGCTATTTCCATGTTTATAGAGATAGCTGTGTAGATATTTCCATGTTTATACAGATAGCGGTGTAGATATTTCCATGTTTATACAGATAGCGTTGTACATATTTCCATGTTTATACAGATAGCGGTGTAGATATTTCAGTGTTTATACTGATAGCGGTGGAGCTATTTCCATGTTAATACAGATAGCGATGTAGATATTTCCATGTTTATAGTGATGGTGGTGTAGATATTTCCATGTTTATAGAGATTGCAGTGTAGATATTTCCATATTTATAGAGATAGCGTTGTACGTATTTCCATGTTTATAGAGATAGCGGAGTAGATATTTCCGTGGTTACACAGATGGCTGGGTAGGTATTTCCACGGGTATACAGATGGCACTGTAGATATTTCCATGTTTATAGATATGGTGGTGTAGATATTTCCATGTTTATACAGATGACTCTGTAGATATTTGCATGTTTATACAGATGGTGGTGTAGATATTTCCATGTTTATAGAGATAACAGTGTAGATATTTCCATGTTTATAAAGATAGCGAAGTAGATATTTCCATGTTGACACAGATAGCGGTGTAGTTATTTCCATGTTTACAGAGATAGCGGTGTAGATATTTCCATCTTTGCACAGATTGCGCTGTAGACATTTCGATCTTTACACAGATAGCTGTGTAGATATTTGCAAGTTTACACAGATATCTGTGTAGATACTTCCATGTTTACACAGATAGCGTTGTAGATATTTCCATGTTTATACAGATAGCGGTGTAGATATTTCCATGTTTATACAGATATCGGTGTAGATATTTCCATGTTTATACTGATAGCGGTGGAGATATTTCCATATTTATACAGATAGCGATGTAGATATTTCCATGTTTATAGAGATGGCGGTGTAGATATTTCCATGTTTATAGAGATTGCAATGTAGATATTTCTATGTTTATAGAGATAGTGGTGTAGATATTTCCATGTGTACAGAGATGGCGGTGTAGGTATTTCCATGTGTATAGATATGGCGGTGTAGGTATTTCCATGTTTATAGAGATTGTGGTGAGGATATTTCCGTACTTATACAGATAGCGTTGTAGGTATTTCCAGGTTTATAGTGGTAGTGGTGAGGATATTTCCGTATTTATACAGATAGCGTTGTAGATATTTCCATGTTTATACAGATAGCCGTTTTGGTATTTCCATGTTTATAAAGATAGCGGTGTAGATATTTCCATGTTTATACAGATAGCGGTGTAGATATTTCCATGTTTACACAGATAGGTGTGTAGATATTTCCATGTTTACACAGATAGCGTTGTAGATATTTCCATCTTTATACAGATAGCGGTGTAGATATTTCAATGTTTATACAGATAACGGTGTTGGTATTTCCATGTTTATACAGATAGCGGTGTAGATATTTCCATGTTTATACAGAAGGCGGTGTAGATATTTCCAAGTTTATAAAGATAGCGGTGTAGTTATTTCCATGTTTATACAGATAGCGGTGTACATACATCCATGTTTCTTCAGATGGCTGTGTAGATATTTCCATGTGTATACAGATGGCAGTGTAGATATTTCCATGTTTATACAGATGGAGGTGTAGATATTTCCAAGTTTATACAGATGACTGTGTAGATATCTTCATGTTTTTACAGAGGGCGGTGTAGATATTTCCATGTTTATACAGATAACGGTGTCGCTATTTCTATGTTTATACAGATAGCAGTGTAGCTATTTCCATGTTTATAGAGATAGCTGTGTAGATATTTCCATGTTTATACAGATAGCGGTGTAGATATTTCCATGTTTATACAGATAGCGTTGTACATATTTCCATGTTTATACAGATAGCGGTGCAGATATTTCAGTGTTTATACTGATAGCGGTGGAGCTATTTCCATGTTAATACAGATAGCGATGTAGATATTTCCATGTTTATAGTGATGGCGGTGTAGATATTTCCATGTTTATAGAGATTGCAGTGTAGATATTTCCATATTTATAGAGATAGCGTTGTACGTATTTCCATGTTTATAGAGATAGCGGAGTAGATATTTCCGTGGTTACACAGATGGCTGGGTAGCTATTTCCACGGGTATACAGATGGCACTGTAGATATTCCCATGTTTATAGATATGGTGGTGTAGATATTTCCATGTTTATACAGATGACTCTGTAGATATTTGCATGTTTATACAGATGGTGGTGTAGATATTTCCATGTTTATAGAGATAACAGTGTAGATATTTCCATGTTTATAAAGATAGCGAAGTAGATATTTCCATGTTGATACAGATAGCGGTGTAGATATTTCCATGTTTACAGAGATAGCGGTGTAGATATTTCCATCTTTGCACAGATTGCGCTGTAGACATTTCGATCTTTACACAGATAGCTGTGTAGATATTTGCAAGTTTACACAGATATCTGTGTAGATACTTCCATGTTAACACAGATAGCATTGTAGATATTTCCATGTTTATACAGATAGCGGTGTAGATATTTCCATGTTTATACAGATATCGGTGTAGATATTTCCATGTTTATACTGATAGCGGTGGAGATATTTCCATATTTATACAGATAGCGGTGTAGATATTTCCATGTTTATAGAGATGGCGGTGTAGATATTTCCATGTTTATAGAGATTGCAATGTAGATATTTCTATGTTTATAGAGATAGTGGTGTAGATATTTCCATGTGTACAGAGATGGCGGTGTAGGTATTTCCATGTGTATAGATATGGCGGTGTAGGTATTTCCATGTTTATAGTGATAGTGGTGAGGATATTTCCGTATTTATACAGATAGCGTTGTAGATATTTCCATGTTTATACAGATAGCCGTTTTGGTATTTCCATGTTTACACAGATAGCGGTGTAGATATTTCCATGTTTATACAGATAGCGGTGTAGATATTTCCATGTTTACACAGATAGGTGTGTAGATATTTCCATGTTTACACAGATAGCGTTGTAGATATTTCCATCTTTATACAGATAGCGGTGTAGATATTTCAATGTTTATACAGATAACGGTGTTAGTATTTCCATGTTTATACAGATAGCGGTGTAGATATTTCCATGTTTATACAGAAGGCGGTGTAGATATTTCCATGTTTATACAGAAGGCGGTGTAGTTATTTCCATGTTTATACAGATAGCGGTGTACATATTTCCATGTTTCTTCAGATGGCTGTGTAGATATTTCCATGTTTATACAGATGGAGGTGTAGATATTTCCAAGTTTATACAGATGACTGTGTAGATATCTTCATGTTTTTACAGAGGGCGGTGTAGATATTTCCATGTTTATACAGATAACGGTGTCGCTATTTCTATGTTTATACAGATAGCAGTGTAGCTATTTCCATGTTTATAGAGATAGCTGTGTAGATATTTCCATGTTTATACAGATAGCGGTGTAGATATTTCCATGTTTATACAGATAGCGTTGTACATATTTCCATGTTTATACAGATAGCGGTGTAGATATTTCAGTGTTTATACTGATAGCGGTGGAGCTATTTCCATGTTAATACAGATAGCGATGTAGATATTTCCATGTTTATAGTGATGGTGGTGTAGATATTTCCATGTTTATAGAGATTGCAGTGTAGATATTTCCATATTTATAGAGATAGCGTTGTACGTATTTCCATGTTTATAGAGATAGCGGAGTAGATATTTCCGTGGTTACACAGATGGCTGGGTAGGTATTTCCACGGGTATACAGATGGCACTGTAGATATTTCCATGTTTATAGATATGGTGGTGTAGATATTTCCATGTTTATACAGATGACTCTGTAGATATTTGCATGTTTATACAGATGGTGGTGTAGATATTTCCATGTTTATAGAGATAACAGTGTAGATATTTCCATGTTTATAAAGATAGCGAAGTAGATATTTCCATGTTGACACAGATAGCGGTGTAGTTATTTCCATGTTTACAGAGATAGCGGTGTAGATATTTCCATCTTTGCACAGATTGCGCTGTAGACATTTCGATCTTTACACAGATAGCTGTGTAGATATTTGCAAGTTTACACAGATATCTGTGTAGATACTTCCATGTTTACACAGATAGCGTTGTAGATATTTCCATGTTTATACAGATAGCGGTGTAGATATTTCCATGTTTATACAGATATCGGTGTAGATATTTCCATGTTTATACTGATAGCGGTGGAGATATTTCCATATTTATACAGATAGCGATGTAGATATTTCCATGTTTATAGAGATGGCGGTGTAGATATTTCCATGTTTATAGAGATTGCAATGTAGATATTTCTATGTTTATAGAGATAGTGGTGTAGATATTTCCATGTGTACAGAGATGGCGGTGTAGGTATTTCCATGTGTATAGATATGGCGGTGTAGGTATTTCCATGTTTATAGAGATTGTGGTGAGGATATTTCCGTACTTATACAGATAGCGTTGTAGGTATTTCCAGGTTTATAGTGGTAGTGGTGAGGATATTTCCGTATTTATACAGATAGCGTTGTAGATATTTCCATGTTTATACAGATAGCCGTTTTGGTATTTCCATGTTTATAAAGATAGCGGTGTAGATATTTCCATGTTTATACAGATAGCGGTGTAGATATTTCCATGTTTACACAGATAGGTGTGTAGATATTTCCATGTTTACACAGATAGCGTTGTAGATATTTCCATCTTTATACAGATAGCGGTGTAGATATTTCAATGTTTATACAGATAACGGTGTTGGTATTTCCATGTTTATACAGATAGCGGTGTAGATATTTCCATGTTTATACAGAAGGCGGTGTAGATATTTCCAAGTTTATAAAGATAGCGGTGTAGTTATTTCCATGTTTATACAGATAGCGGTGTACATACATCCATGTTTCTTCAGATGGCTGTGTAGATATTTCCATGTGTATACAGATGGCAGTGTAGATATTTCCATGTTTATACAGATGGAGGTGTAGATATTTCCAAGTTTATACAGATGACTGTGTAGATATCTTCATGTTTTTACAGAGGGCGGTGTAGATATTTCCATGTTTATACAGATAACGGTGTCGCTATTTCTATGTTTATACAGATAGCAGTGTAGCTATTTCCATGTTTATAGAGATAGCTGTGTAGATATTTCCATGTTTATACAGATAGCGGTGTAGATATTTCCATGTTTATACAGATAGCGTTGTACATATTTCCATGTTTATACAGATAGCGGTGTAGATATTTCAGTGTTTATACTGATAGCGGTGGAGCTATTTCCATGTTAATACAGATAGCGATGTAGATATTTCCATGTTTGTAGTGATTGCGGTGTAGATATTTCCATGTTTATAGAGATTGCAGTGTAGATATTTCCATATTTATAGAGATAGCGTTGTACGTATTTCCATGTTTATAGAGATAGCGGAGTAGATATTTCCGTGGTTACACAGATGGCTGGGTAGGTATTTCCACGGGTATACAGATGGCACTGTAGATATTTCCATGTTTATAGATATGGTGGTGTAGATATTTCCATGTTTATACAGATGACTCTGTAGATATTTGCATGTTTATACAGATGGTGGTGTAGATATTTCCATGTTTATAGAGATAACAGTGCAGATATTTCCATGTTTATACAGATAGCGAAGTAGATATTTCCATGTTGATACAGATAGCGGTGTAGATATTTCCATGTTTACAGAGATAGCGGTGTAGATATTTCCGTCTTTGCACAGATTGCGCTGTAGACATTTCGATCTTTACACAGATAGCTGTGTAGATATTTGCAAGTTTACACAGATATCTGTGTAGATACTTCCATGTTTAAACAGATAGCATTGTAGATATTTCCATGTTTATACAGATACCGGTGTAGATATTTCCATGTTTATACAGATATCGGTGTAGATATTTCCATGTTTATACTGATAGCGGTGGAGATATTTCCATATTTATACAGATAGCGATGTAGATATTTCCATGTTTATAGAGATGGCGGTGTAGATATTTCCATGTTTATAGAGATTGCAATGTAGATATTTCTATGTTTATAGAGATAGTGGTGTAGATATTTCCATGTGTATAGAGATGGCGTTGTAGGTATTTCCATGTGTATAGATATGGCGGTGTAGGTATTTCCATGTTTATAGAGATAGTGGTGAGGATATTTCCGTATTTATACAGATAGCGTTGTAGGTATTTCCAGGTATATAGTGATAGTGGTGAGGATATTTCCGTATTTATACAGATAGCGTTGTAGATATTTCCATGTTTATACAGATAGCCGTTTTGGTATTTCCATGTTTATACAGATAGCGGTGTAGATATTTCCATGTTTATACAGATAGCGGTGTAGATATTTCCATGTTTACACAGATAGGTGTGTAGATATTTCCATGTTTACACAGATAGCGTAGTAGATATTTCCATCTTTATACAGATAGCGGTGTAGATATTTCAATGTTTATACAGATAACGGTGTTGGTATTTCCATGTTTATACAGATAGCGGTGTAGATATTTCCATGTTTATACAGAAGGCGGTGTAGATATTTCCAAGTTTATAAAGATAGCGGTGTAGTTATTTCCATGTTTATACAGATAGCGGTGTACATACTTCCATGTTTCTTCAGATGGCTGTGTAGATATTTCCATGTGTATACAGATCGCAGTGTAGATATTTCCATGTTTATACAGATGGAGGTGTAGATATTTCCAAGTTTATACAGATGACTGTGTAGATATCTTGATGTTTTTACAGAGGGCGGTGTAGATATTTCCATGTTTATACAGATAACGGTGTCGCTATTTCTATGTTTATACAGATAGCAGTGTAGCTATTTCCATGTTTATAGAGATAGCTGTGTAGATATTTCCATGTTTATACAGATAGCGGTGTAGATATTTCCATGTTTATACAGATAGCGTTGTACATATTTCCGTGTTTATACAGATAGTGGTGTAGATATTTCAGTGTTTATACTGATAGCGGTGGAGCTATTTCCATGTTAATACAGATAGCGATGTAGATATTTCCATGTTTGTAGTGATTGCGGTGTAGATATTTCCATGTTTATAGAGATTGCAGTGTAGATATTTCCATATTTATAGAGATAGCGTTGTACGTATTTCCATGTTTATAGAGATAGCGGAGTAGATATTTCCGTGGTTACACAGATGGCTGGGTAGGTATTTCCACGGGTATACAGATGGCACTGCAGATATTTCCATGTTTATAGATATGGTGGTGTAGATATTTCCATGTTTATACAGATGACTCTGTATATATTTGCATGTTTATACAGATGGTGGTGTAGATATTTCCATGTTTATAGAGATAACAATGTAGATATTTCCATCTTTATACAGATAGCGAAGTAGATATTTCCATGTTGATACAGATAGCGGTGTAGATATTTCCATGTTTACAGAGATAGCGGTGTAGATATTTCCGTCTTTGCACAGATTGCGCTGTAGACATTTCGATCTTTACACAGATAGCTGTGTAGATATTTGCAAGTTTACACAGATATCTGTGTAGATACTTCCATGTTTACACAGATAGCATTGTAGATATTTCCATGTTTATACAGATAGCGGTGTAGATATTTCCATGTTTATACAGATATCGGTGTAGATATTTCCATGTTTATACTGATAGCGGTGGAGATATTTCCATATTTATACAGATAGCGATGTAGATATTTCCATGTTTATAGAGATGGCGGTGTAGATATTTCCATGTTTATAGAGATTGCAATGTAGATATTTCTATGTTTATAGAGATAGTGGTGTAGATATTTCCATGTGTATAGAGATGGCGTTGTAGGTATTTCCATGTGTATAGATATGGCGGTGAAGGTATTTCCATGTTTATAGAGATAGTGGTGAGGATATTTCCGTATTTATACAGATAGCGTTGTAGGTATTTCCAGGTATATAGTGATAGTGGTGAGGATATTTCCGTATTTATACAGATAGCGTTGTAGATATTTCCATGTTTATACAGATAGCCGTTTTGGTATTTCCATGTTTATACAGATAGCGGTGTAGATATTTCCATGTTTATACAGATAGCGGTGTAGATATTTCCATGTTTACACAGATAGGGGTGTAGATATTTCCATGTTTACACAGATAGCGTAGTAGATATTTCCATCTTTATACAGATAGCGGTGTAGATATTTCAATGTTTATACAGATAACGGTGTTGGTATTTCCATGTTTATACAGATAGCGGTGTAGATATTTCCATGTTTATACAGAAGGCGGTGTAGATATTTCCAAGTTTATAAAGATAGCGGTGTAGTTATTTCCATGTTTATACAGATAGCGGTGTACATACTTCCATGTTTCTTCAGATGGCTGTGTAGATATTTCCATGTGTATACAGATGGCAGTGTAGATATTTCCATGTTTATACAGATGGAGGTGTAGATATTTCCAAGTTTATACAGATGACTGTGTAGATATCTTGATGTTTTTACAGAGGGCGGTGTAGATATTTCCATGTTTATACAGATAACGGTGTCGCTATTTCTATGTTTATACAGATAGCAGTGTAGCTATTTCCATGTTTATAGAGATAGCTGTGTAGATATTTCCATGTTAATACAGATAGCGGTGTAGATATTTCCATGTTTATACAGATAGCGTTGTACATATTTCCGTGTTTATACAGATAGTGGTGTAGGTATTTCAGTGTTTATACTGATAGCGGTGGAGCTATTTCCATGTTAATACAGATAGCGATGTAGATATTTCCATGTTTGTAGTGATTGCGGTGTAGATATTTCCATGTTTATAGAGATTGCAGTGTAGATATTTCCATATTTATAGAGATAGCGTTGTACGTATTTCCATGTTTATAGAGATAGCGGAGTAGATATTTCCGTGGTTACACAGATGGCTGGGTAGGTATTTCCACGGGTATACAGATGGCACTGTAGATATTTCCATGTTTATAGATATGGTGGTGTAGATATTTCCATGTTTATACAGATGACTCTGTAGATATTTGCATGTTTATACAGATGGTGGTGTAGATATTTCCATGTTTATAGAGATAACAGTGTAGATATTTCCATCTTTATACAGATAGCGAAGTAGATATTTCCATGTTGATACAGATAGCGGTGTAGATATTTCCATGTTTACAGAGATAGAGGTGTAGATATTTCCGTCTTTGCACAGATTGCGCTGTAGACATTTCGATCTTTACACAGATAGCTGTGTAGATATTTGCAAGTTTACACAGATATCTGTGTAGATACTTCCATGTTTACACAGATAGCATTGTAGATATTTCCATGTTTATACAGATAGCGGTGTAGATATTTCCATGTTTATACAGATATCGGTGTAGATATTTCCATGTTTATACTGATAGCGGTGGAGATATTTCCATATTTATACAGATAGCGATGTAGATATTTCCATGTTTATAGAGATGGCGGTGTAGATATTTCCATGTTTATAGAGATTGCAATGTAGATATTTCTATGTTTATAGAGATAGTGGTGTAGATATTTCCATGTGTATAGAGATGGCGTTGTAGGTATTTCCATGTGTGTAGATATGGCGGTGTAGGTATTTCCATGTTTATAGAGATAGTGGTGAGGATATTTCCGTATTTATACAGATAGCATTGTAGGTATTTCCAGGTTTATAGTGATAGTGGTGAGGATATTTCCGTATTTATACAGATAGCGTTGTAGATATTTCCATGTTTATACAGATAGCCGTTTTGGTATTTCCATGTTTATACAGATAGCGGTGTAGATATTTCCATGTTTATACAGATAGCGGTGTAGATATTTCCATGTTTACACAGATAGGTGTGTAGATATTTCCATGTTTACACAGATAGCGTTGTAGATATTTCCATCTTTCTACAGATAGCGGTGTAGATATTTCATTGTTTATACAGATAACGGTGTTAGTATTTCCATGTTTATACAGATAGCGGTGTAGATATTTCCATGTTTATACAGAAGGCGGTGTAGATATTTCCAAGTTTATAAAGATAGCGGTGTAGTTATTTCCATGTTTATACAGATAGCGGTGTACATATTTCCATGTTTCTTCAGATGGCTGTGTAGATATTTCCATGTGTATACAGATGGCAGTGTAGATATTTCCATGTTTATACAGATGGAGGTGTAGATATTTCCAAGTTTATACAGATGACTGTGTAGATATCTTCATGTTTTTACAGAGGGCGGTGTAGATATTTCCATGTTTATACAGATAATGGTGTCGCTATTTCTATGTTTATACAGATAGCAGTGTAGCTATTTCCATGTTTATAGAGATAGCTGTGTAGATATTTGAATGTTTATACAGATAGCGGTGTAGATATTTCCATGTTTATACAGATAGCGTTGTACATATTTCCATGTTTATACAGATAGCGGTGTAGATATTTCAGTGTTTATATTGATAGCGGTGGAGCTATTTCCATGTTAATACAGATAGCGATGTAGATATTTCCATGTTTATACTGATGGCGGTGTAGATATTTCCATGTTTATAGAGATTGCAGTGTAGATATTTCCATATTTATAGAGATAGCGTTGTACGTATTTCCATGTTTATAGAGATAGCGGAGTAGATATTTCCGTGGTTACACAGATGGCTGGGTAGCTATTTCCACGGGTATACAGATGGCACTGTAGATATTTCCATGTTTATAGATATGGTGGTGTAGATATTTCCATGTTTATACCGATGACTCTGTAGATATTTGCATGTTTATACAGATGGTGGTGTAGATATTTCCATGTTTATAGAGATAACAGTGTAGATATTTCCATGTTTATAAAGATAGCGAAGTAGATATTTCCATGTTGATACAGATAGCGGTGTAGATATTTCCATGATTACAGAGATAGCGGTGTAGATATTTCCATCTTTGCACAGATTGCGCTGTAGACATTTCGATCTTTACACAGATAGCTGTGTAGATATTTGCAAGTTTACACAGATATCTGTGTAGATAATTCCATGTTTACACAGCGTTGTAGATATTTCCATGTTTATACAGATAGCGGTGTAGATATTTCCATGTTTATACAGATATCGGTGTAGATATTTCCATGTTTATACTGATAGCGGTGGAGATATTTCCATATTTATACAGATAGCGATGTAGATATTTTCATGTTTATAGAGATGGCGGTGTAGATATTTCCATGTTTATAGAGATTGCAATGTAGATATTTCTATGTTTATAGAGATAGTGGTGTAGATATTTCCATGTGTACAGAGATGGCGGTGTAGGTATTTCCATGTGTATAGATATGGCGGTGTAGGTATTTCCATGTTTATAGAGATAGTGGTGAGGATATTTCCGTATTTATACAGATAGCGTTGTAGATATTTCCATGTTTATACAGATAGCCGTTTTGGTATTTCCATGTTTATACAGATAGCGGTGTAGATATTTCCATGTTTATACAGATAGCGGTGTAGATATTTCCATGTTTACACAGATAGGTGTGTAGATATTTCCATGTTTACACAGATAGCGTTGTAGATATTTCCATCTTTATACAGATAGCGGTGTAGATATTTCAATGTTTATACAGATAACGGTGTTGGTATTTCCATGTTTATACAGATAGCGGTGTAGATATTTCCATGTTTATACAGAAGGCGGTGTAGATATTTCTAAGTTTATAAAGATAGCGGTGTAGTTATTTCCATGTTTATACAGATAGCGGTGTACATACTTCCATGTTTCTTCAGATGGCTGTGTAGATATTTCCATGTGTATACAGATGGCAGTGTAGATATTTCCATGTTTATACAGATGGAGGTGTGGATATTTCCAAGTTTATACAGATGACTGTGTAGATATCTTCATGTTTTTACAGAGGGCGGTGTAGATATTTCCATGTTCATACAGATAACGGTGTCGCTATTTCTATGTTTATACAGATAGCAGTGTAGCTATTTCCATGTTTATAGAGATAGCTGTGTAGATATTTCCATGTTTATACAGATAGCGGTGTAGATATTTCCATGTTTATACAGATAGCGTTGTACATATTTCCATGTTTATACAGATAGCGGTGTAGATATTTCAGTGTTTATACTGATAGCGGTGGAGCTATTTCCATGTTAATACAGATAGCGATGTAGATATTTCCATGTTTGTAGTGATTGCGGTGTAGTTATTTCCATGTTTATAGAGATTGCAGTGTAGATATTTCCATATTTATAGAGATAGCGTTGTACGTATTTCCATGTTTATAGAGATAGCGGAGTAGATATTTCCGTGGTTACACAGATGGCTGGGTAGGTATTTCCACGGGTATACAGATGGCACTGTAGATATTTCCATGTTTATAGATATGGTGGTGTAGATATTTCCATGTTTATACAGATGACTCTGTAGACATTTGCATGTTTGTACAGATGGTGGTGTAGATATTTCCATGTTTATAGAGATAACAGTGTAGATATTTCCATGTTTATACAGATAGCGAAGTAGGTATTTCCATGTTGCTACAGATAGCGGTGTTGATATTTCCATGTTTACAGAGATAGCGGTGTAGATATTTCCATCTTTGCACAGATTGCGCTGTAGACATTTCGATCTTTACACAGATAGCTGTGTAGATATTTGCAAGTTTACACAGATATCTGTGTAGATACTGCCATGTTTACACAGATAGCATTGTAGATATTTCCATGTTTACACAGATAGCGGTGTAGATATTTCCATGTTTATACAGATAGCGGTGTAGATATTTCCATGTTTATAAAGATATCGGTGGAGATATTTCCATGTTTATACAGATAGCGGTGGAGATATTTCCATATTTATACAGATAGCGATGTAGATATTTCCATGTTTATAGAGATGGCGGTGTAGATATTTCCATGTTTATAGAGATTGCAATGTAGATATTTCTATGTTTATAGAGATAGTGGTGTAGATATTTCCATGTGTATAGAGATGGCATTGTAGGTATTTCCATGTGTATAGATATGGCGGTGTAGGTATTTCCATGTTTATAGAGATAGTGGTGAGGATATTTCCGTATTTATACAGATAGCGTTGTAGGTATTTCCAGGTTTATAGTGATAGTGGTGAGGATATTTCCGTATTTATACAGATAGCGTTGTAGATATTTCCATGTTTATACAGATAGCCGTTTTGGTATTTCCATGTTTATACAGATAGCGGTGTAGATATTTCCATGTTTATACAGATAGCGGTGTAGATATTTCCATGTTTACACAGATAGGTGTGTAGATATTTCCATGTTTACACAGATAGCGTTGTAGATATTTCCATCTTTATACAGATAGCGGTGTAGATATTTCAATGTTTATACAGATAACGGTGTTAGTATTTCCATGTTTATACAGATAGCGGTGTAGATATTTCCATGTTTATACAGAAGGCGGTGTAGATATTTCCAAGTTTATAAAGATAGCGGTGTAGTTATTTCCATGTTTATACAGATAGCGGTGTACATATTTCCATGTTTCTTCAGATGGCTGTGTAGATATTTCCATGTGTATACAGATGGCAGTGTAGATATTTCCATGTTTATACAGATGGAGGTGTAGATATTTCCAAGTTTATACAGATGACTGTGTAGATATCTTCATGTTTTTACAGAGGGCGGTGTAGATATTTCCATGTTTATACAGATAACGGTGTCGCTATTTCTATGTTTATACAGATAGCAGTGTAGCTATTTCCATGTTTATAGAGATAGCTGTGTAGACATTTCCATGTTTATACAGATAGCGGTGTAGATATTTCCATGTTTATACAGATAGCGTTGTACATATTTCCATGTTTATACAGATAGCAGTGTAGATATTTCAGTGTTTATACTGATAGCGGTGGAGCCATTTCCATGTTAATACAGATAGCGATGTAGATATTTCCATGTTTATAGTGATGGCGGTGTAGATATTTCCATGTTTATAGAGAATGCAGTGTAGATATTTCCATAATTATAGAGATAGCGTTGTACGTATTTCCATGTTTATAGAGATAGCGGAGTAGATATTTCCGTGGTTACACAGATGGCTGGGTAGCTATTTCCACGGTATACAGATGGCACTGTAGATATTTCCATGTTTATAGATATGGTGGTGTAGATATTTCCATGTTTATACAGATGACTCTGTAGATATTTGCATGTTTATACAGATGGTGGTGTAGATATTTCCATGTTTATAGAGATAACAGTGTAGATATTTCCATGTTTATAAAGATAGCGAAGTAGATATTTCCATGTTGATACAGATAGCGGTGTAGATATTTCCATGTTTACAGAGATAGCGGTGTAGATATTTCCATCTTTGCACAGATTGCGCTGTAGACACTTCGATCTTTACACAGATAGCTGTGTAGATATTTGCAAGTTTACACAGATATCTGTGTAGATACTTCCATGTTTACAGAGATAGCGTTGTAGATATTTCCATGTTTATACAGATAGCGGTGTAGATATTTCCCTGTTTATACAGATATCGGTGTAGATATTTCCATGTTTATACTGATAGCGGTGGAGATATTTCCATATTTATACAGATAGCGATGTAGATATTTCCATGTTTATAGAGATGGCGGTGTAGATATTTCCATGTTTATAGAGATTGCAATGTAGATATTTCTATGTTTATAGAGATAGTGGTGTAGATATTTCCATGTGTACAGAGATGGCGTTGTAGGTATTTCCATGTGTATAGATATGGCGGTGTAGGTGTTTCCATGTTTATAGAGATAGCGGTGAGGATATTTCCGTATTTATACAGATAGCGTTGTAGGTATTTCCAGGTTTATAGTGATAGTGGTGAGGATATTTCCGTATTTATACAGATAGCGTTGTAGATATTTCCATGTTTATACAGATAGCCGTTTTGGTATTTCCATGTTTATAAAGATAGCGGTGTAGATATTTCCATGTTTATACAGATAGCGGTGTAGATATTTCCATGTTTACACAGATAGGTGTGTAGATATTTCCATGTTTACACAGATAGCGTTGTAGATATTTCCATCTTTATACAGATAGCGGTGTAGATATTTCAATGTTTATACAGATAACGGTGTTGGTATTTCCATGTTTATACAGATAGCGGTGTAGATATTTCCATGTTTATACAGAAGGCGGTGTAGATATTTCCAAGTTTATAAAGATAGCGGTGTAGTTATTTCCATGTTTATACAGATAGCGGTGTACATATTTCCATGTTTCTTCAGATGGCTGTGTAGATATTTCCATGTGTATACACATGGCAGTGTAGATATTTCCATGTTTATACAGATGGAGGTGTAGATATTTCCAAGTTTATACAGATGACTGTGTAGATATCTTCATGTTTTTACAGAGGGCGGTGTAGATATTTCCATGTTTATACAGATAACGGTGTCGCTATTTCTATGTTTATACAGATAGCAGTGTAGCTATTTCCATGTTTATAGAGATAGCTGTGTAGATATTTCCATGTTTATACAGATAGCGGTGTAGATATTTCCATGTTTATACAGATAGCATTGTACATATTTCCATGTTTATACAGATAGCGGTGTAGATATTTCAGTGTTTATACTGATAGCGGTGGAGCTATTTCCATGTTAATACAGATAGCGATGTAGATATTTCCATGTTTGTAGTGATTGCGGTGTAGATATTTCCATGTTTATAGAGATTGCAGTGTAGATATTTCCATATTTATAGAGATAGCGTTGTACGTATTTCCATGTTTATAGAGATAGCGGAGTAGATATTTCCGTGGTTGCACAGATGGCTGGGTAGGTATTTCCACGGGTATACAGATGGCACTGTAGATATTTCCATGTTTATAGATATGGTGGTGTAGATATTTCCATGTTTATACAGATGACTCTGTAGATATTTGCATGTTTATACAGATGGTGGTGTAGATATTTCCATGTTTATAGAGATAAAAGTGTAGATATTTCCATGTTTATAAAGATAGCGAAGTAGATATTTCCATGTTGATACAGATAGCGGTGTAGATATTTCCATGTTTACAGAGATAGCGGTGTAGATATTTCCATCTTTGCACAGATTGCGCTGTAGACATTTCGATCTTTACACAGATAGCTGTGTAGATATTTGCAAGTTTACACAGATATCTGTGTAGATACTTCCATGTTTACACAGATAGCCTTGTAGATATTTCCATGTTTATACAGATAGCGGTGTAGATATTTCCATGTTTATACAGATATCGGTGTAGATATTTCCATGTTTATACTGATAGCGGTGGAGATATTTCCATATTTATACAGATAGCGATGTAGATATTTCCATGTTTATAGAGATGGCGGTGTAGATATTTCCATGTTTATAGAGATTGCAATGTAGATATTTCTATGTTTATAGAGATAGTGGTGTAGATATTTCCATGTGTATAGAGATGGCGGTGTAGGTATTTCCATGTGTATAGATATGGCGGTGTAGGTATTTCCATGTTTATAGAGATAGTGGTGAGGATATTTCCGTATTTATACAGATAGCGTTGTAGGTATTTCCAGGTTTATAGTGATAGTGGTGAGGATATTTCCGTATTTATACAGATAGCGTTGTAGATATTTCCATGTTTGTACAGATAGCCGTTTTGGTATTTCCATGTTTATACAGATAGCGGTGTAGATATTTCCATGTTTACACAGATAGTGGTGTAGATATTTCCATGTTTACACAGATAGGTGTGTAGATATTTCCATGTTTACACAGATAGCGTTGTAGATATTTCCATCTTTATACAGATAGCGGTGTAGATATTTCAATGTTTATACAGATAACGGTGTTGGTATTTCCATGTTTATACAGATAGCGGTGTAGATATTTCCATGTTTATACAGAAGGCGTTGTAGATATTTCCAAGTTTATAAAGATAGCGGTGTAGTTATTTCCATGTTTATACAGATAGCGGTGTACGTATTTCCATGTTTCTTCAGATGGCTGTGTAGATATTTCCATGTGTATACAGATGGCAGTGTAGATATTTCCATGTTTATACAGATGGAGGTGTAGATATTTCCAAGTTTATACAGATGACTGTGTATATATCTTGATGTTTTTACAGAGGGCGGTGTAGATATTTCCATGTTTATACAGATAACGGTGTCGCTATTTCTATGTTTATACAGATAGCAGTGTAGCTATTTCCATGTTTATAGAGATAGCTGTGTAGATATTTCCATGTTTATACAGATAGCGTTGTAGATATTTCCATGTTTATACAGATAGCGTTGTACATATTTCCATGTTTATACAGATAGCGGTGTAGATATTTCAGTGTTTATACTGATAGCGGTGGAGCTATTTCCATGTTAATACAGATAGCGATGTAGATATTTCCATGTTTATAGTGATGGCGGTGTAGATATTTCCATGTTTATAGAGATTGCAGCGTAGATATTTCGATATTTATAGAGATAGCGTTGTACATATTTCCATGTTTATAGAGATAGCGGAGTAGATATTTCCATGGTTACACAGATGGCTGGGTAGGTATTTCCACGGGTATACAGATGGCACTGTAGATATTTCCATGTTTATAGATATGGTGGTGTAGATATTTCCATGTTTATACAGATGACTCTGTAGACATTTGCATGTTTATACAGATGGTGGTGTAGATATTTCCATGTTTATAGAGATAACAGTGTAGATATTTCCATGTTTATACAGATAGCGAAGTAGATATTTCCATGTTGATACAGATAGCGGTGTAGATATTTCCATGTTTACAGAGATAGCGGTGTAGATATTTCCATCTTTGCACAGATTGCGCTGTAGACACTTCGATCTTTACACAGATAGCTGTGTAGATATTTGCAAGTTTACACAGATATCTGTGTAGATACTTCCATGTTTACACAGATAGCGTTGTAGATATTTCCATGTTTATACAGATAGCGGTGTAGATATTTACCTGTTTATACAGATATCGGTGTAGATATTTCCATGTTTATACTGATAGCGGTGGAGATATTTCCATATTTATACAGATAGCGATGTAGATATTTCCATGTTTATAGAGATGGCGGTGTAGATATTTCCATGTTTATAGAGATTGCAATGTAGATATTTCTATGTTTATAGAGATAGTGGTGTAGATATTTCCATGTGTACAGAGATGGCGTTGTAGGTATTTCCATGTGTATAGATATGGCGGTGTAGGTATTTCCATGTTTATAGAGATAGCGGTGAGGATATTTCCGTATTTATACAGATAGCGTTGTAGGTATTTCCAGGTTTATAGTGATAGTGGTGAGGATATTTCCGTATTTATACAGATAGCGTTGTAGATATTTCCATGTTTATACAGATAGCCGTTTTGGTATTTCCATGTTTATAAAGATAGCGGTGTAGATATTTCCATGTTTATACAGATAGCGGTGTAGATATTTCCATGTTTACACAGATAGGTGTGTAGATATTTCCATGTTTACACAGATAGCGTTGTAGATATTTCCATCTTTATACAGATAGCGGTGTAGATATTTCAATGTTTATACAGATAACGGTGTTCGTATTTCCATGTTTATACAGATAGCGGTGTAGATATTTCCATGTTTATACAGAAGGCGGTGTAGATATTTCCAAGTTTATAAAGATAGCGGTGTAGTTATTTCCATGTTTATACAGATAGCGGTGTACATATTTCCATGTTTCTTCAGATGGCTGTGTAGATATTTCCATGTGTATACAGATGGCAGTGTAGATATTTCCATGTTTATACAGATGGAGGTGTAGATATTTCCAAGTTTATACAGATGACTGTGTAGATATCTTCATGTTTTTACAGAGGGCGGTGTAGATATTTCCATGTTTATACAGATAACGGTGTCGCTATTTCTATGTTTATACAGATAGCAGTGTAGCTATTTCCATGTTTATAGAGATAGCTGTGTAGATATTTCCATGTTTATACAGATAGCGGTGTAGATATTTCCATGTTTATACAGATAGCATTGTACATATTTCCATGTTTATACAGATAGCGGTGTAGATATTTCAGTGTTTATACTGATAGCGGTGGAGCTATTTCCATGTTAATACAGATAGCGATGTAGATATTTCCATGTTTGTAGTGATTGCGGTGTAGATATTTCCATGTTTATAGAGATTGCAGTGTAGATATTTCCATATTTATAGAGATAGCGTTGTACGTATTTCCATGTTTATAGAGATAGCGGAGTAGATATTTCCGTGGTTGCACAGATGGCTGGGTAGGTATTTCCACGGGTATACAGATGGCACTGTAGATATTTCCATGTTTATAGATATGGTGGTGTAGATATTTCCATGTTTATACAGATGACTCTGTAGATATTTGCATGTTTATACAGATGGTGGTGTAGATATTTCCATGTTTATAGAGATAAAAGTGTAGATATTTCCATGTTTATAAAGATAGCGAAGTAGATATTTCCATGTTGATACAGATAGCGGTGTAGATATTTCCATGTTTACAGAGATAGCGGTGTAGATATTTCCATCTTTGCACAGATTGCGCTGTAGACACTTCGATCTTTACACAGATAGCTGTGTAGATATTTGCAAGTTTACACAGATATCTGTGTAGATACTTCCATGTTTACACAGATAGCGTTGTAGATATTTCCATGTTTATACAGATAGCGGTGTAGATATTTCCCTGTTTATACAGATATCGGTGTAGATATTTCCATGTTTATACTGATAGCGGTGGAGATATTTCCATATTTATACAGATAGCGATGTAGATATTTCCATGTTTATAGAGATGGCGGTGTAGACTTTTCCATGTTTATAGAGATTGCAATGTAGATATTTCTATGTTTATAGAGATAGTGGTGTAGATATTTCCATGTGTACAGAGATGGCGGAGTAGGTATTTCCATGTGTATAGATATGGCGGTGTAGGTATTTCCATGTTTATAGAGATAGTGGTGAGGATATTTCCGTATTTATACAGATAGCGTTGTAGGTATTTCCAGGTTTATAGTGATAGTGGTGAGGATATTTCCGTATTTATACAGATAGCGTTGTAGATATTTCCATGTTTATACAGATAGCCGTTTTGGTATTTCCATGTTTATAAAGATAGCGGTGTAGATATTTCCATGTTTATACAGATAGCGGTGTAGATATTTCCATGTTTACACAGATAGGTGTGTAGATATTTCCATGTTTATACAGATAGCGTTGTAGATATTTCCATCTTTATACAGATAGCGGTGTAGATATTTCAATGTTTATACAGATAACGGTGTTGGTATTTCCATGTTTATACAGATAGCGGTGTAGATATTTCCATGTTTTTACAGAAGGCGGTGTAGATATTTCCAAGTTTATAAAGATAGCGGTGTAGTTATTTCCATGTTTATACAGATAGCGGTGTACATATTTCCATGTTTCTTCAGATGGCTGTGTAGATATTTCCATGTGTATACAGATGGCAGTGTAGATATTTCCATGTTTATACAGATGGAGGTGTAGATATTTCCTAGTTTATACAGATGACTGTGTAGATATCTTCATGTTTTTACAGAGGGCGGTGTAGATATTTCCATGTTTATACAGATAACGGTGTCGCTATTTCTATGTTTATACAGATAGCAGTGTAGCTATTTCCATGTTTATAGAGATAGCTGTGTAGATATTTCCATCTTTATACAGATAGCGGTGTAGATATTTCCATGTTTATACAGATAGCATTGTACATATTTCCATGTTTATACAGATAGCGGTGTAGATATTTCAGTGTTTATACTGATAGCGGTGGAGCTATTTCCATGTTAATACAGATAGCGATGTAGATATTTCCATGTTTGTAGTGATTGCAGTGTAGATATTTCCATGTTTATAGAGATTGCAGTGTAAATATTTCCATATTTATAGAGACAGCGTTGTACGTATTTCCATGTTTATAGAGATAGCGGAGTAGATATTTCCGTGGTTACACAGATGGCTGGGTAGGTATTTCCACGGGTATACAGATGGCACTGTAGATATTTCCATGTTTATAGATATGGTGGTGTAGATATTTCCATGTTTATACAGATGACTCTGTAGATATTTGCATGTTTATACAGATGGTGGTGTAGATATTTCCATGTTTATAGAGATAAAAGTGTAGATATTTCCATGTTTATAAAGATAGCGAAGTAGATATTTCCATGTTGATACAGATAGCGGTGTAGATATTTCCATGTTTACAGAGATAGCGGTGTAGATATTTCCATCTTTGCACAGATTGCGCTGTAGACATTTCGATCTTTACACAGATAGCTGTGTAGATATTTGCAAGTTTACACAGATATCTGTGTAGATACTTCCATGTTTACACAGATAGCGTTGTAGATATTTCCATGTTTATACAGATAGCGGTGTAGATATTTCCATGTTTATACAGATATCGGTGTAGATATTTCCATGTTTATACTGATAGCGGTGGAGATATTTCCATATTTATACAGATAGCGATGTAGATATTTCCATGTTTATAGAGATGGCGGTGTAGATATTTCCATGTTTATAGAGATTGCAATGTAGATATTTCTATGTTTATAGAGATAGTGGTGTAGATATCTCCATGTGTATAGAGATGGCGGTGTAGGTATTTCCATGTGTATAGATATGGCGGTGTAGGTATTTCCATGTTTATAGAGATAGTGGTGAGGATATTTCCGTATTTATACAGATAGCGTTGTAGGTATTTCCAGGTTTATAGTGATAGTGGTGAGGATATTTCCGTATTTATACAGATAGCGTTGTAGATATTTCCATGTTTGTACAGATAGCCGTTTTGGTATTTCCATGTTTATACAGATAACGGTGTAGATATTTCCATGTTTACACAGATAGTGGTGTAGATATTTCCATGTTTACACAGATAGGTGTGTAGATATTTCCATGTTTACACAGATAGCGTTGTAGATATTTCCATCTTTATACAGATAGCGGTGTAGATATTTCAATATTTATACAGATAACGGTGTTGGTATTTCCATGTTTATACAGATAGCGGTGTAGATATTTCCATGTTTATACAGAAGGCAGTGTAGATATTTCCAAGTTTATAAAGATAGCGGTGTAGTTATTTCCATGTTTATACAGATAGCGGTGTACATATTTCCATGTTTCTTCAGATGGCTGTGTAGATATTTCCATGTGTATACAGATGGCAGTGTAGATATTTCCATGTTTATACAGATGGAGGTGTAGATATTTCCAAGTTTATACAGATGACTGTGTATATATCTTGATGTTTTTACAGAGGGCGGTGTAGATATTTCCATGTTTATACAGATAACGGTGTCGCTATTTCTATGTTTATACAGATAGCAGTGTAGCTATTTCCATGTTTATAGAGATAGCTGTGTAGATATTTCCATGTTTATACAGATAGCGTTGTACATATTTCCATGTTTATACAGATAGCGGTGTAGATATTTCAGTGTTTATACTGATAGCGGTGGAGCTATTTCCATGTTAATACAGATAGCGATGTAGATATTTCCATGTTTATAGTGATGGCGGTGTAGATATTTCCATGTTTATAGAGATTGCAGTGAAGATATTTCGATATTTATAGAGATAGCGTTGTACATATTTCCATGTTTATAGAGATAGCGGAGTAGATATTTCCGTGGTTACACAGATGGCTGGGTAGGTATTTCCACGGGTATACAGATGGCACTGTAGATATTTCCATGTTTATAGATATGGTGGTGTAGATATTTCCATGTTTATACCGATGACTCTGTAGATATTTGCATGTTTATACAGATGGTGGTGTAGATATTTCCATGTTTATAGAGATAAAAGTGTAGATATTTCCATGTTTATAAAGATAGCGAAGTAGATATTTCCATGTTGATACAGATAGCGGTGTAGATATTTCCATGTTTACAGAGATAGCGGTGTAGATATTTCCATCTTTGCACAGATTGCGCTGTAGACACTTCGATCTTTACACAGATAGCTGTGTAGATATTTGCAAGTTTACACAGATATCTGTGTAGATACTTCCATGTTTACACAGATAGCGTTGTAGATATTTCCATGTTTATACAGATAGCGGTGTAGATATTTCCCTGTTTATACAGATATCGGTGTAGATATTTCCATGTTTATACTGATAGCGGTGGAGATATTTCCATATTTATACAGATAGCGATGTAGATATTTCCATGTTTATAGAGATGGCGGTGTAGACTTTTCCATGTTTATAGAGATTGCAATGTAGATATTTCTATGTTTATAGAGATAGTGGTGTAGATATTTCCATGTGTACAGAGATGGCGGAGTAGGTATTTCCATGTGTATAGATATGGCGGTGTAGGTATTTCCATGTTTATAGAGATAGTGGTGAGGATATTTCCGTATTTATACAGATAGCGTTGTAGGTATTTCCAGGTTTATAGTGATAGTGGTGAGGATATTTCCGTATTTATACAGATAGCGTTGTAGATATTTCCATGTTTATACAGATAGCCGTTTTGGTATTTCCATGTTTATAAAGATAGCGGTGTAGATATTTCCATGTTTATACAGATAGCGGTGTAGATATTTCCATGTTTACACAGATAGGTGTGTAGATATTTCCATGTTTATACAGATAGCGTTGTAGATATTTCCATCTTTATACAGATAGCGGTGTAGATATTTCAATGTTTATACAGATAACGGTGTTGGTATTTCCATGTTTATACAGATAGCGGTGTAGATATTTACATGTTTTTACAGAAGGCGGTGTAGATATTTCCAAGTTTATAAAGATAGCGGTGTAGTTATTTCCATGTTTATACAGATAGCGGTGTACATACTTCCATGTTACTTCAGATGGCTGTGTAGATATTTCCATGTGTATACAGATGGCAGTGTAGATATTTCCATGTTTATACAGATGGAGGTGTAGATATTTCCAAGTTTATACAGATGACTGTGTAGATATCTTCATGTTTTTACAGAGGGCGGTGTAGATATTTCCATGTTTATACAGATAACGGAGTCGCTATTTCTATGTTTATACAGATAGCAGGGTAGCTATTTCCATGTTTATAGAGATAGCTGTGTAGATATTTCCATGTTTATACAGATAGCGGTGTAGATATTTCCATGTTTATACAGATAGCGTTGTACATATTTCCATGTTTATACAGATAGCGGTGTAGATATTTCAGTGTTTATACTGATAGCGGTGGAGCTATTTCCATGTTAATACAGATAGCGATGTAGATATTTCCATGTTTATAGTGATGGTGGTGTAGATATTTCCATGTTTGTAGAGATTGCAGTGTAGATATTTCCATATTTATAGAGATAGCGTTGTACGTATTTCCATGTTTATAGAGATAGCGGAGTAGATATTTCCGTGGTTACACAGATGGCTGGGTAGGTATTTCCACGGGTATACAGATGGCACTGTAGATATTTCCATGTTTATAGATATGGTGGTGTAGATATTTCCATGTTTATACAGATGACTCTGTAGATATTTGCATGTTTATACAGATGGTGGTGTAGATATTTCCGTGTTTATAGAGATAACAGTGTAGATATTTCCATGTTTATAAAGATAGCGAAGTAGATATTTCCATGTTGATACAGATAGCGGTGTAGATATTTCCATGTTTACAGAGATAGCGGTGTAGATATTTCCATCTTTGCACAGATTGTGCTGTAGACATTTCGATCTTTACACAGATAGCTGTGTAGATATTTGCAAGTTTACACAGATATCTGTGTAGATACTTCCATGTTTACACAGATAGCGTTGTAGATATTTCCATGTTTATACAGATAGCGGTGTAGATATTTCCATGTTTATACAGATATCGGTGTAGATATTTCCATGTTTATACTGATAGCGGTGGAGATATTTCCATATTTATACAGATAGCGATGTAGATATTTCCATGTTTATACAGATGGCGGTGTAGATATTTCCATGTTTATAGAGATTGCAATGTAGATATTTCTATGTTTATAGAGATAGTGGTGTAGATATTTCCATGTGTACAGAGATGGCGGTGTAGGTATTTCCATGTGTATAGATATGGCGGTGTAGGTATTTCCATGTTTATAGAGATAGCGGTGAGGATATTTCCGTATTTATACAGATAGCGTTGTAGGTATTTCCAGGTTTATAGTGATAGTGGTGAGGATATTTCCGTATTTATACAGATAGCGTTGTAGATATTTCCATGTTTATACAGATAGCCATTTTGGTATTTCCATGTTTATAAAGATAGCGGTGTAGATATTTCCATGTTTATACAGATAGCGGTGCAGATATTTCCATGTTTACACAGATAGGTGTGTAGATATTTCCATGTTTACACAGATAGCGTTGTAGATATTTCCATCTTTATACAGATAGCGGTGTAGATATTTCAATGTTTATACAGATAACGGTGTTGGTATTTCCATGTTTATACAGATAGCGGTGTAGATATTTCCATGTTTATACAGAAGGCGGTGTAGATATTTCCAAGTTTATAAAGATAGCGGTGTAGTTATTTCCATGTTTATACAGATAGCGGTGTACATATTTCCATGTTTCTTCAGATGGCTGTGTAGATATTTCCATGTGTATACAGATGGCAGTGTAGATATTTCCATGTTTATACAGATGGAGGTGTAGATATTTCCAAGTTTATACAGATGACTGTGTAGATATCTTCATGTTTTTACAGAGGGCGGTGTAGATATTTCCATGTTTATACAGATAACGGTGTCGCTATTTCTATGTTTATACAGATAGCAGTGTAGCTATTTCCATGTTTATAGAGATAGCTGTGTAGATATTTCCATGTTTATACAGATAGCGGTGTAGATATTTCCATGTTTATACAGATAGCATTGTACATATTTCCATGTTTATACAGATAGCGGTGTAGATATTTCAGTGTTTATACTGATAGCGGTGGAGCTATTTCCATGTTAATACAGATAGCGATGTAGATATTTCCATGTTTGTAGTGATTGCGGTGTAGATATTTCCATGTTTATAGAGATTGCAGTGTAGATATTTCCATATTTATAGAGATAGCGTTGTACGTATTTCCATGTTTATAGAGATAGCGGAGTAGATATTTCCGTGGTTGCACAGATGGCTGGGTAGGTATTTCCACGGGTATACAGATGGCACTGTAGATATTTCCATGTTTATAGATATGGTGGTGTAGATATTTCCATGTTTATACAGATGACTCTGTAGATATTTGCATGTTTATACAGATGGTGGTGTAGATATTTCCATGTTTATAGAGATAAAAGTGTAGATATTTCCATGTTTATAAAGATAGCGAAGTAGATATTTCCATGTTGATACAGATAGCGGTGTAGATATTTCCATGTTTACAGAGATAGCGGTGTAGATATTTCCATCTTTGCACAGATTGCGCTGTAGACACTTCGATCTTTACACAGATAGCTGTGTAGATATTTGCAAGTTTACACAGATATCTGTGTAGATACTTCCATGTTTACACAGATAGCGTTGTAGATATTTCCATGTTTATACAGATAGCGGTGTAGATATTTCCCTGTTTATACAGATATCGGTGTAGATATTTCCATGTTTATACTGATAGCGGTGGAGATATTTCCATATTTATACAGATAGCGATGTAGATATTTCCATGTTTATAGAGATGGCGGTGTAGACTTTTCCATGTTTATAGAGATTGCAATGTAGATATTTCTATGTTTATAGAGATAGTGGTGTAGATATTTCCATGTGTACAGAGATGGCGGAGTAGGTATTTCCATGTGTATAGATATGGCGGTGTAGGTATTTCCATGTTTATAGAGATAGTGGTGAGGATATTTCCGTATTTATACAGATAGCGTTGTAGGTATTTCCAGGTTTATAGTGATAGTGGTGAGGATATTTCCGTATTTATACAGATAGCGTTGTAGATATTTCCATGTTTATACAGATAGCCGTTTTGGTATTTCCATGTTTATAAAGATAGCGGTGTAGATATTTCCATGTTTATACAGATAGCGGTGTAGATATTTCCATGTTTACACAGATAGGTGTGTAGATATTTCCATGTTTATACAGATAGCGTTGTAGATATTTCCATCTTTATACAGATAGCGGTGTAGATATTTCAATGTTTATACAGATAACGGTGTTGGTATTTCCATGTTTATACAGATAGCGGTGTAGATATTTCCATGTTTTTACAGAAGGCGGTGTAGATATTTCCAAGTTTATAAAGATAGCGGTGTAGTTATTTCCATGTTTATACAGATAGCGGTGTACATATTTCCATGTTTCTTCAGATGGCTGTGTAGATATTTCCATGTGTATACAGATGGCAGTGTAGATATTTCCATGTTTATACAGATGGAGGTGTAGATATTTCCTAGTTTATACAGATGACTGTGTAGATATCTTCATGTTTTTACAGAGGGCGGTGTAGATATTTCCATGTTTATACAGATAACGGTGTCGCTATTTCTATGTTTATACAGATAGCAGTGTAGCTATTTCCATGTTTATAGAGATAGCTGTGTAGATATTTCCATGTTTATACAGATAGCGGTGTAGATATTTCCATGTTTATACAGATAGCATTGTACATATTTCCATGTTTATACAGATAGCGGTGTAGATATTTCAGTGTTTATACTGATAGCGGTGGAGCTATTTCCATGTTAATACAGATAGCGATGTAGATATTTCCATGTTTGTAGTGATTGCAGTGTAGATATTTCCATGTTTATAGAGATTGCAGTGTAAATATTTCCATATTTATAGAGACAGCGTTGTACGTATTTCCATGTTTATAGAGATAGCGGAGTAGATATTTCCGTGGTTACACAGATGGCTGGGTAGGTATTTCCACGGGTATACAGATGGCACTGTAGATATTTCCATGTTTATAGATATGGTGGTGTAGATATTTCCATGTTTATACAGATGACTCTGTAGATATTTGCATGTTTATACAGATGGTGGTGTAGATATTTCCATGTTTATAGAGATAAAAGTGTAGATATTTCCATGTTTATAAAGATAGCGAAGTAGATATTTCCATGTTGATACAGATAGCGGTGTAGATATTTCCATGTTTACAGAGATAGCGGTGTAGATATTTCCATCTTTGCACAGATTGCGCTGTAGACATTTCGATCTTTACACAGATAGCTGTGTAGATATTTGCAAGTTTACACAGATATCTGTGTAGATACTTCCATGTTTACACAGATAGCGTTGTAGATATTTCCATGTTTATACAGATAGCGGTGTAGATATTTCCATGTTTATACAGATATCGGTGTAGATATTTCCATGTTTATACTGATAGCGGTGGAGATATTTCCATATTTATACAGATAGCGATGTAGATATTTCCATGTTTATAGAGATGGCGGTGTAGATATTTCCATGTTTATAGAGATTGCAATGTAGATATTTCTATGTTTATAGAGATAGTGGTGTAGATATCTCCATGTGTATAGAGATGGCGGTGTAGGTATTTCCATGTGTATAGATATGGCGGTGTAGGTATTTCCATGTTTATAGAGATAGTGGTGAGGATATTTCCGTATTTATACAGATAGCGTTGTAGGTATTTCCAGGTTTATAGTGATAGTGGTGAGGATATTTCCGTATTTATACAGATAGCGTTGTAGATATTTCCATGTTTGTACAGATAGCCGTTTTGGTATTTCCATGTTTATACAGATAACGGTGTAGATATTTCCATGTTTACACAGATAGTGGTGTAGATATTTCCATGTTTACACAGATAGGTGTGTAGATATTTCCATGTTTACACAGATAGCGTTGTAGATATTTCCATCTTTATACAGATAGCGGTGTAGATATTTCAATATTTATACAGATAACGGTGTTGGTATTTCCATGTTTATACAGATAGCGGTGTAGATATTTCCATGTTTATACAGAAGGCAGTGTAGATATTTCCAAGTTTATAAAGATAGCGGTGTAGTTATTTCCATGTTTATACAGATAGCGGTGTACATATTTCCATGTTTCTTCAGATGGCTGTGTAGATATTTCCATGTGTATACAGATGGCAGTGTAGATATTTCCATGTTTATACAGATGGAGGTGTAGATATTTCCAAGTTTATACAGATGACTGTGTATATATCTTGATGTTTTTACAGAGGGCGGTGTAGATATTTCCATGTTTATACAGATAACGGTGTCGCTATTTCTATGTTTATACAGATAGCAGTGTAGCTATTTCCATGTTTATAGAGATAGCTGTGTAGATATTTCCATGTTTATACAGATAGCGTTGTACATATTTCCATGTTTATACAGATAGCGGTGTAGATATTTCAGTGTTTATACTGATAGCGGTGGAGCTATTTCCATGTTAATACAGATAGCGATGTAGATATTTCCATGTTTATAGTGATGGCGGTGTAGATATTTCCATGTTTATAGAGATTGCAGTGAAGATATTTCGATATTTATAGAGATAGCGTTGTACATATTTCCATGTTTATAGAGATAGCGGAGTAGATATTTCCGTGGTTACACAGATGGCTGGGTAGGTATTTCCACGGGTATACAGATGGCACTGTAGATATTTCCATGTTTATAGATATGGTGGTGTAGATATTTCCATGTTTATACCGATGACTCTGTAGATATTTGCATGTTTATACAGATGGTGGTGTAGATATTTCCATGTTTATAGAGATAAAAGTGTAGATATTTCCATGTTTATAAAGATAGCGAAGTAGATATTTCCATGTTGATACAGATAGCGGTGTAGATATTTCCATGTTTACAGAGATAGCGGTGTAGATATTTCCATCTTTGCACAGATTGCGCTGTAGACACTTCGATCTTTACACAGATAGCTGTGTAGATATTTGCAAGTTTACACAGATATCTGTGTAGATACTTCCATGTTTACACAGATAGCGTTGTAGATATTTCCATGTTTATACAGATAGCGGTGTAGATATTTCCCTGTTTATACAGATATCGGTGTAGATATTTCCATGTTTATACTGATAGCGGTGGAGATATTTCCATATTTATACAGATAGCGATGTAGATATTTCCATGTTTATAGAGATGGCGGTGTAGACTTTTCCATGTTTATAGAGATTGCAATGTAGATATTTCTATGTTTATAGAGATAGTGGTGTAGATATTTCCATGTGTACAGAGATGGCGGAGTAGGTATTTCCATGTGTATAGATATGGCGGTGTAGGTATTTCCATGTTTATAGAGATAGTGGTGAGGATATTTCCGTATTTATACAGATAGCGTTGTAGGTATTTCCAGGTTTATAGTGATAGTGGTGAGGATATTTCCGTATTTATACAGATAGCGTTGTAGATATTTCCATGTTTATACAGATAGCCGTTTTGGTATTTCCATGTTTATAAAGATAGCGGTGTAGATATTTCCATGTTTATACAGATAGCGGTGTAGATATTTCCATGTTTACACAGATAGGTGTGTAGATATTTCCATGTTTATACAGATAGCGTTGTAGATATTTCCATCTTTATACAGATAGCGGTGTAGATATTTCAATGTTTATACAGATAACGGTGTTGGTATTTCCATGTTTATACAGATAGCGGTGTAGATATTTACATGTTTTTACAGAAGGCGGTGTAGATATTTCCAAGTTTATAAAGATAGCGGTGTAGTTATTTCCATGTTTATACAGATAGCGGTGTACATACTTCCATGTTACTTCAGATGGCTGTGTAGATATTTCCATGTGTATACAGATGGCAGTGTAGATATTTCCATGTTTATACAGATGGAGGTGTAGATATTTCCAAGTTTATACAGATGACTGTGTAGATATCTTCATGTTTTTACAGAGGGCGGTGTAGATATTTCCATGTTTATACAGATAACGGAGTCGCTATTTCTATGTTTATACAGATAGCAGGGTAGCTATTTCCATGTTTATAGAGATAGCTGTGTAGATATTTCCATGTTTATACAGATAGCGGTGTAGATATTTCCATGTTTATACAGATAGCGTTGTACATATTTCCATGTTTATACAGATAGCGGTGTAGATATTTCAGTGTTTATACTGATAGCGGTGGAGCTATTTCCATGTTAATACAGATAGCGATGTAGATATTTCCATGTTTATAGTGATGGTGGTGTAGATATTTCCATGTTTGTAGAGATTGCAGTGTAGATATTTCCATATTTATAGAGATAGCGTTGTACGTATTTCCATGTTTATAGAGATAGCGGAGTAGATATTTCCGTGGTTACACAGATGGCTGGGTAGGTATTTCCACGGGTATACAGATGGCACTGTAGATATTTCCATGTTTATAGATATGGTGGTGTAGATATTTCCATGTTTATACAGATGACTCTGTAGATATTTGCATGTTTATACAGATGGTGGTGTAGATATTTCCGTGTTTATAGAGATAACAGTGTAGATATTTCCATGTTTATAAAGATAGCGAAGTAGATATTTCCATGTTGATACAGATAGCGGTGTAGATATTTCCATGTTTACAGAGATAGCGGTGTAGATATTTCCATCTTTGCACAGATTGTGCTGTAGACATTTCGATCTTTACACAGATAGCTGTGTAGATATTTGCAAGTTTACACAGATATCTGTGTAGATACTTCCATGTTTACACAGATAGCGTTGTAGATATTTCCATGTTTATACAGATAGCGGTGTAGATATTTCCATGTTTATACAGATATCGGTGTAGATATTTCCATGTTTATACTGATAGCGGTGGAGATATTTCCATATTTATACAGATAGCGATGTAGATATTTCCATGTTTATACAGATGGCGGTGTAGATATTTCCATGTTTATAGAGATTGCAATGTAGATATTTCTATGTTTATAGAGATAGTGGTGTAGATATTTCCATGTGTACAGAGATGGCGGTGTAGGTATTTCCATGTGTATAGATATGGCGGTGTAGGTATTTCCATGTTTATAGAGATAGCGGTGAGGATATTTCCGTATTTATACAGATAGCGTTGTAGGTATTTCCAGGTTTATAGTGATAGTGGTGAGGATATTTCCGTATTTATACAGATAGCGTTGTAGATATTTCCATGTTTATACAGATAGCCATTTTGGTATTTCCATGTTTATAAAGATAGCGGTGTAGATATTTCCATGTTTATACAGATAGCGGTGCAGATATTTCCATGTTTACACAGATAGGTGTGTAGATATTTCCATGTTTACACAGATAGCGTTGTAGATATTTCCATCTTTATACAGATAGCGGTGTAGATATTTCAATGTTTATACAGATAACGGTGTTGGTATTTCCATGTTTATACAGATAGCGGTGTAGATATTTCCATGTTTATACAGAAGGCGGTGTAGATATTTCCAAGTTTATAAAGATAGCGGTGTAGTTATTTCCATGTTTATACAGATAGCGGTGTACATATTTCCATGTTTCTTCAGATGGCTGTGTAGATATTTCCATGTGTATACAGATGGCAGTGTAGATATTTCCATGTTTATACAGATGGAGGTGTAGATATTTCCTAGTTTATACAGATGACTGTGTAGATATCTTCATGTTTTTACAGAGGGCGGTGTAGATATTTCCATGTTTATACAGATAACGGTGTCGCTATTTCTATGTTTATACAGATAGCAGTGTAGCTATTTCCATGTTTATAGAGATAGCTGTGTAGATATTTCCATGTTTATACAGATAGCGGTGTAGATATTTCCATGTTTATACAGATAGCATTGTACATATTTCCATGTTTATACAGATAGCGGTGTAGATATTTCAGTGTTTATACTGATAGCGGTGGAGCTATTTCCATGTTAATACAGATAGCGATGTAGATATTTCCATGTTTGTAGTGATTGCGGTGTAGATATTTCCATGTTTATAGAGATTGCAGTGTAAATATTTCCATATTTATAGAGACAGCGTTGTACGTATTTCCATGTTTATAGAGATAGCGGAGTAGATATTTCCGTGGTTACACAGATGGCTGGGTAGGTATTTCCACGGGTATACAGATGGCACTGTAGATATTTCCATGTTTATAGATATGGTGGTGTAGATATTTCCATGTTTATACAGATGACTCTGTAGATATTTGCATGTTTATACAGATGGTGGTGTAGATATTTCCATGTTTATAGAGATAAAAGTGTAGATATTTCCATGTTTATAAAGATAGCGAAGTAGATATTTCCATGTTGATACAGATAGCGGTGTAGATATTTCCATGTTTACAGAGATAGCGGTGTAGATATTTCCATCTTTGCACAGATTGCGCTGTAGACATTTCGATCTTTACACAGATAGCTGTGTAGATATTTGCAAGTTTACACAGATATCTGTGTAGATACTTCCATGTTTACACAGATAGCGTTGTAGATATTTCCATGTTTATACAGATAGCGGTGTAGATATTTCCATGTTTATACAGATATCGGTGTAGATATTTCCATGTTTATACTGATAGCGGTGGAGATATTTCCATATTTATACAGATAGCGATGTAGATATTTCCATGTTTATAGAGATGGCGGTGTAGATATTTCCATGTTTATAGAGATTGCAATGTAGATATTTCTATGTTTATAGAGATAGTGGTGTAGATATCTCCATGTGTATAGAGATGGCGGTGTAGGTATTTCCATGTGTATAGATATGGCGGTGTAGGTATTTCCATGTTTATAGAGATAGTGGTGAGGATATTTCCGTATTTATACAGATAGCGTTGTAGGTATTTCCAGGTTTATAGTGATAGTGGTGAGGATATTTCCGTATTTATACAGATAGCGTTGTAGATATTTCCATGTTTGTACAGATAGCCGTTTTGGTATTTCCATGTTTATACAGATAACGGTGTAGATATTTCCATGTTTACACAGATAGTGGTGTAGATATTTCCATGTTTACACAGATAGGTGTGTAGATATTTCCATGTTTACACAGATAGCGTTGTAGATATTTCCATCTTTATACAGATAGCGGTGTAGATATTTCAATATTTATACAGATAACGGTGTTGGTATTTCCATGTTTATACAGATAGCGGTGTAGATATTTCCATGTTTATACAGAAGGCAGTGTAGATATTTCCAAGTTTATAAAGATAGCGGTGTAGTTATTTCCATGTTTATACAGATAGCGGTGTACATATTTCCATGTTTCTTCAGATGGCTGTGTAGATATTTCCATGTGTATACAGATGGCAGTGTAGATATTTCCATGTTTATACAGATGGAGGTGTAGATATTTCCAAGTTTATACAGATGACTGTGTATATATCTTGATGTTTTTACAGAGGGCGGTGTAGATATTTCCATGTTTATACAGATAACGGTGTCGCTATTTCTATGTTTATACAGATAGCAGTGTAGCTATTTCCATGTTTATAGAGATAGCTGTGTAGATATTTCCATGTTTATACAGATAGCGTTGTACATATTTCCATGTTTATACAGATAGCGGTGTAGATATTTCAGTGTTTATACTGATAGCGGTGGAGCTATTTCCATGTTAATACAGATAGCGATGTAGATATTTCCATGTTTATAGTGATGGCGGTGTAGATATTTCCATGTTTATAGAGATTGCAGTGAAGATATTTCGATATTTATAGAGATAGCGTTGTACATATTTCCATGTTTATAGAGATAGCGGAGTAGATATTTCCGTGGTTACACAGATGGCTGGGTAGGTATTTCCACGGGTATACAGATGGCACTGTAGATATTTCCATGTTTATAGATATGGTGGTGTAGATATTTCCATGTTTATACCGATGACTCTGTAGATATTTGCATGTTTATACAGATGGTGGTGTAGATATTTCCATGTTTATAGAGATAAAAGTGTAGATATTTCCATGTTTATAAAGATAGCGAAGTAGATATTTCCATGTTGATACAGATAGCGGTGTAGATATTTCCATGTTTACAGAGATAGCGGTGTAGATATTTCCATCTTTGCACAGATTGCGCTGTAGACACTTCGATCTTTACACAGATAGCTGTGTAGATATTTGCAAGTTTACACAGATATCTGTGTAGATACTTCCATGTTTACACAGATAGCGTTGTAGATATTTCCATGTTTATACAGATAGCGGTGTAGATATTTCCCTGTTTATACAGATATCGGTGTAGATATTTCCATGTTTATACTGATAGCGGTGGAGATATTTCCATATTTACACAGATAGCGATGTAGATATTTCCATGTTTATAGAGATGGCGGTGTAGACTTTTCCATGTTTATAGAGATTGCAATGTAGATATTTCTATGTTTATAGAGATAGTGGTGTAGATATTTCCATGTGTACAGAGATGGCGGAGTAGGTATTTCCATGTGTATAGATATGGCGGTGTAGGTATTTCCATGTTTATAGAGATAGTGGTGAGGATATTTCCGTATTTATACAGATAGCGTTGTAGGTATTTCCAGGTTTATAGTGATAGTGGTGAGGATATTTCCGTATTTATACAGATAGCGTTGTAGATATTTCCATGTTTATACAGATAGCCGTTTTGGTATTTCCATGTTTATAAAGATAGCGGTGTAGATATTTCCATGTTTATACAGATAGCGGTGTAGATATTTCCATGTTTACACAGATAGGTGTGTAGATATTTCCATGTTTATACAGATAGCGTTGTAGATATTTCCATCTTTATACAGATAGCGGTGTAGATATTTCAATGTTTATACAGATAACGGTGTTGGTATTTCCATGTTTATAGAGATAGCGGTGTAGATATTTACATGTTTTTACAGAAGGCGGTGTAGATATTTCCAAGTTTATAAAGATAGCGGTGTAGTTATTTCCATGTTTATACAGATAGCGGTGTACATACTTCCATGTTACTTCAGATGGCTGTGTAGATATTTCCATGTGTATACAGATGGCAGTGTAGATATTTCCATGTTTATACAGATGGAGGTGTAGATATTTCCAAGTTTATACAGATGACTGTGTAGATATCTTCATGTTTTTACAGAGGGCGGTGTAGATATTTCCATGTTTATACAGATAACGGAGTCGCTATTTCTATGTTTATACAGATAGCAGGGTAGCTATTTCCATGTTTATAGAGATAGCTGTGTAGATATTTCCATGTTTATACAGATAGCGGTGTAGATATTTCCATGTTTATACAGATAGCGTTGTACATATTTCCATGTTTATACAGATAGCGGTGTAGATATTTCAGTGTTTATACTGATAGCGGTGGAGCTATTTCCATGTTAATACAGATAGCGATGTAGATATTTCCATGTTTATAGTGATGGTGGTGTAGATATTTCCATGTTTGTAGAGATTGCAGTGTAGATATTTCCATATTTATAGAGATAGCGTTGTACGTATTTCCATGTTTATAGAGATAGCGGAGTAGATATTTCCGTGGTTACACAGATGGCTGGGTAGGTATTTCCACGGGTATACAGATGGCACTGTAGATATTTCCATGTTTATAGATATGGTGGTGTAGATATTTCCATGTTTATACAGATGACTCTGTAGATATTTGCATGTTTATACAGATGGTGGTGTAGATATTTCCGTGTTTATAGAGATAACAGTGTAGATATTTCCATGTTTATAAAGATAGCGAAGTAGATATTTCCATGTTGATACAGATAGCGGTGTAGATATTTCCATGTTTACAGAGATAGCGGTGTAGATATTTCCATCTTTGCACAGATTGTGCTGTAGACATTTCGATCTTTACACAGATAGCTGTGTAGATATTTGCAAGTTTACACAGATATCTGTGTAGATACTTCCATGTTTACACAGATAGCGTTGTAGATATTTCCATGTTTATACAGATAGCGGTGTAGATATTTCCATGTTTATACAGATATCGGTGTAGATATTTCCATGTTTATACTGATAGCGGTGGAGATATTTCCATATTTATACAGATAGCGATGTAGATATTTCCATGTTTATACAGATGGCGGTGTAGATATTTCCATGTTTATAGAGATTGCAATGTAGATATTTCTATGTTTATAGAGATAGTGGTGTAGATATTTCCATGTGTACAGAGATGGCGGTGTAGGTATTTCCATGTGTATAGATATGGCGGTGTAGGTATTTCCATGTTTATAGAGATAGCGGTGAGGATATTTCCGTATTTATACAGATAGCGTTGTAGGTATTTCCAGGTTTATAGTGATAGTGGTGAGGATATTTCCGTATTTATACAGATAGCGTTGTAGATATTTCCATGTTTATACAGATAGCCATTTTGGTATTTCCATGTTTATAAAGATAGCGGTGTAGATATTTCCATGTTTATACAGATAGCGGTGCAGATATTTCCATGTTTACACAGATAGGTGTGTAGATATTTCCATGTTTACACAGATAGCGTTGTAGATATTTCCATCTTTATACAGATAGCGGTGTAGATATTTCAATGTTTATACAGATAACGGTGTTGGTATTTCCATGTTTATACAGATAGCGGTGTAGATATTTCCATGTTTATACAGAAGGCGGTGTAGATATTTCCAAGTTTATAAAGATAGCGGTGTAGTTATTTCCATGTTTATACAGATAGCGGTGTACATATTTCCATGTTTCTTCAGATGGCTGTGTAGATATTTCCATGTGTATACAGATGGCAGTGTAGATATTTCCATGTTTATACAGATGGAGGTGTAGATATTTCCTAGTTTATACAGATGACTGTGTAGATATCTTCATGTTTTTACAGAGGGCGGTGTAGATATTTCCATGTTTATACAGATAACGGTGTCGCTATTTCTATGTTTATACAGATAGCAGTGTAGCTATTTCCATGTTTATAGAGATAGCTGTGTAGATATTTCCATGTTTATACAGATAGCGGTGTAGATATTTCCATGTTTATACAGATAGCATTGTACATATTTCCATGTTTATACAGATAGCGGTGTAGATATTTCAGTGTTTATACTGATAGCGGTGGAGCTATTTCCATGTTAATACAGATAGCGATGTAGATATTTCCATGTTTGTAGTGATTGCGGTGTAGATATTTCCATGTTTATAGAGATTGCAGTGTAAATATTTCCATATTTATAGAGACAGCGTTGTACGTATTTCCATGTTTATAGAGATAGCGGAGTAGATATTTCCGTGGTTACACAGATGGCTGGGTAGGTATTTCCACGGGTATACAGATGGCACTGTAGATATTTCCATGTTTATAGATATGGTGGTGTAGATATTTCCATGTTTATACAGATGACTCTGTAGATATTTGCATGTTTATACAGATGGTGGTGTAGATATTTCCATGTTTATAGAGATAAAAGTGTAGATATTTCCATGTTTATAAAGATAGCGAAGTAGATATTTCCATGTTGATACAGATAGCGGTGTAGATATTTCCATGTTTACAGAGATAGCGGTGTAGATATTTCCATCTTTGCACAGATTGCGCTGTAGACATTTCGATCTTTACACAGATAGCTGTGTAGATATTTGCAAGTTTACACAGATATCTGTGTAGATACTTCCATGTTTACACAGATAGCGTTGTAGATATTTCCATGTTTATACAGATAGCGGTGTAGATATTTCCATGTTTATACAGATATCGGTGTAGATATTTCCATGTTTATACTGATAGCGGTGGAGATATTTCCATATTTATACAGATAGCGATGTAGATATTTCCATGTTTATAGAGATGGCGGTGTAGATATTTCCATGTTTATAGAGATTGCAATGTAGATATTTCTATGTTTATAGAGATAGTGGTGTAGATATCTCCATGTGTATAGAGATGGCGGTGTAGGTATTTCCATGTGTATAGATATGGCGGTGTAGGTATTTCCATGTTTATAGAGATAGTGGTGAGGATATTTCCGTATTTATACAGATAGCGTTGTAGGTATTTCCAGGTTTATAGTGATAGTGGTGAGGATATTTCCGTATTTATACAGATAGCGTTGTAGATATTTCCATGTTTGTACAGATAGCCGTTTTGGTATTTCCATGTTTATACAGATAGCGGTGTAGATATTTCCATGTTTACACAGATAGTGGTGTAGATATTTCCATGTTTACACAGATAGGTGTGTAGATATTTCCATGTTTACACAGATAGCGTTGTAGATATTTCCATCTTTATACAGATAGCGGTGTAGATATTTCAATATTTATACAGATAACGGTGTTGGTATTTCCATGTTTATACAGATAGCGGTGTAGATATTTCCATGTTTATACAGAAGGCAGTGTAGATATTTCCAAGTTTATAAAGATAGCGGTGTAGTTATTTCCATGTTTATACAGATAGTGGTGTACATATTTCCATGTTTCTTCAGATGGCTGTGTAGATATTTCCATGTGTATACAGATGGCAGTGTAGATATTTCCATGTTTATACAGATGGAGGTGTAGATATTTCCAAGTTTATACAGATGACTGTGTATATATCTTGATGTTTTTACAGAGGGCGGTGTAGATATTTCCATGTTTATACAGATAACGGTGTCGCTATTTCTATGTTTATACAGATAGCAGTGTAGCTATTTCCATGTTTATAGAGATAGCTGTGTAGATATTTCCATGTTTATACAGATAGCGTTGTACATATTTCCATGTTTATACAGATAGCGGTGTAGATATTTCAGTGTTTATACTGATAGCGGTGGAGCTATTTCCATGTTAATACAGATAGCGATGTAGATATTTCCATGTTTATAGTGATGGCGGTGTAGATATTTCCATGTTTATAGAGATTGCAGTGTAGATATTTCCATATTTATAGAGATAGCGTGGTACGTATTTCCATGTTTATAGAGATAGCGGAGTAGATATTTCCGTGGTTACACAGATGGCTGGGTAGCTATTTCCACGGGTATACAGATGGCACTGTAGATATTTCCATGTTTATAGATATGGTGGTGTAGATATTTCCATGTTTATACCGATGACTCTGTAGATATTTGCATGTTTATACAGATGGTGGTGTAGATATTTCCATGTTTATAGAGATAACAGTGTAGATATTTCCATGTTTATAAAGATAGCAAAGTAGATATTTCCATGTTGATACAGATAGCGGTGTAGATATTTCCATGTTTACAGAGATAGCGGTGTAGATATTTCCATCTTTGCACAGATTGCGCTGTAGACATTTCGATCTTTACACAGATAGCTGTGTAGATATTTGCAAGTTTACACAGATATCTGTGTAGATAATTCCATGTTTACACAGATAGCGTTGTAGATATTTCCATGTTTATACAGATAGCGGTGTAGATATTTCCATGTTTATACAGATAGCAGTGTAGATATTTCCATGTTTACACAGATAGGTGTGTAGATATTTCCATGTTTACACAGATAGCGTTGTAGATATTTCCATCTTTATACAGATAGCGGTGTAGATATTTCAATGTTTATACAGATAACGGTGTTGGTATTTCCATGTTTATACAGATAGCGGTGTAGATATTTCCATGTTTATACAGAAGGCGGTGTAGATATTTCCAAGTTTATAAAGATAGCGGTGTAGTTATTTCCATGTTTATACAGATAGCGGTGTACATATTTACATGTTTCTTCAGATGGCTGTGTAGATATTTCCATGTGTATACAGATGGCAGTGTAGATATTTCCATGTTTATACAGATGGAGGTGTAGATATTTCCAAGTTTATACAGATGACTGTGTATATATCTTGATGTTTTTACAGAGGGCGGTGTAGATATTTCCATGTTTATACAGATAACGGTGTCGCTATTTCTATGTTTATACAGATAGCAGTGTAGCTATTTCCATGTTTATAGAGATAGCTGTGTAGATATTTCCATGTTTATACAGATAGCGTTGTAGATATTTCCATGTTTATACAGATAGCATTGTACATATTTCCATGTTTATACAGATAGCGGTGTAGATATTTCAGTGTTTATACTGATAGCGGTGGAGCTATTTCCATGTTAATACAGATAGCGATGTAGATATTTCCATGTTTATAGTGATGGTGGTGTAGATATTTCCATGTTTGTAGAGATTGCAGTGTAGATATTTCCATATTTATAGAGATAGCGTTGTACGTATTTCCATGTTTATAGAGATAGCGGAGTAGATATTTCCGTGGTTACACAGATGGCTGGGTAGGTATTTCCACGGGTATACAGATGGCACTGTAGATATTTCCATGTTTATAGATATGGTGGTGTAGATATTTCCATGTTTATACAGATGACTCTGTAGATATTTGCATGTTTATACAGATGGTGGTGTAGATATTTCCGTGTTTATAGAGATAACAGTGTAGATATTTCCATGTTTATAAAGATAGCGAAGTAGATATTTCCATGTTGATACAGATAGCGGTGTAGATATTTCCATGTTTACAGAGATAGCGGTGTAGATATTTCCATCTTTGCACAGATTGTGCTGTAGACATTTCGATCTTTACACAGATAGCTGTGTAGATATTTGCAAGTTTACACAGATATCTGTGTAGATACATCCATGTTTACACAGATAGCGTTGTAGATATTTCCATGTTTATACAGATAGCGGTGTAGATATTTCCATGTTTATACAGATATCGGTGTAGATATTTCCATGTTTATACTGATAGCGGTGGAGATATTTCCATATTTATACAGATAGCGATGTAGATATTTCCATGTTTATACAGATGGCGGTGTAGATATTTCCATGTTTATAGAGATTGCAATGTAGATATTTCTATGTTTATAGAGATAGTGGTGTAGATATTTCCATGTGTACAGACATGGCGGTGTAGGTATTTCCATGTGTATAGATATGGCGGTGTAGGTATTTCCATGTTTATAGAGATAGCGGTGAGGATATTTCCGTATTTATACAGATAGCGTTGTAGGTATTTCCAGGTTTATAGTGATAGTGGTGAGGATATTTCCGTATTTATACAGATAGCGTTGTAGATATTTCCATGTTTATACAGATAGCCATTTTGGTATTTCCATGTTTATAAAGATAGCGGTGTAGATATTTCCATGTTTATACAGATAGCGGTGCAGATATTTCCATGTTTACACAGATAGGTGTGTAGATATTTCCATGTTTACACAGATAGCGTTGTAGATATTTCCATCTTTATACAGATAGCGGTGTAGATATTTCAATGTTTATACAGATAACGGTGTTGGTATTTCCATGTTTATACAGATAGCGGTGTAGATATTTCCATGTTTATACAGAAGGCGGTGTAGATATTTCCAAGTTTATAAAGATAGCGGTGTAGTTATTTCCATGTTTATACAGATAGCGGTGTACATATTTCCATGTTTCTTCAGATGGCTGTGTAGATATTTCCATGTGTATACAGATGGCAGTGTAGATATTTCCATGTTTATACAGATGGAGGTGTAGATATTTCCTAGTTTATACAGATGACTGTGTAGATATCTTCATGTTTTTACAGAGGGCGGTGTAGATATTTCCATGTTTATACAGATAACGGTGTCGCTATTTCTATGTTTATACAGATAGCAGTGTAGCTATTTCCATGTTTATAGAGATAGCTGTGTAGATATTTCCATGTTTATACAGATAGCGGTGTAGATATTTCCATGTTTATACAGATAGCATTGTACATATTTCCATGTTTATACAGATAGCGGTGTAGATATTTCAGTGTTTATACTGATAGCGGTGGAGCTATTTCCATGTTAATACAGATAGCGATGTAGATATTTCCATGTTTGTAGTGATTGCGGTGTAGATATTTCCATGTTTATAGAGATTGCAGTGTAAATATTTCCATATTTATAGAGACAGCGTTGTACGTATTTCCATGTTTATAGAGATAGCGGAGTAGATATTTCCGTGGTTACACAGATGGCTGGGTAGGTATTTCCACGGGTATACAGATGGCACTGTAGATATTTCCATGTTTATAGATATGGTGGTGTAGATATTTCCATGTTTATACAGATGACTCTGTAGATATTTGCATGTTTATACAGATGGTGGTGTAGATATTTCCATGTTTATAGAGATAAAAGTGTAGATATTTCCATGTTTATAAAGATAGCGAAGTAGATATTTCCATGTTGATACAGATAGCGGTGTAGATATTTCCATGTTTACAGAGATAGCGGTGTAGATATTTCCATCTTTGCACAGATTGCGCTGTAGACATTTCGATCTTTACACAGATAGCTGTGTAGATATTTGCAAGTTTACACAGATATCTGTGTAGATACTTCCATGTTTACACAGATAGCGTTGTAGATATTTCCATGTTTATACAGATATTGGTGTAGATATTTCCATGTTTATACAGATATCGGTGTAGATATTTCCATGTTTATACTGATAGCGGTGGAGATATTTCCATATTTATACAGATAGCGATGTAGATATTTCCATGTTTATAGAGATGGCGGTGTAGATATTTCCATGTTTATAGAGATTGCAATGTAGATATTTCTATGTTTATAGAGATAGTGGTGTAGATATCTCCATGTGTATAGAGATGGCGGTGTAGGTATTTCCATGTGTATAGATATGGCGGTGTAGGTATTTCCATGTTTATAGAGATAGTGGTGAGGATATTTCCGTATTTATACAGATAGCGTTGTAGGTATTTCCAGGTTTATAGTGATAGTGGTGAGGATATTTCCGTATTTATACAGATAGCGTTGTAGATATTTCCATGTTTGTACAGATAGCCGTTTTGGTATTTCCATGTTTATACAGATAGCGGTGTAGATATTTCCATGTTTACACAGATAGTGGTGTAGATATTTCCATGTTTACACAGATAGGTGTGTAGATATTTCCATGTTTACACAGATAGCGTTGTAGATATTTCCATCTTTATACAGATAGCGGTGTAGATATTTCAATATTTATACAGATAACGGTGTTGGTATTTCCATGTTTATACAGATAGCGGTGTAGATATTTCCATGTTTATACAGAAGGCAGTGTAGATATTTCCAAGTTTATAAAGATAGCGGTGTAGTTATTTCCATGTTTATACAGATAGCGGTGTACATATTTCCATGTTTCTTCAGATGGCTGTGTAGATATTTCCATGTGTATACAGATGGCAGTGTAGATATTTCCATGTTTATACAGATGGAGGTGTAGATATTTCCAAGTTTATACAGATGACTGTGTATATATCTTGATGTTTTTACAGAGGGCGGTGTAGATATTTCCATGTTTATACAGATAACGGTGTCGCTATTTCTATGTTTATACAGATAGCAGTGTAGCTATTTCCATGTTTATAGAGATAGCTGTGTAGATATTTCCATGTTTATACAGATAGCGTTGTACATATTTCCATGTTTATACAGATAGCGGTGTAGATATTTCAGTGTTTATACTGATAGCGGTGGAGCTATTTCCATGTTAATACAGATAGCGATGTAGATATTTCCATGTTTATAGTGATGGCGGTGTAGATATTTCCATGTTTATAGAGATTGCAGTGAAGATATTTCGATATTTATAGAGATAGCGTTGTACATATTTCCATGTTTATAGAGATAGCGGAGTAGATATTTCCGTGGTTACACAGATGGCTGGGTAGGTATTTCCACGGATATACAGATGGCACTGTAGATATTTCCATGTTTATAGATATGGTGGTGTAGATATTTCCATGTTTATACCGATGACTCTGTAGATATTTGCATGTTTATACAGATGGTGGTGTAGATATTTCCATGTTTATAGAGATAACACTGTAGATATTTCCATGTTTATAAAGATAGCGAAGTAGATATTTCCATGTTGATACAGATAGCGGTGTAGATATTTCCATGTTTACAGAGATAGCGGTGTAGATATTTCCATCTTTGCACAGATTGCGCTGTAGACATTTCGATCTTTACACAGATAGCTGTGTAGATATTTGCAAGTTTACACAGATATCTGTGTAGATACTTCCATGTTTACACAGATAGCGTTGTAGATATTTCCATGTTTATACAGATAGCGGTGTAGACATTTCCATGTTTATACAGATATCGGTGTAGATATTTCCATGTTTATACTGATAGCGGTGGAGATATTTCCATATTTATACAGATAGCGATGTAGATATTTCCATGTTTATAGAGATGGCGGTGTAGATATTTCCATGTTTATAGAGATTGCAATGTAGATATTTCTATGTTTATAGAGATAGTGGTGTAGATATTTCCATGTGTACAGAGATGGTGGTGTAGGTATTTCCATGTGTATAGATATGGCGGTGTAGGTATTTCCATGTTTATAGAGATAGTGGTGAGGATATTTCCGTATTTATACAGATAGCGTTGTAGGTATTTCCAGGTTTATAGTGATAGTGGTGAGGATATTTCCGTATTTATACAGATAGCGTTGTAGATATTTCCATGTTTATACAGATAGCCGTTTTGGTATTTCCATGTTTATACAGATAGCGGTGTAGATATTTCCATGTTTATACAGATAGCGGTGTAGATATTTCCATGTTTACACAGATAGGTGTGTAGATATTTCCATGTTTACACAGATAGCGTTGTAGATATTTCCATCTTTATACAGATAGCGGTGTAGATATTTCAATGTTTATACAGATAACGGTGTTAGTATTTCCATGTTTATACAGATAGCGGTGTAGATATTTCCATGTTTATACAGAAGGCGGTGTAGATATTTCCAAGTTTATAAAGATAGCGGTGTAGTTATTTCCATGTTTATACAGATAGCGGTGTACATATTTCCATGTTTCTTCAGATGGCTGTGTAGATATTTCCATGTGTATACAGATGGCAGTGTAGATATTTCCATGTTTATACAGATGGAGGTGTAGATATTTCCAAGTTTATACAGATGACTGTGTAGATATCTTCATGTTTTTACAGAGGGCGGTGTAGATATTTCCATGTTTATACAGATAACGGTGTCGCTATTTCTATGTTTATACAGATAGCAGTGTAGCTATTTCCATGTTTATAGAGATAGCTGTGTAGATATTTCCATATTTATACAGATAGCGGTGTAGATATTTCCATGTTTATACAGATAGCGTTGTACATATTTCCATGTTTATACAGATAGCGGTGTAGATATTTCAGTGTTTATACTGATAGCGGTGGAGCTATTTCCATGTTAATACAGATAGCGATGTAGATATTTCCATGTTTATAGTGATGGCGGTGTAGATATTTCCATGTTTATAGAGATTGCAGTGTAGATATTTCCATATTTATAGAGATAGCGTTGTACGTATTTCCATGTTTATAGAGATAGCGGAGTAGATATTTCCGTGGTTACACAGATGGCTGGGTAGCTATTTCCACGGGTATACAGATGGCACTGTAGATATTTCCATGTTTATAGATATGGTGGTGTAGATATTTCCATGTTTATACCGATGACTCTGTAGATATTTGCATGTTTATACAGATGGTGGTGTAGATATTTCCATGTTTATAGAGATAACAGTGTAGATATTTCCATGTTTATAAAGATAGCAAAGTAGATATTTCCATGTTGATACAGATAGCGGTGTAGATATTTCCATGTTTACAGAGATAGCGGTGTAGATATTTCCATCTTTGCACAGATTGCGCTGTAGACATTTCGATCTTTACACAGATAGCTGTGTAGATATTTGCAAGTTTACACAGATATCTGTGTAGATAATTCCATGTTTACACAGATAGCGTTGTAGATATTTCCATGTTTATACAGATAGCGGTGTAGATATTTCCATGTTTATACAGATAGCAGTGTAGATATTTCCATGTTTACACAGATAGGTGTGTAGATATTTCCATGTTTACACAGATAGCGTTGTAGATATTTCCATCTTTATACAGATAGCGGTGTAGATATTTCAATGTTTATACAGATAACGGTGTTGGTATTTCCATGTTTATACAGATAGCGGTGTAGATATTTCCATGTTTATACAGAAGGCGGTGTAGATATTTCCAAGTTTATAAAGATAGCGGTGTAGTTATTTCCATGTTTATACAGATAGCGGTGTACATATTTCCATGTTTCTTCAGATGGCTGTGTAGATATTTCCATGTGTATACAGATGGCAGTGTAGATATTTCCATGTTTATACAGATGGAGGTGTAGATATTTCCAAGTTTATACAGATGACTGTGTATATATCTTGATGTTTTTACAGAGGGCGGTGTAGATATTTCCATGTTTATACAGATAACGGTGTCGCTATTTCTATGTTTATACAGATAGCAGTGTAGCTATTTCCATGTTTATAGAGATAGCTGTGTAGATATTTCCATGTTTATACAGATAGCGTTGTACATATTTCCATGTTTATACAGATAGCGGTGTAGATATTTCAGTGTTTATATTGATAGCGGTGGAGCTATTTCCATGTTAATACAGATAGCGATGTAGATATTTCCATGTTTATAGTGATGGCGGTGTAGATATTTCCATGTTTATAGAGATTGCAGTGAAGATATTTCGATATTTATAGAGATAGCATTGTACATATTTCCATGTTTATAGAGATAGCGGAGTAGATATTTCCGTGGTTACACAGATGGCTGGGTAGGTATTTCCACGGGTATACAGATGGCACTGTAGATATTTCCATGTTTATAGATATGGTGGTGTAGATATTTCCATGTTTATACCGATGACTCTGTAGATATTTGCATGTTTATACAGATGGTGGTGTAGATATTTCCATGTTTATAGAGATAACAGTGTAGATATTTCCATGTTTATAAAGATAGCGAAGTAGATATTTCCATGTTGATACAGATAGCGGTGTAGATATTTCCATGTTTACAGAGATAGCGGTGTAGATATTTCAATCTTTGCACAGATTGCGCTGTAGACATTTCGATCTTTACACAGATAGCTGTGTAGATATTTGCAAGTTTACACAGATATCTGTGTAGATACTTCCATGTTTACACAGAGAGCGTTGTAGATATTTCCATGTTTATACAGATAGCGGTGTAGACATTTCCATGTTTATACAGATATCGGTGTAGATATTTCCATGTTTATACTGATAGCGGTGGAGATATTTCCATATTTATACAGATAGTGATGTAGATATTTCCATGTTTATAGAGATGGCGGTGTAGATATTTCCATGTTTATAGAGATTGCAATGTAGATATTTCTATGTTTATAGAGATAGTGGTGTAGATATTTCCATGTGTACAGAGATGGCGGTGTAGGTATTTCCATGTGTATAGATATGGCGGTGTAGGTATTTCCATGTTTATAGAGATAGTGGTGAGGATATTTCCGTATTTATACAGATAGCGTTGTAGGTATTTCCAGGTTTATAGTGATAGTGGTGAGGATATTTCCGTATTTATACAGATAGCGTTGTAGATATTTCCATGTTTATACAGATAGCCGTTTTGGTATTTCCATGTTTATACAGATAGCGGTGTAGATATTTCCATGTTTATACAGATAGCGGTGTAGATATTTCCATGTTTACACAGATAGGTGTGTAGATATTTCCATGTTTACACAGATAGCGTTGTAGATATTTCCATCTTTATACAGATAGCGGTGTAGATATTTCAATGTTTATACAGATAACGGTGTTAGTATTTCCATGTTTATACAGATAGCGGTGTAGATATTTCCATGTTTATACAGAAGGCGGTGTAGATATTTCCAAGTTTATAAAGATAGCGGTGTAGTTATTTCCATGTTTATACAGATAGCGGTGTACATATTTCCATGTTTCTTCAGATGGCTGTGTAGATATTTCCATGTGTATACAGATGGCAGTGTAGATATTTCCATGTTTATACAGATGGAGGTGTAGATATTTCCAAGTTTATACAGATGACTGTGTATATATCTTGATGTTTTTACAGAGGGCGGTGTAGATATTTCCATGTTTATACAGATAACGGTGTCGCTATTTCTATGTTTATACAGATAGCAGTGTAGCTATTTCCATGTTTATAGAGATAGCTGTGTAGATATTTCCATGTTTATACAGATAGCGTTGTAGATATTTCCATGTTTATACAGATAGCGTTGTACATATTTCCATGTTTATACAGATAGCGGTGTAGATATTTCAGTGTTTATACTGATAGCGGTGGAGCTATTTCCATGTTAATACAGATAGCGATGTAGATATTTCCATGTTTATAGTGATGGCGGTGTAGATATTTCCATGTTTATAGAGATTGCAGCGTAGATATTTCGATATTTATAGAGATAGCGTTGTACATATTTCCATGTTTATAGAGATAGCGGAGTAGATATTTCCATGGTTACACAGATGGCTGGGTAGGTATTTCCACGGGTATACAGATGGCACTGTAGATATTTCCATGTTTATAGATATGGTGGTGTAGATATTTCCATGTTTATACAGATGACTCTGTAGACATTTGCATGTTTATACAGATGGTGGTGTAGATATTTCCATGTTTATAGAGATAACAGTGTAGATATTTCCATGTTTATACAGATAGCGAAGTAGATATTTCCATGTTGATACAGATAGCGGTGTAGATATTTCCATGTTTACAGAGATAGCGGTGTAGATATTTCCATCTTTGCACAGATTGCGCTGTAGACATTTCGATCTTTACACAGATAGCTGTGTAGATATTTGCAAGTTTACACAGATATCTGTGTAGATACTTCCATGTTTACACACATAGCATTGTAGATATTTCCATGTTTATACAGATAGCGGTGTAGATATTTCCATGTTTATACAGATATCGGTGTAGATATTTCCATGTTTATACTGATAGCGGTGGAGATATTTCCATATTTATACAGATAGCGATGTAGATATTTCCATGTTTATAGAGATGGCGGTGTAGATATTTCCATGTTTATAGAGATTGCAATGTAGATATTTCTATGTTTATAGAGATAGTGGTGTAGATATTTCCATGTGTATAGAGATGGCATTGTAGGTATTTCCATGTGTATAGATATGGCGGTGTAGGTATTTCCATGTTTATAGAGATATTGGTGAGGATATTTCCGTATTTATACAGATAGCGTTGTAGGTATTTCCAGGTTTATAGTGATAGTGGTGAGGATATTTCCGTATTTATACAGATAGCGTTATAGATATTTCCATGTTTATACAGATAGCCGTTTTGGTATTTCCATGTTTATACAGATAGCGGTGTAGATATTTCCATGTTTATACAGATAGCGGTGTAGATATTTCCATGTTTACACAGATAGGTGTGTAGATATTTCCATGTTTACACAGATAGCGTTGTAGATATTTCCATCTTTATACAGATAGCGGTGTAGATATTTCAATGTTTATACAGATAACGGTGTTAGTATTTCCATGTTTATACAGATAGCGGTGTAGATATTTCCATGTTTATACAGAAGGCGGTGTAGATATTTCCAAGTTTATAAAGATAGCGGTGTAGTTATTTCCATGTTTATACAGATAGCGGTGTACATATTTCCATGTTTCTTCAGATGGCTGTGTAGATATTTCCATGTGTATACAGATGGCAGTGTAGATATTTCCATGTTTATACAGATGGAGGTGTAGATATTTCCAAGTTTATACAGATGACTGTGTAGATATCTTCATGTTTTTACAGAGGGCGGTGTAGATATTTCCATGTTTATACAGATAACGGTGTCGCTATTTCTATGTTTATACAGATAGCAGTGTAGCTATTTCCATGTTTATAGAGATAGCTGTGTAGATATTTCCATGTTTATACAGATAGCGGTGTAGATATTTCCATGTTTATACAGATAGCGTTGTACATATTTCCATGTTTATACAGATAGCAGTGTAGATATTTCACTGTTTATACTGATAGCGGTGGAGCCATTTCCATGTTAATACAGATAGCGATGTAGATATTTCCATGTTTATAGTGATGGCGGTGTAGATATTTCCATGTTTATAGAGATTGCAGTGTAGATATTTCCATATTTATAGAGATAGCGTTGTATGTATTTCCATGTTTATAGAGATAGCGGAGTAGATATTTCCGTGGTTACACAGATGGCTGGGTAGCTATTTCCACGGGTATACAGATGGCACTGTAGATATTTCCATGTTTATAGATATGGTGGTGTAGATATTTCCATGTTTATACAGATGACTCTGTAGATATTTGCATGTTTATACAGATGGTGGTGTAGATATTTCCATGTTTATAGAGATAACAGTGTAGATATTTCCATGTTTATAAAGATAGCGAAGTAGATATTTCCATGTTGATACAGATAGCGGTGTAGATATTTCCATGTTTACAGAGATAGCGGTGTAGATATTTCCATCTTTGCACAGATTGCGCTGTAGACACTTCGATCTTTACACAGATAGCTGTGTAGACATTTGCAAGTTTACACAGATATCTGTGTAGATACTTCCATGTTTACACAGATAGCGTTGTAGATATTTCCATGTTTATACAGATAGCGGTGTAGATATTTCCCTGTTTATACAGATATCGGTGTAGATATTTCCATGTTTATACTGATAGCGGTGGAGATATTTCCATATTTATACAGATAGCGATGTAGATATTTCCATGTTTATAGAGATGGCGGTGTAGATATTTCCATGTTTATAGAGATTGCAATGTAGATATTTCTATGTTTATAGAGATAGTGGTGTAGATATTTCCATGTGTACAGAGATGGCGTTGTAGGTATTTCCATGTGTATAGATATGGCGGTGTAGGTATTTCCATGTTTATAGAGATAGCGGTGAGGATATTTCCGTATTTATACAGATAGCGTTGTAGGTATTTCCAGGTTTATAGTGATAGTGGTGAGGATATTTCCGTATTTATACAGATAGCGTTGTAGATATTTCCATGTTTATACAGATAGCCGTTTTGGTATTTCCATGTTTATAAAGATAGCGGTGTAGATATTTCCATGTTTATACAGATAGCGGTGTAGATATTTCCATGTTTACACAGATAGGTGTGTAGATATTTCCATGTTTACACAGATAGCGTTGTAGATATTTCCATCTTTATACAGATAGCGGTGTAGATATTTCCATGTTTATACAGATAACGGTGTTGGTATTTCCATGTTTATACAGATAGCGGTGTAGATATTTCCATGTTTATACAGAAGGCGGTGTAGATATTTCCAAGTTTATAAAGATAGCGGTGTAGTTATTTCCATGTTTATACAGATAGCGGTGTACATATTTCCATGTTTCTTCAGATGGCTGTGTAGATATTTCCATGTGTATACAGATGGCAGTGTAGATATTTCCATGTTTATACAGATGGAGGTGTAGATATTTCCTAGTTTATACAGATGACTGTGTAGATATCTTCATGTTTTTACAGAGGGCGGTGTAGATATTTCCATGTTTATACAGATAACGGTGTCGCTATTTCTATGTTTATACAGATAGCAGTGTAGCTATTTCCATGTTTATAGAGATAGCTGTGTAGATATTTCCATGTTTATACAGATAGCGGTGTAGATATTTCCATGTTTATACAGATAGCATTGTACATATTTCCATGTTTATACAGATAGCGGTGTAGATATTTCAGTGTTTATACTGATAGCGGTGGAGCTATTTCCATGTTAATACAGATAGCGATGTAGATATTTCCATGTTTGTAGTGATTGCGGTGTAGATATTTCCATGTTTATAGAGATTGCAGTGTAGATATTTCCATATTTATAGAGATAGCGTTGTACGTATTTCCATGTTTATAGAGATAGCGGAGTAGATATTTCCGTCGTTGCACAGATGGCTGGGTAGGTATTTCCACGGGTATACAGATGGCACTGTAGATATTTCCATGTTTATAGATATGGTGGTGTAGATATTTCCATGTTTATACAGATGACTCTGTAGATATTTGCATGTTTATACAGATGGTGGTGTAGATATTTCCATGTTTATAGAGATAAAAGTGAAGATATTTCCATGTTTATAAACATAGCGAAGTAGATATTTCCATGTTGATACAGATAGCGGTGTAGATATTTCCATGTTTACAGAGATAGCGGTGTAGATATTTCCATCTTTGCACAGATTGCGCTGTAGACACTTCGATCTTTACACAGATAGCTGTGTAGATATTTGCAAGTTTACACAGATATCTGTGTAGATACTTCCATGTTTACACAGATAGCGTTGTAGATATTTCCATGTTTATACAGATAGCGGTGTAGATATTTCCCTGTTTATACAGATATCGGTGTAGATATTTCCATGTTTATACTGATAGCGGTGGAGATATTTCCATATTTATACAGATAGTGATGTAGATATTTCCATGTTTATAGAGATGGCGGTGTAGATATTTCCATGTTTATAGAGATTGCAATGTAGATATTTCTATGTTTATAGAGATAGTGGTGTAGATATTTCCATGTGTACAGAGATGGCGGTGTAGGTATTTCCATGTGTATAGATATGGCGGTGTAGGTATTTCCATGTTTATAGAGATAGTGGTGAGGATATTTCCGTATTTATACAGATAGCGTTGTAGGTATTTCCAGGTTTATAGTGATAGTGGTGAGGATATTTCCGTATTTATACAGATAGCGTTGTAGATATTTCCATGTTTATACAGATAGCCGTTTTGGTATTTCCATGTTTATACAGATAGCGGTGTAGATATTTCCATGTTTATACAGATAGCGGTGTAGATATTTCCATGTTTACACAGATAGGTGTGTAGATATTTCCATGTTTACACAGATAGCGTTGTAGATATTTCCATCTTTATACAGATAGCGGTGTAGATATTTCAATGTTTATACAGATAACGGTGTTAGTATTTCCATGTTTATACAGATAGCGGTGTAGATATTTCCATGTTTATACAGAAGGCGGTGTAGATATTTCCAAGTTTATAAAGATAGCGGTGTAGTTATTTCCATGTTTATACAGATAGCGGTGTACATATTTCCATGTTTCTTCAGATGGCTGTGTAGATATTTCCATGTGTATACAGATGGCAGTGTAGATATTTCCATGTTTATACAGATGGAGGTGTAGATATTTCCAAGTTTATACAGATGACTGTGTAGATATCTTGATGTTTTTACAGAGGGCGGTGTAGATATTTCCATGTTTATACAGATAACGGTGTCGCTATTTCTATGTTTATACAGATAGCAGTGTAGCTATTTCCATGTTTATAGAGATAGCTGTGTAGATATTTCCATGTTTATACAGATAGCGTTGTAGATATTTCCATGTTTATACAGATAGCGTTGTACATATTTCCATGTTTATACAGATAGCGGTGTAGATATTTCAGTGTTTATACTGATAGCGGTGGAGCTATTTCCATGTTAATACAGATAGCGATGTAGATATTTCCATGTTTATAGTGATGGCGGTGTAGATATTTCCATGTTTATAGAGATTGCAGCGTAGATATTTCGATATTTATAGAGATAGCGTTGTACATATTTCCATGTTTATAGAGATAGCGGAGTAGATATTTCCATGGTTACACAGATGGCTGGGTAGGTATTTCCACGGGTATACAGATGGCACTGTAGATATTTCCATGTTTATAGATATGGTGGTGTAGATATTTCCATGTTTATACAGATGACTCTGTAGACATTTGCATGTTTATACAGATGGTGGTGTAGATATTTCCATGTTTATAGAGATAACAGTGTAGATATTTCCATGTTTATACAGATAGCGAAGTAGATATTTCCATGTTGATACAGATAGCGGTGTAGATATTTCCATGTTTACAGAGATAGCGGTGTAGATATTTCCATCTTTGCACAGATTGCGCTGTAGACATTTCGATCTTTACACAGATAGCTGTGTAGATATTTGCAAGTTTACACAGATATCTGTGTAGATACTTCCATGTTTACACACATAGCATTGTAGATATTTCCATGTTTATACAGATAGCGGTGTAGATATTTCCATGTTTATACAGATATCGGTGTAGATATTTCCATGTTTATACTGATAGCGGTGGAGATATTTCCATATTTATACAGATAGCGATGTAGATATTTCCATGTTTATAGAGATGGCGGTGTAGATATTTCCATGTTTATAGAGATTGCAATGTAGATATTTCTATGTTTATAGAGATAGTGGTGTAGATATTTCCATGTGTATAGAGATGGCATTGTAGGTATTTCCATGTGTATAGATATGGCGGTGTAGGTATTTCCATGTTTATAGAGATATTGGTGAGGATATTTCCGTATTTATACAGATAGCGTTGTAGGTATTTCCAGGTTTATAGTGATAGTGGTGAGGATATTTCCGTATTTATACAGATAGCGTTATAGATATTTCCATGTTTATACAGATAGCCGTTTTGGTATTTCCATGTTTATACAGATAGCGGTGTAGATATTTCCATGTTTATACAGATAGCGGTGTAGATATTTCCATGTTTACACAGATAGGTGTGTAGATATTTCCATGTTTACACAGATAGCGTTGTAGATATTTCCATCTTTATACAGATAGCGGTGTAGATATTTCAATGTTTATACAGATAACGGTGTTAGTATTTCCATGTTTATACAGATAGCGGTGTAGATATTTCCATGTTTATACAGAAGGCGGTGTAGATATTTCCAAGTTTATAAAGATAGCGGTGTAGTTATTTCCATGTTTATACAGATAGCGGTGTACATATTTCCATGTTTCTTCAGATGGCTGTGTAGATATTTCCATGTGTATACAGATGGCAGTGTAGATATTTCCATGTTTATACAGATGGAGGTGTAGATATTTCCAAGTTTATACAGATGACTGTGTAGATATCTTCATGTTTTTACAGAGGGCGGTGTAGATATTTCCATGTTTATACAGATAACGGTGTCGCTATTTCTATGTTTATACAGATAGCAGTGTAGCTATTTCCATGTTTATAGAGATAGCTGTGTAGATATTTCCATGTTTATACAGATAGCGGTGTAGATATTTCCATGTTTATACAGATAGCGTTGTACATATTTCCATGTTTATACAGATAGCAGTGTAGATATTTCACTGTTTATACTGATAGCGGTGGAGCCATTTCCATGTTAATACAGATAGCGATGTAGATATTTCCATGTTTATAGTGATGGCGGTGTAGATATTTCCATGTTTATAGAGATTGCAGTGTAGATATTTCCATATTTATAGAGATAGCGTTGTATGTATTTCCATGTTTATAGAGATAGCGGAGTAGATATTTCCGTGGTTACACAGATGGCTGGGTAGCTATTTCCACGGGTATACAGATGGCACTGTAGATATTTCCATGTTTATAGATATGGTGGTGTAGATATTTCCATGTTTATACAGATGACTCTGTAGATATTTGCATGTTTATACAGATGGTGGTGTAGATATTTCCATGTTTATAGAGATAACAGTGTAGATATTTCCATGTTTATAAAGATAGCGAAGTAGATATTTCCATGTTGATACAGATAGCGGTGTAGATATTTCCATGTTTACAGAGATAGCGGTGTAGATATTTCCATCTTTGCACAGATTGCGCTGTAGACACTTCGATCTTTACACAGATAGCTGTGTAGACATTTGCAAGTTTACACAGATATCTGTGTAGATACTTCCATGTTTACACAGATAGCGTTGTAGATATTTCCATGTTTATACAGATAGCGGTGTAGATATTTCCCTGTTTATACAGATATCGGTGTAGATATTTCCATGTTTATACTGATAGCGGTGGAGATATTTCCATATTTATACAGATAGCGATGTAGATATTTCCATGTTTATACAGATGGCGGTGTAGATATTTCCATGTTTATAGAGATTGCAATGTAGATATTTCTATGTTTATAGAGATAGTGGTGTAGATATTTCCATGTGTACAGAGATGGCGGTGTAGGTATTTCCATGTGTATAGATATGGCGGTGTAGGTATTTCCATGTTTATAGAGATAGCGGTGAGGATATTTCCGTATTTATACAGATAGCGTTGTAGGTATTTCCAGGTTTATAGTGATAGTGGTGAGGATATTTCCGTATTTATACAGATAGCGTTGTAGATATTTCCATGTTTATACAGATAGCCATTTTGGTATTTCCATGTTTATAAAGATAGCGGTGTAGATATTTCCATGTTTATACAGATAGCGGTGCAGATATTTCCATGTTTACACAGATAGGTGTGTAGATATTTCCATGTTTACACAGATAGCGTTGTAGATATTTCCATCTTTATACAGATAGCGGTGTAGATATTTCAATGTTTATACAGATAACGGTGTTGGTATTTCCATGTTTATACAGATAGCGGTGTAGATATTTCCATGTTTATACAGAAGGCGGTGTAGATATTTCCAAGTTTATAAAGATAGCGGTGTAGTTATTTCCATGTTTATACAGATAGCGGTGTACATATTTCCATGTTTCTTCAGATGGCTGTGTAGATATTTCCATGTGTATACAGATGGCAGTGTAGATATTTCCATGTTTATACAGATGGAGGTGTAGATATTTCCTAGTTTATACAGATGACTGTGTAGATATCTTCATGTTTTTACAGAGGGCGGTGTAGATATTTCCATGTTTATACAGATAACGGTGTCGCTATTTCTATGTTTATACAGATAGCAGTGTAGCTATTTCCATGTTTATAGAGATAGCTGTGTAGATATTTCCATGTTTATACAGATAGCGGTGTAGATATTTCCATGTTTATACAGATAGCATTGTACATATTTCCATGTTTATACAGATAGCGGTGTAGATATTTCAGTGTTTATACTGATAGCGGTGGAGCTATTTCCATGTTAATACAGATAGCGATGTAGATATTTCCATGTTTGTAGTGATTGCGGTGTAGATATTTCCATGTTTATAGAGATTGCAGTGTAAATATTTCCATATTTATAGAGACAGCGTTGTACGTATTTCCATGTTTATAGAGATAGCGGAGTAGATATTTCCGTGGTTACACAGATGGCTGGGTAGGTATTTCCACGGGTATACAGATGGCACTGTAGATATTTCCATGTTTATAGATATGGTGGTGTAGATATTTCCATGTTTATACAGATGACTCTGTAGATATTTGCATGTTTATACAGATGGTGGTGTAGATATTTCCATGTTTATAGAGATAAAAGTGTAGATATTTCCATGTTTATAAAGATAGCGAAGTAGATATTTCCATGTTGATACAGATAGCGGTGTAGATATTTCCATGTTTACAGAGATAGCGGTGTAGATATTTCCATCTTTGCACAGATTGCGCTGTAGACATTTCGATCTTTACACAGATAGCTGTGTAGATATTTGCAAGTTTACACAGATATCTGTGTAGATACTTCCATGTTTACACAGATAGCGTTGTAGATATTTCCATGTTTATACAGATAGCGGTGTAGATATTTCCATGTTTATACAGATATCGGTGTAGATATTTCCATGTTTATACTGATAGCGGTGGAGATATTTCCATATTTATACAGATAGCGATGTAGATATTTCCATGTTTATAGAGATTGCAATGTAGATATTTCTATGTTTATAGAGATAGTGGTGTAGATATCTCCATGTGTATAGAGATGGCGGTGTAGGTATTTCCATGTGTATAGATATGGCGGTGTAGGTATTTCCATGTTTATAGAGATAGTGGTGAGGATATTTCCGTATTTATACAGATAGCGTTGTAGGTATTTCCAGGTTTATAGTGATAGTGGTGAGGATATTTCCGTATTTATACAGATAGCGTTGTAGATATTTCCATGTTTGTACAGATAGCCGTTTTGGTATTTCCATGTTTATACAGATAGCGGTGTAGATATTTCCATGTTTACACAGATAGTGGTGTAGATATTTCCATGTTTACACAGATAGGTGTGTAGATATTTCCATGTTTACACAGATAGCGTTGTAGATATTTCCATCTTTATACAGATAGCGGTGTAGATATTTCAATATTTATACAGATAACGGTGTTGGTATTTCCATGTTTATACAGATAGCGGTGTAGATATTTCCATGTTTATACAGAAGGCAGTGTAGATATTTCCAAGTTTATAAAGATAGCGGTGTAGTTATTTCCATGTTTATAGAGATAGCGGTGTACATATTTCCATGTTTCTTCAGATGGCTGTGTAGATATTTCCATGTGTATACAGATGGCAGTGTAGATATTTCCATGTTTATACAGATGGAGGTGTAGATATTTCCAAGTTTATACAGATGACTGTGTATATATCTTGATGTTTTTACAGAGGGCGGTGTAGATATTTCCATGTTTATACAGATAACGGTGTCGCTATTTCTATGTTTATACAGATAGCAGTGTAGCTATTTCCATGTTTATAGAGATAGCTGTGTAGATATTTCCATGTTTATACAGATAGCGTTGTACATATTTCCATGTTTATACAGATAGCGGTGTAGATATTTCAGTGTTTATACTGATAGCGGTGGAGCTATTTCCATGTTAATACAGATAGCGATGTAGATATTTCCATGTTTATAGTGATGGCGGTGTAGATATTTCCATGTTTATAGAGATTGCAGTGAAGATATTTCGATATTTATAGAGATAGCGTTGTACATATTTCCATGTTTATAGAGATAGCGGAGTAGATATTTCCGTTGTTACACAGATGGCTGGGTAGGTATTTCCACGGGTATACAGATGGCACTGTAGATATTTCCATGTTTATAGATATGGTGGTGTAGATATTTCCATGTTTATACCGATGACTCTGTAGATATTTGCATGTTTATACAGATGGTGGTGTAGATATTTCCATGTTTATAGAGATAACACTGTAGATATTTCCATGTTTATAAAGATAGCGAAGTAGATATTTCCATGTTGATACAGATAGCGGTGTAGATATTTCCATGTTTACAGAGATAGCGGTGTAGATATTTCCATCTTTGCACAGATTGCGCTGTAGACATTTCGATCTTTACACAGATAGCTGTGTAGATATTTGCAAGTTTACACAGATATCTGTGTAGATACTTCCATGTTTACACAGATAGCGTTGTAGATATTTCCATGTTTATACAGATAGCGGTGTAGACATTTCCATGTTTATACAGATATCGGTGTAGATATTTCCATGTTTATACTGATAGCGGTGGAGATATTTCCATATTTATACAGATAGCGATGTAGATATTTCCATGTTTATAGAGATGGCGGTGTAGATATTTCCATGTTTATAGAGATTGCAATGTAGATATTTCTATGTTTATAGAGATAGTGGTGTAGATATTTCCATGTGTACAGAGATGGCGGTGTAGGTATTTCCATGTGTATAGATATGGCGGTGTAGGTATTTCCATGTTTATAGAGATAGTGGTGAGGTTATTTCCGTATTTATACAGATAGCGTTGTAGGTATTTCCAGGTTTATAGTGATAGTGGTGAGGATATTTCCGTATTTATACAGATAGCGTTGTAGATATTTCCATGTTTATACAGATAGCCGTTTTGGTATTTCCATGTTTATACAGATAGCGGTGTAGATATTTCCATGTTTATACAGATAGCGGTGTAGATATTTCCATGTTTACACAGATAGGTGTGTAGATATTTCCATGTTTACACAGATAGCGTTGTAGATATTTCCATCTTTATACAGATAGCGGTGTAGATATTTCAATGTTTATACAGATAACGGTGTTAGTATTTCCATGTTTATACAGATAGCGGTGTAGATATTTCCATGTTTATACAGAAGGCGGTGTAGATATTTCCAAGTTTATAAAGATAGCGGTGTAGTTATTTCCATGTTTATACAGATAGCGGTGTACATATTTCCATGTTTCTTCAGATGGCTGTGTAGATATTTCCATGTGTATACAGATGGCAGTGTAGATATTTCCATGTTTATACAGATGGAGGTGTAGATATTTCCAAGTTTATACAGATGACTGTGTAGATATCTTCATGTTTTTACAGAGGGCGGTGTAGATATTTCCATGTTTATACAGATAACGGTGTCGCTATTTCTATGTTTATACAGATAGCAGTGTAGCTATTTCCATGTTTATAGAGATAGCTGTGTAGATATTTCCATATTTATACAGATAGCGGTGTAGATATTTCCATGTTTATACAGATAGCGTTGTACATATTTCCATGTTTATACAGATAGCGGTGTAGATATTTCAGTGTTTATACTGATAGCGGTGGAGCTATTTCCATGTTAATACAGATAGCGATGTAGATATTTCCATGTTTATAGTGATGGCGGTGTAGATATTTCCATGTTTATAGAGATTGCAGTGTAGATATTTCCATATTTATAGAGATAGCGTTGTACGTATTTCCATGTTTATAGAGATAGCGGAGTAGATATTTCCGTGGTTACACAGATGGCTGGGTAGCTATTTCCACGGGTATACAGATGGCACTGTAGATATTTCCATGTTTATAGATATGGTGGTGTAGATATTTCCATGTTTATACCGATGACTCTGTAGATATTTGCATGTTTATACAGATGGTGGTGTAGATATTTCCATGTTTATAGAGATAACAGTGTAGATATTTCCATGTTTATAAAGATAGCAAAGTAGATATTTCCATGTTGATACAGATAGCGGTGTAGATATTTCCATGTTTACAGAGATAGCGGTGTAGATATTTCCATCTTTGCCCAGATTGCGCTGTAGACATTTCGATCTTTACACAGATAGCTGTGTAGATATTTGCAAGTTTACACAGATATCTGTGTAGATAATTCCATGTTTACACAGATAGCGTTGTAGATATTTCCATGTTTATACAGATAGCGGTGTAGATATTTCCATGTTTATACAGATAGCAGTGTAGATATTTCCATGTTTACACAGATAGGTGTGTAGATATTTCCATGTTTACACAGATAGCGTTGTAGATATTTCCATCTTTATACAGATAGCGGTGTAGATATTTCAATGTTTATACAGATAACGGTGTTGGTATTTCCATGTTTATACAGATAGCGGTGTAGATATTTCCATGTTTATACAGAAGGCGGTGTAGATATTTCCAAGTTTATAAAGATAGCGGTGTAGTTATTTCCATGTTTATACAGATAGCGGTGTACATATTTCCATGTTTCTTCAGATGGCTGTGTAGATATTTCCATGTGTATACAGATGGCAGTGTAGATATTTCCATGTTTATACAGATGGAGGTGTAGATATTTCCAAGTTTATACAGATGACTGTGTAGATATCTTCATGTTTTTACAGAGGGCGGTGTAGATATTTCCATGTTTATACAGATAACGGTGTCGCTATTTCTATGTTTATACAGATAGCAGTGTAGCTATTTCCATGTTTATAGAGATAGCTGTGTAGATATTTCCATGTTTATACAGATAGCGGTGTAGATATTTCCATGTTTATACAGATAGCGGTGTAGATATTTCAGTGTTTATATTGATAGCGGTGGAGCTATTTCCATGTTAATACAGATAGCGATGTAGATATTTCCATGTTTATAGTGATGGCGGTGTAGATATTTCCATGTTTATAGAGATTGCAGTGAAGATATTTCGATATTTATAGAGATAGCGTTGTACATATTTCCATGTTTATAGAGATAGCGGAGTACATATTTCCGTGGTTACACAGATGGCTGGGTAGGTATTTCCACGGGTATACAGATGGCACTGTAGATATTTCCATGTTTATAGATATGGTGGTGTAGATATTTCCATGTTTATACCGATGACTCTGTAGATATTTGCATGTTTATACAGATGGTGGTGTAGATATTTCCATGTTTATAGAGATAACAGTGTAGATATTTCCATGTTTATAAAGATAGCGAAGTAGATATTTCCATGTTGATACAGATAGCGGTGTAGATATTTCCATGTTTACAGAGATAGCGGTGTAGATATTTCCATCTTTGCACAGATTGCGCTGTAGACATTTCGATCTTTACACAGATAGCTGTGTAGATATTTGCAAGTTTACACAGATATCTGTGTAGATACTTCCATGTTTACACAGAGAGCGTTGTAGATATTTCCATGTTTATACAGATAGCGGTGTAGACATTTCCATGTTTATACAGATATCGGTGTAGATATTTCCATGTTTATACTGATAGCGGTGGAGATATTTCCATATTTATACAGATAGTGATGTAGATATTTCCATGTTTATAGAGATGGCGGTGTAGATATTTCCATGTTTATAGAGATTGCAATGTAGATATTTCTATGTTTATAGAGATAGTGGTGTAGATATTTCCATGTGTACAGAGATGGCGGTGTAGGTATTTCCATGTGTATAGATATGGCGGTGTAGGTATTTCCATGTTTATAGAGATAGTGGTGAGGATATTTCCGTATTTATACAGATAGCGTTGTAGGTATTTCCAGGTTTATAGTGATAGTGGTGAGGATATTTCCGTATTTATACAGATAGCGTTGTAGATATTTCCATGTTTATACAGATAGCCGTTTTGGTATTTCCATGTTTATACAGATAGCGGTGTAGATATTTCCATGTTTATACAGATAGCGGTGTAGATATTTCCATGTTTACACAGATAGGTGTGTAGATATTTCCATGTTTACACAGATAGCGTTGTAGATATTTCCATCTTTATACAGATAGCGGTGTAGATATTTCAATGTTTATACAGATAACGGTGTTAGTATTTCCATGTTTATACAGATAGCGGTGTAGATATTTCCATGTTTATACAGAAGGCGGTGTAGATATTTCCAAGTTTATAAAGATAGCGGTGTAGTTATTTCCATGTTTATACAGATAGCGGTGTACATATTTCCATGTTTCTTCAGATGGCTGTGTAGATATTTCCATGTGTATACAGATGGCAGTGTAGATATTTCCATGTTTATACAGATGGAGGTGTAGATATTTCCAAGTTTATACAGATGACTGTGTAGATATCTTCATGTTTTTACAGAGGGCGGTGTAGATATTTCCATGTTTATACAGATAACGGTGTCGCTATTTCTATGTTTATACAGATAGCAGTGTAGCTATTTCCATGTTTATAGAGATAGCTGTGTAGATATTTCCATTTTTATACAGATAGCGGTGTAGATATTTCCATGTTTATACAGATAGCGTTGTACATATTTCCATGTTTATACAGATAGCGGTGTAGATATTTCAGTGATTATACTGATAGCGGTGGAGCTATTTCCATGTTAATACAGATAGCGATGTAGATATTTCCATGTTTATAGTGATGGCGGTGTAGATATTTCCATGTTTATAGAGATTGCAGTGTAGATATTTCCATATTTATAGAGATAGCGTTGTACGTATTTCCATGTTTATAGAGATAGCGGAGTAGATATTTCCGTGGTTACACAGATGGCTGGGTAGCTATTTCCACGGGTATACAGATGGCACTGTAGATATTTCCATGTTTATAGATATGGTGGTGTAGATATTTCCATGTTTATACCGATGACTCTGTAGATATTTGCATGTTTATACAGATGGTGGTGTAGATATTTCCATGTTTATAGAGATAACAGTGTAGATATTTCCATGTTTATAAAGATAGCGAAGTAGATATTTCCATGTTGATACAGATAGCGGTGTAGATATTTCCATGTTTACAGAGATAGCGGTGTAGATATTTCCATCTTTGCACAGATTGCGCTGTAGACATTTCGATCTTTACACAGATAGCTGTGTAGATATTTGCAAGTTTACACAGATATCTGTGTAGATAATTCCATGTTTACACAGATAGCGTTGTAGATATTTCCATGTTTATACAGATAGCGGTGTAGATATTTCCATGTTTATACAGATATCGGTGTAGATATTTCCATGTTTATACTGATAGCGGTGGAGATATTTCCATATTTATACAGATAGCGATGTAGATATTTCCATGTTTATAGAGATGGCGGTGTAGATATTTCCATGTTTATAGAGATTGCAATGTAGATATTTCTATGTTTATAGAGATAGTGGTGTAGATATTTCCATGTGTACAGAGATGGCGGTGTAGGTATTTCCATGTGTATAGATATGGCGGTGTAGGTATTTCCATGTTTATAGAGATAGTGGTGAGGATATTTCCGTATTTATACAGATAGCGTTGTAGATATTTCCATGTTTATACAGATAGCCGTTTTGGTATTTCCATGTTTATACAGATAGCGGTGTAGATATTTCCATGTTTATACAGATAGCGGTGTAGATATTTCCATGTTTACACAGATAGGTGTGTAGATATTTCCATGTTTACACAGATAGCGTTGTAGATATTTCCATCTTTATACAGATAGCGGTGTAGATATTTCAATGTTTATACAGATAACGGTGTTAGTATTTCCATGTTTATACAGATAGCGGTGTAGATATTTCCATGTTTATACAGAAGGCGGTGTAGATATTTCCAAGTTTATAAAGATAGCGGTGTAGTTATTTCCATGTTTATACAGATAGCGGTGTACATATTTCCATGTTTCTTCAGATGGCTGTGTAGATATTTCCATGTGTATACAGATGGCAGTGTAGATATTTCCATGTTTATACAGATGGAGGTGTAGATATTTCCAAGTTTATACAGATGACTGTGTAGATATCTTCATGTTTTTACAGAGGGCGGTGTAGATATTTCCATGTTTATACAGATAACGGTGTCGCTATTTCTATGTTTATACAGATAGCAGTGTAGCTATTTCCATGTTTATAGAGATAGCTGTGTAGACATTTCCATGTTTATACAGATAGCGGTGTAGATATTTCCATGTTTATACAGATAGCGTTGTACATATTTCCATGTTTATACAGATAGCAGTGTAGATATTTCAGTGTTTATACTGATAGCGGTGGAGCCATTTCCATGTTAATACAGATAGCGATGTAGATATTTCCATGTTTATAGTGATGGCGGTGTAGATATTTCCATGTTTATAGAGATTGCAGTGTAGATATTTCCATAATTATAGAGATAGCGTTGTACGTATTTCCATGTTTATAGAGATAGCGGAGTAGATATTTCCGTGGTTACACAGATGGCTGGGTAGCTATTTCCACGGTATACAGATGGCACTGTAGATATTTCCATGTTTATAGATATGGTGGTGTAGATATTTCCATGTTTATACAGATGACTCTGTAGATATTTGCATGTTTATACAGATGGTGGTGTAGATATTTCCATGTTTATAGAGATAACAGTGTAGATATTTCCATGTTTATAAAGATAGCGAAGTAGATATTTCCATGTTGATACAGATAGCGGTGTAGATATTTCCATGTTTACAGAGATAGCGGTGTAGATATTTCCATCTTTGCACAGATTGCGCTGTAGACATTTCGATCTTTACACAGATAGCTGTGTAGATATTTGCAAGTTTACACAGATATCTGTGTAGATACTTCCATGTTTACACAGAGAGCGTTGTAGATATTTCCATGTTTATACAGATAGCGGTGTAGACATTTCCATGTTTATACAGATATCGGTGTAGATATTTCCATGTTTATACTGATAGCGGTGGAGATATTTCCATATTTATACAGATAGCGATGTAGATATTTCCATGTTTATAGAGATGGCGGTGTAGATATTTCCATGTTTATAGAGATTGCAATGTAGATATTTCTATGTTTATAGAGATAGTGGTGTAGATATTTCCATGTGTACAGAGATGGCAGTGTAGGTATTTCCATGTGTATAGATATGGCGGTGTAGGTATTTCCATGTTTATAGAGATAGTGGTGAGGATATTTCCGTATTTATACAGATAGCGTTGTAGGTATTTCCATGTTTATAGTGATAGTGGTGAGGATATTTCCGTATTTATACAGATAGCGTTGTAGATATTTCCATGTTTATACAGATAGCCGTTTTGGTATTTCCATGTTTATACAGATAGCGGTGTAGATATTTCCATGTTTATACAGATAGCGGTGTAGATATTTCCATGTTTACACAGATAGGTGTGTAGATATTTCCATGTTTACACAGATAGCGTTGTAGATATTTCCATCTTTATACAGATAGCGGTGTAGATATTTCAATGTTTATACAGATAACGGTGTTAGTATTTCCATGTTTATACAGATAGCGGTGTAGATATTTCCATGTTTATACAGAAGGCGGTGTAGATATTTCCAAGTTTATAAAGATAGCGGTGTAGTTATTTCCATGTTTATACAGATAGCGGTGTACATATTTCCATGTTTCTTCAGATGGCTGTGTAGATATTTCCATGTGTATACAGATGGCAGTGTAGATATTTCCATGTTTATACAGATGGAGGTGTAGATATTTCCAAGTTTATACAGATGACTGTGTAGATATCTTCATGTTTTTACAGAGGGCGGTGTAGATATTTCCACGTTTATACAGATAACGGTGTCGCTATTTCTATGTTTATACAGATAGCAGTGTAGCTATTTCCATGTTTATAGAGATAGCTGTGTAGACATTTCCATGTTTATACAGATAGCGGTGTAGATATTTCCATGTTTATACAGATAGCGTTGTACATATTTCCATGTTTATACAGATAGCAGTGTAGATATTTCAGTGTTTATACTGATAGCGGTGGAGCCATTTCCATGTTAATACAGATAGCGATGTAGATATTTCCATGTTTATAGTGATGGCGGTGTAGATATTTCCATGTTTATAGAGATTGCAGTGTAGATATTTCCATAATTATAGAGATAGCGTTGTACGTATTTCCATGTTTATAGAGATAGCGGAGTAGATATTTCCGTGGTTACACAGATGGCTGGGTAGCTATTTCCACGGTATACAGATGGCACTGTAGATATTTCCATGTTTATAGATATGGTGGTGTAGATATTTCCATGTTTATACAGATGACTCTGTAGATATTTGCATGTTTATACAGATGGTGGTGTAGATATTTCCATGTTTATAGAGATAACAGTGTAGATATTTCCATGTTTATAAAGATAGCGAAGTAGATATTTCCATGTTGATACAGATAGCGGTGTAGATATTTCCATGTTTACAGAGATAGCGGTGTAGATATTTCCATCTTTGCACAGATTGCGCTGTAGACACTTCGATCTTTACACAGATAGCTGTGTAGATATTTGCAAGTTTACACAGATATCTGTGTAGATACTTCCATGTTTACAGAGATAGCGTTGTAGATATTTCCATGTTTATACAGATAGCGGTGTAGATATTTCCCTGTTTATACAGATATCGGTGTAGATATTTCCATGTTTATACTGATAGCGGTGGAGATATTTCCATATTTATACAGATAGCGATGTAGATATTTCCATGTTTATAGAGATGGCGGTGTAGATATTTCCATGTTTATAGAGATTGCAATGTAGATATTTCTATGTTTATAGAGATAGTGGTGTAGATATTTCCATGTGTACAGAGATGGCGTTGTAGGTATTTCCATGTGTATAGATATGGCGGTGTAGGTGTTTCCATGTTTATAGAGATAGCGGTGAGGATATTTCCGTATTTATACAGATAGCGTTGTAGGTATTTCCAGGTTTATAGTGATAGTGGTGAGGATATTTCCGTATTTATACAGATAGCGTTGTAGATATTTCCATGTTTATACAGATAGCCGTTTTGGTATTTCCATGTTTATAAAGATAGCGGTGTAGATATTTCCATGTTTATACAGATAGCGGTGTAGATATTTCCATGTTTACACAGATAGGTGTGTAGATATTTCCATGTTTACACAGATAGCGTTGTAGATATTTCCATCTTTATACAGATAGCGGTGTAGATATTTCAATGTTTATACAGATAACGGTGTTGGTATTTCCATGTTTATACAGATAGCGGTGTAGATATTTCCATGTTTATACAGAAGGCGGTGTAGATATTTCCAAGTTTATAAAGATAGCGGTGTAGTTATTTCCATGTTTATACAGATAGCGGTGTACATATTTCCATGTTTCTTCAGATGGCTGTGTAGATATTTCCATGTGTATACAGATGGCAGTGTAGATATTTCCATGTTTATACAGATGGAGGTGTAGATATTTCCAAGTTTATACAGATGACTGTGTAGATATCTTCATGTTTTTACAGAGGGCGGTGTAGATATTTCCATGTTTATACAGATAACGGTGTCGCTATTTCTATGTTTATACAGATAGCAGTGTAGCTATTTCCATGTTTATAGAGATAGCTGTGTAGATATTTCCATGTTTATACAGATAGCGGTGTAGATATTTCCATGTTTATACAGATAGCATTGTACATATTTCCATGTTTATACAGATAGCGGTGTAGATATTTCAGTGTTTATACTGATAGCGGTGGAGCTATTTCCATGTTAATACAGATAGCGATGTAGATATTTCCATGTTTGTAGTGATTGCGGTGTAGATATTTCCATGTTTATAGAGATTGCAGTGTAGATATTTCCATATTTATAGAGATAGCGTTGTACGTATTTCCATGTTTATAGAGATAGCGGAGTAGATATTTCCGTGGTTGCACAGATGGCTGGGTAGGTATTTCCACGGGTATACAGATGGCACTGTAGATATTTCCATGTTTATAGATATGGTGGTGTAGATATTTCCATGTTTATACAGATGACTCTGTAGATATTTGCATGTTTATACAGATGGTGGTGTAGATATTTCCATGTTTATAGAGATAAAAGTGTAGATATTTCCATGTTTATAAAGATAGCGAAGTAGATATTTCCATGTTGATACAGATAGCGGTGTAGATATTTCCATGTTTACAGAGATAGCGGTGTAGATATTTCCATCTTTGCACAGATTGCGCTGTAGACATTTCGATCTTTACACAGATAGCTGTGTAGATATTTGCAAGTTTACACAGATATCTGTGTAGATACTTCCATGTTTACACAGATAGCCTTGTAGATATTTCCATGTTTATACAGATAGCGGTGTAGATATTTCCATGTTTATACAGATATCGGTGTAGATATTTCCATGTTTATACTGATAGCGGTGGAGATATTTCCATATTTATACAGATAGCGATGTAGATATTTCCATGTTTATAGAGATGGCGGTGTAGATATTTCCATGTTTATAGAGATTGCAATGTAGATATTTCTATGTTTATAGAGATAGTGGTGTAGATATTTCCATGTGTATAGAGATGGCGGTGTAGGTATTTCCATGTGTATAGATATGGCGGTGTAGGTATTTCCATGTTTATAGAGATAGTGGTGAGGATATTTCCGTATTTATACAGATAGCGTTGTAGGTATTTCCAGGTTTATAGTGATAGTGGTGAGGATATTTCCGTATTTATACAGATAGCGTTGTAGATATTTCCATGTTTGTACAGATAGCCGTTTTGGTATTTCCATGTTTATACAGATAGCGGTGTAGATATTTCCATGTTTACACAGATAGTGTTGTAGATATTTCCATGTTTACACAGATAGGTGTGTAGATATTTCCATGTTTACACAGATAGCGTTGTAGATATTTCCATCTTTATACAGATAGCGGTGTAGATATTTCAATGTTTATACAGATAACGGTGTTGGTATTTCCATGTTTATACAGATAGCGGTGTAGATATTTCCATGTTTATACAGAAGGCGTTGTAGATATTTCCAAGTTTATAAAGATAGCGGTGTAGTTATTTCCATGTTTATACAGATAGCGGTGTACATATTTCCATGTTTCTTCAGATGGCTGTGTAGATATTTCCATGTGTATACAGATGGCAGTGTAGATATTTCCATGTTTATACAGATGGAGGTGTAGATATTTCCAAGTTTATACAGATGACTGTGTATATATCTTGATGTTTTTACAGAGGGCGGTGTAGATATTTCCATGTTTATACAGATAACGGTGTCGCTATTTCTATGTTTATACAGATAGCAGTGTAGCTATTTCCATGTTTATAGAGATAGCTGTGTAGATATTTCCATGTTTATACAGATAGCGTTGTAGATATTTCCATGTTTATACAGATAGCGTTGTACATATTTCCATGTTTATACAGATAGCGGTGTAGATATTTCAGTGTTTATACTGATAGCGGTGGAGCTATTTCCATGTTAATACAGATAGCGATGTAGATATTTCCATGTTTATAGTGATGGCGGTGTAGATATTTCCATGTTTATAGAGATTGCAGCGTAGATATTTCGATATTTATAGAGATAGCGTTGTACATATTTCCATGTTTATAGAGATAGCGGAGTAGATATTTCCATGGTTACACAGATGGCTGGGTAGGTATTTCCACGGGTATACAGATGGCACTGTAGATATTTCCATGTTTATAGATATGGTGGTGTAGATATTTCCATGTTTATACAGATGACTCTGTAGACATTTGCATGTTTATACAGATGGTGGTGTAGATATTTCCATGTTTATAGAGATAACAGTGTAGATATTTCCATGTTTATACAGATAGCGAAGTAGATATTTCCATGTTGATACAGATAGCGGTGTAGATATTTCCATGTTTACAGAGATAGCGGTGTAGATATTTCCATCTTTGCACAGATTGCGCTGTAGACATTTCGATCTTTACACAGATAGCTGTGTAGATATTTGCAAGTTTACACAGATATCTGTGTAGATACTTCCATGTTTACACACATAGCATTGTAGATATTTCCATGTTTATACAGATAGCGGTGTAGATATTTCCATGTTTATACAGATATCGGTGTAGATATTTCCATGTTTATACTGATAGCGGTGGAGATATTTCCATATTTATACAGATAGCGATGTAGATATTTCCATGTTTATAGAGATGGCGGTGTAGATATTTCCATGTTTATAGAGATTGCAATGTAGATATTTCTATGTTTATAGAGATAGTGGTGTAGATATTTCCATGTGTATAGAGATGGCATTGTAGGTATTTCCATGTGTATAGATATGGCGGTGTAGGTATTTCCATGTTTATAGAGATATTGGTGAGGATATTTCCGTATTTATACAGATAGCGTTGTAGGTATTTCCAGGTTTATAGTGATAGTGGTGAGGATATTTCCGTATTTATACAGATAGCGTTATAGATATTTCCATGTTTATACAGATAGCCGTTTTGGTATTTCCATGTTTATACAGATAGCGGTGTAGATATTTCCATGTTTATACAGATAGCGGTGTAGATATTTCCATGTTTACACAGATAGGTGTGTAGATATTTCCATGTTTACACAGATAGCGTTGTAGATATTTCCATCTTTATACAGATAGCGGTGTAGATATTTCAATGTTTATACAGATAACGGTGTTAGTATTTCCATGTTTATACAGATAGCGGTGTAGATATTTCCATGTTTATACAGAAGGCGGTGTAGATATTTCCAAGTTTATAAAGATAGCGGTGTAGTTATTTCCATGTTTATACAGATAGCGGTGTACATATTTCCATGTTTCTTCAGATGGCTGTGTAGATATTTCCATGTGTATACAGATGGCAGTGTAGATATTTCCATGTTTATACAGATGGAGGTGTAGATATTTCCAAGTTTATACAGATGACTGTGTAGATATCTTCATGTTTTTACAGAGGGCGGTGTAGATATTTCCATGTTTATACAGATAACGGTGTCGCTATTTCTATGTTTATACAGATAGCAGTGTAGCTATTTCCATGTTTATAGAGATAGCTGTGTAGATATTTCCATGTTTATACAGATAGCGGTGTAGATATTTCCATGTTTATACAGATAGCGTTGTACATATTTCCATGTTTATACAGATAGCAGTGTAGATATTTCACTGTTTATACTGATAGCGGTGGAGCCATTTCCATGTTAATACAGATAGCGATGTAGATATTTCCATGTTTATAGTGATGGCGGTGTAGATATTTCCATGTTTATAGAGATTGCAGTGTAGATATTTCCATATTTATAGAGATAGCGTTGTATGTATTTCCATGTTTATAGAGATAGCGGAGTAGATATTTCCGTGGTTACACAGATGGCTGGGTAGCTATTTCCACGGGTATACAGATGGCACTGTAGATATTTCCATTTTTATAGATATGGTGGTGTAGATATTTCCATGTTTATACAGATGACTCTGTAGATATTTGCATGTTTATACAGATGGTGGTGTAGATATTTCCATGTTTATAGAGATAACAGTGTAGATATTTCCATGTTTATAAAGATAGCGAAGTAGATATTTCCATGTTGATACAGATAGCGGTGTAGATATTTCCATGTTTACAGAGATAGCGGTGTAGATATTTCCATCTTTGCACAGATTGCGCTGTAGACACTTCGATCTTTACACAGATAGCTGTGTAGACATTTGCAAGTTTACACAGATATCTGTGTAGATACTTCCATGTTTACACAGATAGCGTTGTAGATATTTCCATGTTTATACAGATAGCGGTGTAGATATTTCCCTGTTTATACAGATATCGGTGTAGATATTTCCATGTTTATACTGATAGCGGTGGAGATATTTCCATATTTATACAGATAGCGATGTAGATATTTCCATGTTTATAGAGATGGCGGTGTAGATATTTCCATGTTTATAGAGATTGCAATGTAGATATTTCTATGTTTATAGAGATAGTGGTGTAGATATTTCCATGTGTACAGAGATGGCGTTGTAGGTATTTCCATGTGTATAGATATGGCGGTGTAGGTATTTCCATGTTTATAGAGATAGCGGTGAGGATATTTCCGTATTTATACAGATAGCGTTGTAGGTATTTCCAGGTTTATAGTGATAGTGGTGAGGATATTTCCGTATTTATACAGATAGCGTTGTAGATATTTCCATGTTTATACAGATAGCCGTTTTGGTATTTCCATGTTTATAAAGATAGCGGTGTAGATATTTCCATGTTTATACAGATAGCGGTGTAGATATTTCCATGTTTACACAGATAGGTGTGTAGATATTTCCATGTTTACACAGATAGCGTTGTAGATATTTCCATCTTTATACAGATAGCGGTGTAGATATTTCCATGTTTATACAGATAACGGTGTTGGTATTTCCATGTTTATACAGATAGCGGTGTAGATATTTCCATGTTTATACAGAAGGCGGTGTAGATATTTCCAAGTTTATAAAGATAGCGGTGTAGTTATTTCCATGTTTATACAGATAGCGGTGTACATATTTCCATGTTTCTTCAGATGGCTGTGTAGATATTTCCATGTGTATACAGATGGCAGTGTAGATATTTCCATGTTTATACAGATGGAGGTGTAGATATTTCCAAGTTTATACAGATGACTGTGTAGATATCTTCATGTTTTTACAGAGGGCGGTGTAGATATTTCCATGTTTATACAGATAACGGTGTCGCTATTTCTATGTTTATACAGATAGCAGTGTAGCTATTTCCATGTTTATAGAGATAGCTGTGTAGATATTTCCATGTTTATACAGATAGCGGTGTAGATATTTCCATGTTTATACAGATAGCATTGTACATATTTCCATGTTTATACAGATAGCGGTGTAGATATTTCAGTGTTTATACTGATAGCGGTGGAGCTATTTCCATGTTAATACAGATAGCGATGTAGATATTTCCATGTTTGTAGTGATTGCGGTGTAGATATTTCCATGTTTATAGAGATTGCAGTGTAGATATTTCCATATTTATAGAGATAGCGTTGTACGTATTTCCATGTTTATAGAGATAGCGGAGTAGATATTTCCGTCGTTGCACAGATGGCTGGGTAGGTATTTCCACGGGTATACAGATGGCACTGTAGATATTTCCATGTTTATAGATATGGTGGTGTAGATATTTCCATGTTTATACAGATGACTCTGTAGATATTTGCATGTTTATACAGATGGTGGTGTAGATATTTCCATGTTTATAGAGATAAAAGTGAAGATATTTCCATGTTTATAAACATAGCGAAGTAGATATTTCCATGTTGATACAGATAGCGGTGTAGATATTTCCATGTTTACAGAGATAGCGGTGTAGATATTTCCATCTTTGCACAGATTGCGCTGTAGACACTTCGATCTTTACACAGATAGCTGTGTAGATATTTGCAAGTTTACACAGATATCTGTGTAGATACTTCCATGTTTACACAGATAGCGTTGTAGATATTTCCATGTTTATACAGATAGCGGTGTAGATATTTCCCTGTTTATACAGATATCGGTGTAGATATTTCCATGTTTATACTGATAGCGGTGGAGATATTTCCATATTTATACAGATAGCGATGTAGATATTTCCATGTTTATAGAGATGGCGGTGTAGACATTTCCATGTTTATAGAGATTGCAATGTAGATATTTCTATGTTTATAGAGATAGTGGTGTAGATATTTCCATGTGTACAGAGATGGCGTTGTAGGTATTTCCATGTGTATAGATATGGCGGTGTAGGTATTTCCATGTTTATAGAGATAGCGGTGAGGATATTTCCGTATTTATACAGATAGCGTTGTAGGTATTTCCAGGTTTATAGTGATAGTGGTGAGGATATTTCCGTATTTATACAGATAGCGTTGTAGATATTTCCATGTTTATACAGATAGCCGTTTTGGTATTTCCATGTTTATAAAGATAGCGGTGTAGATATTTCCATGTTTATACAGATAGCGGTGTAGATATTTCCATGTTTACACAGATAGGTGTGTAGATATTTCCATGTTTACACAGATAGCGTTGTAGATATTTCCATCTTTATACAGATAGCGGTGTAGATATTTCCATGTTTATACAGATAACGGTGTTGGTATTTCCATGTTTATACAGATAGCGGTGTAGATATTTCCATGTTTATACAGAAGGCGGTGTAGATATTTCCAAGTTTATAAAGATAGCGGTGTAGTTATTTCCATGTTTATACAGATAGCGGTGTACATATTTCCATGTTTCTTCAGATGGCTGTGTAGATATTTCCATGTGTATACAGATGGCAGTGTAGATATTTCCATGTTTATACAGATGGAGGTGTAGATATTTCCAAGTTTATACAGATGACTGTGTAGATATCTTCATGTTTTTACAGAGGGCGGTGTAGATATTTCCATGTTTATACAGATAACGGTGTCGCTATTTCTATGTTTATACAGATAGCAGTGTAGCTATTTCCATGTTTATAGAGATAGCTGTGTAGATATTTCCATGTTTATACAGATAGCGGTGTAGATATTTCCATGTTTATACAGATAGCATTGTACATATTTCCATGTTTATACAGATAGCGGTGTAGATATTTCAGTGTTTATACTGATAGCGGTGGAGCTATTTCCATGTTAATACAGATAGCGATGTAGATATTTCCATGTTTGTAGTGATTGCGGTGTAGATATTTCCATGTTTATAGAGATTGCAGTGTAGATATTTCCATATTTATAGAGATAGCGTTGTACGTATTTCCATGTTTATAGAGATAGCGGAGTAGATATTTCCGTCGTTGCACAGATGGCTGGGTAGGTATTTCCACGGGTATACAGATGGCACTGTAGATATTTCCATGTTTATAGATATGGTGGTGTAGATATTTCCATGTTTATACAGATGACTCTGTAGATATTTGCATGTTTATACAGATGGTGGTGTAGATATTTCCATGTTTATAGAGATAAAAGTGAAGATATTTCCATGTTTATAAACATAGCGAAGTAGATATTTCCATGTTGATACAGATAGCGGTGTAGATATTTCCATGTTTACAGAGATAGCGGTGTAGATATTTCCATCTTTGCACAGATTGCGCTGTAGACACTTCGATCTTTACACAGATAGCTGTGTAGATATTTGCAAGTTTACACAGATATCTGTGTAGATACTTCCATGTTTACACAGATAGCGTTGTAGATATTTCCATGTTTATACAGATAGCGGTGTAGATATTTCCCTGTTTATACAGATATCGGTGTAGATATTTCCATGTTTATACTGATAGCGGTGGAGATATTTCCATATTTATACAGATAGCGATGTAGATATTTCCATGTTTATAGAGATGGCGGTGTAGACTTTTCCATGTTTATAGAGATTGCAATGTAGATATTTCTATGTTTATAGAGATAGTGGTGTAGATATTTCCATGTGTACAGAGATGGCGGAGTAGGTATTTCCATGTGTATAGATATGGCGGTGTAGGTATTTCCATGTTTATAGAGATAGTGGTGAGGATATTTCCGTATTTATACAGATAGCGTTGTAGGTATTTCCAGGTTTATAGTGATAGTGGTGAGGATATTTCCGTATTTATACAGATAGCGTTGTAGATATTTCCATGTTTATACAGATAGCCGTTTTGGTATTTCCATGTTTATAAAGATAGCGGTGTAGATATTTCCATGTTTATACAGATAGCGGTGTAGATATTTCCATGTTTACACAGATAGGTGTGTAGCTATTTCCATGTTTATACAGATAGCGTTGTAGATATTTCCATCTTTATACAGATAGCGGTGTAGATATTTCAATGTTTATACAGATAACGGTGTTGGTATTTCCATGTTTATACAGATAGCGGTGTAGATATTTACATGTTTTTACAGAAGGCGGTGTAGATATTTCCAAGTTTATAAAGATAGCGGTGTAGTTATTTCCATGTTTATACAGATAGCGGTGTACATACTTCCATGTTACTTCAGATGGCTGTGTAGATATTTCCATGTGTATACAGATGGCAGTGTAGATATTTCCATGTTTATACAGATGGAGGTGTAGATATTTCCAAGTTTATACAGATGACTGTGTAGATATCTTCATGTTTTTACAGAGGGCGGTGTAGATATTTCCATGTTTATACAGATAACGGAGTCGCTATTTCTATGTTTATACAGATAGCAGGGTAGCTATTTCCATGTTTATAGAGATAGCTGTGTAGATATTTCCATGTTTATACAGATAGCGGTGTAGATATTTCCATGTTTATACAGATAGCGTTGTACATATTTCCATGTTTATACAGATAGCGGTGTAGATATTTCAGTGTTTATACTGATAGCGGTGGAGCTATTTCCATGTTAATACAGATAGCGATGTAGATATTTCCATGTTTATAGTGATGGTGGTGTAGATATTTCCATGTTTGTAGAGATTGCAGTGTAGATATTTCCATATTTATAGAGATAGCGTTGTACGTATTTCCATGTTTATAGAGATAGCGGAGTAGATATTTCCGTGGTTACACAGATGGCTGGGTAGGTATTTCCACGGGTATACAGATGGCACTGTAGATATTTCCATGTTTATAGATATGGTGGTGTAGATATTTCCATGTTTATACAGATGACTCTGTAGATATTTGCATGTTTATACAGATGGTGGTGTAGATATTTCCGTGTTTATAGAGATAACAGTGTAGATATGTCCATGTTTATAAAGATAGCGAAGTAGATATTTCCATGTTGATACAGATAGCGGTGTAGATATTTCCATGTTTACAGAGATAGCGGTGTAGATATTTCCATCTTTGCACAGATTGTGCTGTAGACATTTCGATCTTTACACAGATAGCTGTGTAGATATTTGCAAGTTTACACAGATATCTGTGTAGATACTTCCATGTTTACACAGATAGCGTTGTAGATATTTCCATGTTTATACAGATAGCGGTGTAGATATTTCCATGTTTATACAGATATCGGTGTAGATATTTCCATGTTTATACTGATAGCGGTGGAGATATTTCCATATTTATACAGATAGCGATGTAGCTATTTCCATGTTTATACAGATGGCGGTGTAGATATTTCCATGTTTATAGAGATTGCAATGTAGATATTTCTATGTTTATAGAGATAGTGGTGTAGATATTTCCATGTGTACAGAGATGGCGGTGTAGGTATTTCCATGTGTATAGATATGGCGGTGTAGGTATTTCCATGTTTATAGAGATAGCGGTGAGGATATTTCCGTATTTATACAGATAGCGTTGTAGGTATTTCCAGGTTTATAGTGATAGTGGTGAGGATATTTCCGTATTTATACAGATAGCGTTGTAGATATTTCCATGTTTATACAGATAGCCATTTTGGTATTTCCATGTTTATAAAGATAGCGGTGTAGATATTTCCATGTTTATACAGATAGCGGTGCAGATATTTCCATGTTTACACAGATAGGTGTGTAGATATTTCCATGTTTACACAGATAGCGTTGTAGATATTTCCATCTTTATACAGATAGCGGTGTAGATATTTCAATGTTTATACAGATAACGGTGTTGGTATTTCCATGTTTATACAGATAGCGGTGTAGATATTTCCATGTTTATACAGAAGGCGGTGTAGATATTTCCAAGTTTATAAAGATAGCGGTGTAGTTATTTCCATGTTTATACAGATAGCGGTGTACATATTTCCATGTTTCTTCAGATGGCTGTGTAGATATTTCCATGTGTATACAGATGGCAGTGTAGATATTTCCATGTTTATACAGATGGAGGTGTAGATATTTCCTAGTTTATACAGATGACTGTGTAGATATCTTCATGTTTTTACAGAGGGCGGTGTAGATATTTCCATGTTTATACAGATAACGGTGTCGCTATTTCTATGTTTATACAGATAGCAGTGTAGCTATTTCCATGTTTATAGAGATAGCTGTGTAGATATTTCCATGTTTATACAGATAGCGGTGTAGATATTTCCATGTTTATACAGATAGCATTGTACATATTTCCATGTTTATACAGATAGCGGTGTAGATATTTCAGTGTTTATACTGATAGCGGTGGAGCTATTTCCATGTTAATACAGATAGCGATGTAGATATTTCCATGTTTGTAGTGATTGCGGTGTAGATATTTCCATGTTTATAGAGATTGCAGTGTAAATATTTCCATATTTATAGAGACAGCGTTGTACGTATTTCCATGTTTATAGAGATAGCGGAGTAGATATTTCCGTGGTTACACAGATGGCTGGGTAGGTATTTCCACGGGTATACAGATGGCACTGTAGATATTTCCATGTTTATAGATATGGTGGTGTAGATATTTCCATGTTTATACAGATGACTCTGTAGATATTTGCATGTTTATACAGATGGTGGTGTAGATATTTCCATGTTTATAGAGATAAAAGTGTAGATATTTCCATGTTTATAAAGATAGCGAAGTAGATATTTCCATGTTGATACAGATAGCGGTGTAGATATTTCCATGTTTACAGAGATAGCGGTGTAGATATTTCCATCTTTGCACAGATTGCGCTGTAGACATTTCGATCTTTACACAGATAGCTGTGTAGATATTTGCAAGTTTACACAGATATCTGTGTAGATACTTCCATGTTTACACAGATAGCGTTGTAGATATTTCCATGTTTATACAGATAGCGGTGTAGATATTTCCATGTTTATACAGATATCGGTGTAGATATTTCCATGTTTATACTGATAGCGGTGGAGATATTTCCATATTTATACAGATAGCGATGTAGATATTTCCATGTTTATACAGATGGCGGTGTAGATATTTCCATGTTTATAGAGATTGCAATGTAGATATTTCTATGTTTATAGAGATAGTGGTGTAGATATCTCCATGTGTATAGAGATGGCGGTGTAGGTATTTCCATGTGTATAGATATGGCGGTGTAGGTATTTCCATGTTTATAGAGATAGTGGTGAGGATATTTCCGTATTTATACAGATAGCGTTGTAGGTATTTCCAGGTTTATAGTGATAGTGGTGAGGATATTTCCGTATTTATACAGATAGCGTTGTAGATATTTCCATGTTTGTACAGATAGCCGTTTTGGTATTTCCATGTTTATACAGATAGCGGTGTAGATATTTCCATGTTTACACAGATAGTGGTGTAGATATTTCCATGTTTACACAGATAGGTGTGTAGATATTTCCATGTTTACACAGATAGCGTTGTAGTTATTTCCATCTTTATACAGATAGCGGTGTAGATATTTCAATATTTATACAGATAACGGTGTTGGTATTTCCATGTTTATACAGATAGCGGTGTAGATATTTCCATGTTTATACAGAAGGCAGTGTAGATATTTCCAAGTTTATAAAGATAGCGGTGTAGTTATTTCCATGTTTATACAGATAGCGGTGTACATATTTCCATGTTTCTTCAGATGGCTGTGTAGATATTTCCATGTGTATACAGATGGCAGTGTAGATATTTCCATGTTTATACAGATGGAGGTGTAGATATTTCCAAGTTTATACAGATGACTGTGTATATATCTTGATGTTTTTACAGAGGGCGGTGTAGATATTTCCATGTTTATACAGATAACGGTGTCGCTATTTCTATGTTTATACAGATAGCAGTGTAGCTATTTCCATGTTTATAGAGATAGCTGTGTAGATATTTCCATGTTTATACAGATAGCGTTGTACATATTTCCATGTTTATACAGATAGCGGTGTAGATATTTCAGTGTTTATACTGATAGCGGTGGAGCTATTTCCATGTTAATACAGATAGCGATGTAGATATTTCCATGTTTATAGTGATGGCGGTGTAGATATTTCCATGTTTATAGAGATTGCAGTGAAGATATTTCGATATTTATAGAGATAGCGTTGTACATATTTCCATGTTTATAGAGATAGCGGAGTAGATATTTCCGTTGTTACACAGATGGCTGGGTAGGTATTTCCACGGATATACAGATGGCACTGTAGATATTTCCATGTTTATAGATATGGTGGTGTAGATATTTCCATGTTTATACCGATGACTCTGTAGATATTTGCATGTTTATACAGATGGTGGTGTAGATATTTCCATGTTTATAGAGATAACACTGTAGATATTTCCATGTTTATAAAGATAGCGAAGTAGATATTTCCATGTTGATACAGATAGCGGTGTAGATATTTCCATGTTTACAGAGATAGCGGTGTAGATATTTCCATCTTTGCACAGATTGCGCTGTAGACATTTCGATCTTTACACAGATAGCTGTGTAGATATTTGCAAGTTTACACAGATATCTGTGTAGATACTTCCATGTTTACACAGATAGCGTTGTAGATATTTCCATGTTTATACAGATAGCGGTGTAGACATTTCCATGTTTATACAGATATCGGTGTAGATATTTCCATGTTTATACTGATAGCGGTGGAGATATTTCCATATTTATACAGATAGCGATGTAGATATTTCCATGTTTATAGAGATGGCGGTGTAGATATTTCCATGTTTATAGAGATTGCAATGTAGATATTTCTATGTTTATAGAGATAGTGGTGTAGATATTTCCATGTGTACAGAGATGGCGGTGTAGGTATTTCCATGTGTATAGATATGGCGGTGTAGGTATTTCCATGTTTATAGAGATAGTGGTGAGGATATTTCCGTATTTATACAGATAGCGTTGTAGGTATTTCCAGGTTTATAGTGATAGTGGTGAGGATATTTCCGTATTTATACAGATAGCGTTGTAGATATTTCCATGTTTATACAGATAGCCGTTTTGGTATTTCCATGTTTATACAGATAGCGGTGTAGATATTTCCATGTTTATACAGATAGCGGTGTAGATATTTCCATGTTTACACAGATAGGTGTGTAGATATTTCCATGTTTACACAGATAGCGTTGTAGATATTTCCATCTTTATACAGATAGCGGTGTAGATATTTCAATGTTTATACAGATAACGGTGTTAGTATTTCCATGTTTATACAGATAGCGGTGTAGATATTTCCATGTTTATACAGAAGGCGGTGTAGATATTTCCAAGTTTATAAAGATAGCGGTGTAGTTATTTCCATGTTTATACAGATAGCGGTGTACATATTTCCATGTTTCTTCAGATGGCTGTGTAGATATTTCCATGTGTATACAGATGGCAGTGTAGATATTTCCATGTTTATACAGATGGAGGTGTAGATATTTCCAAGTTTATACAGATGACTGTGTAGATATCTTCATGTTTTTACAGAGGGCGGTGTAGATATTTCCATGTTTATACAGATAACGGTGTCGCTATTTCTATGTTTATACAGATAGCAGTGTAGCTATTTCCATGTTTATAGAGATAGCTGTGTAGATATTTCCATATTTATACAGATAGCGGTGTAGATATTTCCATGTTTATACAGATAGCGTTGTACATATTTCCATGTTTATACAGATAGCGGTGTAGATATTTCAGTGTTTATACTGATAGCGGTGGAGCTATTTCCATGTTAATACAGATAGCGATGTAGATATTTCCATGTTTATAGTGATGGCGGTGTAGATATTTCCATGTTTATAGAGATTGCAGTGTAGATATTTCCATATTTATAGAGATAGCGTTGTACGTATTTCCATGTTTATAGAGATAGCGGAGTAGATATTTCCGTGGTTACACAGATGGCTGGGTAGCTATTTCCACGGGTATACAGATGGCACTGTAGATATTTCCATGTTTATAGATATGGTGGTGTGGATATTTCCATGTTTATACCGATGACTCTGTAGATATTTGCATGTTTATACAGATGGTGGTGTAGATATTTCCATGTTTATAGAGATAACAGTGTAGATATTTCCATGTTTATAAAGATAGCAAAGTAGATATTTCCATGTTGATACAGATAGCGGTGTAGATATTTCCATGTTTACAGAGATAGCGGTGTAGATATTTCCATCTTTGCCCAGATTGCGCTGTAGACATTTCGATCTTTACACAGATAGCTGTGTAGATATTTGCAAGTTTACACAGATATCTGTGTAGATAATTCCATGTTTACACAGATAGCGTTGTAGATATTTCCATGTTTATACAGATAGCGGTGTAGATATTTCCATGTTTATACAGATAGCAGTGTAGATATTTCCATGTTTATACTGATAGCGGTGGAGATATTTCCATATTTATACAGATAGCGATGTAGATATTTCCATGTTTATAGAGATGGCGGTGTAGACTTTTCCATGTTTATAGAGATTGCAATGTAGATATTTCTATGTTTATAGAGATAGTGGTGTAGATATTTCCATGTGTACAGAGATGGCGGAGTAGGTATTTCCATGTGTATAGATATGGCGGTGTAGGTATTTCCATGTTTATAGAGATAGTGGTGAGGATATTTCCGTATTTATACAGATAGCGTTGTAGGTATTTCCAGGTTTATAGTGATAGTGGTGAGGATATTTCCGTATTTATACAGATAGCGTTGTAGATATTTCCATGTTTATACAGATAGCCGTTTTGGTATTTCCATGTTTATAAAGATAGCGGTGTAGATATTTCCATGTTTATACAGATAGCGGTGTAGATATTTCCATGTTTACACAGATAGGTGTGTAGCTATTTCCATGTTTATACAGATAGCGTTGTAGATATTTCCATCTTTATACAGATAGCGGTGTAGATATTTCAATGTTTATACAGATAACGGTGTTGGTATTTCCATGTTTATACAGATAGCGGTGTAGATATTTACATGTTTTTACAGAAGGCGGTGTAGATATTTCCAAGTTTATAAAGATAGCGGTGTAGTTATTTCCATGTTTATACAGATAGCGGTGTACATACTTCCATGTTACTTCAGATGGCTGTGTAGATATTTCCATGTGTATACAGATGGCAGTGTAGATATTTCCATGTTTATACAGATGGAGGTGTAGATATTTCCAAGTTTATACAGATGACTGTGTAGATATCTTCATGTTTTTACAGAGGGCGGTGTAGATATTTCCATGTTTATACAGATAACGGAGTCGCTATTTCTATGTTTATACAGATAGCAGGGTAGCTATTTCCATGTTTATAGAGATAGCTGTGTAGATATTTCCATGTTTATACAGATAGCGGTGTAGATATTTCCATGTTTATACAGATAGCGTTGTACATATTTCCATGTTTATACAGATAGCGGTGTAGATATTTCAGTGTTTATACTGATAGCGGTGGAGCTATTTCCATGTTAATACAGATAGCGATGTAGATATTTCCATGTTTATAGTGATGGTGGTGTAGATATTTCCATGTTTGTAGAGATTGCAGTGTAGATATTTCCATATTTATAGAGATAGCGTTGTACGTATTTCCATGTTTATAGAGATAGCGGAGTAGATATTTCCGTGGTTACACAGATGGCTGGGTAGGTATTTCCACGGGTATACAGATGGCACTGTAGATATTTCCATGTTTATAGATATGGTGGTGTAGATATTTCCATGTTTATACAGATGACTCTGTAGATATTTGCATGTTTATACAGATGGTGGTGTAGATATTTCCGTGTTTATAGAGATAACAGTGTAGATATGTCCATGTTTATAAAGATAGCGAAGTAGATATTTCCATGTTGATACAGATAGCGGTGTAGATATTTCCATGTTTACAGAGATAGCGGTGTAGATATTTCCATCTTTGCACAGATTGTGCTGTAGACATTTCGATCTTTACACAGATAGCTGTGTAGATATTTGCAAGTTTACACAGATATCTGTGTAGATACTTCCATGTTTACACAGATAGCGTTGTAGATATTTCCATGTTTATACAGATAGCGGTGTAGATATTTCCATGTTTATACAGATATCGGTGTAGATATTTCCATGTTTATACTGATAGCGGTGGAGATATTTCCATATTTATACAGATAGCGATGTAGATATTTCCATGTTTATACAGATGGCGGTGTAGATATTTCCATGTTTATAGAGATTGCAATGTAGATATTTCTATGTTTATAGAGATAGTGGTGTAGATATTTCCATGTGTACAGAGATGGCGGTGTAGGTATTTCCATGTGTATAGATATGGCGGTGTAGGTATTTCCATGTTTATAGAGATAGCGGTGAGGATATTTCCGTATTTATACAGATAGCGTTGTAGGTATTTCCAGGTTTATAGTGATAGTGGTGAGGATATTTCCGTATTTATACAGATAGCGTTGTAGATATTTCCATGTTTATACAGATAGCCATTTTGGTATTTCCATGTTTATAAAGATAGCGGTGTAGATATTTCCATGTTTATACAGATAGCGGTGCAGATATTTCCATGTTTACACAGATAGGTGTGTAGATATTTCCATGTTTACACAGATAGCGTTGTAGATATTTCCATCTTTATACAGATAGCGGTGTAGATATTTCAATGTTTATACAGATAACGGTGTTGGTATTTCCATGTTTATACAGATAGCGGTGTAGATATTTCCATGTTTATACAGAAGGCGGTGTAGATATTTCCAAGTTTATAAAGATAGCGGTGTAGTTATTTCCATGTTTATACAGATAGCGGTGTACATATTTCCATGTTTCTTCAGATGGCTGTGTAGATATTTCCATGTGTATACAGATGGCAGTGTAGATATTTCCATGTTTATACAGATGGAGGTGTAGATATTTCCTAGTTTATACAGATGACTGTGTAGATATCTTCATGTTTTTACAGAGGGCGGTGTAGATATTTCCATGTTTATACAGATAACGGTGTCGCTATTTCTATGTTTATACAGATAGCAGTGTAGCTATTTCCATGTTTATAGAGATAGCTGTGTAGATATTTCCATGTTTATACAGATAGCGGTGTAGATATTTCCATGTTTATACAGATAGCATTGTACATATTTCCATGTTTATACAGATAGCGGTGTAGATATTTCAGTGTTTATACTGATAGCGGTGGAGCTATTTCCATGTTAATACAGATAGCGATGTAGATATTTCCATGTTTGTAGTGATTGCGGTGTAGATATTTCCATGTTTATAGAGATTGCAGTGTAAATATTTCCATATTTATAGAGACAGCGTTGTACGTATTTCCATGTTTATAGAGATAGCGGAGTAGATATTTCCGTGGTTACACAGATGGCTGGGTAGGTATTTCCACGGGTATACAGATGGCACTGTAGATATTTCCATGTTTATAGATATGGTGGTGTAGATATTTCCATGTTTATACAGATGACTCTGTAGATATTTGCATGTTTATACAGATGGTGGTGTAGATATTTCCATGTTTATAGAGATAAAAGTGTAGATATTTCCATGTTTATAAAGATAGCGAAGTAGATATTTCCATGTTGATACAGATAGCGGTGTAGATATTTCCATGTTTACAGAGATAGCGGTGTAGATATTTCCATCTTTGCACAGATTGCGCTGTAGACATTTCGATCTTTACACAGATAGCTGTGTAGATATTTGCAAGTTTACACAGATATCTGTGTAGATACTTCCATGTTTACACAGATAGCGTTGTAGATATTTCCATGTTTATACAGATAGCGGTGTAGATATTTCCATGTTTATACAGATATCGGTGTAGATATTTCCATGTTTATACTGATAGCGGTGGAGATATTTCCATATTTATACAGATAGCGATGTAGATATTTCCATGTTTATAGAGATGGCGGTGTAGATATTTCCATGTTTATAGAGATTGCAATGTAGATATTTCTATGTTTATAGAGATAGTGGTGTAGATATCTCCATGTGTATAGAGATGGCGGTGTAGGTATTTCCATGTGAATAGATATGGCGGTGTAGGTATTTCCATGTTTATAGAGATAGTGGTGAGGATATTTCCGTATTTATACAGATAGCGTTGTAGGTATTTCCAGGTTTATAGTGATAGTGGTGAGGATATTTCCGTATTTATACAGATAGCGTTGTAGATATTTCCATGTTTGTACAGATAGCCGTTTTGGTATTTCCATGTTTATACAGATAGCGGTGTAGATATTTCCATGTTTACACAGATAGTGGTGTAGATATTTCCTTGTTTACACAGATAGGTGTGTAGATATTTCCATGTTTACACAGATAGCGTTGTAGATATTTCCATCTTTATACAGATAGCGGTGTAGATATTTCAATATTTATACAGATAACGGTGTTGGTATTTCCATGTTTATACAGATAGCGGTGTAGATATTTCCATGTTTATACAGAAGGCAGTGTAGATATTTCCAAGTTTATAAAGATAGCGGTGTAGTTATTTCCATGTTTATACAGATAGCGGTGTACATATTTCCATGTTTCTTCAGATGGCTGTGTAGATATTTCCATGTGTATACAGATGGCAGTGTAGATATTTCCATGTTTATACAGATGGAGGTGTAGATATTTCCAAGTTTATACAGATGACTGTGTATATATCTTGATGTTTTTACAGAGGGCGGTGTAGATATTTCCATGTTTATACAGATAACGGTGTCGCTATTTCTATGTTTATACAGATAGCAGTGTAGCTATTTCCATGTTTATAGAGATAGCTGTGTAGATATTTCCATGTTTATACAGATAGCGTTGTACATATTTCCATGTTTATACAGATAGCGGTGTAGATATTTCAGTGTTTATACTGATAGCGGTGGAGCTATTTCCATGTTAATACAGATAGCGATGTAGATATTTCCATGTTTATAGTGATGGCGGTGTAGATATTTCCATGTTTATAGAGATTGCAGTGAAGATATTTCGATATTTATAGAGATAGCGTTGTACATATTTCCATGTTTATAGAGATAGCGGAGTAGATATTTCCGTTGTTACACAGATGGCTGGGTAGGTATTTCCACGGGTATACAGATGGCACTGTAGATATTTCCATGTTTATAGATATGGTGGTGTAGATATTTCCATGTTTATACCGATGACTCTGTAGATATTTGCATGTTTATACAGATGGTGGTGTAGATATTTCCATGTTTATAGAGATAACACTGTAGATATTTCCATGTTTATAAAGATAGCGAAGTAGATATTTCCATGTTGATACAGATAGCGGTGTAGATATTTCCATGTTTACAGAGATAGCGGTGTAGATATTTCCATCTTTGCACAGATTGCGCTGTAGACATTTCGATCTTTACACAGATAGCTGTGTAGATATTTGCAAGTTTACACAGATATCTGTGTAGATACTTCCATGTTTACACAGATAGCGTTGTAGATATTTCCATGTTTATACAGATAGCGGTGTAGACATTTCCATGTTTATACAGATATCGGTGTAGATATTTCCATGTTTATACTGATAGCGGTGGAGATATTTCCATATTTATACAGATAGCGATGTAGATATTTCCATGTTTATAGAGATGGCGGTGTAGATATTTCCATGTTTATAGAGATTGCAATGTAGATATTTCTATGTTTATAGAGATAGTGGTGTAGATATTTCCATGTGTACAGAGATGGCGGTGTAGGTATTTCCATGTGTATAGATATGGCGGTGTAGGTATTTCCATGTTTATAGAGATAGTGGTGAGGATATTTCCGTATTTATACAGATAGCGTTGTAGGTATTTCCAGGTTTATAGTGATAGTGGTGAGGATATTTCCGTATTTATACAGATAGCGTTGTAGATATTTCCATGTTTATACAGATAGCCGTTTTGGTATTTCCATGTTTATACAGATAGCGGTGTAGATATTTCCATGTTTATACAGATAGCGGTGTAGATATTTCCATGTTTACACAGATAGGTGTGTAGATATTTCCATGTTTACACAGATAGCGTTGTAGATATTTCCATCTTTATACAGATAGCGGTGTAGATATTTCAATGTTTATACAGATAACGGTGTTAGTATTTCCATGTTTATACAGATAGCGGTGTAGATATTTCCATGTTTATACAGAAGGCGGTGTAGATATTTCCAAGTTTATAAAGATAGCGGTGTAGTTATTTCCATGTTTATACAGATAGCGGTGTACATATTTCCATGTTACTTCAGATGGCTGTGTAGATATTTCCATGTGTATACAGATGGCAGTGTAGATATTTCCATGTTTATACAGATGGAGGTGTAGATATTTCCAAGTTTATACAGATGACTGTGTAGATATCTTCATGTTTTTACAGAGGGCGGTGTAGATATTTCCATGTTTATACAGATAACGGTGTCGCTATTTCTATGTTTATACAGATAGCAGTGTAGCTATTTCCATGTTTATAGAGATAGCTGTGTAGATATTTCCATATTTATACAGATAGCGGTGTAGATATTTCCATGTTTATACAGATAGCGTTGTACATATTTCCATGTTTATACAGATAGCGGTGTAGATATTTCAGTGTTTATACTGATAGCGGTGGAGCTATTTCCATGTTAATACAGATAGCGATGTAGATATTTCCATGTTTATAGTGATGGCGGTGTAGATATTTCCATGTTTATAGAGATTGCAGTGTAGATATTTCCATATTTATAGAGATAGCGTTGTACGTATTTCCATGTTTATAGAGATAGCGGAGTAGATATTTCCGTGGTTACACAGATGGCTGGGTAGCTATTTCCACGGGTATACAGATGGCACTGTAGATATTTCCATGTTTATAGATATGGTGGTGTAGATATTTCCATGTTTATACCGATGACTCTGTAGATATTTGCATGTTTATACAGATGGTGGTGTAGATATTTCCATGTTTATAGAGATAACAGTGTAGATATTTCCATGTTTATAAAGATAGCAAAGTAGATATTTCCATGTTGATACAGATAGCGGTGTAGATATTTCCATGTTTACAGAGATAGCGGTGTAGATATTTCCATCTTTGCCCAGATTGCGCTGTAGACATTTCGATCTTTACACAGATAGCTGTGTAGATATTTGCAAGTTTACACAGATATCTGTGTAGATAATTCCATGTTTACACAGATAGCGTTGTAGATATTTCCATGTTTATACAGATAGCGGTGTAGATATTTCCATGTTTATACAGATAGCAGTGTAGATATTTCCATGTTTACACAGATAGGTGTGTAGATATTTCCATGTTTACACAGATAGCGTTGTAGACATTTCCATCTTTATACAGATAGCGGTGTAGATATTTCAATGTTTATACAGATAACGGTGTTGGTATTTCCATGTTTATACAGATAGCGGTGTAGATATTTCCATGTTTATACAGAAGGCGGTGTAGATATTTCCAAGTTTATAAAGATAGCGGTGTAGTTATTTCCATGTTTATACAGATAGCGGTGTACATATTTCCATGTTTCTTCAGATGGCTGTGTAGATATTTCCATGTGTATACAGATGGCAGTGTAGATATTTCCATGTTTATACAGATGGAGGTGTAGATATTTCCAAGTTTATACAGATGACTGTGTAGATATCTTCATGTTTTTACAGAGGGCGGTGTAGATATTTCCATGTTTATACAGATAACGGTGTCGCTATTTCTATGTTTATACAGATAGCAGTGTAGCTATTTCCATGTTTATAGAGATAGCTGTGTAGATATTTCCATGTTTATACAGATAGCGGTGTAGATATTTCCATGTTTATACAGATAGCATTGTACATATTTCCATGTTTATACAGATAGCGGTGTAGATATTTCAGTGTTTATACTGATAGCGGTGGAGCTATTTCCATGTTAATACAGATAGCGATGTAGATATTTCCATGTTTGTAGTGATTGCGGTGTAGATATTTCCATGTTTATAGAGATTGCAGTGTAGATATTTCCATATTTATAGAGATAGCGTTGTACGTATTTCCATGTTTATAGAGATAGCGGAGTAGATATTTCCGTGGTTACACAGATGGCTGGGTAGGTATTTCCACGGGTATACAGATGGCACTGTAGATATTTCCATGTTTATAGATATGGTGGTGTAGATATTTCCATGTTTATACAGATGACTCTGTAGATATTTGCATGTTTATACAGATGGTGGTGTAGATATTTCCATGTTTATAGAGATAAAAGTGTAGATATTTCCATGTTTATAAAGATAGCGAAGTAGATATTTCCATGTTGATACAGATAGCGGTGTAGATATTTCCATGTTTACAGAGATAGCGGTGTAGATATTTCCATCTTTGCACAGATTGCGCTGTAGACATTTCGATCTTTACACAGATAGCTGTGTAGATATTTGCAAGTTTACACAGATATCTGTGTAGATACTTCCATGTTTACACAGATAGCGTTGTAGATATTTCCATGTTTATACAGATAGCGGTGTAGATATTTCCATGTTTATACAGATATCGGTGTAGATATTTCCATGTTTATACTGATAGCGGTGGAGATATTTCCATATTTATACAGATAGCGATGTAGATATTTCCATGTTTATAGAGATGGCGGTGTAGATATTTCCATGTTTATAGAGATTGCAATGTAGATATTTCTATGTTTATAGAGATAGTGGTGTAGATATCTCCATGTGTATAGAGATGGCGGTGTAGGTATTTCCATGTGTATAGATATGGCGGTGTAGGTATTTCCATGTTTATAGAGATAGTGGTGAGGATATTTCCGTATTTATACAGATAGCGTTGTAGGTATTTCCAGGTTTATAGTGATAGTGGTGAGGATATTTCCGTATTTATACAGATAGCGTTGTAGATATTTCCATGTTTGTACAGATAGCCGTTTTGGTATTTCCATGTTTATACAGATAGCGGTGTAGATATTTCCATGTTTACACAGATAGTGGTGTAGATATTTCCATGTTTACACAGATAGGTGTGTAGATATTTCCATGTTTACACAGATAGCGTTGTAGATATTTCCATCTTTATACAGATAGCGGTGTAGATATTTCAATGTTTATACAGATAACGGTGTTGGTATTTCCATGTTTATACAGATAGCGGTGTAGATATTTCCATGTTTATACAGAAGGCGGTGTAGATATTTCCAAGTTTATAAAGATAGCGGTGTAGTTATTTCCATGTTTATACAGATAGCGGTGTACATATTTCCATGTTTCTTCAGATGGCTGTGTAGATATTTCCATGTGTATACAGATGGCAGTGTAGATATTTCCATGTTTATACAGATGGAGGTGTAGATATTTCCAAGTTTATACAGATGACTGTGTATATATCTTGATGTTTTTACAGAGGGCGGTGTAGATATTTCCATGTTTATACAGATAACGGTGTCGCTATTTCTATGTTTATACAGATAGCAGTGTAGCTATTTCCATGTTTATAGAGATAGCTGTGTAGATATTTCCATGTTTATACAGATAGCGTTGTACATATTTCCATGTTTATACAGATAGCGGTGTAGATATTTCAGTGTTTATACTGATAGCGGTGGAGCTATTTCCATGTTAATACAGATAGCGATGTAGATATTTCCATGTTTATAGTGATGGCGGTGTAGATATTTCCATGTTTATAGAGATTGCAGTGAAGATATTTCGATATTTATAGAGATAGCGTTGTACATATTTCCATGTTTATAGAGATAGCGGAGTAGATATTTCCGTGGTTACACAGATGGCTGGGTAGGTATTTCCACGGGTATACAGATGGCACTGTAGATATTTCCATGTTTATAGATATGGTGGTGTAGATATTTCCATGTTTATACCGATGACTCTGTAGATATTTGCATGTTTATACAGATGGTGGTGTAGATATTTCCATGTTTATAGAGATAACAGTGTAGATATTTCCATGTTTATAAAGATAGCGAAGTAGATATTTCCATGTTGATACAGATAGCGGTGTAGATATTTCCATGTTTACAGAGATAGCGGTGTAGATATTTCCATCTTTGCACAGATTGCGCTGTAGACATTTCGATCTTTACACAGATAGCTGTGTAGATATTTGCAAGTTTACACAGATATCTGTGTAGAAACTTCCATGTTTACACAGATAGCGTTGTAGATATTTCCATGTTTATACAGATAGCGGTGTAGACATTTCCATGTTTATACAGATATCGGTGTAGATATTTCCATGTTTATACTGATAGCGGTGGAGATATTTCCATATTTATACAGATAGCGATGTAGATATTTCCATGTTTATAGAGATGGCGGTGTAGATATTTCCATGTTTATAGAGATTGCAATGTAGATATTTCTATGTTTATAGAGATAGTGGTGTAGATATTTCCATGTGTACAGAGATGGCGGTGTAGGTATTTCCATGTGTATAGATATGGCGGTGTAGGTATTTCCATGTTTATAGAGATAGTGGTGAGTATATTTCCGTATTTATACAGATAGCGTTGTAGGTATTTCCAGGTTTATAGTGATAGTGGTGAGGATATTTCCGTATTTATACAGATAGCGTTGTAGATATTTCCATGTTTATACAGATAGCCGTTTTGGTATTTCCATGTTTACACAGATAGGTGTGTAGATATTTCCATGTTTACACAGATAGCGTTGTAGATATTTCCATCTTTATACAGATAGCGGTGTAGATATTTCAATGTTTATACAGATAACGGTGTTAGTATTTCCATGTTTATACAGATAGCGGTGTAGATATTTCCATGTTTATACAGAAGGCGGTGTAGATATTTCCAAGTTTATAAAGATAGCGGTGTAGTTATTTCCATGTTTATACAGATAGCGGTGTACATATTTCCATGTTTCTTCAGATGGCTGTGTAGATATTTCCATGTGTATACAGATGGCAGTGTAGATATTTCCATGTTTATACAGATGGAGGTGTAGATATTTCCAAGTTTATACAGATGACTGTGTAGATATCTTCATGTTTTTACAGAGGGCGGTGTAGATATTTCCATGTTTATACAGATAACGGTGTCGCTATTTCTATGTTTATACAGATAGCAGTGTAGCTATTTCCATGTTTATAGAGATAGCTGTGTAGATATTTCCATATTTATACAGATAGCGGTGTAGATATTTCCATGTTTATACAGATAGCGTTGTACATATTTCCATGTTTATACAGATAGCGGTGTAGATATTTCAGTGTTTATACTGATAGCGGTGGAGCTATTTCCATGTTAATACAGATAGCGATGTAGATATTTCCATGTTTATAGTGATGGCGGTGTAGATATTTCCATGTTTATAGAGATTGCAGTGTAGATATTTCCATATTTATAGAGATAGCGTTGTACGTATTTCCATGTTTATAGAGATAGCGGAGTAGATATTTCCGTGGTTACACAGATGGCTGGGTAGCTATTTCCACGGGTATACAGATGGCACTGTAGATATTTCCATGTTTATAGATATGGTGGTGTAGATATTTCCATGTTTATACCGATGACTCTGTAGATATTTGCATGTTTATACAGATGGTGGTGTAGATATTTCCATGTTTATAGAGATAACAGTGTAGATATTTCCATGTTTATAAAGATAGCGAAGTAGATATTTCCATGTTGATACAGATAGCGGTGTAGATATTTCCATGTTTACAGAGATAGCGGTGTAGATATTTCCATCTTTGCACAGATTGCTCTGTAGACGTTTCGATCTTTACACAGATAGCTGTGTAGATATTTGCAAGTTTACACAGATATCTGTGTAGATAATTCCATGCTTACACAGATAGCGTTGTAGATATTTCCATGTTTATACAGATAGCGGTGTAGATATTTCCATGTTTATACAGATAGCGGTGTAGATATTTCCATGTTTACACAGATAGGTGTGTAGATATTTCCATGTTTACACAGATAGCGTTGTAGATATTTCCATCTTTATACTGATAGCGGTGTAGATATTTCAATGTTTATACAGATAACGGTGTTGGTATTTCCATGTTTATACAGATAGCGGTGTAGATATTTCCATGTTTATACAGAAGGCGGTGTAGATATTTCCAAGTTTATAAAGATAGCGGTGTGGTTATTTCCATGTTTATACAGATAGCGGTGTACATACTTCCATGTTTCTTCAGATGGCTGTGTAGATATTTCCATGTGTATACAGATGGCAGTGTAGATATTTCCATGTTTATACAGATGGAGGTGTGGATATTTCCAAGTTTATACAGATGACTGTGTAGATATCTTCATGTTTTTACAGAGGGCGGTGTAGATATTTCCATGTTTATACAGATAACGGTGTCGCTATTTCTATGTTTATACAGATAGCAGTGTAGCTATTTCCATGTTTATAGAGATAGCTGTGTAGATATTTCCATGTTTATACAGATAGCGGTGTAGATATTTCCATGTTTATACAGATAGCGTTGTACATATTTCCATGTTTATACAGATAGCGGTGTAGATATTTCAGTGTTTATACTGATAGCGGTGGAGCTATTTCCATGTTAATACAGATAGCGATGTAGATATTTCCATGTTTGTAGTGATTGCGGTGTAGATATTTCCATGTTTATAGAGATTGCAGTGTAGATATTTCCATATTCATAGAGATAGCGTTGTACGTATTTCCATGTTTATAGAGATAGCGGAGTAGATATTTCCGTGGTTACACAGATGGCTGGGTAGGTATTTCCACGGGTATACAGATGGCACTGTAGATATTTCCATGTTTATAGATATGGTGGTGTAGATATTTCCATGTTTATACAGATGACTCTGTAGATATTTGCATGTTTATACAGATGGTGGTGTAGATATTTCCATGTTTATAGAGATAAAAGTGTAGATATTTCCATGTTTATAACGATAGCGAAGTAGATATTTCCATGTTGATACAGATAGCGGTGTAGATATTTCCATGTTTACAGAGATAGCGGTGTAGATATTTCCATCTTTGCACAGATTGCGCTGTAGACATTTCGATCTTTACACAGATAGCTTTGTAGATATTTGCAAGTTTACACAGATATCTGTGTAGATACTTCCATGTTTACACAGATAGCGTTGTAGATATTTCCATGTTTATACAGATAGCGGTGTAGATATTTCCATGTTTATACAGATATCGGTGTAGATATTTCCATGTTTATACTGATAGCGGTGGAGATATTTCCATATTTATACAGATAGCGATGTAGATATTTCCATGTTGATAGAGATGGCGGTGTAGATATTTCCATGTTTATAGAGATTGCAATGTAGATATTTCTATGTTTATAGAGATAGTGGTGTAGATATCTCCATGTGTATAGAGATGGCGGTGTAGGTATTTCCATGTGTATAGATATGGCGGTGTAGGTATTTCCATGTTTATAGAGATAGTGGTGAGGATATTTCCGTATTTATACAGATAGCGTTGTAGGTATTTCCAGGTTTATAGTGATAGTGGTGAGGATATTTCCGTATTTATACAGATAGCGTTGTAGATATTTCCATGTTTGTACAGATAGCCGTTTTGGTATTTCCATGTTTATACAGATAGCGGTGTAGATATTTCCATGTTTACACAGATAGTGGTGTAGATATTTCCATGTTTACACAGATAGGTGTGTAGATATTTCCATGTTTACACAGATAGCGTTGTAGATATTTCCATCTTTATACAGATAGCGGTGTAGATATTTCAATGTTTATACAGATAACGGTGTTGGTATTTCCATGTTTATACAGATAGCGGTGTAGATATTTCCATGTTTATACAGAAGGTGGTGTAGATATTTCCAAGTTTATAAAGATAGCGGTGTAGTTATTTCCATGTTTATACAGATAGCGGTGTACATATTTCCATGTTTCTTCAGATGGCTGTGTAGATATTTCCATGTGTATACAGATGGCAGTGTAGATATTTCCATGTTTATACAGATGGAGGTGTAGATATTTCCAAGTTTATACAGATGACTGTGTATATATCTTGATGTTTTTAAAGAGGGCGGTGTAGATATTTCCATGTTTATACAGATAACGGTGTCGCTATTTCTATGTTTATACAGATAGCAGTGTAGCTATTTCCATGTTTATAGAGATAGCTGTGTAGATATTTCCATGTTTATACAGATATTGGTGTAGATATTTCCATGTTTATACAGATATCGGTGTAGATATTTCCATGTTTATACTGATAGCGGTGGAGATATTTCCATATTTATACAGATAGCGATGTAGATATTTCCATGTTTATAGAGATGGCGGTGTAGATATTTCCATGTTTATAGAGATTGCAATGTAGATATTTCTATGTTTATAGAGATAGTGGTGTAGATATCTCCATGTGTATAGAGATGGCGGTGTAGGTATTTCCATGTGTATAGATATGGCGGTGTAGGTATTTCCATGTTTATAGAGATAGTGGTGAGGATATTTCCGTATTTATACAGATAGCGTTGTAGGTATTTCCAGGTTTATAGTGATAGTGGTGAGGATATTTCCGTATTTATACAGATAGCGTTGTAGATATTTCCATGTTTGTACAGATAGCCGTTTTGGTATTTCCATGTTTATACAGATAGCGGTGTAGATATTTCCATGTTTACACAGATAGTGGTGTAGATATTTCCATGTTTACACAGATAGGTGTGTAGATATTTCCATGTTTACACAGATAGCGTTGTAGATATTTCCATCTTTATACAGATAGCGGTGTAGATATTTCAATATTTATACAGATAACGGTGTTGGTATTTCCATGTTTATACAGATAGCGGTGTAGATATTTCCATGTTTATACAGAAGGCAGTGTAGATATTTCCAAGTTTATAAAGATAGCGGTGTAGTTATTTCCATGTTTATACAGATAGCGGTGTACATATTTCCATGTTTCTTCAGATGGCTGTGTAGATATTTCCATGTGTATACAGATGGCAGTGTAGATATTTCCATGTTTATACAGATGGAGGTGTAGATATTTCCAAGTTTATACAGATGACTGTGTATATATCTTGATGTTTTTACAGAGGGCGGTGTAGATATTTCCATGTTTATACAGATAACGGTGTCGCTATTTCTATGTTTATACAGATAGCAGTGTAGCTATTTCCATGTTTATAGAGATAGCTGTGTAGATATTTCCATGTTTATACAGATAGCGTTGTACATATTTCCATGTTTATACAGATAGCGGTGTAGATATTTCAGTGTTTATACTGATAGCGGTGGAGCTATTTCCATGTTAATACAGATAGCGATGTAGATATTTCCATGTTTATAGTGATGGCGGTGTAGATATTTCCATGTTTATAGAGATTGCAGTGAAGATATTTCGATATTTATAGAGATAGCGTTGTACATATTTCCATGTTTATAGAGATAGCGGAGTAGATATTTCCGTGGTTACACAGATGGCTGGGTAGGTATTTCCACGGATATACAGATGGCACTGTAGATATTTCCATGTTTATAGATATGGTGGTGTAGATATTTCCATGTTTATACCGATGACTCTGTAGATATTTGCATGTTTATACAGATGGTGGTGTAGATATTTCCATGTTTATAGAGATAACACTGTAGATATTTCCATGTTTATAAAGATAGCGAAGTAGATATTTCCATGTTGATACAGATAGCGGTGTAGATATTTCCATGTTTACAGAGATAGCGGTGTAGATATTTCCATCTTTGCACAGATTGCGCTGTAGACATTTCGATCTTTACACAGATAGCTGTGTAGATATTTGCAAGTTTACACAGATATCTGTGTAGATACTTCCATGTTTACACAGATAGCGTTGTAGATATTTCCATGTTTATACAGATAGCGGTGTAGACATTTCCATGTTTATACAGATATCGGTGTAGATATTTCCATGTTTATACTGATAGCGGTGGAGATATTTCCATATTTATACAGATAGCGATGTAGATATTTCCATGTTTATAGAGATGGCGGTGTAGATATTTCCATGTTTATAGAGATTGCAATGTAGATATTTCTATGTTTATAGAGATAGTGGTGTAGATATTTCCATGTGTACAGAGATGGTGGTGTAGGTATTTCCATGTGTATAGATATGGCGGTGTAGGTATTTCCATGTTTATAGAGATAGTGGTGAGGATATTTCCGTATTTATACAGATAGCGTTGTAGGTATTTCCAGGTTTATAGTGATAGTGGTGAGGATATTTCCGTATTTATACAGATAGCGTTGTAGATATTTCCATGTTTATACAGATAGCCGTTTTGGTATTTCCATGTTTATACAGATAGCGGTGTAGATATTTCCATGTTTATACAGATAGCGGTGTAGATATTTCCATGTTTACACAGATAGGTGTGTAGATATTTCCATGTTTACACAGATAGCGTTGTAGATATTTCCATCTTTATACAGATAGCGGTGTAGATATTTCAATGTTTATACAGATAACGGTGTTAGTATTTCCATGTTTATACAGATAGCGGTGTAGATATTTCCATGTTTATACAGAAGGCGGTGTAGATATTTCCAAGTTTATAAAGATAGCGGTGTAGTTATTTCCATGTTTATACAGATAGCGGTGTACATATTTCCATGTTTCTTCAGATGGCTGTGTAGATATTTCCATGTGTATACAGATGGCAGTGTAGATATTTCCATGTTTATACAGATGGAGGTGTAGATATTTCCAAGTTTATACAGATGACTGTGTAGATATCTTCATGTTTTTACAGAGGGCGGTGTAGATATTTCCATGTTTATACAGATAACGGTGTCGCTATTTCTATGTTTATACAGATAGCAGTGTAGCTATTTCCATGTTTATAGAGATAGCTGTGTAGATATTTCCATATTTATACAGATAGCGGTGTAGATATTTCCATGTTTATACAGATAGCGTTGTACATATTTCCATGTTTATACAGATAGCGGTGTAGATATTTCAGTGTTTATACTGATAGCGGTGGAGCTATTTCCATGTTAATACAGATAGCGATGTAGATATTTCCATGTTTATAGTGATGGCGGTGTAGATATTTCCATGTTTATAGAGATTGCAGTGTAGATATTTCCATATTTATAGAGATAGCGTTGTACGTATTTCCATGTTTATAGAGATAGCGGAGTAGATATTTCCGTGGTTACACAGATGGCTGGGTAGCTATTTCCACGGGTATACAGATGGCACTGTAGATATTTCCATGTTTATAGATATGGTGGTGTAGATATTTCCATGTTTATACCGATGACTCTGTAGATATTTGCATGTTTATACAGATGGTGGTGTAGATATTTCCATGTTTATAGAGATAACAGTGTAGATATTTCCATGTTTATAAAGATAGCAAAGTAGATATTTCCATGTTGATACAGATAGCGGTGTAGATATTTCCATGTTTACAGAGATAGCGGTGTAGATATTTCCATCTTTGCACAGATTGCGCTGTAGACATTTCGATCTTTACACAGATAGCTGTGTAGATATTTGCAAGTTTACACAGATATCTGTGTAGATAATTCCATGTTTACACAGATAGCGTTGTAGATATTTCCATGTTTATACAGATAGCGGTGTAGATATTTCCATGTTTATACAGATAGCAGTGTAGATATTTCCATGTTTACACAGATAGGTGTGTAGATATTTCCATGTTTACACAGATAGCGTTGTAGATATTTCCATCTTTATACAGATAGCGGTGTAGATATTTCAATGTTTATACAGATAACGGTGTTGGTATTTCCATGTTTATACAGATAGCGGTGTAGATATTTCCATGTTTATACAGAAGGCGGTGTAGATATTTCCAAGTTTATAAAGATAGCGGTGTAGTTATTTCCATGTTTATACAGATAGCGGTGTACATATTTCCATGTTTCTTCAGATGGCTGTGTAGATATTTCCATGTGTATACAGATGGCAGTGTAGATATTTCCATGTTTATACAGATGGAGGTGTAGATATTTCCAAGTTTATACAGATGACTGTGTATATATCTTGATGTTTTTACAGAGGGCGGTGTAGATATTTCCATGTTTATACAGATAACGGTGTCGCTATTTCTATGTTTATACAGATAGCAGTGTAGCTATTTCCATGTTTATAGAGATAGCTGTGTAGATATTTCCATGTTTATACAGATAGCGTTGTACATATTTCCATGTTTATACAGATAGCGGTGTAGATATTTCAGTGTTTATATTGATAGCGGTGGAGCTATTTCCATGTTAATACAGATAGCGATGTAGATATTTCCATGTTTATAGTGATGGCGGTGTAGATATTTCCATGTTTATAGAGATTGCAGTGAAGATATTTCGATATTTATAGAGATAGCATTGTACATATTTCCATGTTTATAGAGATAGCGGAGTAGATATTTCCGTGGTTACACAGATGGCTGGGTAGGTATTTCCACGGGTATACAGATGGCACTGTAGATATTTCCATGTTTATAGATATGGTGGTGTAGATATTTCCATGTTTATACCGATGACTCTGTAGATATTTGCATGTTTATACAGATGGTGGTGTAGATATTTCCATGTTTATAGAGATAACAGTGTAGATATTTCCATGTTTATAAAGATAGCGAAGTAGATATTTCCATGTTGATACAGATAGCGGTGTAGATATTTCCATGTTTACAGAGATAGCGGTGTAGATATTTCAATCTTTGCACAGATTGCGCTGTAGACATTTCGATCTTTACACAGATAGCTGTGTAGATATTTGCAAGTTTACACAGATATCTGTGTAGATACTTCCATGTTTACACAGAGAGCGTTGTAGATATTTCCATGTTTATACAGATAGCGGTGTAGACATTTCCATGTTTATACAGATATCGGTGTAGATATTTCCATGTTTATACTGATAGCGGTGGAGATATTTCCATATTTATACAGATAGTGATGTAGATATTTCCATGTTTATAGAGATGGCGGTGTAGATATTTCCATGTTTATAGAGATTGCAATGTAGATATTTCTATGTTTATAGAGATAGTGGTGTAGATATTTCCATGTGTACAGAGATGGCGGTGTAGGTATTTCCATGTGTATAGATATGGCGGTGTAGGTATTTCCATGTTTATAGAGATAGTGGTGAGGATATTTCCGTATTTATACAGATAGCGTTGTAGGTATTTCCAGGTTTATAGTGATAGTGGTGAGGATATTTCCGTATTTATACAGATAGCGTTGTAGATATTTCCATGTTTATACAGATAGCCGTTTTGGTATTTCCATGTTTATACAGATAGCGGTGTAGATATTTCCATGTTTATACAGATAGCGGTGTAGATATTTCCATGTTTACACAGATAGGTGTGTAGATATTTCCATGTTTACACAGATAGCGTTGTAGATATTTCCATCTTTATACAGATAGCGGTGTAGATATTTCAATGTTTATACAGATAACGGTGTTAGTATTTCCATGTTTATACAGATAGCGGTGTAGATATTTCCATGTTTATACAGAAGGCGGTGTAGATATTTCCAAGTTTATAAAGATAGCGGTGTAGTTATTTCCATGTTTATACAGATAGCGGTGTACATATTTCCATGTTTCTTCAGATGGCTGTGTAGATATTTCCATGTGTATACAGATGGCAGTGTAGATATTTCCATGTTTATACAGATGGAGGTGTAGATATTTCCAAGTTTATACAGATGACTGTGTATATATCTTGATGTTTTTACAGAGGGCGGTGTAGATATTTCCATGTTTATACAGATAACGGTGTCGCTATTTCTATGTTTATACAGATAGCAGTGTAGCTATTTCCATGTTTATAGAGATAGCTGTGTAGATATTTCCATGTTTATACAGATAGCGTTGTAGATATTTCCATGTTTATACAGATAGCGTTGTACATATTTCCATGTTTATACAGATAGCGGTGTAGATATTTCAGTGTTTATACTGATAGCGGTGGAGCTATTTCCATGTTAATACAGATAGCGATGTAGATATTTCCATGTTTATAGTGATGGCGGTGTAGATATTTCCATGTTTATAGAGATTGCAGCGTAGATATTTCGATATTTATAGAGATAGCGTTGTACATATTTCCATGTTTATAGAGATAGCGGAGTAGATATTTCCATGGTTACACAGATGGCTGGGTAGGTATTTCCACGGGTATACAGATGGCACTGTAGATATTTCCATGTTTATAGATATGGTGGTGTAGATATTTCCATGTTTATACAGATGACTCTGTAGACATTTGCATGTTTATACAGATGGTGGTGTAGATATTTCCATGTTTATAGAGATAACAGTGTAGATATTTCCATGTTTATACAGATAGCGAAGTAGATATTTCCATGTTGATACAGATAGCGGTGTAGATATTTCCATGTTTACAGAGATAGCGGTGTAGATATTTCCATCTTTGCACAGATTGCGCTGTAGACATTTCGATCTTTACACAGATAGCTGTGTAGATATTTGCAAGTTTACACAGATATCTGTGTAGATACTTCCATGTTTACACACATAGCATTGTAGATATTTCCATGTTTATACAGATAGCGGTGTAGATATTTCCATGTTTATACAGATATCGGTGTAGATATTTCCATGTTTATACTGATAGCGGTGGAGATATTTCCATATTTATACAGATAGCGATGTAGATATTTCCATGTTTATAGAGATGGCGGTGTAGATATTTCCATGTTTATAGAGATTGCAATGTAGATATTTCTATGTTTATAGAGATAGTGGTGTAGATATTTCCATGTGTATAGAGATGGCATTGTAGGTATTTCCATGTGTATAGATATGGCGGTGTAGGTATTTCCATGTTTATAGAGATATTGGTGAGGATATTTCCGTATTTATACAGATAGCGTTGTAGGTATTTCCAGGTTTATAGTGATAGTGGTGAGGATATTTCCGTATTTATACAGATAGCGTTATAGATATTTCCATGTTTATACAGATAGCCGTTTTGGTATTTCCATGTTTATACAGATAGCGGTGTAGATATTTCCATGTTTATACAGATAGCGGTGTAGATATTTCCATGTTTACACAGATAGGTGTGTAGATATTTCCATGTTTACACAGATAGCGTTGTAGATATTTCCATCTTTATACAGATAGCGGTGTAGATATTTCAATGTTTATACAGATAACGGTGTTAGTATTTCCATGTTTATACAGATAGCGGTGTAGATATTTCCATGTTTATACAGAAGGCGGTGTAGATATTTCCAAGTTTATAAAGATAGCGGTGTAGTTATTTCCATGTTTATACAGATAGCGGTGTACATATTTCCATGTTTCTTCAGATGGCTGTGTAGATATTTCCATGTGTATACAGATGGCAGTGTAGATATTTCCATGTTTATACAGATGGAGGTGTAGATATTTCCAAGTTTATACAGATGACTGTGTAGATATCTTCATGTTTTTACAGAGGGCGGTGTAGATATTTCCATGTTTATACAGATAACGGTGTCGCTATTTCTATGTTTATACAGATAGCAGTGTAGCTATTTCCATGTTTATAGAGATAGCTGTGTAGATATTTCCATGTTTATACAGATAGCGGTGTAGATATTTCCATGTTTATACAGATAGCGTTGTACATATTTCCATGTTTATACAGATAGCAGTGTAGATATTTCACTGTTTATACTGATAGCGGTGGAGCCATTTCCATGTTAATACAGATAGCGATGTAGATATTTCCATGTTTATAGTGATGGCGGTGTAGATATTTCCATGTTTATAGAGATTGCAGTGTAGATATTTCCATATTTATAGAGATAGCGTTGTATGTATTTCCATGTTTATAGAGATAGCGGAGTAGATATTTCCGTGGTTACACAGATGGCTGGGTAGCTATTTCCACGGGTATACAGATGGCACTGTAGATATTTCCATGTTTATAGATATGGTGGTGTAGATATTTCCATGTTTATACAGATGACTCTGTAGATATTTGCATGTTTATACAGATGGTGGTGTAGATATTTCCATGTTTATAGAGATAACAGTGTAGATATTTCCATGTTTATAAAGATAGCGAAGTAGATATTTCCATGTTGATACAGATAGCGGTGTAGATATTTCCATGTTTACAGAGATAGCGGTGTAGATATTTCCATCTTTGCACAGATTGCGCTGTAGACACTTCGATCTTTACACAGATAGCTGTGTAGACATTTGCAAGTTTACACAGATATCTGTGTAGATACTTCCATGTTTACACAGATAGCGTTGTAGATATTTCCATGTTTATACAGATAGCGGTGTAGATATTTCCCTGTTTATACAGATATCGGTGTAGATATTTCCATGTTTATACTGATAGCGGTGGAGATATTTCCATATTTATACAGATAGCGATGTAGATATTTCCATGTTTATAGAGATGGCGGTGTAGATATTTCCATGTTTATAGAGATTGCAATGTAGATATTTCTATGTTTATAGAGATAGTGGTGTAGATATTTCCATGTGTACAGAGATGGCGTTGTAGGTATTTCCATGTGTATAGATATGGCGGTGTAGGTATTTCCATGTTTATAGAGATAGCGGTGAGGATATTTCCGTATTTATACAGATAGCGTTGTAGGTATTTCCAGGTTTATAGTGATAGTGGTGAGGATATTTCCGTATTTATACAGATAGCGTTGTAGATATTTCCATGTTTATACAGATAGCCGTTTTGGTATTTCCATGTTTATAAAGATAGCGGTGTAGATATTTCCATGTTTATACAGATAGCGGTGTAGATATTTCCATGTTTACACAGATAGGTGTGTAGATATTTCCATGTTTACACAGATAGCGTTGTAGATATTTCCATCTTTATACAGATAGCGGTGTAGATATTTCCATGTTTATACAGATAACGGTGTTGGTATTTCCATGTTTATACAGATAGCGGTGTAGATATTTCCATGTTTATACAGAAGGCGGTGTAGATATTTCCAAGTTTATAAAGATAGCGGTGTAGTTATTTCCATGTTTATACAGATAGCGGTGTACATATTTCCATGTTTCTTCAGATGGCTGTGTAGATATTTCCATGTGTATACAGATGGCAGTGTAGATATTTCCATGTTTATACAGATGGAGGTGTAGATATTTCCTAGTTTATACAGATGACTGTGTAGATATCTTCATGTTTTTACAGAGGGCGGTGTAGATATTTCCATGTTTATACAGATAACGGTGTCGCTATTTCTATGTTTATACAGATAGCAGTGTAGCTATTTCCATGTTTATAGAGATAGCTGTGTAGATATTTCCATGTTTATACAGATAGCGGTGTAGATATTTCCATGTTTATACAGATAGCATTGTACATATTTCCATGTTTATACAGATAGCGGTGTAGATATTTCAGTGTTTATACTGATAGCGGTGGAGCTATTTCCATGTTAATACAGATAGCGATGTAGATATTTCCATGTTTGTAGTGATTGCGGTGTAGATATTTCCATGTTTATAGAGATTGCAGTGTAGATATTTCCATATTTATAGAGATAGCGTTGTACGTATTTCCATGTTTATAGAGATAGCGGAGTAGATATTTCCGTCGTTGCACAGATGGCTGGGTAGGTATTTCCACGGGTATACAGATGGCACTGTAGATATTTCCATGTTTATAGATATGGTGGTGTAGATATTTCCATGTTTATACAGATGACTCTGTAGATATTTGCATGTTTATACAGATGGTGGTGTAGATATTTCCATGTTTATAGAGATAAAAGTGAAGATATTTCCATGTTTATAAACATAGCGAAGTAGATATTTCCATGTTGATACAGATAGCGGTGTAGATATTTCCATGTTTACAGAGATAGCGGTGTAGATATTTCCATCTTTGCACAGATTGCGCTGTAGACACTTCGATCTTTACACAGATAGCTGTGTAGATATTTGCAAGTTTACACAGATATCTGTGTAGATACTTCCATGTTTACACAGATAGCGTTGTAGATATTTCCATGTTTATACAGATAGCGGTGTAGATATTTCCCTGTTTATACAGATATCGGTGTAGATATTTCCATGTTTATACTGATAGCGGTGGAGATATTTCCATATTTATACAGATAGTGATGTAGATATTTCCATGTTTATAGAGATGGCGGTGTAGATATTTCCATGTTTATAGAGATTGCAATGTAGATATTTCTATGTTTATAGAGATAGTGGTGTAGATATTTCCATGTGTACAGAGATGGCGGTGTAGGTATTTCCATGTGTATAGATATGGCGGTGTAGGTATTTCCATGTTTATAGAGATAGTGGTGAGGATATTTCCGTATTTATACAGATAGCGTTGTAGGTATTTCCAGGTTTATAGTGATAGTGGTGAGGATATTTCCGTATTTATACAGATAGCGTTGTAGATATTTCCATGTTTATACAGATAGCCGTTTTGGTATTTCCATGTTTATACAGATAGCGGTGTAGATATTTCCATGTTTATACAGATAGCGGTGTAGATATTTCCATGTTTACACAGATAGGTGTGTAGATATTTCCATGTTTACACAGATAGCGTTGTAGATATTTCCATCTTTATACAGATAGCGGTGTAGATATTTCAATGTTTATACAGATAACGGTGTTAGTATTTCCATGTTTATACAGATAGCGGTGTAGATATTTCCATGTTTATACAGAAGGCGGTGTAGATATTTCCAAGTTTATAAAGATAGCGGTGTAGTTATTTCCATGTTTATACAGATAGCGGTGTACATATTTCCATGTTTCTTCAGATGGCTGTGTAGATATTTCCATGTGTATACAGATGGCAGTGTAGATATTTCCATGTTTATACAGATGGAGGTGTAGATATTTCCAAGTTTATACAGATGACTGTGTAGATATCTTGATGTTTTTACAGAGGGCGGTGTAGATATTTCCATGTTTATACAGATAACGGTGTCGCTATTTCTATGTTTATACAGATAGCAGTGTAGCTATTTCCATGTTTATAGAGATAGCTGTGTAGATATTTCCATGTTTATACAGATAGCGTTGTAGATATTTCCATGTTTATACAGATAGCGTTGTACATATTTCCATGTTTATACAGATAGCGGTGTAGATATTTCAGTGTTTATACTGATAGCGGTGGAGCTATTTCCATGTTAATACAGATAGCGATGTAGATATTTCCATGTTTATAGTGATGGCGGTGTAGATATTTCCATGTTTATAGAGATTGCAGCGTAGATATTTCGATATTTATAGAGATAGCGTTGTACATATTTCCATGTTTATAGAGATAGCGGAGTAGATATTTCCATGGTTACACAGATGGCTGGGTAGGTATTTCCACGGGTATACAGATGGCACTGTAGATATTTCCATGTTTATAGATATGGTGGTGTAGATATTTCCATGTTTATACAGATGACTCTGTAGACATTTGCATGTTTATACAGATGGTGGTGTAGATATTTCCATGTTTATAGAGATAACAGTGTAGATATTTCCATGTTTATACAGATAGCGAAGTAGATATTTCCATGTTGATACAGATAGCGGTGTAGATATTTCCATGTTTACAGAGATAGCGGTGTAGATATTTCCATCTTTGCACAGATTGCGCTGTAGACATTTCGATCTTTACACAGATAGCTGTGTAGATATTTGCAAGTTTACACAGATATCTGTGTAGATACTTCCATGTTTACACACATAGCATTGTAGATATTTCCATGTTTATACAGATAGCGGTGTAGATATTTCCATGTTTATACAGATATCGGTGTAGATATTTCCATGTTTATACTGATAGCGGTGGAGATATTTCCATATTTATACAGATAGCGATGTAGATATTTCCATGTTTATAGAGATGGCGGTGTAGATATTTCCATGTTTATAGAGATTGCAATGTAGATATTTCTATGTTTATAGAGATAGTGGTGTAGATATTTCCATGTGTATAGAGATGGCATTGTAGGTATTTCCATGTGTATAGATATGGCGGTGTAGGTATTTCCATGTTTATAGAGATATTGGTGAGGATATTTCCGTATTTATACAGATAGCGTTGTAGGTATTTCCAGGTTTATAGTGATAGTGGTGAGGATATTTCCGTATTTATACAGATAGCGTTATAGATATTTCCATGTTTATACAGATAGCCGTTTTGGTATTTCCATGTTTATACAGATAGCGGTGTAGATATTTCCATGTTTATACAGATAGCGGTGTAGATATTTCCATGTTTACACAGATAGGTGTGTAGATATTTCCATGTTTACACAGATAGCGTTGTAGATATTTCCATCTTTATACAGATAGCGGTGTAGATATTTCAATGTTTATACAGATAACGGTGTTAGTATTTCCATGTTTATACAGATAGCGGTGTAGATATTTCCATGTTTATACAGAAGGCGGTGTAGATATTTCCAAGTTTATAAAGATAGCGGTGTAGTTATTTCCATGTTTATACAGATAGCGGTGTACATATTTCCATGTTTCTTCAGATGGCTGTGTAGATATTTCCATGTGTATACAGATGGCAGTGTAGATATTTCCATGTTTATACAGATGGAGGTGTAGATATTTCCAAGTTTATACAGATGACTGTGTAGATATCTTCATGTTTTTACAGAGGGCGGTGTAGATATTTCCATGTTTATACAGATAACGGTGTCGCTATTTCTATGTTTATACAGATAGCAGTGTAGCTATTTCCATGTTTATAGAGATAGCTGTGTAGATATTTCCATGTTTATACAGATAGCGGTGTAGATATTTCCATGTTTATACAGATAGCGTTGTACATATTTCCATGTTTATACAGATAGCAGTGTAGATATTTCACTGTTTATACTGATAGCGGTGGAGCCATTTCCATGTTAATACAGATAGCGATGTAGATATTTCCATGTTTATAGTGATGGCGGTGTAGATATTTCCATGTTTATAGAGATTGCAGTGTAGATATTTCCATATTTATAGAGATAGCGTTGTATGTATTTCCATGTTTATAGAGATAGCGGAGTAGATATTTCCGTGGTTACACAGATGGCTGGGTAGCTATTTCCACGGGTATACAGATGGCACTGTAGATATTTCCATGTTTATAGATATGGTGGTGTAGATATTTCCATGTTTATACAGATGACTCTGTAGATATTTGCATGTTTATACAGATGGTGGTGTAGATATTTCCATGTTTATAGAGATAACAGTGTAGATATTTCCATGTTTATAAAGATAGCGAAGTAGATATTTCCATGTTGATACAGATAGCGGTGTAGATATTTCCATGTTTACAGAGATAGCGGTGTAGATATTTCCATCTTTGCACAGATTGCGCTGTAGACACTTCGATCTTTACACAGATAGCTGTGTAGACATTTGCAAGTTTACACAGATATCTGTGTAGATACTTCCATGTTTACACAGATAGCGTTGTAGATATTTCCATGTTTATACAGATAGCGGTGTAGATATTTCCCTGTTTATACAGATATCGGTGTAGATATTTCCATGTTTATACTGATAGCGGTGGAGATATTTCCATATTTATACAGATAGCGATGTAGATATTTCCATGTTTATACAGATGGCGGTGTAGATATTTCCATGTTTATAGAGATTGCAATGTAGATATTTCTATGTTTATAGAGATAGTGGTGTAGATATTTCCATGTGTACAGAGATGGCGGTGTAGGTATTTCCATGTGTATAGATATGGCGGTGTAGGTATTTCCATGTTTATAGAGATAGCGGTGAGGATATTTCCGTATTTATACAGATAGCGTTGTAGGTATTTCCAGGTTTATAGTGATAGTGGTGAGGATATTTCCGTATTTATACAGATAGCGTTGTAGATATTTCCATGTTTATACAGATAGCCATTTTGGTATTTCCATGTTTATAAAGATAGCGGTGTAGATATTTCCATGTTTATACAGATAGCGGTGCAGATATTTCCATGTTTACACAGATAGGTGTGTAGATATTTCCATGTTTACACAGATAGCGTTGTAGATATTTCCATCTTTATACAGATAGCGGTGTAGATATTTCAATGTTTATACAGATAACGGTGTTGGTATTTCCATGTTTATACAGATAGCGGTGTAGATATTTCCATGTTTATACAGAAGGCGGTGTAGATATTTCCAAGTTTATAAAGATAGCGGTGTAGTTATTTCCATGTTTATACAGATAGCGGTGTACATATTTCCATGTTTCTTCAGATGGCTGTGTAGATATTTCCATGTGTATACAGATGGCAGTGTAGATATTTCCATGTTTATACAGATGGAGGTGTAGATATTTCCTAGTTTATACAGATGACTGTGTAGATATCTTCATGTTTTTACAGAGGGCGGTGTAGATATTTCCATGTTTATACAGATAACGGTGTCGCTATTTCTATGTTTATACAGATAGCAGTGTAGCTATTTCCATGTTTATAGAGATAGCTGTGTAGATATTTCCATGTTTATACAGATAGCGGTGTAGATATTTCCATGTTTATACAGATAGCATTGTACATATTTCCATGTTTATACAGATAGCGGTGTAGATATTTCAGTGTTTATACTGATAGCGGTGGAGCTATTTCCATGTTAATACAGATAGCGATGTAGATATTTCCATGTTTGTAGTGATTGCGGTGTAGATATTTCCATGTTTATAGAGATTGCAGTGTAAATATTTCCATATTTATAGAGACAGCGTTGTACGTATTTCCATGTTTATAGAGATAGCGGAGTAGATATTTCCGTGGTTACACAGATGGCTGGGTAGGTATTTCCACGGGTATACAGATGGCACTGTAGATATTTCCATGTTTATAGATATGGTGGTGTAGATATTTCCATGTTTATACAGATGACTCTGTAGATATTTGCATGTTTATACAGATGGTGGTGTAGATATTTCCATGTTTATAGAGATAAAAGTGTAGATATTTCCATGTTTATAAAGATAGCGAAGTAGATATTTCCATGTTGATACAGATAGCGGTGTAGATATTTCCATGTTTACAGAGATAGCGGTGTAGATATTTCCATCTTTGCACAGATTGCGCTGTAGACATTTCGATCTTTACACAGATAGCTGTGTAGATATTTGCAAGTTTACACAGATATCTGTGTAGATACTTCCATGTTTACACAGATAGCGTTGTAGATATTTCCATGTTTATACAGATAGCGGTGTAGATATTTCCATGTTTATACAGATATCGGTGTAGATATTTCCATGTTTATACTGATAGCGGTGGAGATATTTCCATATTTATACAGATAGCGATGTAGATATTTCCATGTTTATAGAGATTGCAATGTAGATATTTCTATGTTTATAGAGATAGTGGTGTAGATATCTCCATGTGTATAGAGATGGCGGTGTAGGTATTTCCATGTGTATAGATATGGCGGTGTAGGTATTTCCATGTTTATAGAGATAGTGGTGAGGATATTTCCGTATTTATACAGATAGCGTTGTAGGTATTTCCAGGTTTATAGTGATAGTGGTGAGGATATTTCCGTATTTATACAGATAGCGTTGTAGATATTTCCATGTTTGTACAGATAGCCGTTTTGGTATTTCCATGTTTATACAGATAGCGGTGTAGATATTTCCATGTTTACACAGATAGTGGTGTAGATATTTCCATGTTTACACAGATAGGTGTGTAGATATTTCCATGTTTACACAGATAGCGTTGTAGATATTTCCATCTTTATACAGATAGCGGTGTAGATATTTCAATATTTATACAGATAACGGTGTTGGTATTTCCATGTTTATACAGATAGCGGTGTAGATATTTCCATGTTTATACAGAAGGCAGTGTAGATATTTCCAAGTTTATAAAGATAGCGGTGTAGTTATTTCCATGTTTATAGAGATAGCGGTGTACATATTTCCATGTTTCTTCAGATGGCTGTGTAGATATTTCCATGTGTATACAGATGGCAGTGTAGATATTTCCATGTTTATACAGATGGAGGTGTAGATATTTCCAAGTTTATACAGATGACTGTGTATATATCTTGATGTTTTTACAGAGGGCGGTGTAGATATTTCCATGTTTATACAGATAACGGTGTCGCTATTTCTATGTTTATACAGATAGCAGTGTAGCTATTTCCATGTTTATAGAGATAGCTGTGTAGATATTTCCATGTTTATACAGATAGCGTTGTACATATTTCCATGTTTATACAGATAGCGGTGTAGATATTTCAGTGTTTATACTGATAGCGGTGGAGCTATTTCCATGTTAATACAGATAGCGATGTAGATATTTCCATGTTTATAGTGATGGCGGTGTAGATATTTCCATGTTTATAGAGATTGCAGTGAAGATATTTCGATATTTATAGAGATAGCGTTGTACATATTTCCATGTTTATAGAGATAGCGGAGTAGATATTTCCGTTGTTACACAGATGGCTGGGTAGGTATTTCCACGGGTATACAGATGGCACTGTAGATATTTCCATGTTTATAGATATGGTGGTGTAGATATTTCCATGTTTATACCGATGACTCTGTAGATATTTGCATGTTTATACAGATGGTGGTGTAGATATTTCCATGTTTATAGAGATAACACTGTAGATATTTCCATGTTTATAAAGATAGCGAAGTAGATATTTCCATGTTGATACAGATAGCGGTGTAGATATTTCCATGTTTACAGAGATAGCGGTGTAGATATTTCCATCTTTGCACAGATTGCGCTGTAGACATTTCGATCTTTACACAGATAGCTGTGTAGATATTTGCAAGTTTACACAGATATCTGTGTAGATACTTCCATGTTTACACAGATAGCGTTGTAGATATTTCCATGTTTATACAGATAGCGGTGTAGACATTTCCATGTTTATACAGATATCGGTGTAGATATTTCCATGTTTATACTGATAGCGGTGGAGATATTTCCATATTTATACAGATAGCGATGTAGATATTTCCATGTTTATAGAGATGGCGGTGTAGATATTTCCATGTTTATAGAGATTGCAATGTAGATATTTCTATGTTTATAGAGATAGTGGTGTAGATATTTCCATGTGTACAGAGATGGCGGTGTAGGTATTTCCATGTGTATAGATATGGCGGTGTAGGTATTTCCATGTTTATAGAGATAGTGGTGAGGTTATTTCCGTATTTATACAGATAGCGTTGTAGGTATTTCCAGGTTTATAGTGATAGTGGTGAGGATATTTCCGTATTTATACAGATAGCGTTGTAGATATTTCCATGTTTATACAGATAGCCGTTTTGGTATTTCCATGTTTATACAGATAGCGGTGTAGATATTTCCATGTTTATACAGATAGCGGTGTAGATATTTCCATGTTTACACAGATAGGTGTGTAGATATTTCCATGTTTACACAGATAGCGTTGTAGATATTTCCATCTTTATACAGATAGCGGTGTAGATATTTCAATGTTTATACAGATAACGGTGTTAGTATTTCCATGTTTATACAGATAGCGGTGTAGATATTTCCATGTTTATACAGAAGGCGGTGTAGATATTTCCAAGTTTATAAAGATAGCGGTGTAGTTATTTCCATGTTTATACAGATAGCGGTGTACATATTTCCATGTTTCTTCAGATGGCTGTGTAGATATTTCCATGTGTATACAGATGGCAGTGTAGATATTTCCATGTTTATACAGATGGAGGTGTAGATATTTCCAAGTTTATACAGATGACTGTGTAGATATCTTCATGTTTTTACAGAGGGCGGTGTAGATATTTCCATGTTTATACAGATAACGGTGTCGCTATTTCTATGTTTATACAGATAGCAGTGTAGCTATTTCCATGTTTATAGAGATAGCTGTGTAGATATTTCCATATTTATACAGATAGCGGTGTAGATATTTCCATGTTTATACAGATAGCGTTGTACATATTTCCATGTTTATACAGATAGCGGTGTAGATATTTCAGTGTTTATACTGATAGCGGTGGAGCTATTTCCATGTTAATACAGATAGCGATGTAGATATTTCCATGTTTATAGTGATGGCGGTGTAGATATTTCCATGTTTATAGAGATTGCAGTGTAGATATTTCCATATTTATAGAGATAGCGTTGTACGTATTTCCATGTTTATAGAGATAGCGGAGTAGATATTTCCGTGGTTACACAGATGGCTGGGTAGCTATTTCCACGGGTATACAGATGGCACTGTAGATATTTCCATGTTTATAGATATGGTGGTGTAGATATTTCCATGTTTATACCGATGACTCTGTAGATATTTGCATGTTTATACAGATGGTGGTGTAGATATTTCCATGTTTATAGAGATAACAGTGTAGATATTTCCATGTTTATAAAGATAGCAAAGTAGATATTTCCATGTTGATACAGATAGCGGTGTAGATATTTCCATGTTTACAGAGATAGCGGTGTAGATATTTCCATCTTTGCCCAGATTGCGCTGTAGACATTTCGATCTTTACACAGATAGCTGTGTAGATATTTGCAAGTTTACACAGATATCTGTGTAGATAATTCCATGTTTACACAGATAGCGTTGTAGATATTTCCATGTTTATACAGATAGCGGTGTAGATATTTCCATGTTTATACAGATAGCAGTGTAGATATTTCCATGTTTACACAGATAGGTGTGTAGATATTTCCATGTTTACACAGATAGCGTTGTAGATATTTCCATCTTTATACAGATAGCGGTGTAGATATTTCAATGTTTATACAGATAACGGTGTTGGTATTTCCATGTTTATACAGATAGCGGTGTAGATATTTCCATGTTTATACAGAAGGCGGTGTAGATATTTCCAAGTTTATAAAGATAGCGGTGTAGTTATTTCCATGTTTATACAGATAGCGGTGTACATATTTCCATGTTTCTTCAGATGGCTGTGTAGATATTTCCATGTGTATACAGATGGCAGTGTAGATATTTCCATGTTTATACAGATGGAGGTGTAGATATTTCCAAGTTTATACAGATGACTGTGTAGATATCTTCATGTTTTTACAGAGGGCGGTGTAGATATTTCCATGTTTATACAGATAACGGTGTCGCTATTTCTATGTTTATACAGATAGCAGTGTAGCTATTTCCATGTTTATAGAGATAGCTGTGTAGATATTTCCATGTTTATACAGATAGCGGTGTAGATATTTCCATGTTTATACAGATAGCGGTGTAGATATTTCAGTGTTTATATTGATAGCGGTGGAGCTATTTCCATGTTAATACAGATAGCGATGTAGATATTTCCATGTTTATAGTGATGGCGGTGTAGATATTTCCATGTTTATAGAGATTGCAGTGAAGATATTTCGATATTTATAGAGATAGCGTTGTACATATTTCCATGTTTATAGAGATAGCGGAGTACATATTTCCGTGGTTACACAGATGGCTGGGTAGGTATTTCCACGGGTATACAGATGGCACTGTAGATATTTCCATGTTTATAGATATGGTGGTGTAGATATTTCCATGTTTATACCGATGACTCTGTAGATATTTGCATGTTTATACAGATGGTGGTGTAGATATTTCCATGTTTATAGAGATAACAGTGTAGATATTTCCATGTTTATAAAGATAGCGAAGTAGATATTTCCATGTTGATACAGATAGCGGTGTAGATATTTCCATGTTTACAGAGATAGCGGTGTAGATATTTCCATCTTTGCACAGATTGCGCTGTAGACATTTCGATCTTTACACAGATAGCTGTGTAGATATTTGCAAGTTTACACAGATATCTGTGTAGATACTTCCATGTTTACACAGAGAGCGTTGTAGATATTTCCATGTTTATACAGATAGCGGTGTAGACATTTCCATGTTTATACAGATATCGGTGTAGATATTTCCATGTTTATACTGATAGCGGTGGAGATATTTCCATATTTATACAGATAGTGATGTAGATATTTCCATGTTTATAGAGATGGCGGTGTAGATATTTCCATGTTTATAGAGATTGCAATGTAGATATTTCTATGTTTATAGAGATAGTGGTGTAGATATTTCCATGTGTACAGAGATGGCGGTGTAGGTATTTCCATGTGTATAGATATGGCGGTGTAGGTATTTCCATGTTTATAGAGATAGTGGTGAGGATATTTCCGTATTTATACAGATAGCGTTGTAGGTATTTCCAGGTTTATAGTGATAGTGGTGAGGATATTTCCGTATTTATACAGATAGCGTTGTAGATATTTCCATGTTTATACAGATAGCCGTTTTGGTATTTCCATGTTTATACAGATAGCGGTGTAGATATTTCCATGTTTATACAGATAGCGGTGTAGATATTTCCATGTTTACACAGATAGGTGTGTAGATATTTCCATGTTTACACAGATAGCGTTGTAGATATTTCCATCTTTATACAGATAGCGGTGTAGATATTTCAATGTTTATACAGATAACGGTGTTAGTATTTCCATGTTTATACAGATAGCGGTGTAGATATTTCCATGTTTATACAGAAGGCGGTGTAGATATTTCCAAGTTTATAAAGATAGCGGTGTAGTTATTTCCATGTTTATACAGATAGCGGTGTACATATTTCCATGTTTCTTCAGATGGCTGTGTAGATATTTCCATGTGTATACAGATGGCAGTGTAGATATTTCCATGTTTATACAGATGGAGGTGTAGATATTTCCAAGTTTATACAGATGACTGTGTAGATATCTTCATGTTTTTACAGAGGGCGGTGTAGATATTTCCATGTTTATACAGATAACGGTGTCGCTATTTCTATGTTTATACAGATAGCAGTGTAGCTATTTCCATGTTTATAGAGATAGCTGTGTAGATATTTCCATTTTTATACAGATAGCGGTGTAGATATTTCCATGTTTATACAGATAGCGTTGTACATATTTCCATGTTTATACAGATAGCGGTGTAGATATTTCAGTGATTATACTGATAGCGGTGGAGCTATTTCCATGTTAATACAGATAGCGATGTAGATATTTCCATGTTTATAGTGATGGCGGTGTAGATATTTCCATGTTTATAGAGATTGCAGTGTAGATATTTCCATATTTATAGAGATAGCGTTGTACGTATTTCCATGTTTATAGAGATAGCGGAGTAGATATTTCCGTGGTTACACAGATGGCTGGGTAGCTATTTCCACGGGTATACAGATGGCACTGTAGATATTTCCATGTTTATAGATATGGTGGTGTAGATATTTCCATGTTTATACCGATGACTCTGTAGATATTTGCATGTTTATACAGATGGTGGTGTAGATATTTCCATGTTTATAGAGATAACAGTGTAGATATTTCCATGTTTATAAAGATAGCGAAGTAGATATTTCCATGTTGATACAGATAGCGGTGTAGATATTTCCATGTTTACAGAGATAGCGGTGTAGATATTTCCATCTTTGCACAGATTGCGCTGTAGACATTTCGATCTTTACACAGATAGCTGTGTAGATATTTGCAAGTTTACACAGATATCTGTGTAGATAATTCCATGTTTACACAGATAGCGTTGTAGATATTTCCATGTTTATACAGATAGCGGTGTAGATATTTCCATGTTTATACAGATATCGGTGTAGATATTTCCATGTTTATACTGATAGCGGTGGAGATATTTCCATATTTATACAGATAGCGATGTAGATATTTCCATGTTTATAGAGATGGCGGTGTAGATATTTCCATGTTTATAGAGATTGCAATGTAGATATTTCTATGTTTATAGAGATAGTGGTGTAGATATTTCCATGTGTACAGAGATGGCGGTGTAGGTATTTCCATGTGTATAGATATGGCGGTGTAGGTATTTCCATGTTTATAGAGATAGTGGTGAGGATATTTCCGTATTTATACAGATAGCGTTGTAGATATTTCCATGTTTATACAGATAGCCGTTTTGGTATTTCCATGTTTATACAGATAGCGGTGTAGATATTTCCATGTTTATACAGATAGCGGTGTAGATATTTCCATGTTTACACAGATAGGTGTGTAGATATTTCCATGTTTACACAGATAGCGTTGTAGATATTTCCATCTTTATACAGATAGCGGTGTAGATATTTCAATGTTTATACAGATAACGGTGTTAGTATTTCCATGTTTATACAGATAGCGGTGTAGATATTTCCATGTTTATACAGAAGGCGGTGTAGATATTTCCAAGTTTATAAAGATAGCGGTGTAGTTATTTCCATGTTTATACAGATAGCGGTGTACATATTTCCATGTTTCTTCAGATGGCTGTGTAGATATTTCCATGTGTATACAGATGGCAGTGTAGATATTTCCATGTTTATACAGATGGAGGTGTAGATATTTCCAAGTTTATACAGATGACTGTGTAGATATCTTCATGTTTTTACAGAGGGCGGTGTAGATATTTCCATGTTTATACAGATAACGGTGTCGCTATTTCTATGTTTATACAGATAGCAGTGTAGCTATTTCCATGTTTATAGAGATAGCTGTGTAGACATTTCCATGTTTATACAGATAGCGGTGTAGATATTTCCATGTTTATACAGATAGCGTTGTACATATTTCCATGTTTATACAGATAGCAGTGTAGATATTTCAGTGTTTATACTGATAGCGGTGGAGCCATTTCCATGTTAATACAGATAGCGATGTAGATATTTCCATGTTTATAGTGATGGCGGTGTAGATATTTCCATGTTTATAGAGATTGCAGTGTAGATATTTCCATAATTATAGAGATAGCGTTGTACGTATTTCCATGTTTATAGAGATAGCGGAGTAGATATTTCCGTGGTTACACAGATGGCTGGGTAGCTATTTCCACGGTATACAGATGGCACTGTAGATATTTCCATGTTTATAGATATGGTGGTGTAGATATTTCCATGTTTATACAGATGACTCTGTAGATATTTGCATGTTTATACAGATGGTGGTGTAGATATTTCCATGTTTATAGAGATAACAGTGTAGATATTTCCATGTTTATAAAGATAGCGAAGTAGATATTTCCATGTTGATACAGATAGCGGTGTAGATATTTCCATGTTTACAGAGATAGCGGTGTAGATATTTCCATCTTTGCACAGATTGCGCTGTAGACATTTCGATCTTTACACAGATAGCTGTGTAGATATTTGCAAGTTTACACAGATATCTGTGTAGATACTTCCATGTTTACACAGAGAGCGTTGTAGATATTTCCATGTTTATACAGATAGCGGTGTAGACATTTCCATGTTTATACAGATATCGGTGTAGATATTTCCATGTTTATACTGATAGCGGTGGAGATATTTCCATATTTATACAGATAGCGATGTAGATATTTCCATGTTTATAGAGATGGCGGTGTAGATATTTCCATGTTTATAGAGATTGCAATGTAGATATTTCTATGTTTATAGAGATAGTGGTGTAGATATTTCCATGTGTACAGAGATGGCAGTGTAGGTATTTCCATGTGTATAGATATGGCGGTGTAGGTATTTCCATGTTTATAGAGATAGTGGTGAGGATATTTCCGTATTTATACAGATAGCGTTGTAGGTATTTCCATGTTTATAGTGATAGTGGTGAGGATATTTCCGTATTTATACAGATAGCGTTGTAGATATTTCCATGTTTATACAGATAGCCGTTTTGGTATTTCCATGTTTATACAGATAGCGGTGTAGATATTTCCATGTTTATACAGATAGCGGTGTAGATATTTCCATGTTTACACAGATAGGTGTGTAGATATTTCCATGTTTACACAGATAGCGTTGTAGATATTTCCATCTTTATACAGATAGCGGTGTAGATATTTCAATGTTTATACAGATAACGGTGTTAGTATTTCCATGTTTATACAGATAGCGGTGTAGATATTTCCATGTTTATACAGAAGGCGGTGTAGATATTTCCAAGTTTATAAAGATAGCGGTGTAGTTATTTCCATGTTTATACAGATAGCGGTGTACATATTTCCATGTTTCTTCAGATGGCTGTGTAGATATTTCCATGTGTATACAGATGGCAGTGTAGATATTTCCATGTTTATACAGATGGAGGTGTAGATATTTCCAAGTTTATACAGATGACTGTGTAGATATCTTCATGTTTTTACAGAGGGCGGTGTAGATATTTCCACGTTTATACAGATAACGGTGTCGCTATTTCTATGTTTATACAGATAGCAGTGTAGCTATTTCCATGTTTATAGAGATAGCTGTGTAGACATTTCCATGTTTATACAGATAGCGGTGTAGATATTTCCATGTTTATACAGATAGCGTTGTACATATTTCCATGTTTATACAGATAGCAGTGTAGATATTTCAGTGTTTATACTGATAGCGGTGGAGCCATTTCCATGTTAATACAGATAGCGATGTAGATATTTCCATGTTTATAGTGATGGCGGTGTAGATATTTCCATGTTTATAGAGATTGCAGTGTAGATATTTCCATAATTATAGAGATAGCGTTGTACGTATTTCCATGTTTATAGAGATAGCGGAGTAGATATTTCCGTGGTTACACAGATGGCTGGGTAGCTATTTCCACGGTATACAGATGGCACTGTAGATATTTCCATGTTTATAGATATGGTGGTGTAGATATTTCCATGTTTATACAGATGACTCTGTAGATATTTGCATGTTTATACAGATGGTGGTGTAGATATTTCCATGTTTATAGAGATAACAGTGTAGATATTTCCATGTTTATAAAGATAGCGAAGTAGATATTTCCATGTTGATACAGATAGCGGTGTAGATATTTCCATGTTTACAGAGATAGCGGTGTAGATATTTCCATCTTTGCACAGATTGCGCTGTAGACACTTCGATCTTTACACAGATAGCTGTGTAGATATTTGCAAGTTTACACAGATATCTGTGTAGATACTTCCATGTTTACAGAGATAGCGTTGTAGATATTTCCATGTTTATACAGATAGCGGTGTAGATATTTCCCTGTTTATACAGATATCGGTGTAGATATTTCCATGTTTATACTGATAGCGGTGGAGATATTTCCATATTTATACAGATAGCGATGTAGATATTTCCATGTTTATAGAGATGGCGGTGTAGATATTTCCATGTTTATAGAGATTGCAATGTAGATATTTCTATGTTTATAGAGATAGTGGTGTAGATATTTCCATGTGTACAGAGATGGCGTTGTAGGTATTTCCATGTGTATAGATATGGCGGTGTAGGTGTTTCCATGTTTATAGAGATAGCGGTGAGGATATTTCCGTATTTATACAGATAGCGTTGTAGGTATTTCCAGGTTTATAGTGATAGTGGTGAGGATATTTCCGTATTTATACAGATAGCGTTGTAGATATTTCCATGTTTATACAGATAGCCGTTTTGGTATTTCCATGTTTATAAAGATAGCGGTGTAGATATTTCCATGTTTATACAGATAGCGGTGTAGATATTTCCATGTTTACACAGATAGGTGTGTAGATATTTCCATGTTTACACAGATAGCGTTGTAGATATTTCCATCTTTATACAGATAGCGGTGTAGATATTTCAATGTTTATACAGATAACGGTGTTGGTATTTCCATGTTTATACAGATAGCGGTGTAGATATTTCCATGTTTATACAGAAGGCGGTGTAGATATTTCCAAGTTTATAAAGATAGCGGTGTAGTTATTTCCATGTTTATACAGATAGCGGTGTACATATTTCCATGTTTCTTCAGATGGCTGTGTAGATATTTCCATGTGTATACAGATGGCAGTGTAGATATTTCCATGTTTATACAGATGGAGGTGTAGATATTTCCAAGTTTATACAGATGACTGTGTAGATATCTTCATGTTTTTACAGAGGGCGGTGTAGATATTTCCATGTTTATACAGATAACGGTGTCGCTATTTCTATGTTTATACAGATAGCAGTGTAGCTATTTCCATGTTTATAGAGATAGCTGTGTAGATATTTCCATGTTTATACAGATAGCGGTGTAGATATTTCCATGTTTATACAGATAGCATTGTACATATTTCCATGTTTATACAGATAGCGGTGTAGATATTTCAGTGTTTATACTGATAGCGGTGGAGCTATTTCCATGTTAATACAGATAGCGATGTAGATATTTCCATGTTTGTAGTGATTGCGGTGTAGATATTTCCATGTTTATAGAGATTGCAGTGTAGATATTTCCATATTTATAGAGATAGCGTTGTACGTATTTCCATGTTTATAGAGATAGCGGAGTAGATATTTCCGTGGTTGCACAGATGGCTGGGTAGGTATTTCCACGGGTATACAGATGGCACTGTAGATATTTCCATGTTTATAGATATGGTGGTGTAGATATTTCCATGTTTATACAGATGACTCTGTAGATATTTGCATGTTTATACAGATGGTGGTGTAGATATTTCCATGTTTATAGAGATAAAAGTGTAGATATTTCCATGTTTATAAAGATAGCGAAGTAGATATTTCCATGTTGATACAGATAGCGGTGTAGATATTTCCATGTTTACAGAGATAGCGGTGTAGATATTTCCATCTTTGCACAGATTGCGCTGTAGACATTTCGATCTTTACACAGATAGCTGTGTAGATATTTGCAAGTTTACACAGATATCTGTGTAGATACTTCCATGTTTACACAGATAGCGTTGTAGATATTTCCATGTTTATACAGATAGCGGTGTAGATATTTCCATGTTTATACAGATATCGGTGTAGATATTTCCATGTTTATACTGATAGCGGTGGAGATATTTCCATATTTATACAGATAGCGATGTAGATATTTCCATGTTTATAGAGATGGCGGTGTAGATATTTCCATGTTTATAGAGATTGCAATGTAGATATTTCTATGTTTATAGAGATAGTGGTGTAGATATTTCCATGTGTATAGAGATGGCGGTGTAGGTATTTCCATGTGTATAGATATGGCGGTGTAGGTATTTCCATGTTTATAGAGATAGTGGTGAGGATATTTCCGTATTTATACAGATAGCGTTGTAGGTATTTCCAGGTTTATAGTGATAGTGGTGAGGATATTTCCGTATTTATACAGATAGCGTTGTAGATATTTCCATGTTTGTACAGATAGCCGTTTTGGTATTTCCATGTTTATACAGATAGCGGTGTAGATATTTCCATGTTTACACAGATAGTGTTGTAGATATTTCCATGTTTACACAGATAGGTGTGTAGATATTTCCATGTTTACACAGATAGCGTTGTAGATATTTCCATCTTTATACAGATAGCGGTGTAGATATTTCAATGTTTATACAGATAACGGTGTTGGTATTTCCATGTTTATACAGATAGCGGTGTAGATATTTCCATGTTTATACAGAAGGCGTTGTAGATATTTCCAAGTTTATAAAGATAGCGGTGTAGTTATTTCCATGTTTATACAGATAGCGGTGTACATATTTCCATGTTTCTTCAGATGGCTGTGTAGATATTTCCATGTGTATACAGATGGCAGTGTAGATATTTCCATGTTTATACAGATGGAGGTGTAGATATTTCCAAGTTTATACAGATGACTGTGTATATATCTTGATGTTTTTACAGAGGGCGGTGTAGATATTTCCATGTTTATACAGATAACGGTGTCGCTATTTCTATGTTTATACAGATAGCAGTGTAGCTATTTCCATGTTTATAGAGATAGCTGTGTAGATATTTCCATGTTTATACAGATAGCGTTGTAGATATTTCCATGTTTATACAGATAGCGTTGTACATATTTCCATGTTTATACAGATAGCGGTGTAGATATTTCAGTGTTTATACTGATAGCGGTGGAGCTATTTCCATGTTAATACAGATAGCGATGTAGATATTTCCATGTTTATAGTGATGGCGGTGTAGATATTTCCATGTTTATAGAGATTGCAGCGTAGATATTTCGATATTTATAGAGATAGCGTTGTACATATTTCCATGTTTATAGAGATAGCGGAGTAGATATTTCCATGGTTACACAGATGGCTGGGTAGGTATTTCCACGGGTATACAGATGGCACTGTAGATATTTCCATGTTTATAGATATGGTGGTGTAGATATTTCCATGTTTATACAGATGACTCTGTAGACATTTGCATGTTTATACAGATGGTGGTGTAGATATTTCCATGTTTATAGAGATAACAGTGTAGATATTTCCATGTTTATACAGATAGCGAAGTAGATATTTCCATGTTGATACAGATAGCGGTGTAGATATTTCCATGTTTACAGAGATAGCGGTGTAGATATTTCCATCTTTGCACAGATTGCGCTGTAGACATTTCGATCTTTACACAGATAGCTGTGTAGATATTTGCAAGTTTACACAGATATCTGTGTAGATACTTCCATGTTTACACACATAGCATTGTAGATATTTCCATGTTTATACAGATAGCGGTGTAGATATTTCCATGTTTATACAGATATCGGTGTAGATATTTCCATGTTTATACTGATAGCGGTGGAGATATTTCCATATTTATACAGATAGCGATGTAGATATTTCCATGTTTATAGAGATGGCGGTGTAGATATTTCCATGTTTATAGAGATTGCAATGTAGATATTTCTATGTTTATAGAGATAGTGGTGTAGATATTTCCATGTGTATAGAGATGGCATTGTAGGTATTTCCATGTGTATAGATATGGCGGTGTAGGTATTTCCATGTTTATAGAGATATTGGTGAGGATATTTCCGTATTTATACAGATAGCGTTGTAGGTATTTCCAGGTTTATAGTGATAGTGGTGAGGATATTTCCGTATTTATACAGATAGCGTTATAGATATTTCCATGTTTATACAGATAGCCGTTTTGGTATTTCCATGTTTATACAGATAGCGGTGTAGATATTTCCATGTTTATACAGATAGCGGTGTAGATATTTCCATGTTTACACAGATAGGTGTGTAGATATTTCCATGTTTACACAGATAGCGTTGTAGATATTTCCATCTTTATACAGATAGCGGTGTAGATATTTCAATGTTTATACAGATAACGGTGTTAGTATTTCCATGTTTATACAGATAGCGGTGTAGATATTTCCATGTTTATACAGAAGGCGGTGTAGATATTTCCAAGTTTATAAAGATAGCGGTGTAGTTATTTCCATGTTTATACAGATAGCGGTGTACATATTTCCATGTTTCTTCAGATGGCTGTGTAGATATTTCCATGTGTATACAGATGGCAGTGTAGATATTTCCATGTTTATACAGATGGAGGTGTAGATATTTCCAAGTTTATACAGATGACTGTGTAGATATCTTCATGTTTTTACAGAGGGCGGTGTAGATATTTCCATGTTTATACAGATAACGGTGTCGCTATTTCTATGTTTATACAGATAGCAGTGTAGCTATTTCCATGTTTATAGAGATAGCTGTGTAGATATTTCCATGTTTATACAGATAGCGGTGTAGATATTTCCATGTTTATACAGATAGCGTTGTACATATTTCCATGTTTATACAGATAGCAGTGTAGATATTTCACTGTTTATACTGATAGCGGTGGAGCCATTTCCATGTTAATACAGATAGCGATGTAGATATTTCCATGTTTATAGTGATGGCGGTGTAGATATTTCCATGTTTATAGAGATTGCAGTGTAGATATTTCCATATTTATAGAGATAGCGTTGTATGTATTTCCATGTTTATAGAGATAGCGGAGTAGATATTTCCGTGGTTACACAGATGGCTGGGTAGCTATTTCCACGGGTATACAGATGGCACTGTAGATATTTCCATTTTTATAGATATGGTGGTGTAGATATTTCCATGTTTATACAGATGACTCTGTAGATATTTGCATGTTTATACAGATGGTGGTGTAGATATTTCCATGTTTATAGAGATAACAGTGTAGATATTTCCATGTTTATAAAGATAGCGAAGTAGATATTTCCATGTTGATACAGATAGCGGTGTAGATATTTCCATGTTTACAGAGATAGCGGTGTAGATATTTCCATCTTTGCACAGATTGCGCTGTAGACACTTCGATCTTTACACAGATAGCTGTGTAGACATTTGCAAGTTTACACAGATATCTGTGTAGATACTTCCATGTTTACACAGATAGCGTTGTAGATATTTCCATGTTTATACAGATAGCGGTGTAGATATTTCCCTGTTTATACAGATATCGGTGTAGATATTTCCATGTTTATACTGATAGCGGTGGAGATATTTCCATATTTATACAGATAGCGATGTAGATATTTCCATGTTTATAGAGATGGCGGTGTAGATATTTCCATGTTTATAGAGATTGCAATGTAGATATTTCTATGTTTATAGAGATAGTGGTGTAGATATTTCCATGTGTACAGAGATGGCGTTGTAGGTATTTCCATGTGTATAGATATGGCGGTGTAGGTATTTCCATGTTTATAGAGATAGCGGTGAGGATATTTCCGTATTTATACAGATAGCGTTGTAGGTATTTCCAGGTTTATAGTGATAGTGGTGAGGATATTTCCGTATTTATACAGATAGCGTTGTAGATATTTCCATGTTTATACAGATAGCCGTTTTGGTATTTCCATGTTTATAAAGATAGCGGTGTAGATATTTCCATGTTTATACAGATAGCGGTGTAGATATTTCCATGTTTACACAGATAGGTGTGTAGATATTTCCATGTTTACACAGATAGCGTTGTAGATATTTCCATCTTTATACAGATAGCGGTGTAGATATTTCCATGTTTATACAGATAACGGTGTTGGTATTTCCATGTTTATACAGATAGCGGTGTAGATATTTCCATGTTTATACAGAAGGCGGTGTAGATATTTCCAAGTTTATAAAGATAGCGGTGTAGTTATTTCCATGTTTATACAGATAGCGGTGTACATATTTCCATGTTTCTTCAGATGGCTGTGTAGATATTTCCATGTGTATACAGATGGCAGTGTAGATATTTCCATGTTTATACAGATGGAGGTGTAGATATTTCCAAGTTTATACAGATGACTGTGTAGATATCTTCATGTTTTTACAGAGGGCGGTGTAGATATTTCCATGTTTATACAGATAACGGTGTCGCTATTTCTATGTTTATACAGATAGCAGTGTAGCTATTTCCATGTTTATAGAGATAGCTGTGTAGATATTTCCATGTTTATACAGATAGCGGTGTAGATATTTCCATGTTTATACAGATAGCATTGTACATATTTCCATGTTTATACAGATAGCGGTGTAGATATTTCAGTGTTTATACTGATAGCGGTGGAGCTATTTCCATGTTAATACAGATAGCGATGTAGATATTTCCATGTTTGTAGTGATTGCGGTGTAGATATTTCCATGTTTATAGAGATTGCAGTGTAGATATTTCCATATTTATAGAGATAGCGTTGTACGTATTTCCATGTTTATAGAGATAGCGGAGTAGATATTTCCGTCGTTGCACAGATGGCTGGGTAGGTATTTCCACGGGTATACAGATGGCACTGTAGATATTTCCATGTTTATAGATATGGTGGTGTAGATATTTCCATGTTTATACAGATGACTCTGTAGATATTTGCATGTTTATACAGATGGTGGTGTAGATATTTCCATGTTTATAGAGATAAAAGTGAAGATATTTCCATGTTTATAAACATAGCGAAGTAGATATTTCCATGTTGATACAGATAGCGGTGTAGATATTTCCATGTTTACAGAGATAGCGGTGTAGATATTTCCATCTTTGCACAGATTGCGCTGTAGACACTTCGATCTTTACACAGATAGCTGTGTAGATATTTGCAAGTTTACACAGATATCTGTGTAGATACTTCCATGTTTACACAGATAGCGTTGTAGATATTTCCATGTTTATACAGATAGCGGTGTAGATATTTCCCTGTTTATACAGATATCGGTGTAGATATTTCCATGTTTATACTGATAGCGGTGGAGATATTTCCATATTTATACAGATAGCGATGTAGATATTTCCATGTTTATAGAGATGGCGGTGTAGACTTTTCCATGTTTATAGAGATTGCAATGTAGATATTTCTATGTTTATAGAGATAGTGGTGTAGATATTTCCATGTGTACAGAGATGGCGGAGTAGGTATTTCCATGTGTATAGATATGGCGGTGTAGGTATTTCCATGTTTATAGAGATAGTGGTGAGGATATTTCCGTATTTATACAGATAGCGTTGTAGGTATTTCCAGGTTTATAGTGATAGTGGTGAGGATATTTCCGTATTTATACAGATAGCGTTGTAGATATTTCCATGTTTATACAGATAGCCGTTTTGGTATTTCCATGTTTATAAAGATAGCGGTGTAGATATTTCCATGTTTATACAGATAGCGGTGTAGATATTTCCATGTTTACACAGATAGGTGTGTAGCTATTTCCATGTTTATACAGATAGCGTTGTAGATATTTCCATCTTTATACAGATAGCGGTGTAGATATTTCAATGTTTATACAGATAACGGTGTTGGTATTTCCATGTTTATACAGATAGCGGTGTAGATATTTACATGTTTTTACAGAAGGCGGTGTAGATATTTCCAAGTTTATAAAGATAGCGGTGTAGTTATTTCCATGTTTATACAGATAGCGGTGTACATACTTCCATGTTACTTCAGATGGCTGTGTAGATATTTCCATGTGTATACAGATGGCAGTGTAGATATTTCCATGTTTATACAGATGGAGGTGTAGATATTTCCAAGTTTATACAGATGACTGTGTAGATATCTTCATGTTTTTACAGAGGGCGGTGTAGATATTTCCATGTTTATACAGATAACGGAGTCGCTATTTCTATGTTTATACAGATAGCAGGGTAGCTATTTCCATGTTTATAGAGATAGCTGTGTAGATATTTCCATGTTTATACAGATAGCGGTGTAGATATTTCCATGTTTATACAGATAGCGTTGTACATATTTCCATGTTTATACAGATAGCGGTGTAGATATTTCAGTGTTTATACTGATAGCGGTGGAGCTATTTCCATGTTAATACAGATAGCGATGTAGATATTTCCATGTTTATAGTGATGGTGGTGTAGATATTTCCATGTTTGTAGAGATTGCAGTGTAGATATTTCCATATTTATAGAGATAGCGTTGTACGTATTTCCATGTTTATAGAGATAGCGGAGTAGATATTTCCGTGGTTACACAGATGGCTGGGTAGGTATTTCCACGGGTATACAGATGGCACTGTAGATATTTCCATGTTTATAGATATGGTGGTGTAGATATTTCCATGTTTATACAGATGACTCTGTAGATATTTGCATGTTTATACAGATGGTGGTGTAGATATTTCCGTGTTTATAGAGATAACAGTGTAGATATGTCCATGTTTATAAAGATAGCGAAGTAGATATTTCCATGTTGATACAGATAGCGGTGTAGATATTTCCATGTTTACAGAGATAGCGGTGTAGATATTTCCATCTTTGCACAGATTGTGCTGTAGACATTTCGATCTTTACACAGATAGCTGTGTAGATATTTGCAAGTTTACACAGATATCTGTGTAGATACTTCCATGTTTACACAGATAGCGTTGTAGATATTTCCATGTTTATACAGATAGCGGTGTAGATATTTCCATGTTTATACAGATATCGGTGTAGATATTTCCATGTTTATACTGATAGCGGTGGAGATATTTCCATATTTATACAGATAGCGATGTAGATATTTCCATGTTTATACAGATGGCGGTGTAGATATTTCCATGTTTATAGAGATTGCAATGTAGATATTTCTATGTTTATAGAGATAGTGGTGTAGATATTTCCATGTGTACAGAGATGGCGGTGTAGGTATTTCCATGTGTATAGATATGGCGGTGTAGGTATTTCCATGTTTATAGAGATAGCGGTGAGGATATTTCCGTATTTATACAGATAGCGTTGTAGGTATTTCCAGGTTTATAGTGATAGTGGTGAGGATATTTCCGTATTTATACAGATAGCGTTGTAGATATTTCCATGTTTATACAGATAGCCATTTTGGTATTTCCATGTTTATAAAGATAGCGGTGTAGATATTTCCATGTTTATACAGATAGCGGTGCAGATATTTCCATGTTTACACAGATAGGTGTGTAGATATTTCCATGTTTACACAGATAGCGTTGTAGATATTTCCATCTTTATACAGATAGCGGTGTAGATATTTCAATGTTTATACAGATAACGGTGTTGGTATTTCCATGTTTATACAGATAGCGGTGTAGATATTTCCATGTTTATACAGAAGGCGGTGTAGATATTTCCAAGTTTATAAAGATAGCGGTGTAGTTATTTCCATGTTTATACAGATAGCGGTGTACATATTTCCATGTTTCTTCAGATGGCTGTGTAGATATTTCCATGTGTATACAGATGGCAGTGTAGATATTTCCATGTTTATACAGATGGAGGTGTAGATATTTCCTAGTTTATACAGATGACTGTGTAGATATCTTCATGTTTTTACAGAGGGCGGTGTAGATATTTCCATGTTTATACAGATAACGGTGTCGCTATTTCTATGTTTATACAGATAGCAGTGTAGCTATTTCCATGTTTATAGAGATAGCTGTGTAGATATTTCCATGTTTATACAGATAGCGGTGTAGATATTTCCATGTTTATACAGATAGCATTGTACATATTTCCATGTTTATACAGATAGCGGTGTAGATATTTCAGTGTTTATACTGATAGCGGTGGAGCTATTTCCATGTTAATACAGATAGCGATGTAGATATTTCCATGTTTGTAGTGATTGCGGTGTAGATATTTCCATGTTTATAGAGATTGCAGTGTAAATATTTCCATATTTATAGAGACAGCGTTGTACGTATTTCCATGTTTATAGAGATAGCGGAGTAGATATTTCCGTGGTTACACAGATGGCTGGGTAGGTATTTCCACGGGTATACAGATGGCACTGTAGATATTTCCATGTTTATAGATATGGTGGTGTAGATATTTCCATGTTTATACAGATGACTCTGTAGATATTTGCATGTTTATACAGATGGTGGTGTAGATATTTCCATGTTTATAGAGATAAAAGTGTAGATATTTCCATGTTTATAAAGATAGCGAAGTAGATATTTCCATGTTGATACAGATAGCGGTGTAGATATTTCCATGTTTACAGAGATAGCGGTGTAGATATTTCCATCTTTGCACAGATTGCGCTGTAGACATTTCGATCTTTACACAGATAGCTGTGTAGATATTTGCAAGTTTACACAGATATCTGTGTAGATACTTCCATGTTTACACAGATAGCGTTGTAGATATTTCCATGTTTATACAGATAGCGGTGTAGATATTTCCATGTTTATACAGATATCGGTGTAGATATTTCCATGTTTATACTGATAGCGGTGGAGATATTTCCATATTTATACAGATAGCGATGTAGATATTTCCATGTTTATACAGATGGCGGTGTAGATATTTCCATGTTTATAGAGATTGCAATGTAGATATTTCTATGTTTATAGAGATAGTGGTGTAGATATCTCCATGTGTATAGAGATGGCGGTGTAGGTATTTCCATGTGTATAGATATGGCGGTGTAGGTATTTCCATGTTTATAGAGATAGTGGTGAGGATATTTCCGTATTTATACAGATAGCGTTGTAGGTATTTCCAGGTTTATAGTGATAGTGGTGAGGATATTTCCGTATTTATACAGATAGCGTTGTAGATATTTCCATGTTTGTACAGATAGCCGTTTTGGTATTTCCATGTTTATACAGATAGCGGTGTAGATATTTCCATGTTTACACAGATAGTGGTGTAGATATTTCCATGTTTACACAGATAGGTGTGTAGATATTTCCATGTTTACACAGATAGCGTTGTAGTTATTTCCATCTTTATACAGATAGCGGTGTAGATATTTCAATATTTATACAGATAACGGTGTTGGTATTTCCATGTTTATACAGATAGCGGTGTAGATATTTCCATGTTTATACAGAAGGCAGTGTAGATATTTCCAAGTTTATAAAGATAGCGGTGTAGTTATTTCCATGTTTATACAGATAGCGGTGTACATATTTCCATGTTTCTTCAGATGGCTGTGTAGATATTTCCATGTGTATACAGATGGCAGTGTAGATATTTCCATGTTTATACAGATGGAGGTGTAGATATTTCCAAGTTTATACAGATGACTGTGTATATATCTTGATGTTTTTACAGAGGGCGGTGTAGATATTTCCATGTTTATACAGATAACGGTGTCGCTATTTCTATGTTTATACAGATAGCAGTGTAGCTATTTCCATGTTTATAGAGATAGCTGTGTAGATATTTCCATGTTTATACAGATAGCGTTGTACATATTTCCATGTTTATACAGATAGCGGTGTAGATATTTCAGTGTTTATACTGATAGCGGTGGAGCTATTTCCATGTTAATACAGATAGCGATGTAGATATTTCCATGTTTATAGTGATGGCGGTGTAGATATTTCCATGTTTATAGAGATTGCAGTGAAGATATTTCGATATTTATAGAGATAGCGTTGTACATATTTCCATGTTTATAGAGATAGCGGAGTAGATATTTCCGTTGTTACACAGATGGCTGGGTAGGTATTTCCACGGATATACAGATGGCACTGTAGATATTTCCATGTTTATAGATATGGTGGTGTAGATATTTCCATGTTTATACCGATGACTCTGTAGATATTTGCATGTTTATACAGATGGTGGTGTAGATATTTCCATGTTTATAGAGATAACACTGTAGATATTTCCATGTTTATAAAGATAGCGAAGTAGATATTTCCATGTTGATACAGATAGCGGTGTAGATATTTCCATGTTTACAGAGATAGCGGTGTAGATATTTCCATCTTTGCACAGATTGCGCTGTAGACATTTCGATCTTTACACAGATAGCTGTGTAGATATTTGCAAGTTTACACAGATATCTGTGTAGATACTTCCATGTTTACACAGATAGCGTTGTAGATATTTCCATGTTTATACAGATAGCGGTGTAGACATTTCCATGTTTATACAGATATCGGTGTAGATATTTCCATGTTTATACTGATAGCGGTGGAGATATTTCCATATTTATACAGATAGCGATGTAGATATTTCCATGTTTATAGAGATGGCGGTGTAGATATTTCCATGTTTATAGAGATTGCAATGTAGATATTTCTATGTTTATAGAGATAGTGGTGTAGATATTTCCATGTGTACAGAGATGGCGGTGTAGGTATTTCCATGTGTATAGATATGGCGGTGTAGGTATTTCCATGTTTATAGAGATAGTGGTGAGGATATTTCCGTATTTATACAGATAGCGTTGTAGGTATTTCCAGGTTTATAGTGATAGTGGTGAGGATATTTCCGTATTTATACAGATAGCGTTGTAGATATTTCCATGTTTATACAGATAGCCGTTTTGGTATTTCCATGTTTATACAGATAGCGGTGTAGATATTTCCATGTTTATACAGATAGCGGTGTAGATATTTCCATGTTTACACAGATAGGTGTGTAGATATTTCCATGTTTACACAGATAGCGTTGTAGATATTTCCATCTTTATACAGATAGCGGTGTAGATATTTCAATGTTTATACAGATAACGGTGTTAGTATTTCCATGTTTATACAGATAGCGGTGTAGATATTTCCATGTTTATACAGAAGGCGGTGTAGATATTTCCAAGTTTATAAAGATAGCGGTGTAGTTATTTCCATGTTTATACAGATAGCGGTGTACATATTTCCATGTTTCTTCAGATGGCTGTGTAGATATTTCCATGTGTATACAGATGGCAGTGTAGATATTTCCATGTTTATACAGATGGAGGTGTAGATATTTCCAAGTTTATACAGATGACTGTGTAGATATCTTCATGTTTTTACAGAGGGCGGTGTAGATATTTCCATGTTTATACAGATAACGGTGTCGCTATTTCTATGTTTATACAGATAGCAGTGTAGCTATTTCCATGTTTATAGAGATAGCTGTGTAGATATTTCCATATTTATACAGATAGCGGTGTAGATATTTCCATGTTTATACAGATAGCGTTGTACATATTTCCATGTTTATACAGATAGCGGTGTAGATATTTCAGTGTTTATACTGATAGCGGTGGAGCTATTTCCATGTTAATACAGATAGCGATGTAGATATTTCCATGTTTATAGTGATGGCGGTGTAGATATTTCCATGTTTATAGAGATTGCAGTGTAGATATTTCCATATTTATAGAGATAGCGTTGTACGTATTTCCATGTTTATAGAGATAGCGGAGTAGATATTTCCGTGGTTACACAGATGGCTGGGTAGCTATTTCCACGGGTATACAGATGGCACTGTAGATATTTCCATGTTTATAGATATGGTGGTGTGGATATTTCCATGTTTATACCGATGACTCTGTAGATATTTGCATGTTTATACAGATGGTGGTGTAGATATTTCCATGTTTATAGAGATAACAGTGTAGATATTTCCATGTTTATAAAGATAGCAAAGTAGATATTTCCATGTTGATACAGATAGCGGTGTAGATATTTCCATGTTTACAGAGATAGCGGTGTAGATATTTCCATCTTTGCCCAGATTGCGCTGTAGACATTTCGATCTTTACACAGATAGCTGTGTAGATATTTGCAAGTTTACACAGATATCTGTGTAGATAATTCCATGTTTACACAGATAGCGTTGTAGATATTTCCATGTTTATACAGATAGCGGTGTAGATATTTCCATGTTTATACAGATAGCAGTGTAGATATTTCCATGTTTATACTGATAGCGGTGGAGATATTTCCATATTTATACAGATAGCGATGTAGATATTTCCATGTTTATAGAGATGGCGGTGTAGACTTTTCCATGTTTATAGAGATTGCAATGTAGATATTTCTATGTTTATAGAGATAGTGGTGTAGATATTTCCATGTGTACAGAGATGGCGGAGTAGGTATTTCCATGTGTATAGATATGGCGGTGTAGGTATTTCCATGTTTATAGAGATAGTGGTGAGGATATTTCCGTATTTATACAGATAGCGTTGTAGGTATTTCCAGGTTTATAGTGATAGTGGTGAGGATATTTCCGTATTTATACAGATAGCGTTGTAGATATTTCCATGTTTATACAGATAGCCGTTTTGGTATTTCCATGTTTATAAAGATAGCGGTGTAGATATTTCCATGTTTATACAGATAGCGGTGTAGATATTTCCATGTTTACACAGATAGGTGTGTAGCTATTTCCATGTTTATACAGATAGCGTTGTAGATATTTCCATCTTTATACAGATAGCGGTGTAGATATTTCAATGTTTATACAGATAACGGTGTTGGTATTTCCATGTTTATACAGATAGCGGTGTAGATATTTACATGTTTTTACAGAAGGCGGTGTAGATATTTCCAAGTTTATAAAGATAGCGGTGTAGTTATTTCCATGTTTATACAGATAGCGGTGTACATACTTCCATGTTACTTCAGATGGCTGTGTAGATATTTCCATGTGTATACAGATGGCAGTGTAGATATTTCCATGTTTATACAGATGGAGGTGTAGATATTTCCAAGTTTATACAGATGACTGTGTAGATATCTTCATGTTTTTACAGAGGGCGGTGTAGATATTTCCATGTTTATACAGATAACGGAGTCGCTATTTCTATGTTTATACAGATAGCAGGGTAGCTATTTCCATGTTTATAGAGATAGCTGTGTAGATATTTCCATGTTTATACAGATAGCGGTGTAGATATTTCCATGTTTATACAGATAGCGTTGTACATATTTCCATGTTTATACAGATAGCGGTGTAGATATTTCAGTGTTTATACTGATAGCGGTGGAGCTATTTCCATGTTAATACAGATAGCGATGTAGATATTTCCATGTTTATAGTGATGGTGGTGTAGATATTTCCATGTTTGTAGAGATTGCAGTGTAGATATTTCCATATTTATAGAGATAGCGTTGTACGTATTTCCATGTTTATAGAGATAGCGGAGTAGATATTTCCGTGGTTACACAGATGGCTGGGTAGGTATTTCCACGGGTATACAGATGGCACTGTAGATATTTCCATGTTTATAGATATGGTGGTGTAGATATTTCCATGTTTATACAGATGACTCTGTAGATATTTGCATGTTTATACAGATGGTGGTGTAGATATTTCCGTGTTTATAGAGATAACAGTGTAGATATGTCCATGTTTATAAAGATAGCGAAGTAGATATTTCCATGTTGATACAGATAGCGGTGTAGATATTTCCATGTTTACAGAGATAGCGGTGTAGATATTTCCATCTTTGCACAGATTGTGCTGTAGACATTTCGATCTTTACACAGATAGCTGTGTAGATATTTGCAAGTTTACACAGATATCTGTGTAGATACTTCCATGTTTACACAGATAGCGTTGTAGATATTTCCATGTTTATACAGATAGCGGTGTAGATATTTCCATGTTTATACAGATATCGGTGTAGATATTTCCATGTTTATACTGATAGCGGTGGAGATATTTCCATATTTATACAGATAGCGATGTAGATATTTCCATGTTTATACAGATGGCGGTGTAGATATTTCCATGTTTATAGAGATTGCAATGTAGATATTTCTATGTTTATAGAGATAGTGGTGTAGATATTTCCATGTGTACAGAGATGGCGGTGTAGGTATTTCCATGTGTATAGATATGGCGGTGTAGGTATTTCCATGTTTATAGAGATAGCGGTGAGGATATTTCCGTATTTATACAGATAGCGTTGTAGGTATTTCCAGGTTTATAGTGATAGTGGTGAGGATATTTCCGTATTTATACAGATAGCGTTGTAGATATTTCCATGTTTATACAGATAGCCATTTTGGTATTTCCATGTTTATAAAGATAGCGGTGTAGATATTTCCATGTTTATACAGATAGCGGTGCAGATATTTCCATGTTTACACAGATAGGTGTGTAGATATTTCCATGTTTACACAGATAGCGTTGTAGATATTTCCATCTTTATACAGATAGCGGTGTAGATATTTCAATGTTTATACAGATAACGGTGTTGGTATTTCCATGTTTATACAGATAGCGGTGTAGATATTTCCATGTTTATACAGAAGGCGGTGTAGATATTTCCAAGTTTATAAAGATAGCGGTGTAGTTATTTCCATGTTTATACAGATAGCGGTGTACATATTTCCATGTTTCTTCAGATGGCTGTGTAGATATTTCCATGTGTATACAGATGGCAGTGTAGATATTTCCATGTTTATACAGATGGAGGTGTAGATATTTCCTAGTTTATACAGATGACTGTGTAGATATCTTCATGTTTTTACAGAGGGCGGTGTAGATATTTCCATGTTTATACAGATAACGGTGTCGCTATTTCTATGTTTATACAGATAGCAGTGTAGCTATTTCCATGTTTATAGAGATAGCTGTGTAGATATTTCCATGTTTATACAGATAGCGGTGTAGATATTTCCATGTTTATACAGATAGCATTGTACATATTTCCATGTTTATACAGATAGCGGTGTAGATATTTCAGTGTTTATACTGATAGCGGTGGAGCTATTTCCATGTTAATACAGATAGCGATGTAGATATTTCCATGTTTGTAGTGATTGCGGTGTAGATATTTCCATGTTTATAGAGATTGCAGTGTAAATATTTCCATATTTATAGAGACAGCGTTGTACGTATTTCCATGTTTATAGAGATAGCGGAGTAGATATTTCCGTGGTTACACAGATGGCTGGGTAGGTATTTCCACGGGTATACAGATGGCACTGTAGATATTTCCATGTTTATAGATATGGTGGTGTAGATATTTCCATGTTTATACAGATGACTCTGTAGATATTTGCATGTTTATACAGATGGTGGTGTAGATATTTCCATGTTTATAGAGATAAAAGTGTAGATATTTCCATGTTTATAAAGATAGCGAAGTAGATATTTCCATGTTGATACAGATAGCGGTGTAGATATTTCCATGTTTACAGAGATAGCGGTGTAGATATTTCCATCTTTGCACAGATTGCGCTGTAGACATTTCGATCTTTACACAGATAGCTGTGTAGATATTTGCAAGTTTACACAGATATCTGTGTAGATACTTCCATGTTTACACAGATAGCGTTGTAGATATTTCCATGTTTATACAGATAGCGGTGTAGATATTTCCATGTTTATACAGATATCGGTGTAGATATTTCCATGTTTATACTGATAGCGGTGGAGATATTTCCATATTTATACAGATAGCGATGTAGATATTTCCATGTTTATAGAGATGGCGGTGTAGATATTTCCATGTTTATAGAGATTGCAATGTAGATATTTCTATGTTTATAGAGATAGTGGTGTAGATATCTCCATGTGTATAGAGATGGCGGTGTAGGTATTTCCATGTGAATAGATATGGCGGTGTAGGTATTTCCATGTTTATAGAGATAGTGGTGAGGATATTTCCGTATTTATACAGATAGCGTTGTAGGTATTTCCAGGTTTATAGTGATAGTGGTGAGGATATTTCCGTATTTATACAGATAGCGTTGTAGATATTTCCATGTTTGTACAGATAGCCGTTTTGGTATTTCCATGTTTATACAGATAGCGGTGTAGATATTTCCATGTTTACACAGATAGTGGTGTAGATATTTCCATGTTTACACAGATAGGTGTGTAGATATTTCCATGTTTACACAGATAGCGTTGTAGATATTTCCATCTTTATACAGATAGCGGTGTAGATATTTCAATATTTATACAGATAACGGTGTTGGTATTTCCATGTTTATACAGATAGCGGTGTAGATATTTCCATGTTTATACAGAAGGCAGTGTAGATATTTCCAAGTTTATAAAGATAGCGGTGTAGTTATTTCCATGTTTATACAGATAGCGGTGTACATATTTCCATGTTTCTTCAGATGGCTGTGTAGATATTTCCATGTGTATACAGATGGCAGTGTAGATATTTCCATGTTTATACAGATGGAGGTGTAGATATTTCCAAGTTTATACAGATGACTGTGTATATATCTTGATGTTTTTACAGAGGGCGGTGTAGATATTTCCATGTTTATACAGATAACGGTGTCGCTATTTCTATGTTTATACAGATAGCAGTGTAGCTATTTCCATGTTTATAGAGATAGCTGTGTAGATATTTCCATGTTTATACAGATAGCGTTGTACATATTTCCATGTTTATACAGATAGCGGTGTAGATATTTCAGTGTTTATACTGATAGCGGTGGAGCTATTTCCATGTTAATACAGATAGCGATGTAGATATTTCCATGTTTATAGTGATGGCGGTGTAGATATTTCCATGTTTATAGAGATTGCAGTGAAGATATTTCGATATTTATAGAGATAGCGTTGTACATATTTCCATGTTTATAGAGATAGCGGAGTAGATATTTCCGTTGTTACACAGATGGCTGGGTAGGTATTTCCACGGGTATACAGATGGCACTGTAGATATTTCCATGTTTATAGATATGGTGGTGTAGATATTTCCATGTTTATACCGATGACTCTGTAGATATTTGCATGTTTATACAGATGGTGGTGTAGATATTTCCATGTTTATAGAGATAACACTGTAGATATTTCCATGTTTATAAAGATAGCGAAGTAGATATTTCCATGTTGATACAGATAGCGGTGTAGATATTTCCATGTTTACAGAGATAGCGGTGTAGATATTTCCATCTTTGCACAGATTGCGCTGTAGACATTTCGATCTTTACACAGATAGCTGTGTAGATATTTGCAAGTTTACACAGATATCTGTGTAGATACTTCCATGTTTACACAGATAGCGTTGTAGATATTTCCATGTTTATACAGATAGCGGTGTAGACATTTCCATGTTTATACAGATATCGGTGTAGATATTTCCATGTTTATACTGATAGCGGTGGAGATATTTCCATATTTATACAGATAGCGATGTAGATATTTCCATGTTTATAGAGATGGCGGTGTAGATATTTCCATGTTTATAGAGATTGCAATGTAGATATTTCTATGTTTATAGAGATAGTGGTGTAGATATTTCCATGTGTACAGAGATGGCGGTGTAGGTATTTCCATGTGTATAGATATGGCGGTGTAGGTATTTCCATGTTTATAGAGATAGTGGTGAGGATATTTCCGTATTTATACAGATAGCGTTGTAGGTATTTCCAGGTTTATAGTGATAGTGGTGAGGATATTTCCGTATTTATACAGATAGCGTTGTAGATATTTCCATGTTTATACAGATAGCCGTTTTGGTATTTCCATGTTTATACAGATAGCGGTGTAGATATTTCCATGTTTATACAGATAGCGGTGTAGATATTTCCATGTTTACACAGATAGGTGTGTAGATATTTCCATGTTTACACAGATAGCGTTGTAGATATTTCCATCTTTATACAGATAGCGGTGTAGATATTTCAATGTTTATACAGATAACGGTGTTAGTATTTCCATGTTTATACAGATAGCGGTGTAGATATTTCCATGTTTATACAGAAGGCGGTGTAGATATTTCCAAGTTTATAAAGATAGCGGTGTAGTTATTTCCATGTTTATACAGATAGCGGTGTACATATTTCCATGTTACTTCAGATGGCTGTGTAGATATTTCCATGTGTATACAGATGGCAGTGTAGATATTTCCATGTTTATACAGATGGAGGTGTAGATATTTCCAAGTTTATACAGATGACTGTGTAGATATCTTCATGTTTTTACAGAGGGCGGTGTAGATATTTCCATGTTTATACAGATAACGGTGTCGCTATTTCTATGTTTATACAGATAGCAGTGTAGCTATTTCCATGTTTATAGAGATAGCTGTGTAGATATTTCCATATTTATACAGATAGCGGTGTAGATATTTCCATGTTTATACAGATAGCGTTGTACATATTTCCATGTTTATACAGATAGCGGTGTAGATATTTCAGTGTTTATACTGATAGCGGTGGAGCTATTTCCATGTTAATACAGATAGCGATGTAGATATTTCCATGTTTATAGTGATGGCGGTGTAGATATTTCCATGTTTATAGAGATTGCAGTGTAGATATTTCCATATTTATAGAGATAGCGTTGTACGTATTTCCATGTTTATAGAGATAGCGGAGTAGATATTTCCGTGGTTACACAGATGGCTGGGTAGCTATTTCCACGGGTATACAGATGGCACTGTAGATATTTCCATGTTTATAGATATGGTGGTGTAGATATTTCCATGTTTATACCGATGACTCTGTAGATATTTGCATGTTTATACAGATGGTGGTGTAGATATTTCCATGTTTATAGAGATAACAGTGTAGATATTTCCATGTTTATAAAGATAGCAAAGTAGATATTTCCATGTTGATACAGATAGCGGTGTAGATATTTCCATGTTTACAGAGATAGCGGTGTAGATATTTCCATCTTTGCCCAGATTGCGCTGTAGACATTTCGATCTTTACACAGATAGCTGTGTAGATATTTGCAAGTTTACACAGATATCTGTGTAGATAATTCCATGTTTACACAGATAGCGTTGTAGATATTTCCATGTTTATACAGATAGCGGTGTAGATATTTCCATGTTTATACAGATAGCAGTGTAGATATTTCCATGTTTACACAGATAGGTGTGTAGATATTTCCATGTTTACACAGATAGCGTTGTAGACATTTCCATCTTTATACAGATAGCGGTGTAGATATTTCAATGTTTATACAGATAACGGTGTTGGTATTTCCATGTTTATACAGATAGCGGTGTAGATATTTCCATGTTTATACAGAAGGCGGTGTAGATATTTCCAAGTTTATAAAGATAGCGGTGTAGTTATTTCCATGTTTATACAGATAGCGGTGTACATATTTCCATGTTTCTTCAGATGGCTGTGTAGATATTTCCATGTGTATACAGATGGCAGTGTAGATATTTCCATGTTTATACAGATGGAGGTGTAGATATTTCCAAGTTTATACAGATGACTGTGTAGATATCTTCATGTTTTTACAGAGGGCGGTGTAGATATTTCCATGTTTATACAGATAACGGTGTCGCTATTTCTATGTTTATACAGATAGCAGTGTAGCTATTTCCATGTTTATAGAGATAGCTGTGTAGATATTTCCATGTTTATACAGATAGCGGTGTAGATATTTCCATGTTTATACAGATAGCATTGTACATATTTCCATGTTTATACAGATAGCGGTGTAGATATTTCAGTGTTTATACTGATAGCGGTGGAGCTATTTCCATGTTAATACAGATAGCGATGTAGATATTTCCATGTTTGTAGTGATTGCGGTGTAGATATTTCCATGTTTATAGAGATTGCAGTGTAGATATTTCCATATTCATAGAGATAGCGTTGTACGTATTTCCATGTTTATAGAGATAGCGGAGTAGATATTTCCGTGGTTACACAGATGGCTGGGTAGGTATTTCCACGGGTATACAGATGGCACTGTAGATATTTCCATGTTTATAGATATGGTGGTGTAGATATTTCCATGTTTATACAGATGACTCTGTAGATATTTGCATGTTTATACAGATGGTGGTGTAGATATTTCCATGTTTATAGAGATAAAAGTGTAGATATTTCCATGTTTATAAAGATAGCGAAGTAGATATTTCCATGTTGATACAGATAGCGGTGTAGATATTTCCATGTTTACAGAGATAGCGGTGTAGATATTTCCATCTTTGCACAGATTGCGCTGTAGACATTTCGATCTTTACACAGATAGCTGTGTAGATATTTGCAAGTTTACACAGATATCTGTGTAGATACTTCCATGTTTACACAGATAGCGTTGTAGATATTTCCATGTTTATACAGATAGCGGTGTAGATATTTCCATGTTTATACAGATATCGGTGTAGATATTTCCATGTTTATACTGATAGCGGTGGAGATATTTCCATATTTATACAGATAGCGATGTAGATATTTCCATGTTTATAGAGATGGCGGTGTAGATATTTCCATGTTTATAGAGATTGCAATGTAGATATTTCTATGTTTATAGAGATAGTGGTGTAGATATCTCCATGTGTATAGAGATGGCGGTGTAGGTATTTCCATGTGTATAGATATGGCGGTGTAGGTATTTCCATGTTTATAGAGATAGTGGTGAGGATATTTCCGTATTTATACAGATAGCGTTGTAGGTATTTCCAGGTTTATAGTGATAGTGGTGAGGATATTTCCGTATTTATACAGATAGCGTTGTAGATATTTCCATGTTTGTACAGATAGCCGTTTTGGTATTTCCATGTTTATACAGATAGCGGTGTAGATATTTCCATGTTTACACAGATAGTGGTGTAGATATTTCCATGTTTACACAGATAGGTGTGTAGATATTTCCATGTTTACACAGATAGCGTTGTAGATATTTCCATCTTTATACAGATAGCGGTGTAGATATTTCAATGTTTATACAGATAACGGTGTTGGTATTTCCATGTTTATACAGATAGCGGTGTAGATATTTCCATGTTTATACAGAAGGCGGTGTAGATATTTCCAAGTTTATAAAGATAGCGGTGTAGTTATTTCCATGTTTATACAGATAGCGGTGTACATATTTCCATGTTTCTTCAGATGGCTGTGTAGATATTTCCATGTGTATACAGATGGCAGTGTAGATATTTCCATGTTTATACAGATGGAGGTGTAGATATTTCCAAGTTTATACAGATGACTGTGTATATATCTTGATGTTTTTACAGAGGGCGGTGTAGATATTTCCATGTTTATACAGATAACGGTGTCGCTATTTCTATGTTTATACAGATAGCAGTGTAGCTATTTCCATGTTTATAGAGATAGCTGTGTAGATATTTCCATGTTTATACAGATAGCGTTGTACATATTTCCATGTTTATACAGATAGCGGTGTAGATATTTCAGTGTTTATACTGATAGCGGTGGAGCTATTTCCATGTTAATACAGATAGCGATGTAGATATTTCCATGTTTATAGTGATGGCGGTGTAGATATTTCCATGTTTATAGAGATTGCAGTGAAGATATTTCGATATTTATAGAGATAGCGTTGTACATATTTCCATGTTTATAGAGATAGCGGAGTAGATATTTCCGTGGTTACACAGATGGCTGGGTAGGTATTTCCACGGGTATACAGATGGCACTGTAGATATTTCCATGTTTATAGATATGGTGGTGTAGATATTTCCATGTTTATACCGATGACTCTGTAGATATTTGCATGTTTATACAGATGGTGGTGTAGATATTTCCATGTTTATAGAGATAACAGTGTAGATATTTCCATGTTTATAAAGATAGCGAAGTAGATATTTCCATGTTGATACAGATAGCGGTGTAGATATTTCCATGTTTACAGAGATAGCGGTGTAGATATTTCCATCTTTGCACAGATTGCGCTGTAGACATTTCGATCTTTACACAGATAGCTGTGTAGATATTTGCAAGTTTACACAGATATCTGTGTAGAAACTTCCATGTTTACACAGATAGCGTTGTAGATATTTCCATGTTTATACAGATAGCGGTGTAGACATTTCCATGTTTATACAGATATCGGTGTAGATATTTCCATGTTTATACTGATAGCGGTGGAGATATTTCCATATTTATACAGATAGCGATGTAGATATTTCCATGTTTATAGAGATGGCGGTGTAGATATTTCCATGTTTATAGAGATTGCAATGTAGATATTTCTATGTTTATAGAGATAGTGGTGTAGATATTTCCATGTGTACAGAGATGGCGGTGTAGGTATTTCCATGTGTATAGATATGGCGGTGTAGGTATTTCCATGTTTATAGAGATAGTGGTGAGTATATTTCCGTATTTATACAGATAGCGTTGTAGGTATTTCCAGGTTTATAGTGATAGTGGTGAGGATATTTCCGTATTTATACAGATAGCGTTGTAGATATTTCCATGTTTATACAGATAGCCGTTTTGGTATTTCCATGTTTACACAGATAGGTGTGTAGATATTTCCATGTTTACACAGATAGCGTTGTAGATATTTCCATCTTTATACAGATAGCGGTGTAGATATTTCAATGTTTATACAGATAACGGTGTTAGTATTTCCATGTTTATACAGATAGCGGTGTAGATATTTCCATGTTTATACAGAAGGCGGTGTAGATATTTCCAAGTTTATAAAGATAGCGGTGTAGTTATTTCCATGTTTATACAGATAGCGGTGTACATATTTCCATGTTTCTTCAGATGGCTGTGTAGATATTTCCATGTGTATACAGATGGCAGTGTAGATATTTCCATGTTTATACAGATGGAGGTGTAGATATTTCCAAGTTTATACAGATGACTGTGTAGATATCTTCATGTTTTTACAGAGGGCGGTGTAGATATTTCCATGTTTATACAGATAACGGTGTCGCTATTTCTATGTTTATACAGATAGCAGTGTAGCTATTTCCATGTTTATAGAGATAGCTGTGTAGATATTTCCATGTTTATACAGATAGCGGTGTAGATATTTCCATGTTTATACAGATAGCGTTGTACATATTTCCATGTTTATACAGATAGCAGTGTAGATATTTCACTGTTTATACTGATAGCGGTGGAGCCATTTCCATGTTAATACAGATAGCGATGTAGATATTTCCATGTTTATAGTGATGGCGGTGTAGATATTTCCATGTTTATAGAGATTGCAGTGTAGATATTTCCATATTTATAGAGATAGCGTTGTACGTATTTCCATGTTTATAGAGATAGCGGAGTAGATATTTCCGTGGTTACACAGATGGCTGGGTAGCTATTTCCACGGGTATACAGATGGCACTGTAGATATTTCCATGTTTATAGATATGGTGGTGTAGATATTTCCATGTTTATACAGATGACTCTGTAGATATTTGCATGTTTATACAGATGGTGGTGTAGATATTTCCATGTTTATAGAGATAACAGTGTAGATATTTCCATGTTTATAAAGATAGCGAAGTAGATATTTCCATGTTGATACAGATAGCGGTGTAGATATTTCCATGTTTACAGAGATAGCGGTGTAGATATTTCCATCTTTGCACAGATTGCGCTGTAGACATTTCGATCTTTACACAGATAGCTGTGTAGATATTTGCAAGTTTACACAGATATCTGTGTAGATACTTCCATGTTTACACAGATAGCGTTGTAGATATTTCCATGTTTATACAGATAGCGGTGTAGATATTTCCCTGTTTATACAGATATCGGTGTAGATATTTCCATGTTTATACTGATAGCGGTGGAGATATTTCCATATTTATACAGATAGCGATGTAGATATTTCCATGTTTATAGAGATGGCGGTGTAGATATTTCCAGGTTTATAGAGATTGCAATGTAGATATTTCTATGTTTATAGAGATAGTGGTGTAGATATTTCCATGTGTACAGAGATGGCGGAGTAGGTATTTCCATGTGTATAGATATGGCGGTGTAGGTATTTCCATGTTTATAGAGATAGTGGTGAGGATATTTCCGTAGTTATACAGATAGCGTTGTAGGTATTTCCAGGTTTATAGTGATAGTGGTGAGGATATTTCCATATTTATACAGATAGCGTTGTAGATATTTCCATGTTTATACAGATAGCCGTTTTGGTATTTCCATGTTTATAAAGATAGCGGTGTAGATATTTCCATGTTTATACAGATAGTGGTGTAGATATTTCCATGTTTACACAGATAGGTGTGTAGATATTTCCATGTTTATACAGATAGCGTTGTAGATATTTCCATCTTTATACAGATAGCGGTGTAGATATTTCAATGTTTATACAGATAACGGTGTTGGTATTTCCATGTTTATACAGATAGCGGTGTAGATATTTCCATGTTTTTACAGAAGGCGGTGTAGATATTTCCAAGTTTATAAAGATAGCGGTGTAGTTATTTCCATGTTTATACAGATAGCGGTGTACATACTTCCATGTTACTTCAGATGGCTGTGTAGATATTTCCATGTGTATACAGATGGCAGTGTAGATATTTCCATGTTTATACAGATGGAGGTGTAGATATTTCCAAGTTTATACAGATGACTGTGTAGATATCTTCATGTTTTTACAGAGGGCGGTGTAGATATTTCCATGTTTATACAGATAACGGTGTCGCTATTTCTATGTTTATACAGATAGCAGGGTAGCTATTTCCATGTTTATAGAGATAGCTGTGTAGATATTTCCATGTTTATACAGATAGCGGTGTAGATATTTCCATGTTTATACAGATAGCGTTGTACATATTTCCATGTTTATACAGATAGCGGTGTAGATATTTCAGTGTTTATACTGATAGCGGTGGAGCTATTTCCTTGTTAATACAGATAGCGATGTAGATATTTCCATGTTTATAGTGATGGTAGTGTAGATATTTCCATGTTTGTAGAGATTGCAGTGTAGATATTTCCATATTTATAGAGATAGCGTTGTACGTATTTCCATGTTTATAGAGATAGCGGAGTAGATATTTCCGTGGTTACACAGATGGCTGGGTAGGTATTTCCTCGGGTATACAGATGGCACTGTAGATATTTCCATGTTTATAGATATGGTGGTGTAGATATTTCCATGTTTATACAGATGACTCTGTAGATATTTGCATGTTTATACAGATGGTGGTGTAGATATTTCCGTGTTTATAGAGATAACAGTGTAGATATTTCCATGTTTATAAAGATAGCGAAGTAGATATTTCCATGTTGATACAGATAGCGGTGTAGATATTTCCATGTTTACAGAGATAGCGGTGTAGATATTTCCATCTTTGCACAGATTGCGCTGTAGACATTTCGATCTTTACACAGATATCTGTGTAGATATTTGCAAGTTTACACAGATATCTGTGTAGATACTTCCATGTTTACACAGATAGCGTTGTAGATATTTCCATGTTTATACAGATAGCGGTGTAGATATTTCCATGTTTATACAGATATCGGTGTAGATATTTCCATGTTTATACTGATAGCGGTGGAGATATTTCCATATTTATACAGATAGCGACGTAGATATTTCCATGTTTATAGAGATGGCGGTGTAGATATTTCCATGTTTATAGAGATTGCAATGTAGATATTTCTATGTTTATAGAGATAGTGGTGTAGATATTTCCATGTGTACAGAGATGGCGGTGTAGGTATTTCCATGTGTATAGATATGGCGGTGTAGGTATTTCCATGTTTATAGAGATAGCGGTGAGGATATTTCCGTATTTATACAGATAGCGTTGTAGGTATTTCCAGGTTTATAGTGATAGTGGTGAGGATATTTCCGTATTTATACAGATAGCGTTGTAGACATTTCCATGTTTATACAGATAGCCATTTTGGTATTTCCATGTTTATAAAGATAGCGGTGTAGATATTTCCATGTTTATACAGATAGCGGTGTAGATATTTCCATGTTTACACAGATAGTTGTGTAGATATTTCCATGTTTACACAGATAGCGTTGTAGATATTTCCATCTTTATACAGATAGCGGTGTAGATATTTCAATGTTTATACAGATAATGGTGTTGGTATTTCCATGTTTATACAGATAGCGGTGTAGATATTTCCATGTTTATACAGAAGGCGGTGTAGATATTTCCAAGTTTATAAAGATAGCGGTGTAGTTATTTCCATGTTTATACAGATAGCGGTGTACATATTTCCATGTTTCTTCAGATGGCTGTGTAGATATTTCCATGTGTATACAGATGGCAGTGTAGATATTTCCATGTTTATACAGATGGAGGTGTAGATATTTCCAAGTTTATACAGATGACTGTGTAGATATCTTGATGTTTTTACAGAGGGCGGTGTAGATATTTCCATGTTTATACAGATAACGGTGTCGCTATTTCTATGTTTATACAGATAGCAGTGTAGCTATTTCCATGTTTATAGAGATAGCTGTGTAGATATTTCCATGTTTATACAGATAGCGGTGTAGATATTTCCATGTTTATAAAGATAGCATTGTACATATTTCCATGTTTATACAGATAGCGGTGTAGATATTTCAGTGTTTATACTGATAGCGGTGGAGCTATTTCCATGTTAATACAGATAGCGATGTAGATATTTCCATGTTTGTAGTGATTGCGGTGTAGATATTTCCATGTTTATAGAGATTGCAGTGTAGATATTTCCATATTTATAGAGATAGCGTTGTACGTATTTCCATGTTTATAGAGATAGCGGAGTAGATATTTCCGTGGTTACACAGATGGCTGGGTAGGTATTTCCACGGGTATACAGATGGCACTGTAGATATTTCCATGTTTATAGATATGGTGGTGTAGATATTTCCATGTTTATACAGATGACTCTGTAGATATTTGCATGTTTATACAGATGGTGGTGTAGATATTTCCATGTTTATAGAGATAAAAGTGTAGATATTTCCATGTTTATAAAGATAGCGAAGTAGATATTTCCATGTTGATACAGATAGCGGTGTAGATATTTCCATGTTTACAGAGATAGCGGTGTAGATATTTCCATCTTTGCACAGATTGCGCTGTAGACATTTCGATCTTTACACAGATAGCTGTGTAGATATTTGCAAGTTTACACAGATATCTGTGTAGATACTTCCATGTTTACACAGATAGCATTGTAGATATTTCCATGTTTATACAGATAGCGGTGTAGATATTTCCATGTTTATACAGATATCGGTGTAGATATTTCCATGTTTATACTGATAGCGGTGGAGATATTTCCATATTTATACAGATAGCGATGTAGATATTTCCATGTTTATAGAGATGGCGGTGTAGATATTTCCATGTTTATAGAGATTGCAATGTAGATATTTCTATGTTTATAGAGATAGTGGTGTAGATATTTCCATGTGTATAGAGATGGCGGTGTAGGTATTTCCATGTGTATAGATATGGCGGTGTAGGTATTTCCATGTTTATAGAGATAGTGGTGAGGATATTTCCGTATTTATACAGATAGCGTTGTAGGTATTTCCAGGTTTATAGTGATAGTGGTGAGGATATTTCCGTATTTATACAGATAGCGTTGTAGATATTTCCATGTTTGTACAGATAGCCGTTTTGGTATTTCCATGTTTATACAGATAGCGGTGTAGATATTTCCATGTTTACACAGATAGTGGTGTAGATATTTCCATGTTTACACAGATAGGTGTGTAGATATTTCCATGTTTACACAGATAGCGTTGTAGATATTTCCATCTTTATACAGATAGCGGTGTAGATATTTCAATGTTTATACAGATAACGGTGTTGGTATTTCCATGTTTATACAGATAGCGGTGTAGATATTTCCATGTTTATACAGAAGGCGTTGTAGATATTTCCAAGTTTATAAAGATAGCGGTGTAGTTATTTCCATGTTTATACAGATAGCGGTGTACATATTTCCATGTTTCTTCAGATGGCTGTGTAGATATTTCCATGTGTATACAGATGGCAGTGTAGATATTTCCATGTTTATACAGATGGAGGTGTAGATATTTCCAAGTTTATACAGATGACTGTGTATATATCTTGATGTTTTTACAGAGGGCGGTGTAGATATTTCCATGTTTATACAGATAACGGTGTCGCTATTTCTATGTTTATACAGATAGCAGTGTAGCTATTTCCATGTTTATAGAGATAGCTGTGTAGATATTTCCATGTTTATACAGATAGCGTTATAGATATTTCCATGTTTATACAGATAGCGTTGTACATATTTCCATGTTTATACAGATAGCGGTGTAGATATTTCAGTGTTTATACTGATAGCGGTGGAGCTATTTCCATGTTAATACAGATAGCGATGTAGATATTTCCATGTTTATAGTGATGGCGGTGTAGATATTTCCATGTTTATAGAGATTGCAGTGTAGATATTTCGATATTTATAGAGATAGCGTTGTACATATTTCCATGTTTATAGAGATAGCGGAGTAGATATTTCCGTGGTTACACAGATGGCTGGGCAGGTATTTCCACGGGTATACAGATGGCACTGTAGATATTTCCATGTTTATAGATATGGTGGTGTAGATATTTCCATGTTTATACAGATGACTCTGTAGACATTTGCATGTTTATACAGATGGTGGTGTAGATATTTCCATGTTTATAGAGATAACAGTGTAGATATTTCCATGTTTATACAGATAGCGAAGTAGATATTTCCATGTTGATACAGATAGCGGTGTAGATATTTCCATGTTTACAGAGATAGCGGTGTAGATATTTCCATCTTTGCACAGATTGCGCTGTAGACATTTCGATCTTTACACAGATAGCTGTGTAGATATTTGCAAGTTTACACAGATATCTGTGTAGATACTTCCATGTTTACACAGATAGCATTGTAGATATTTCCATGTTTATACAGATAGCGGTGTAGATATTTCCATGTTTATACAGATATCGGTGTAGATATTTCCATGTTTATACTGATAGCGGTGGAGATATTTCCATATTTATACAGATAGCGATGTAGATATTTCCATGTTTATAGAGATGGCGGTGTAGATATTTCCATGTTTATAGAGATTGCAATGTAGATATTTCTATGTTTATAGAGATAGTGGTGTAGATATTTCCATGTGTATAGAGATGGCATTGTAGGTATTTAGATGTGTATAGATATGGCGGTGTAGGTATTTCCATGTTTATAGAGATAGTGGTGAGGATATTTCCGTATTTATACAGATAGCGTTGTAGGTATTTCCAGGTTTATAGTGATAGTGGTGAGGATATTTCCGTATTTATACAGATAGCGTTATAGATATTTCCATGTTTATACAGATAGCCGTTTTGGTATTTCCATGTTTATACAGATAGCGGTGTAGATATTTCCATGTTTATACAGATAGCGGTGTAGATATTTCCATGTTTACACAGATAGGTGTGTAGATATTTCCATGTTTACACAGATAGCGTTGTAGATATTTCCATCTTTATACAGATAGCGGTGTAGATATTTCAATGTTTATACAGATAACGGTGTTAGTATTTTCATGTTTATACAGATAGCGGTGTAGATATTTCCATGTTTATACAGAAGGCGGTGTAGATATTTCCAAGTTTATAAAGATAGCGGTGTAGTTATTTCCATGTTTATACAGATAGCGGTGTACATATTTCCATGTTTCTTCAGATGGCTGTTTAGATATTTCCATGTGTATACAGATGGCAGTGTAGATATTTCCATGTTTATACAGATGGAGGTGTAGATATTTCCAAGTTTATACAGATGACTGTGTAGATATCTTCATGTTTTTACAGAGGGCGGTGTAGATATTTCCATGTTTATACAGATAACGGTGTCGCTATTTCTATGTTTATACAGATAGCAGTGTAGCTATTTCCATGTTTATAGAGATAGCTGTGTAGATATTTCCATGTTTATACAGATAGCGGTGTAGATATTTCCATGTTTATACAGATAGCGTTGTACATATTTCCATGTTTATACAGATAGCAGTGTAGATATTTCACTGTTTATACTGATAGCGGTGGAGCCATTTCCATGTTAATACAGATAGCGATGTAGATATTTCCATGTTTATAGTGATGGCGGTGTAGATATTTCCATGTTTATAGAGATTGCAGTGTAGATATTTCCATATTTATAGAGATAGCGTTGTACGTATTTCCATGTTTATAGAGATAGCGGAGTAGATATTTCCGTGGTTACACAGATGGCTGGGTAGCTATTTCCACGGGTATACAGATGGCACTGTAGATATTTCCATGTTTATAGATATGGTGGTGTAGATATTTCCATGTTTATACAGATGACTCTGTAGATATTTGCATGTTTATACAGATGGTGGTGTAGATATTTCCATGTTTATAGAGATAACAGTGTAGATATTTCCATGTTTATAAAGATAGCGAAGTAGATATTTCCATGTTGATACAGATAGCGGTGTAGATATTTCCATGTTTACAGAGATAGCAGTGTAGATATTTCCATCTTTGCACAGATTGCGCTGTAGACACTTCGATCTTTACACAGATAGCTGTGTAGATATTTGCAAGTTTACGCAGATATCTGTGTAGATACTTCCATGTTTACACAGATAGCGTTGTAGATATTTCCATGTTTATACAGTTAGCGGTGTAGATATTTCCATGTTTATACAGATATCGGTGTAGATATTTCCATGTTTATACTGATAGCGGTGGAGATATTTCCATGTTTATACAGATAGCGGTGGAGATATTTCCATGTTTATACAGATATCGGTGTAGATATTTCCATGTTTATACTGATAGCGGTGGAGATATTTCCATATTTATACAGATAGCGATGTAGATATTTCCATGTTTATAGAGATGGCGGTGTAGATATTTCCATGTTAATAGAGATTGCAATGTAGATATTTCTATGTTTATAGAGATAGTGGTGTAGATATTTCCATGTGTATAGAGATGGCGGTGTAGGTATTTCCATGTGTATAGATATGGCGGTGTAGGTATTTCCATGTTTATAGAGATAGTGGTGAGGATATTTCCGTATTTATACAGATAGCGTTGTAGGTATTTCCAGGTTTATAGTGATAGTGGTGAGGATATTTCCGTATTTATACAGATAGCGTTGTAGATATTTCCATGTTTATACAGATAGCCGTTTTGGTATTTCCATGTTTATACAGATAGCGGTGTAGATATTTCCATGTTTATACAGATAGCGGTGTAGATATTTCCATGTTTACACAGATAGGTGTGTAGATATTTCCATGTTTACACAGATAGCGTTGTAGATATTTCCATCTTTATACAGATAGCGGTGTAGATATTTCAATGTTTATACAGATAACGGTGTTGGTATTTCCATGTTTATACAGACAGCGGTGTAGATATTTCCATGTTTATACAGAAGGCGGTGTCGATATTTCCAAGTTTATAAAGATAGCGGTGTAGTTATTTCCATGTTTATACAGATAGCGGTGTACATATTTCCATGTTTCTTCAGATGGCTGTGTAGATATTTCCATGTGTATACAGATGGCAGTGTAGATATTTCCATGTTTATACAGATGGAGGGGTAGATATTTCCAAGTTTATACAGATGACTGTGTAGATATCTTGATGTTTTTACAGAGGGCGGTGTAGATATTTCCATGTTTATACAGATAACGGTGTCGCTATTTCTATGTTTATACAGATAGCAGTGTAGCTATTTCCATGTTTATAGAGATAGCTGTGTAGATATTTCCATGTTTATACAGATAGCGGTGTACATATTTCCATGTTTATACAGATAGCGTTGTACATATTTCCATGTTTATACAGATAGCGGTGTAGATATTTCAGTGTTTATACTGATAGCGGTGGAGCTATTTCCATGTTAATACAGATAGCGATGTAGATATTTCCAAGTTTATAGTGATGGCGGTGTAGATGTTTCCATGTTTGTAGAGATTGCAGTGTAGATATTTCCATATTTATAGAGATAGCGTTGTACGTATTTCCATGTTTATAGAGATAGCGGAGTAGATATTTCCGTGGTTACACAGATGGCTGGGTTGGTATTTCCACGGGTATACAGATGGCACTGTAGATATTTCCATGTTTATAGATATGGTGGTGTAGATATTTCCATGTTTATACAGATGACTCTGTAGATATTTGCATGTTTATACAGATGGTGGTGTAGATATTTCCATGTTCATAGAGATAACAGTGTAGATATTTCCATGTTTATAAAGATAGCGAAGTAGATATTTCCATGTTGATACAGATAGCGGTGTAGATATTTCCATGTTTACAGAGATAGCGGTGTAGATATTTCCATCTTTGCACAGATTGCGCTGTAGACATTTCGATCTTTACACAGATAGCTGTGTAGATATTTGCAAGTTTACACAGATATCTGTGTAGATACTTCCATGTTTACACAGATAGCGTTGTAGATATTTCCATGTTTATACAGATAGCGGTGTAGACATTTCCATGTTTATACAGATATCGGTGTAGATATTTCCATGTTTATACAGATAGCGGTGGAGATATTTCCATATTTATACAGATAGCGATGTATGTATTTCCATGTTTATAGAGATGGCGGTGTAGATATTTCCATGTTTATAGAGATTGCAATGTAGATATTTCTATGTTTATAGAGATAGTGGTGTAGATATTTCCAAGTGTACAGAGATGGCAGTGTAGGTATTTCCATGTGTATAGATATGGCGGTGTAGGTATTTCCATGTTTATAGAGATAGTGGTGAGGATATTTCCGTATTTATACAGATAGCGTTGTAGGTATTTCCAGGTTTATAGTGATAGTGGTGAGGATATTTCCGTATTTATACAGATAGCGTTGTAGATATTTCCATGTTTATACAGATAGCCGTTTTGGTATTTCCATGTTTATACAGATACCGGTGTAGATATTTCCATGTTTATACAGATAGCGGTGTAGATATTTCCATGTTTACACAGATAGGTGTGTAGATATTTCCATGTTTACAAAGATAGCGTTGTAGATATTTCCATCTTTATACAGATAGCGGTGTAGATATTTCAATGTTTATACAGATAACGGTGTTGGTATTTCCATGTTTATACAGATAGCGGTGTAGATATTTCCATGTTTTTACAGAAGGCGGTGTAGATATTTCCAAGTTTATAAAGATAGCGGTGTAGTTATTTCCATGTTTATACAGATAGCTGTGTACATACTTCCATGTTACTTCAGATGGCTGTGTAGATATTTCCATGTGTATACAGATGGCAGTGTAGATATTTCCATGTTTATACAGATGGAGGTGTAGATATTTCCAAGTTTATACAGATGACTGTGTAGATATCTTCATGTTTTTACAGAGGGCGGTGTAGATATTTCCATGTTTATACAGATAACGGTGTCGCTATTTCTATGTTTATACAGATAGCAGGGTAGCTATTTCCATGTTTATAGAGATAGCTGTGTAGATATTTCCATGTTTATACAGATAGAGGTGTAGATATTTCCATGTTTATACAGATAGCGTTGTACATATTTCCATGTTTATACAGATAGCGGTGTAGATATTTCAGTGTTTATACTGATAGCGGTGGAGCTATTTCCATGTTAATACAGATAGCGATGTAGATATTTCCATGTTTATAGTGATGGTGGTGTAGATATTTCCATGTTTGTAGAGATTGCAGTGTAGATATTTCCATATTTATAGAGATAGCGTTGTACGTATTTCCATGTTTATAGAGATAGCGGAGTAGATATTTCCGTGGTTACACAGATGGCTGGGTAGGTATTTCCACGGGTATACAGATGGCACTGTAGATATTTCCATGTTTATAGATATGGTGGTGTAGATATTTCCATGTTTATACAGATGACTCTGTAGACATTTGCATGTTTATACAGATGGTGGTGTAGATATTTCCATGTTTATAGAGATAACAGTGTAGATATTTCCATGTTTATACAGATAGCGAAGTAGATATTTCCATGTTGATACAGATAGCGGTGTAGATATTTCCATGTTTACAGAGATAGCGGTGTAGATATTTCCATCTTTGCACAGATTGCGCTGTAGACATTTCGATCTTTACACAGATAGCTGTGTAGATATTTGCAAGTTTACACAGATATCTGTGTAGATACTTCCATGTTTACACAGATAGCATTGTAGATATTTCCATGTTTATACAGATAGCGGTGTAGATATTTCCATGTTTATACAGATATCGGTGTAGATATTTCCATGTTTATACTGATAGCGGTGGAGACATTTCCATATTTATACAGATAGCGATGTAGATATTTCCATGTTTATAGAGATGGCGGTGTAGATATTTCCATGTTTATAGAGATTGCAATGTAGATATTTCTATGTTTATAGAGATAGTGGTGTAGATATCTCCATGTGTATAGAGATGGCGGTGTAGGTATTTCCATGTGTATAGATATGGCGGTGTAGGTATTTCCATGTTTATAGAGATAGCGGTGAGGATATTTCGGTATTTATACAGATAGCGTTGTAGGTATTTCCAGGTTTATAGTGATAGTGGTGAGGATATTTCCGTATTTATACAGATAGCGTTGTAGATATTTCCATGTTTGTACAGATAGCCGTTTTGGTATTTCCATGTTTATACAGATAGCGGTGTAGATATTTCCATGTTTACACAGATAGCGGTGTAGATATTTCCATGTTTACACAGATAGGTGTGTAGATATTTCCATGTTTACACAGATAGCGTTGTAGATATTTCCATCTTTATACAGATAGCGGTGTAGATATTTCAATGTTTATACAGATAACGGTGTTGGTATTTCCATGTTTATACAGATAGCGGTGTAGATATTTCCATGTTTATACAGAAGGCGGTGTAGGTATTTCCAAGTTTATAAAGATAGCGGTGTAGTTATTTCCATGTTTATACAGATAGCGGTGTACATATTTCCATGTTTCTTCAGATGGCTGCGTAGATATTTCCATGTGTATACAGATGGCGGTGTAGATATTTCCATGTTTATACAGATGGAGGTGTAGATATTTCCAAGTTTATACAGATGACTGTGTATATATCTTGATGTTTTTACAGAGGGCGGTGTAGATATTTCCATGTTTATACAGATAACGGTGTCGCTATTTCTATGTTTATACAGATAGCAGTGTAGCTATTTCCATGTTTATAGAGATAGCTGTGTAGATATTTCCATGTTTATACAGATAGCGTTGTAGATATTTCCATGTTTATACAGATAGCGTTGTACATATTTCCATGTTTATACAGATAGCGGTGTAGATATTTCAGTGTTTATACTGATAGCGGTGGAGCCATTTCCATGTTAATACAGATAGCGATGTAGATATTTCCATGTTTATAGTGATGGCGGTGTAGATATTTCCATGTTTATAGAGATTGCAGTGAAGATATTTCGATATTTATAGAGATAGCGTTGTACATATTTCCATGTTTATAGAGATAGCGGAGTAGATATTTCCGTGGTTACACAGATGGCTGGGTAGGTATTTCCACGGGTATACAGATGGCACTGTAGATATTTCCATGTTTATAGATATGGTGGTGTAGATGTTTCCATGTTTATACAGATGACTCTGTAGATATTTGCATGTTTATACAGATGGTGGTGTAGATATTTCCATGTTTATAGAGATAACAGTGTAGATATTTCCATGTTTATAAAGATAGCGAAGTAGATATTTCCATGTTGATACAGATAGCGGTGTAGATATTTCCATGTTTACAGAGATAGCGGTGTAGATATTTCCATCTTTGCACAGATTGCGCTGTAGACATTTCGATCTTTACACAGATAGCTGTGTAGATATTTGCAAGTTTACACAGATATCTGTGTAGATACTTCCATGTTTACACAGATAGCGTTGTAGATATTTCCATGTTTATACAGATAGCGGTGTAGACATTTCCATGTTTATACAGATATCGGTGTAGATATTTCCATGTTTATACTGATAGCGGTGGAGATATTTCCATATTTATACAGATAGCGATGTAGATATTTCCATGTTTATAGAGATGGCGGTGTAGATATTTCCATGTTTATAGAGATTGCAATGTAGATATTTCTATGTTTATATAGATAGTGGTGTAGATATTTCCATGTGTACAGAGATGGCGGTGTAGGTATTTCCATGTGTATAGATATGGCGGTGTAGGTATTTCCATGTTTATAGAGATAGTGGTGAGGATATTTCCGTATTTATACAGATAGCGTTGTAGGTATTTCCAGGTTTATAGTGATAGTGGTGAGGATATTTCCGTATTTATACAGATAGCGTTGTAGATATTTCCATGTTTATACAGATAGCCGTTTTGGTATTTCCATGTTTATACAGATAGTGGTGTAGATATTTCCATGTTTATACAGATAGCGGTGTAGATATTTCCATGTTTACACAGATAGGTGTGTAGATATTTCCATGTTTACACAGATAGCGTTGTAGATATTTCCATCTTTATACAGATAGCGGTGTAGATATTTCAATGTTTATACAGATAACGGTGTTAGTATTTCCATGTTTATACAGATAGCGGTGTAGATATTTCCATGTTTATACAGAAGGCGGTGTAGATATTTCCAAGTTTATAAAGATAGCGGTGCAGTTATTTCCATGTTTATACAGATAGCGGTGTACATATTTCCATGTTTCTTCAGATGGCTGTGTAGATATTTCCATGTGTATACAGATGGCAGTGTAGATATTTCCATGTTTATACAGATGGAAGTGTAGATATTTCCAAGTTTATACAGATGACTGTGTAGATATCTTCATGTTTTTACAGAGGGCGGTGTAGATATTTCCATGTTTATACAGATAACGGTGTCGCTATTTCTATGTTTATACAGATAGCAGGGTAGCTATTTCCATGTTTATAGAGATAGCTGTGTAGATATTTCCATGTTTATACAGATAGCGGTGTAGATATTTCCATGTTTATACAGATAGCGTTGTACATATTTCCATGTTTATACAGATAGCGGTGTAGATATTTCAGTGTTTATACTGATAGCGGTGGAGCTATTTCCATGTTAATACAGATAGCGATGTAGATATTTCCATGTTTATAGTGATGGCTGTGTAGATATTTCCATGTTTATAGAGATTGCAGTGTAGATATTTCGATATTTATAGAGATAGCGTTGTACATATTTCCATGTTTATAGAGATAGCGGAGTAGATATTTCTGTGGTTACACAGATGGCTGGGTAGGTATTTCCACGGGTATACAGATGGCACTGTAGATATTTCCATGTTTATAGATATGGTGGTGTAGATATTTCCATGTTTATACAGATGACTCTGTAGATATTTGCATGTTTATACAGATGGTGGTGTAGATATTTCCATGTTTATAGAGATAAAAGTGTAGATATTTCCATGTTTATAAAGATAGCGAAGTAGATATTTCCATGTTGATACAGATAGCGGTGTAGATATTTCCATGTTTACAGAGATAGCGGTGTAGATATTTCCATCTTTGCACAGATTGCGCTGTAGACATTTCGATCTTTACACAGATAGCTGTGTAGATATTTGCAAGTTTACACAGATATCTGTGTAGATATTTCCATGTTTACACAGATAGCGTTGTAGATATTTCCATGTTTATACAGATAGCGGTGTAGATATTTCCATGTTTATACAGATATCGGTGTAGATATTTCCATGTTTATACTGATAGCGGTGGAGATATTTCCATATTTATACAGATAGCGATGTAGATATTTCCATGTTTATAGAGATGGCGGTGTAGATATTTCCATGTTTATAGAGATTGCAATGTAGATATTTCTATGTTTATAGAGATAGTGGTGTAGATATTTCCATGTGTACAGAGATGGCGGTGTAGGTATTTCCATGTGTATAGATATGGCGGTGTAGGTATTTCCATGTTTATAGAGATAGCGGTGAGGATATTTCCGTATTTATACAGATAGCGTTGTAGGTATTTCCAGGTTTATAGTGATAGTGGTGAGGATATTTCCGTATTTATACAGATAGCGTTGTAGATATTTCCATGTTTATACAGATAGCCGTTTTGGTATTTCCATGTTTATAAAGATAGCGGTGTAGATATTTCCATGTTTATACAGATAGCGGTGTAGATATTTCCATGTTTACACAGATAGGTGTGTAGATATTTCCATGTTTATACAGATAGCGTTGTAGATATTTCCATCTTTATACAGATAGCGGTGTAGATATTTCAATGTTTATACAGATAACGGTGTTGGTATTTCCATGTTTATACAGATAGCGGTGTAGATATTTCCATGTTTATACAGAAGGCGGTGTAGATATTTCCAAGTTTATAAAGATAGCGGTGTAGTTATTTCCATGTTTATACAGATAGCGGTGTACATATTTCCATGTTTCTTCAGATGGCTGTGTAGATATTTCCATGTGTATACAGATGGCAGTGTAGATATTTCCATGTTTATACAGATGGAGGTGTAGATATTTCCTAGTTTATACAGATGACTGTGTATATATCTTGATGTTTTTACAGAGGGCGGTGTAGATATTTCCATGTTTATACAGATAACGGTGTCGCTATTTCTATGTTTATACAGATAGCAGGGTAGCTATTTCCATGTTTATAGAGATAGCTGTGTAGATATTTCCATGTTTATACAGATAGCGGTGTAGATATTTCCATGTTTATACAGATAGCGTTGTACATATTTCCATGTTTATACAGATAGCGGTGTAGATATTTCAGTGTTTATACTGATAGCGGTGGAGCTATTTCCATGTTAATACAGATAGCGATGTAGATATTTCCATGTTTATAGTGATGGCTGTGTAGATATTTCCATGTTTATAGAGATTGCAGTGTAGATATTTCGATATTTATAGAGATAGCGTTGTACATATTTCCATGTTTATAGAGATAGCGGAGTAGATATTTCTGTGGTTACACAGATGGCTGGGTAGGTATTTCCACGGGTATACAGATGGCACTGTAGATATTTCCATGTTTATAGATATGGTGGTGTAGATATTTCCATGTTTATACAGATGACTCTGTAGATATTTGCATGTTTATACAGATGGTGGTGTAGATATTTCCATGTTTATAGAGATAACAGTGTAGATATTTCCATGTTTATAAAGATAGCGAAGTAGATATTTCCATGTTGATACAGATAGCGGTGTAGATATTTCCATGTTTACAGAGATAGCGGTGTAGATATTTCCATCTTTGCACAGATTGCGCTGTAGACATTTCGATCTTTACACAGATAGCTGTGTAGATATTTGCAAGTTTACACAGATATCTGTGTAGATATTTCCATGTTTACACAGATAGCGTTGTAGATATTTCCATGTTTATACAGATAGCGGTGTAGATATTTCCATGTTTATACAGATATCGGTGTAGATATTTCCATGTTTATACTGATAGCGGTGGAGATATTTCCATATTTATACAGATAGCGATGTAGATATTTCCATGTTTATAGAGATGGCGGTGTAGATATTTCCATGTTTATAGAGATTGCAATGTAGATATTTCTATGTTTATAGAGACAGTGGTGTAGATATTTCCATGTGTACAGAGATGGCGGTGTAGGTATTTCCATGTGTATAGATATGGCGGTGTAGGTATTTCCATGTTTATAGAGATAGCGGTGAGGATATTTCCGTATTTATACAGATAGCGTTGTAGGTATTTCCAGGTTTATAGTGATAGTGGTGAGGATATTTCCGTATTTATACAGATAGCGTTGTAGATATTTCCATGTTTATACAGATAGCCATTTTGGTATTTCCATGTTTATAAAGATAGCGGTGTAGATATTTCCATGTTTATACAGATAGCGGTGTAGATATTTCCATGTTTACACAGATAGGTGTGTAGATATTTCCATGTTTACACAGATAGCGTTGTAGATATTTCCATCTTTATACAGATAGCGGTGTAGATATTTCAATGTTTATACAGATATCGGTGTTGGTATTTCCATGTTTATACAGATAGCGGTGTAGATATTTCCATGTTTATACAGAAGGCGGTGTAGATATTTCCAAGTTTATAAAGATAGCGGTGTAGTTATTTCCATGTTTATACAGATAGCGGTGTACATATTTCCATGTTTCTTCAGATGGCTGTGTAGATATTTCCATGTGTATACAGATGGCAGTGTAGATATTTCCATGTTTATACAGATGGAGGTGTAGATATTTCCAAGTTTATACAGATGACTGTGTAGATATCTTCATGTTTTTACAGAGGGCGGTGTAGATGTTTCCATGTTTATACAGATAACGGTGTCGATATTTCTATGTTTCTACAGATAGCAGTGTAGCTATTTCCATGTTTATAGAGATAGCTGTGTAGATATTTCCATGTTTATACAGATTGCGGTGTAGATATTTCCATGTTTATACAGATAGCGTTGTACATATTTCCATGTTTATACAGATAGCGGTGTAGATATTTCAGTGTTTTTACTGATAGCGGTGGAGCTATTTCCATGTTAATACAGATAGCGATGTAGATATTTCCATGTTTATAGTGATGGCGGTGTAGATATTTCCATGTTTATAGAGATTGCAGCGTAGGTATTTCCATATTTATAGAGATAGCGTTGTACGTATTTCCATGTTTATAGAGATAGCGGAGTAGATATTTCCGTGGCTACACAGATGGCTGGGTAGGTATTTCCACGGGTATACAGATGGCACTGTAGGTATTTCCATGTTTATAGATATGGTGGTGTAGATGTTTCCATGTTTATACAGATGACTGTGTAGATATTTGCATGTTTATACAGATGGTGGTGTAGATATTTCCATGTTTATACAGATAGCAGTGTAGATATTTCCATGTTTATACAGATATCGGTGTAGATATTTCCATGTTTATACTGATAGCGGTGGAGATATTTCCATATTTATACAGATAGCGATGTAGATATTTCCATGTTTATAGAGATGGCGGTGTAGATATTTCCATGTTTATAGATATTGCAATGTAGATATTTCTATGTTTATAGAGATAGTGGTGTAGATATTTCCATGTGTATAGAGATGGCGGTGTAGGTATTTCCATGTGTATAGATATGGCGGTGTAGGTATTTCCATGTTTATAGAGATAGTGGTGAGGATATTTCCGTATTTATACAGATAGCGTTGTAGGCATTTCCAGGTTTATAGTGATAGTGGTGAGGATATTTCCGTATTTATACAGATAGCGTTGTAGATATTTCCATGTTTATACAGATAGCCGTTTTGGTATTTCCATGTTTATACAGATAGCGGTGTAGATATTTCCATGTTTATAGAGATAGCGGTGTAGATATTTCCATGTTTACACAGATAGGTGTGTAGATATTTCCATGTTTACACAGATAGCGTTGTAGATATTTCCATCTTTATACAGATAGCGGTGTAGATATTTCAATGTTTATACAGATAACGGTGTTGGTATTTCCATGTTTATACAGATAGCGGTGTAGATATTTCCATGTTTATACAGAAGGCGGTGTAGATATTTCCAAGTTTATAAAGATAGCGGTGTAGTTATTTCCATGTTTATACAGATAGCGGTGTACATATTTCCATGTTTCTTCAGATGGCTGTGTAGATATTTCCATGTGTATACAGATGGCAGTGTAGATATTTCCATGTTTATACAGATGGAGGTGTAGATATTTCCAAGTTTATACAGATGACTGTGTAGATATCTTCATGTTTTTACAGAGGGCGGTGTAGATGTTTCCATGTTTATACAGATAACGGTGTCGCTATTTCTATGTTTATACAGATAGCAGGGTAGCTATTTCCATGTTTATAGAGATAGCTGTGTAGATATTTCCATGTTTATACAGATAGCGGTGTAGATATTTCCATGTTTATACAGATAGCGTTGTATATATTTCCATGTTTATACAGATAGCGGTGTAGATATTTCAGTGTTTATACTGATAGCGGTGGAGCTATTTCCATGTTAATACAGATAGCGATGTAGATATTTCCATGTTTATAGTGATGGCGGTGTAGATATTTCCATGTTTGTAGAGATTGCAGTGTAGATATTTCCATATTTATAGAGATAGCGTTGTACGTATTTCCATGTTTATAGAGATAGCGGAGTAGATATTTCCGTGGTTACACAGATGGCTGGGTAGGTATTTCCACGGGTATACAGATGGCACTGTAGATATTTCCATGTTTATAGATATGGAGGTGTAGATATTTCCATGTTTATACAGACGACTCTGTAGATATTTGCATGTTTATACAGATGGTGGTGTAGATATTTCCATGTTTATAGAGATAACAGTGTAGATATTTCCATGTTTATAAGGATAGCGAAGTAGATATTTCCATGTTGATACAGATAGCGGTGTAGATATTTCCATGTTTACAGAGATAGCGGTGTAGATATTTCCATCTTTGCACAGATTGCGCTGTAGACATTTCGATCTTTACACAGATAGCAGTGTAGATATTTGGAAGTTTACACAGATATCTGTGTAGATATTTCCATGTTTACACAGATAGCGTTGTAGATATTTCCATGTTTATACAGATAGCGGTGTAGATATTTCCATGTTTATACAGATATCGGTGTAGATATTTCCATGTTTATACTGATAGCGGTGGAGATATTTCCATATTTATACAGATAGCGATGTAGATATTTCCATGTTTATAGAGATGGCAGTGTAGATATTTCCATGTTTATAGAGATTGCAATGTAGATATTTCTATGTTTATAGAGATAGTGGTGTAGATATTTCCATGTGTACAGAGATGGCGGTGTAGGTATTTCCATGTGTATAGATATGGCGGTGTAGGTATTTCCATGTTTATAGATATGGCGGTGTAGGTATTTCCATGTTTATAGAGATAGCGGTGAGGATATTTCCGTATTTATACAGATAGCGTTGTAGGTATTTCCAGGTTTATAGTGATAGTGGTGAGGATATTTCCGTATTTATACAGATAGCGTTGTAGATATTTCCATGTTTATACAGATAGCCATTTTGGTATTTCCATGTTTATAAAGATAGCGGTGTAGATATTTCCATGTTTATACAGATAGCGGTGTAGATATTTCCATGTTTACACAGATAGGTGTGTAGATATTTCCATGTTTACACAGATAGCGTTGTAGATATTTCCATCTTTATACAGATAGCGGTGTAGATATTTCAATGTTTATACAGATATCGGTGTTGGTATTTCCATGTTTATACAGATAGCGGTGTAGATATTTCCATGTTTATACAGAAGGCGGTGTAGATATTTCCAAGTTTATAAAGATAGCGGTGTAGTTATTTCCATGTTTATACAGATAGCGGTGTACATATTTCCATGTTTCTTCAGATGGCTGTGTAGATATTTCCATGTGTATACAGATGGCAGTGTAGATATTTCCATGTTTATACAGATGGAGGTGTAGATATTTCCAAGTTTATACAGATGACTGGGTAGATATCTTCATGTTTTTACAGAGGGCGGTGTAGATGTTTCCATGTTTATACAGATAACGGTGTCGCTATTTCTATGTTTATACAGATAGCAGTGTAGCTATTTCCATGTTTATAGAGATAGTTGTGTAGATATTTCCATGTTTATACAGATAGCGGTGTAGATATTTCCATGTTTATACAGATAGCGTTGTACATATTTCCATGTTTATACAGATAGCGTTGTAGATATTTCAGTGTTTTTACTGATAGCGGTGGAGCTATTTCCATGTTAATACAGATAGCGATGTAGATATTTCCATGTTTATAGTGATGGCGGTGTAGATATTTCCATGTTTATAGAGATTGCAGCGTAGGTATTTCCATATTTATAGAGATAGCGTTGTACGTATTTCCATGTTTATGGAGATAGCGTAGTAGATATTTCCGTGGTTACACAGTTGGCTGGGTAGGTATTTCCACGGCTATACAGATGGCACTGTAGGTATTTCCATGTTTATAGATATGGTGGTGTAGATGTTTCCATGTTTATACAAATGACTGTGTAGATATTTGCATGTTTATACAGATGGTGGTGTAGATATTTCCATGTTTATAGAGATAGCGGTGTAGATATTTCCATGTTTATACAGATATCGGTGTAGATATTTCCATGTTTATACTGATAGCGGTGGAGATATTTCCATATTTATACAGATAGCGATGTAGATATTTCCATGTTTATAGAGATGGCGGTGTAGATATTTCCATGTTTATAGAGATTGCAATGTAGATATTTCTATGTTTATAGAGATAGTGGTGTAGATATTTCCATGTGTATAGAGATGGCGGTGTAGGTATTTCCATGTGTATAGATATGGCGGTGTAGGTATTTCCATGTTTATAGAGATAGTGGTGAGGATATTTCCGTATTTATACAGATAGCGTTGTAGGTATTTCCAGGTTTATAGTGATAGTGGTGAGGATATTTCCGTATTTATACAGATAGCGTTGTAGATATTTCCATGTTTATACAGATAGCCGTTTTGGTATTTCCATGTTTATACAGATAGCAGTGTAGATATTTCCATGTTTATACAGATAGCGGTGTAGATATTTCCATGTTTACACAGATAGGTGTGTAGATATTTCCATGTTTACACAGATAGCGTTGTAGATATTTCCATCTTTATACAGATAGCGGTGTAGATATTTCAATGTTTATACAGATAACGGTGAATATATTTCAGTGTTTTTACTGATAGCGGTGGAGCTATTTCCATGTTAATACAGATAGCGATGTAGATATTTCCATGTTTATAGTGATGGCGGTGTAGATATTTCCATGTTTATAGAGATTGCAGCGTAGGTATTTCCATATTTATGGAGATAGCGTTGTACGTATTTCCATGTTTATAGAGATAGCGGAGTAGATATTTCCGTGGTTACACAGATGGCTGGGTAGGTATTTCCACGGGTATACAGATGGCACTGTAGGTATTTCCATGTTTATAGATATGGTGGTGTAGATGTTTCCATGTTTATACAGATGACTGTGTAGATATTTGCATGTTTATACAGATGGTGGTGTAGATATTTCCATGTTTATAGAGATAACAGTGTAGATATTTCCATGTTTATAAAGATAGCGAAGTAGATATTTCCATGTTGATACAGATAGCGGTGTAGATATTTCCATGTTTACAGAGATAGCGGTGTAGATATTTCCATCTTTGCACAGATTGCGCTGTAGACATTTCGATCTTTACACAGATAGCTGTGTAGATATTTGCAAGTTTACACAGATATCTGTGTAGATACTTCCATGTTTACACAGATAGCGTTGTAGATATTTCCATGTTTATACAGATAGCGGTGTAGATATTTCCATGTTTATACAGATAGCGGTGTAGATATTTCCATGTTTATACAGATATCGGTGTAGATATTTCCATGTTTATACTGATAGCGGTGGAGATATTTCCATATTTATACAGATAGCGATGTAGATATTTCCATGTTTATAGAGATGGCGGTGTAGATATTTCCATGTTTATAGAGATTGCAATGTAGATATATCTATGTTTATAGAGATAGTGGTGTAGATATTTCCATGTGTATAGGGATGGCGGTGTAGGTATTTCCATGTGTATAGATATGGTGGTGTAGGTATTTCCATGTTTATAGAGATAGTTGTGAGGATATTTGCGTATTTATACAGATAGCGTTGTAGGCATTTCCAGGTTTATAGTGATAGTGGTGAGGATATTTCCGTATTTATACAGATAGCGTTTTAGATATTTCCATGTTTATACAGATAGCCGTTTTGGTATTTCCATGTTTATACAGATAGCGGTGTAGATATTTCCATGTTTATACAGATAGCGGTGTAGATATTTCCATGTTTACACAGATAGGTGTGTAGATATTTCCATGTTTACACAGATAGCGTTGTAGATATTTCCATCTTTATACAGATAGCGGTGTAGATATTTCAATGTTTATACAGATAACGGTGTTGGTATTTCCATGTTTATACAGATAGCGGTGTAGATATTTCCATGTTTATACAGAAGGCGGTGTAGATATTTCCAAGTTTATAAAGATAGCGGTGTAGTTATTTCCATGTTTATACAGATAGCTGTGTACATATTTCCATGTTTCTTCAGATGGCTGTGTAGATATTTCCATGTGTATACAGATGGCAGTGTAGATATTTCCATGTTTATACAGATGGAGGTGTAGATATTTCCAAGTTTATACAGATGACTGTGTAGATATCTTCATGTTTTTACAGAGGGCGGTGTAGATGTTTCCATGTTTATACAGATAACGGTGTCGCTATTTCTATGTTTATACAGATAGCAGGGTAGATATTTCCATGTTTATAGAGATAGCTGTGTAGATATTTCCATGTTTATACAGATAGCGGTGTAGATATTTCCATGTTTATACAGATAGCGTTGTACATATTTCCATGTTTATACAGATAGCGGTGTAGATATTTCAGTGTTTATACTGATAGCGGTGGAGCTATTTCCATGTTAATACAGATAGTGATGTAGATATTTCCATGTTTATAGTGATGGCGGTTTAGATATTTCCATGTTTGTAGAGATTGCCGTGTAGATATTTCCATATTTATAGAGATAGCGTTGTACGTATTTCCATGTTTATAGAGATAGCGGAGTAGATATTTCCGTGGTTACACAGATGGCTGGGTAGGTATTTCCACGGGTATACAGATGGCACTGTAGGTATTTCCATGTTTATAGATATGGTGGTGTAGATGTTTCCATGTTTATACAGATGACTGTGTAGATATTTGCATGTTTATACAGATGGTGGTGTAGATATTTCCATGTTTATAGAGATAACAGTGTAGATATTTCCATGTTTATAAAGATAGCGAAGTAGATATTTCCATGTTGATACAGATAGCGGTGTAGATATTTCCATGTTTACAGAGATAGCGGTGTAGATATTTCCCTCTTTGCACAGATTGCGCTGTAGACATTTCGATCTTTACACAGATAGCTGTGTAGATATTTGCAAGTTTACACAGATATCTGTGTAGATACTTCCATGTTTACACAGATAGCGTTGTAGATATTTCCATGTTTATACAGATAGCGGTGTAGATATTTCCATGTTTATACAGATATCGGTGTAGATATTTCTATGTTTATACTGATAGCGGTGGAGATATTTCCATATTTATACAGATAGCGATGTAGATATTTCCATGTTTATAGAGATGGCGTTGTAGATATTTCCATGTTTATAGAGATTGCAATGTAGATATGTCTATGTTTATAGAGATAGTGGTGTAGATATTTCCATGTGTATAGAGATGGCGGTGTAGGTATTTCCATGTGTATAGATATGGCGGTGTAGGTATTTCCATGTTTATAGAGATAGTGGTGAGGATATTTCCGTATTTATACAGATAGCGTTGTAGGCATTTCCAGGTTTATAGTGATAGTGGTGAGGATATTCCCGTATTTATACAGATAGCGTTGTAGATATTTCCATGTTTATACAGATAGCCGTTTTGGTATTTCCATATTTATACAGATAGCGGTGTAGATATTTCCATGTTTATACAGATAGCGGTGTAGATATTTCCATGTTTATACAGATAGCGGTGTAGATATTTCCATGTTTACACAGATAGCGTTTTAGATATTTCCATCTTTATACAGATAACGGTGTAGATATTTCAATGTTTATACAGATAACGGTGTTGGTATTTCCATGTTTATACAGATAGCGGTGTAGATATTTCCATGTTTATACAGAAGGCGGTGTAGATATTTCCAAGTTTATAAAGATAGCGGTGTAGTTATTTCCATGTTTATACAGATAGCGGTGTACATATTTCCATGTTTCTTCAGATGGCTGTGTAGATATTTCCATGTGTATACAGATGGCAGTGTAGATATTTCCATGTTTATACAGATGGAGGTGTAGATATTTCCAAGTTCATACAGATGACTGTGTAGTTATCTTCATGTTTTTACAGAGGGCGGTGTAGATATTTCCATGTTTATACAGATAACGGTGTCGCTATTTCTATGTTTATACAGATAGCAGTGTAGCTATTTCCATGTTTGTAGAGATAGCTGTGTAGATATTTCCATGTTTATACAGATAGCGGTGTAGATATTTCCATGTTTATACAGATAGCGTTGTACATATTTCCATGTTTATACAGATAGCGGTGTAGATATTTCAGTGTTTTTACTGATAGCGGTGGAGCTATTTCCATGTTAATACAGATAGCGATGTAGATATTTCCATGTTTATAGTGATGGCGGTGTAGATATTTCCATGTTTATAGGGATTGCAGCGTAGGTATTTCCATATTTATAGAGATAGCGTTGTACGTATTTCCATGTTTATAGAGATAGCGGAGTAGATATTTCCGTGGTTACACAGATGGCTGGGTAGGTATTTCCACGGGTATACAGATGGCACTGTAGGTATTTCCATGTTTATAGATATGGTGGTGTAGATGTTTCCATGTTTATACAGATGACTGTGTAGATATTTGCATGTTTATACAGATGGTGGTGTAGATATTTCCATGTTTATAGAGATAACAGTGTAGATATTTCCATGTTTATAAAGATAGCGAAGTAGATATTTCCATGTTGATACAGATAGCGGTGTAGATATTTCCATGTTTACAGAGATAGCGGTGTAGATATTTCCATCTTTGCACAGATTGCGCTGTAGACATTTCGATCTTTACACAGATAGCTGTGTAGATATTTGCAAGTTTACACAGATATCTGTGTAGATACTTCCATGTTTACACAGATAGCGTTGTAGATATTTCCATGTTTATACAGATAGCGGTGTAGATATTTCCATGTTTATACAGATAGCGGTGTAGATATTTCCATGTTTATACAGATATCGGTGTAGATATTTCCATGTTTATACTGATAGCGGTGGAGATATTTCCATATTTATACAGATAGCGATGTAGATATTTCCATGTTTATAGAGATGGCGGTGTAGATATTTCCATGTTTATAGAGATTGCAATGTAGATATATCTATGTTTATAGAGATAGTGGTGTAGATATTTCCATGTGTATAGGGATGGCGGTGTAGGTATTTCCATGTGTATAGATATGGTGGTGTAGGTATTTCCATGTTTATAGAGATAGTTGTGAGGATATTTGCGTATTTATACAGATAGCGTTGTAGGCATTTCCAGGTTTATAGTGATAGTGGTGAGGATATTTCCGTATTTATACAGATAGCGTTTTAGATATTTCCATGTTTATACAGATAGCCGTTTTGGTATTTCCATGTTTATACAGATAGCGGTGTAGATATTTCCATGTTTATACAGATAGCGGTGTAGATATTTCCATGTTTACACAGATAGGTGTGTAGATATTTCCATGTTTACACAGATAGCGTTGTAGATATTTCCATCTTTATACAGATAGCGGTGTAGATATTTCAATGTTTATACAGATAACGGTGTTGGTATTTCCATGTTTATACAGATAGCGGTGTAGATATTTCCATGTTTATACAGAAGGCGGTGTAGATATTTCCAAGTTTATAAAGATAGCGGTGTAGTTATTTCCATGTTTATACAGATAGCGGTGTACATATTTCCATGTTTCTTCAGATGGCTGTGTAGATATTTCCATGTGTATACAGATGGCAGTGTAGATATTTCCATGTTTATACAGATGGAGGTGTAGATATTTCCAAGTTTATACAGATGACTGTGTAGATATCTTCATGTTTTTACAGAGGGCGGTGTAGATATTTCCATGTTTATACAGATAACGGTGTCGCTATTTCTATGTTTATACAGATAGCAGTGTAGCTATTTCCATGTTTGTAGAGATAGCTATGTAGATATTTCCATGTTTATACAGATAGCGGTGTAGATATTTCCATGTTTATACAGATAGCGTTGTATATATTTCCATGTTTATACAGATAGCGGTGTAGATATTTCAGTGTTTTTACTGATAGCGGTGGAGCTATTTCCATGTTAATACAGATAGCGATGTAGATATTTCCATGTTTATAGTGATGGCGGTGTAGATATTTCCATGTTTATAGAGATTGCAGCGTAGTTATTTCCATATTTATAGAGATAGCGTTGTACGTATTTCCATGTTTATAGAGATAGCGGAGTAGATATTTCCGTGGTTACACAGATGGCTGGGTAGGTATTTCCACGGGTATACAGATGGCACTGTAGATATTTCCATGTTTATAGATATGGTGGTGTAGATGTTTCCATGTTTATACAGATGACTGTGTAGATATTTGCATGTTTATACAGATGGTGGTGTAGATATTTCCATGTTTATAGAGATAACAGTGTAGATATTTCCATGTTTATAAAGATAGCGAAGTAGATATTTCCATGTTGATACAGATAGCGGTGTAGATATTTCCATGTTCACAGAGATAGCGGTGTAGATATTTCCATCTTTGCACAGATTGCGCTGTAGACATTTCGATCTTTACACAGATAGCTGTGTAGATATTTGCAAGTTTACACAGATATCTGTGTAGATACTTCCATGTTTACACAGATAGCGTTGTAGATATTTCCATGTTTATAGAGATAGCGGTGTAGATATTTCCATGTTTATACAGATATCGGTGTAGATATTTCCATGTTTATACTGATAGCGGTGGAGATATTTCCATATTTATACAGATAGCGATGTAGATATTTCCATGTTTATAGAGATGGCGGTGTAGATATTTCCATGTTTATAGAGATTGCAATGTAGATATGTCTATGTTTATAGAGATAGTGGTGTAGATATTCCCATGTGTATAGAGATGGCGGTGTAGGTATTTCCATGTGTATAGATATGGCGGTGTAGGTATTTCCATGTTTATACAGATAGTGGTGAGGATATTTGCGTATTTATACAGATAGCGTTGTAGGCATTTCCAGGTTTATAGTGATAGTGGTGAGGATATTTCCGTATTTATACAGATAGCGTTGTAGATATTTCCATGTTTATACAGATAGCCGTTTTGGTATTTCCATGTTTATACAGATAGCGGTGTAGATATTTCCATGTTTATACAGAAAGCGGTGCAGATATTGCCATGTTTACACAGATAGGTGTGTAGATATTTCCATGTTTACACAGATAGCATTGTAGATATTTCCATCTTTATACAGATAGCGGTGTAGATATTTCAATGTTTATACAGATAACGGTGTTGGTATTTCCATGTTTATACAGATAAAGGTGTAGATATTTCCATGTTTATACAGAAGGCGGTGTAGATATTTCCAAGTTTATAAAGATAGCGGTGTAGTTATTTCCATGTTTATACAGATAGCGGTGTACATATTTCCATGTTTCTTCAGATGGCTGTGTAGATATTTCCATGTGTATACAGATGGCAGTGTAGATATTTCCATGTTTATACAGATGGAGGTGTAGATATTTCCAAGTTTATACAGATGACTGTGTAGATATCTTCATGTTTTTACAGAGGGCGGTGTAGATATTTCCATGTTTATACAGATAACGGTGTCGCTATTTCTATGTTTATACAGATAGCAGTGTAGCTATTTCCATGTTTGTAGAGATAGCTATGTAGATATTTCCATGTTTATACAGATAGCGATGTAGATATTTCCATGTTTATAGAGATGGCGGTGTAGATATTTCCATGTTTATAGAGATTGCAATGTAGATATGTCTATGTTTATAGAGATAGTGGTGTAGATATTTCCATGTGTATAGAGATGGCGGTGTAGGTATTTCCATGTGTATAGATATGGCGGTGTAGGTATTTCCATGTTTATAGAGATAGTGGTGAGGATATTTGCGTAATTATACAGATAGCGTTTTAGGCATTTCCAGGTTTATAGTGATAGTGGTGAGGATATTTCCGTATTTATACAGATAGCGTTGTAGATATTTCCATGTTTACACAGATAGCCGTTTTGGTATTTCCATGTTTATACAGATAGTGGTGTAGATATTTCCATGTTTATACAGATAGCGGTGTAGATATTTCCATGTTTACACAGATAGGTGTGTAGATATTTCCATGTTTACACAGATAGCGTTGTAGATATTTCCATCTTTATACAGATAGCGGTGTAGATATTTCAATGTTTATACAGATAACGGTGTTGGTATTTCCATGTTTATACAGATAGCGGTGTAGATATTTCCATGTTTATACAGAAGGCGGTGTAGATATTTCCAAGTTTATAAAGATAGCGGTGTAGATATTTCCATGTTTATACAGATAGCGGTGTACATATTTCCATGTTTCTTCAGATGGCTGTGTAGATATTTCCATGTGTATACAGATGGAGGTGTAGATATTTCCAAGTTTATATAGATGACTGTGTAGATATCTTCACGTTTTTACAGAGGGCGGTGTAGATATTTCCATGTTTATACAGATAACGGTGTCGATATTTCTATGTTTATACAGATAGCAGTGTAGCTATTTCCATGTTTATAGAGATAGCTGTGTAGATATTTCCATGTTTATACAGATAGCGGTGTAGATAGTTCCATGTTAATACAGATAGCGTTGTACATATTTCCATGTTTATACAGATAGCGGTGTAGATATTTCAGTGTTTTTACTGATAGCGGTGGAGCTATTTCCATGTTAATACAGATAGCGATGTAGATATTTCCATGTTTATAGTGATGGCGGTGTAGATATTTCGATGTTTATAGAGATTGCAGCGTAGGTATTTCCATATTTATAGAGATAGCGTTGTACGTATTTCCATGTTTATAGAGATAGCGGAGTAGATATTTCCGTGGTTACACAGATGGCTGGGTAGGTATTTCCACGGGTATACAGATGGCACTGTAGATATTTCCATGTTTATAGATATGGTGGTGTACATGTTTCCATGGTTATACAGAAGACTCTGTAGATATTTGCATGTTTATACAGATGGTGGTGTAGATATTTCCATGTTTATAGAGATAACAGTGTAGATATTTCCATGTTTATAAAGATAGCGAAGTAGATATTTCCATGTTGATACAGATAGCGGTGTAGATATTTCCATGTTTACAGAGATAGCGGTGTAGATATTTCCATCTTTGCACAGATTGCGCTGTAGACATTTCGATCTTTACACAGATAGCTGTGTAGATATTTGCAAGTTTACACAGATATCTGTGTAGATACTTCCATGTTTACACAGATAGCATTGTAGATATTTCCATGTTTATACAGATAGCGGTGTAGATATTTCCATGTTTGTACAGATATCGGTGTAGATATTTCCATGTTTATACTGATAGCGGTGGAGATATTTCCATATTTATACAGATAGCGATGTAGATATTTCCATGTTTATAGAGATGGCGGTGTAGATATTTCCATGTTTATAGAGATTGCAATGTAGATATGTCTATGTTTATAGAGATAGTGGTGTAGATATTTCCATGTGTATAGAGATGGCGGTGTAGGTATTTCCATGTGTATAGATATGGCGGTGTAGGTATTTCCATGTTTATAGAGATAGTGGTGAGGATATTTCCGTATTTATACAGATAGCGTTGTAGGCATTTCCAGGTTTATAGTGATTGTGGTGAGGATATTTCCGTATTTATACAGATAGCGTTGTAGATATTTCCATGTTTATACAGATAGCCGTTTTGGTATTTCCATGTTTATACAGATAGCGGTGTAGATATTTCCATGTTTATACAGATAGCGGTGTAGATATTTCCATGTTTACACAGATAGGTGTGTAGATATTTCCATGTTTACACAGATAGCGTTGTAGATATTTCCATCTTTATACAGATAGCGGTGTAGATATTTCAATGTTTATACAGATAACGGTGTTGGTATTTCCATGTTTATACAGATAGCGGTGTAGATATTTCCATGTTTATACAGAAGGCGGTGTAGATATTTCCAAGTTTATAAAGATAGCGGTGTAGTTATTTCCATGTTTATACAGATAGCGGTGTACATATTTCCATGTTTCTTCAGATGGCTGTGTAGATATTTCCATGTGTATACAGATGGAGGTGTAGATATTTCCAAGTTTATACAGATGACTGTGTAGATATCTTCATGTTTTTACAGAGGGCGGTGTAGATATTTCCATGTTTATGCAGATAACGGTGTCGATATTTCTATGTTTATACAGATAGCAGTGTAGCTATTTCCATGTTTATAGAGATAGCTGTGTAGATATTTCCATGTTTATACAGAAAACGGTGTAGATAGTTCCATGTTTATACAGATAGCGTTGTACATATTTCCATGTTTATACAGATAGCGGTGCAGATATTTCAGTGTTTTTACTGATAGCGGTGGAGCTATTTCCATGTTAATACAGATAGCGATGTAGATATTTCCATGTTTATAGTGATGGCGTTGTAGATATTTCCATGTTTATAGAGATTGCAGCGTAGGTATTTCCATATTTATAGAGATAGCGTTGTACGTATTTCCATGTTTATAGAGATAGCGGAGTAGATATTTCCGTGGTTACACAGATGGCTGGGTAGGTATTTCCACGGGTATACAGATGGCACTGTAGATATTTCCATGTTTATACATATGGTGGTGTAGATGTTTCCATGTTTATACAGATGACTCTGTAGATATTTGCATGTTTATACAGATGGTGGTGTAGATATTTCCATGTTTATAGAGATAACAGTGTAGATATTTCCATGTTTATAAAGATAGCGAGTAGATATTTCCATGTTGATACAGATAGCGGTGTAGATATTTCCATGTTTACAGAGATAGCGGTGTAGATATTTCCATCTTTGCACAGATTGCGCTGTAGACATTTCGATCTTTACACAGATAGCTGTGTAGATATTTGCAACTTTACACAGATATCTGTGTAGATACTTCCATGTTTACACAGATAGCGTTGTAGATATTTCCATGTTTATACAGATAGCGGTGTAGATATTTCCATGTTTATACAGATTTCGGTGTAGATATTTCCATGTTTATACTGATAGAGGTGGAGATATTTCCATATTTATACAGATAGCGATGTAGATATTTCCATGTTTATAGAGATGGCGGTGTAGATATTTCCATGTTTATAGAGATTGCAATGTAGATATTTCTATGTTTATAGAGATAGTGGTGTAGATATTTCCATGTGTACAGAGATGGCGGTGTAGGTATTTCCATGTGTATAGATATGGCGGTGTAGGTATTTCCATGTTTATAGAGATAGTGGTGAGGATATTTCCGTATTTATACAGATAGCGTTGTAGGCATTTCCAGGTTTATAGTGATAGTGGTGAGGATATTTCCGTATTTATACAGATAGCGTTGTAGATATTTCCATGTTTATACAGATAGCCGTTTTGGTATTTCCATGTTTATAAAGATAGCGGTGTAGATATTTCCATGTTTATACAGATAGCGGTGTAGATATTTCCATGTTTACACAGATAGGTGTGTAGATATTTCCATGTTTACACAGATAGCGTTGTAGATATTTCCATCTTTATACAGATAGCGGTGTAGATATTTCAATGTTTATACAGATAACGGTGTTGGTATTTCCATGTTTATACAGATAGCGGTGTAGATATTTCCATGTTTATACAGAAGGCGGTGTAGATATTTCCAAGTTTATAAAGATAGCGGTGTAGTTATTTCCATGTTTATACAGATAGCGGTGTACATATTTCCATGTTTCTTCAGATGGCTCTGTAGATATTTCCATGTGTATACAGATGGAGGTGTAGATATTTCCAAGTTTATACAGATGACTGTGTAGATAGCTTCATGTTTTTACAGAGGGCGGTGTAGATATTTCCATGTTTATACAGACAACGGTGTCGATATTTCTATGTTTATACAGATAGCAGTGTAGCTATTTCCATGTTTATAGAGATAGCTGTGTAGATATTTCCATGTTTATACAGATAGCGGTGTAGATAGTTCCATGTTTATACAGATAGCGGTGTAGATATTTCAGTGTTTTTACTGATAGCGGTGGAGCTATTTCCATGTTAATACAGATAGCGATGTAGATATTTCCATGTTTATAGTGATGGCGGTGTAGATATTTCCATGTTTATAGAGATTGCAGCGTAGGTATTTCCATATTTATAGAGATAGCGTTGTACGTATTTCCATGTTTATAGAGATAGCGGAGTAGATATTTCCGTGGTTACACAGATGGCTGGGTAGGTATTTCCACGGGTATACAGATGGCACTGTAGATATTTCCATGTTTATAGATATGGTGGTGTAGATGTTTCCATGTTTATACAGATGACTCTGTAGATATTTGCATGTTTATACAGATAGTGGTGTAGATATTTCCATGTTTATAGAGATAACAGTGTAGATATTTCCATGTTTATAAAGATAGCGAAGTAGATATTTCCATGTTGATACAGATAGCGGTGTAGATATTTCCATGTTTACAGAGATAGCGGTGTAGATATTTCCATCTTTGCACAGATTGCGCTGTAGACATTTCGATCTTTACACAGATAGCTGTGTAGATATTTGCAAGTTTACACAGATATCTGTGTAGATACTTCCATGTTAACACAGATAGCGTTGTAGATATTTCCATGTTTATACAGATAGCGGTGTAGATATTTCCATGTTTATACAGATTTCGGTGTAGATATTTCCATGTTTATACTGATAGCGGTGGAGATATTTCCATATTTATACAGATAGCGATGTAGATATTTCCATGTTTATAGAGATGGCGGTGTAGATATTTCCATGTTTATAGAGATTGCAATGTAGATATGTCCATGTTTATAGAGATAGTTGTGTAGATATTTCCATGTGTATAGAGATGGCGGTGTAGTTATTTCCATGTGTGTAGATATGGCGGTGTAGGTATTTCCATGTTTATAGAGATAGTGGTGAGGATATTTCCGTATTTATACAGATAGCGTTGTAGGTATTTCCAGGTTTATACAGATAGCCGTTTTGGTATTTCCATGTTTATACAGATAGCGGTGTAGATATTTCCATGTTTATACAGATAGCGGTGTAGATATTTCCATGTTTACACAGATAGGTGTGTAGATATTTCCATGTTTACACAGATAGCGTTGTAGATATTTCCATCTTTATACAGATAGCGGTGTAGATATTTCAATGTTTATACAGATAAGGGTGTTGGTATTTCCATGTTTATACAGATAGCGGTGTAGATATTTCCATGTTTATACAGAAGGCGGTGTAGATATTTCCAAGTTTATAAAGATAGCGGTGTAGTTATTTCCATGTTTATACAGATAGCGGTGTACATATTTCCATGTTTCTTCAGATGGCTGTGTAGATATTTCCATGTGTATACAGATGGCAGTGTAGATATTTCCATATTTACACAGATGGAGGTGTAGATATTTCCAAGTTTATACAGATGACTGTGTAGATATCTTCATGTTTTTACAGAGGGCGGTGTAGATATTTCCATGTTTATACAGATAACGTTGTCGCTATTTCTATGTTTATACAGATAGCAGTGTAGCTATTTCCATGTTTATAGAGATAGCTGTGTAGATATTTCCATGTTTATACAGATAGCGGTGTAGATATTTCCATGTTTATACAGATAGCGTTGTACATATTTCCATGTTTATACAGATAGCGGTGTAGATATTTCAGTGTTTATACTGATAGCGGTGGAGCTATTTCCATGTTAATACAGATAGCAATGTAGACATTTCCATGTTTATAGTGATGGCGGTGTAGATATTTCCATGTTTATAGAGATTGCAGTGTAGATATTTCCATATTTATAGAGATAGCGTTGTACGTATTTCCATGTTTATAGAGATAGCGGAGTAGATATTTCCGTGGTTACACAAATGGCTGGGTAGGTATTTCCACGGTTATACAGATGGCACTGTAGATATTTCCATGTTTATAGATATGGTGGTGTAGATATTTCCATGTTTATACAGATGACTCTGTAGATATTTGCATGTTTATACAGATGGTGGTGTAGATATTTCCATGTTTATAGAGATAACAGTGTAGATATTTCCATGTTTATAAAGATAGCGAAGAAGATATTTCCATGTTGATACAGATAGCGGTGTAGATATTTCCATGTTTACAGAGATAGCGGTGTAGATATTTCCATCTTTGCACAGATTGCGCTGTAGACATTTCGATCTTTACACAGATAGCTGTGTAGATATTTGCAAGTTTACACAGATATCTGTGTAGATACTTCCATGTTTACACAGATAGCGTTGTAGATATTTCCATGTTTATACAGATAGCGGTGTAGATATTTCCATGTTTATACAGATATCGGTGTAGATATTTCCATGTTTATACTGATAGCGGTGGAGATATTTCCATATTTATACAGATAGCGATGTAGATATTTCCATGTTTATAGAGATGGCGGTGTATATATTTCCATGTTTATAGAGATTGCAATGTAGATATGTCTATGTTTATAGAGATAGTGGTGTAGATATTTCCATGTGTATAGAGATCGCGGTGTAGGTATTTCCATGTGTATAGATATGGCGGTGTAGGTATTTCCATGTTTATAGAGATAGTGGTGAGGATATTTGCGTATTTATACAGATAGCGTTGTAGGCATTTCCAGGTTTATAGTGATAGTGGTGAGGATATTTCCGTATTTATACAGATAGCGTTGTAGATATTTCCATGTTTATACAGATAGCCGTTTTGGTATTTCCATGTTTATACAGATAGCGGTGTAGATATTTCCATGTTTATACAGATAGCGGTGTAGATATTTCCATGTTTACACAGATAGGTGTGTAGATATTTCCATGTTTACACAGATAGCGTTGTAGATATTTCCATCTTTATACAGATACCGGTGTAGATATTTCAATGTTTATACAGATAACGGTGTTGGTATTTCCATGTTTATACAGATAGCGGTGTAGATATTGCCATGTTTATACAGAAGGCGGTGTAGATATTTCCAAGTTTATAAAGATAGCGGTGTAGTTATTTCCATGTTTATACAGATAGAGGTGTACATATTTCCATGTTTCTTCAGATGGCTGTGTAGATATTTCCATGTGTATACAGATGGAGGTGTAGATATTTCCAAGTTTATACAGATGACTGTGTAGATATCTTCATGTTTTTACAGAGGGCGGTGTAGATATTTCCATGTTTATACAGATAACGGTGTCGCTATTTCTATGTTTATACAGATAGCAGTGTAGCTATTTCCATGTTTATAGAGATAGCTGTGTAGATATTTCCATGTTTATACAGATAGCGGTGTAGATAGTTCCATGTTTATACAGATAGCGTTGTACATATTTCCATGTTTATACAGATAGCGGTGTAGATATTTCAGTGTTTTTACTGATAGCGGTGGAGCTATTTCCATGTTAATACAGATAGCGATGTAGATATTTCCATGTTTATAGTGATGGCGGTGTAGATATTTCCATGTTTATAGAGATTGCAGTGTAGATATTTCCATATTTATAGAGATAGCATTGTACGTATTTCCATGTTTATAGAGATAGCGGAGTAGATATTTCCGTGGTTACACAGATGGCTGGGTAGGTATTTCCACGGGTATACAGATGGCACTGTAGATATTTCCATGTTTATAGATATGGTGGTGTAGATGTTTCCATGTTTATACAGATGACTCTGTAGATATTTGCATGTTTATACAGATGGTGGTGTAGATATTTCCATGTTTATAGAGATAACAGTGTAGATATTTCCATGTTTATAAAGATAGCGAAGTAGATATTTCCACGTTGATACAGATAGCGGTGTAGATATTTCCATGTTTACAGAGATAGCGGTGTAGATATTTCCATCTTTGCACAGATTGCGCTGTAGACATTTCGATCTTTACACAGATAGCTGTGTAGTTATTTGCAAGTTTACACAGATATCTGTGTAGATACTTCCATGTTTACACAGATAGCGTTGTAGATATTTCCATGTTTATACAGATAGCGGTGTAGATATTTCCATGTTTATACAGATTTCGGTGTAGATATTTCCATGTTTATACTGATAGCGGTGGAGATATTTCCATATTTATACAGATAGCGATGTAGATATTTCCATGTTTATAGAGATGGCGGTGTAGATATTTCCATGTTTATAGAGATTGCAATGTAGATATTTCTATGTTTATAGAGATAGTTGTGTAGATATTTCCATGTGTATAGAGATGGCGGTGTAGTTATTTCCATGTGTATAGATATGGCGGTGTAGGTATTTCCATGTTTATAGAGATAGTGGTGAGGATATTTCCGTATTTATACAGATAGCGTTGTAGGTATTTCCAGGTTTATAGTGATAGTGGTGAGTATATTTCCGTATTTATACAGATAGCGTTGTAGATATTTCCATGTTTATACAGATAGCCGTTTTGGTATTTCCATGTTTATACAGATAGCGGTGTAGATATTTCCATGTTTATACAGATAGCGGTGTAGATATTTCCATGTTTACACAGATAGGTGTGTAGATATTTCCATGTTTACACAGATAGCGTTGTAGATATTTCCATCTTTATACAGATAGCGGTGTAGATATTTCAATGTTTATACAGATAAGGGTGTTGGTATTTCCATGTTTATACAGATAGCGGTGTAGATATTTCCATGTTTATACAGAAGGCGGTGTAGATATTTCCAAGTTTATATAGATAGCGGTGTAGTTATTTCCATGTTTATACAGATAGCGTTGTACATATTTCCATGTTTCTTCAGATGGCTGTGTAGATATTTCCATGTGTATACAGATGGCAGTGTAGATATTTCCATGTTTATACAGATGGGGGTGTAGATATTTCCAAGTTTATACAGATGACTGTGTAGATATCTTCATGTTTTTACAGAGGGCGGTGTAGATATTTCCATGTTTATACAGATAACGGTGTCGCTATTTCTATGTTTATACAGATAGCAGTGTAGCTATTTCCATGTTTATAGAGATAGCTGTGTAGATATTTCCATGTTTATACAGATAGCGGTGTAGATATTTCCATGTTTATACAGATAGCGTTGTACATATTTCCATGTTTATACAGATAGCGGTGTAGATATTTCAGTGTTTATACTGATAGCGGTGGAGCTATTTCCATGTTAATACAGATAGCGATGTAGATATTTCCATGTTTATAGTGATGGCGGTGTAGATATTTCCATGTTTATAGAGATTGCAGTGTAGATATTTCCATATTTATAGAGATAGCGTTGTACGTATTTCCATGTTTATAGAGATAGCGGAGTAGATATTTCCGTGGTTACACAGATGGCTGGGTAGGTATTTCCACGGTTATACAGATGGCACTGTAGATATTTTCATGTTTATAGATATGGTGGTGTAGATATTTCCATGTTTATACAGATGACTCTGTAGATATTTGCATGTTTATACAGATGGTGGTGTAGATATTTCCATGTTTATAGAGATAACAGTGTAGATATTTCCATGTTTATAAAGATAGCGAAGTAGATATTTCCACGTTGATACAGATAGCGGTGTAGATATTTCCATGTTTACAGAGATAGCGGTGTAGATATTTCCATCTTTGCACAGATTGCGCTGTAGACATTTCGATCTTTACACAGATAGCTGTGTAGTTATTTGCAAGTTTACACAGATATCTGTGTAGATACTTCCATGTTTACACAGATAGCGTTGTAGATATTTCCATGTTTATACAGATAGCGGTGTAGATATTTCCATGTTTATACAGATTTCGGTGTAGATATTTCCATGTTTATACTGATAGCGGTGGAGATATTTCCATATTTATACAGATAGCGATGTAGATATTTCCATGTTTATAGAGATGGTGGTGTAGATATTTCCATGTTTATAGAGATTGCAATGTAGATATGTCTATGTTTATAGAGATAGTTGTGTAGATATTTCCATGTGTATAGAGATGGCGGTGTAGTTATTTCCATGTGTATAGATATGGCGGTGTAGTTATTTCCATGTTTATAGAGATAGTGGTGAGGATATTTCCGTATTTATACAGATAGCGTTGTAGGTATTTCCAGGTTTATAGTGATAGTGGTGAGTATATTTCCGTATTTATACAGATAGCGTTGTAGATATTTCCATGTTTATACAGATAGCCGTTTTGGTATTTCCATGTTTATACAGATAGCGGTGTAGATATTTCCATGTTTATACAGATAGCGGTGTAGATATTTCCATGTTTACACAGATAGGTGTGTAGATATTTCCATGTTTACACAGATAGCGTTGTAGATATTTCCATCTTTATACAGATAGCGGTGTAGATATTTCAATGTTTATACAGATAAGGGTGTTGGTATTTCCATGTTTATACAGATAGCGGTGTAGATATTTCCATGTTTATACAGAAGGCGGTGTAGATATTTCCAAGTTTATATAGATAGCGGTGTAGTTATTTCCATGTTTATACAGATAGCGTTGTACATATTTCCATGTTTCTTCAGATGGCTGTGTAGATATTTCCATGTGTATACAGATGGCAGTGTAGATATTTCCATGTTTATACAGATGGAGGTGTAGATATTTCCAAGTTTATACAGATGACTGTGTAGATATCTTCATGTTTTTACAGAGGGCGGTGTAGATATTTCCATGTTTATACAGATAACGGTGTCGCTGTTTCTATGTTTATACAGATAGCAGTGTAGCTATTTCCATGTTTATAGAGATAGCTGTGTAGATATTTCCATGTTTATACAGATAGCGGTGTAGATATTTCCATGTTTATACAGATAGCGTTGTACATATTTCCATGTTTATACAGATAGCGGTGTAGATATTTCAGTGTTTATACTGATAGCGGTGGAGCTATTTCCATGTTAATACAGATAGCGATGTAGATATTTCCATGTTTATAGTGATGGCGGTGTAGATATTTCCATGTTTATAGAGATTGCAGTGTAGATATTTCCATATTTATAGAGATAGCGTTGTACGTATTTCCATGTTTATAGAGATAGCGGAGTAGATATTTCCGTGGTTACACAGATGGCTGGGTAGGTTTTTCCACGGTTATACAGATGGCACTGTAGATATTTTCATGTTTATAGATATGGTGGTGTAGATATTTCCATGTTTATACAGATGACTCTGTAGATATTTGCATGTTTATACAGATGGTGGTGTAGATATTTCCATGTTTATAGAGATAACAGTGTAGATATTTCCATGTTTATAAAGATAGCGAAGTAGATATTTCCATGTTGATACAGATAGTGGTGTAGATATTTCCATGTTTACAGAGATAGCGGTGTAGATATTTCCATCTTTGCACAGATTGCGCTGTAGACATTTCGATCTTTACACAGATAGCTGTGTAGATATTTGCAAGTTTACACAGATATCTGTGTAGATACTTCCATGTTTACACAGATAGCGTTGTAGATATTTCCATGTTTATACAGATAGCGGTGTAGATATTTCCATGTTTATACAGATTTCGGTGTAGATATTTCCATGTTTATACTGATAGCGGTGGAGATATTTCCATATTTATACAGATAGCGATGTAGATATTTCCATGTTTATAGAGATGGCGGTGTAGATATTTCCATGTTTATAGAGATTGCAATGTAGATATGTCTATGTTTATAGAGATAGTTGTGTAGATATTTCCATGTGTATAGAGATGGCGGTGTAGTTATTTCCATGTGTATAGATATGGCGGTGTAGGTATTTCCATGTTTATAGAGATAGTGGTGAGGATATTTCCGTATTTATACAGATAGCGTTGTAGGTATTTCCAGGTTTATAGTGATAGTGGTGAGTATATTTCCGTATTTATACAGATAGCGTTGTAGATATTTCCATGTTTATACAGATAGCCGTTTTGGTATTTCCATGTTTATACAGATAGCGGTGTAGATATTTCCATGTTTATACAGATAGCGGTGTAGATATTTCCATGTTTACACAGATAGGTGTGTAGATATTTCCATGTTTACACAGATAGCGTTGTAGATATTTCCATCTTTATACAGATAGCGGTGTAGATATTTCAATGTTTATACAGATAAGGGTGTTGGTATTTCCATGTTTATACAGATAGCGGTGTAGATATTTCCATGTTTATACAGAAGGCGGTGTAGATATTTCCAAGTTTATATAGATAGCGGTGTAGTTATTTCCATGTTTATACAGATAGCGTTGTACATATTTCCATGTTTCTTCAGATGGCTGTGTAGATATTTCCATGTGTATACAGATGGCAGTGTAGATATTTCCATGTTTATACAGATGGGGGTGTAGATATTTCCAAGTTTATACAGATGACTGTGTAGATATCTTCATGTTTTTACAGAGGGCGGTGTAGATATTTCCATGTTTATACAGATAACGGTGTCGCTATTTCTATGTTTATACAGATAGCAGTGTAGCTATTTCCATGTTTATAGAGATAGCTGTGTAGATATTTCCATGTTTATACAGATAGCGGTGTAGATATTTCCATGTTTATACAGATAGCGTTGTACATATTTCCATGTTTATACAGATAGCGGTGTAGATATTTCAGTGTTTATACTGATAGCGGTGGAGCTATTTCCATGTTAATACAGATAGCGATGTAGATATTTCCATGTTTATAGTGATGGCGGTGTAGATATTTCCATGTTTATAGAGATTGCAGTGTAGATATTTCCATATTTATAGAGATAGCGTTGTACGTATTTCCATGTTTATAGAGATAGCGGAGTAGATATTTCCGTGGTTACACAGATGGCTGGGTAGGTATTTCCACGGTTATACAGATGGCACTGTAGATATTTTCATGTTTATAGATATGGTGGTGTAGATATTTCCATGTTTATACAGATGACTCTGTAGATATTTGCATGTTTATACAGATGGTGGTGTAGATATTTCCATGTTTATAGAGATAACAGTGTAGATATTTCCATGTTTATAAAGATAGCGAAGTAGATATTTCCACGTTGATACAGATAGCGGTGTAGATATTTCCATGTTTACAGAGATAGCGGTGTAGATATTTCCATCTTTGCACAGATTGCGCTGTAGACATTTCGATCTTTACACAGATAGCTGTGTAGTTATTTGCAAGTTTACACAGATATCTGTGTAGATACTTCCATGTTTACACAGATAGCGTTGTAGATATTTCCATGTTTATACAGATAGCGGTGTAGATATTTCCATGTTTATACAGATTTCGGTGTAGATATTTCCATGTTTATACTGATAGCGGTGGAGATATTTCCATATTTATACAGATAGCGATGTAGATATTTCCATGTTTATAGAGATGGTGGTGTAGATATTTCCATGTTTATAGAGATTGCAATGTAGATATGTCTATGTTTATAGAGATAGTTGTGTAGATATTTCCATGTGTATAGAGATGGCGGTGTAGTTATTTCCATGTGTATAGATATGGCGGTGTAGTTATTTCCATGTTTATAGAGATAGTGGTGAGGATATTTCCGTATTTATACAGATAGCGTTGTAGGTATTTCCAGGTTTATAGTGATAGTGGTGAGTATATTTCCGTATTTATACAGATAGCGTTGTAGATATTTCCATGTTTATACAGATAGCCGTTTTGGTATTTCCATGTTTATACAGATAGCGGTGTAGATATTTCCATGTTTATACAGATAGCGGTGTAGATATTTCCATGTTTACACAGATAGGTGTGTAGATATTTCCATGTTTACACAGATAGCGTTGTAGATATTTCCATCTTTATACAGATAGCGGTGTAGATATTTCAATGTTTATACAGATAAGGGTGTTGGTATTTCCATGTTTATACAGATAGCGGTGTAGATATTTCCATGTTTATACAGAAGGCGGTGTAGATATTTCCAAGTTTATATAGATAGCGGTGTAGTTATTTCCATGTTTATACAGATAGCGTTGTACATATTTCCATGTTTCTTCAGATGGCTGTGTAGATATTTCCATGTGTATACAGATGGCAGTGTAGATATTTCCATGTTTATACAGATGGAGGTGTAGATATTTCCAAGTTTATACAGATGACTGTGTAGATATCTTCATGTTTTTACAGAGGGCGGTGTAGATATTTCCATGTTTATACAGATAACGGTGTCGCTGTTTCTATGTTTATACAGATAGCAGTGTAGCTATTTCCATGTTTATAGAGATAGCTGTGTAGATATTTCCATGTTTATACAGATAGCGGTGTAGATATTTCCATGTTTATACAGATAGCGTTGTACATATTTCCATGTTTATACAGATAGCGGTGTAGATATTTCAGTGTTTATACTGATAGCGGTGGAGCTATTTCCATGTTAATACAGATAGCGATGTAGATATTTCCATGTTTATAGTGATGGCGGTGTAGATATTTCCATGTTTATAGAGATTGCAGTGTAGATATTTCCATATTTATAGAGATAGCGTTGTACGTATTTCCATGTTTATAGAGATAGCGGAGTAGATATTTCCGTGGTTACACAGATGGCTGGGTAGGTTTTTCCACGGTTATACAGATGGCACTGTAGATATTTTCATGTTTATAGATATGGTGGTGTAGATATTTCCATGTTTATACAGATGACTCTGTAGATATTTGCATGTTTATACAGATGGTGATGTAGATATTTCCATGTTTATAGAGATAACAGTGTAGATATTTCCATGTTTATAAAGATAGCGAAGTAGATATTTCCATGTTGATACAGATAGTGGTGTAGATATTTCCATGTTTACAGAGATAGCGGTGTAGATATTTCCATCTTTGCACAGATTGCGCTGTAGACATTTCGATCTTTACACAGATAGCTGTGTAGATATTTGCAAGTTTACACAGATATCTGTGTAGATACTTCCATGTTTACACAGATAGCGTTGTAGATATTTCCATGTTTATACAGATAGCGGTGTAGATATTTCCATGTTTATACAGATTTCGGTGTAGATATTTCCATGTTTATACTGATAGCGGTGGAGATATTTCCATATTTATACAGATAGCGATGTAGATATTTCCATGTTTATAGAGATGGCGGTGTAGATATTTCCATGTTTATAGAGATTGCAATGTAGATATGTCTATGTTTATAGAGATAGTTGTGTAGATATTTCCATGTGTATAGAGATGGCGGTGTAGTTATTTCCATGTGTATAGATATGGCGGTGTAGGTATTTCCATGTTTATAGAGATAGTGGTGAGGATATTTCCGTATTTATACAGATAGCGTTGTAGGTATTTCCAGGTTTATAGTGATAGTGGTGAGTATATTTCCGTATTTATACAGATAGCGTTGTAGATATTTCCATGTTTATACAGATAGCCGTTTTGGTATTTCCATGTTTATACAGATAGCGGTGTAGATATTTCCATGTTTATACAGATAGCGGTGTAGATATTTCCATGTTTACACAGATAGGTGTGTAGATATTTCCATGTTTACACAGATAGCGTTGTAGATATTTCCATCTTTATACAGATAGCGGTGTAGATATTTCAATGTTTATACAGATAAGGGTGTTGGTATTTCCATGTTTATACAGATAGCGGTGTAGATATTTCCAAGTTTATATAGATAGCGGTGTAGTTATTTCCATGTTTATACAGATAGCGTTGTACATATTTCCATGTTTCTTCAGATGGCTGTGTAGATATTTCCATGTGTATACAGATGGCAGTGTAGATATTTCCATGTTTATACAGATGGAGGTGTAGATATTTCCAAGTTTATACAGATGACTGTGTAGATATCTTCATGTTTTTACAGAGGGCGGTGTAGATATTTCCATGTTTATACAGATAACGGTGTCGCTATTTCTATGTTTATACAGATAGCAGTGTAGCTATTTCCATGTTTATAGAGATAGCTGTGTAGATATTTCCATGTTTATACAGATAGCGGTGTAGATATTTCCATGTTTACACAGATAGCGTTGTAGATATTTCCATCTTTATACAGATAGCGGTGTAGATATTTCAATGTTTATACAGATAAGGGTTTTGGTATTTCCATGTTTATACAGATAGCGGTGTAGATATTTCCATGTTTATACAGAAGGCGGTGTAGATATTTCCAAGTTTATATAGATAGCGGTGTAGTTATTTCCATGTTTATACAGATAGCGTTGTACATATTTCCATGTTTCTTCAGATGGCTGTGTAGATATTTCCATGTGTATACAGATGGCAGTGTAGATATTTCCATGTTTATACAGATGGAGGTGTAGATATTTCCAAGTTTATACAGATGACTGTGTAGATATCTTCATGTTTTTACAGAGGGCGGTGTAGATATTTCCATGTTTATACAGATAACGGTGTCGCTATTTCTATGTTTATACAGATAGCAGTGTAGCTATTTCCATGTTTATAGAGATAGCTGTGTAGATATTTCCATGTTTATACAGATAGCGGTGTAGATATTTCCATGTTTATACAGATAGCGTTGTACATATTTCCATGTTTATACAGATAGCGGTGTAGATATTTCAGTGTTTATACTGATAGCGGTGGAGCTATTTCCATGTTAATACAGATAGCGATGTAGATATTTCCATGTTTATAGTGATGGCGGTGTAGATATTTCCATGTTTATAGAGATTGCAGTGTAGATATTTCCATATTTATAGAGATAGCGTTGTACGTATTTCCATGTTTATAGAGATAGCGGAGTAGATATTTCCGTGGTTACACAGATGGCTGGGTAGGTATTTCCACGGTTATACAGATGGCACTGTAGATATTTTCATGTTTATAGATATGGTGGTGTAGATATTTCCATGTTTATACAGATGACTCTGTAGATATTTGCATGTTTATACAGATGGTGGTGTAGATATTTCCATGTTTATAGAGATAACAGTGTAGATATTTCCATGTTTATAAAGATAGCGAAGTAGATATTTCCACGTTGATACAGATAGCGGTGTAGATATTTCCATGTTTACAGAGATAGCGGTGTAGATATTTCCATCTTTGCACAGATTGCGCTGTAGACATTTCGATCTTTACACAGATAGCTGTGTAGTTATTTGCAAGTTTACACAGATATCTGTGTAGATACTTCCATGTTTACACAGATAGCGTTGTAGATATTTCCATGTTTATACAGATAGCGGTGTAGATATTTCCATGTTTATACAGATTTCGGTGTAGATATTTCCATGTTTATACTGATAGCGGTGGAGATATTTCCATATTTATACAGATAGCGATGTAGATATTTCCATGTTTATAGAGATGGCGGTGTAGATATTTCCATGTTTATAGAGATTGCAATGTAGATATGTCTATGTTTATAGAGATAGTTGTGTAGATATTTCCATGTGTATAGAGATGGCGGTGTAGTTATTTCCATGTGTATAGATATGGCGGTGTAGTTATTTCCATGTTTATAGAGATAGTGGTGAGGATATTTCCGTATTTATACAGATAGCGTTGTAGGTATTTCCAGGTTTATAGTGATAGTGGTGAGTATATTTCTGTATTTATACAGATAGCGTTGTAGATATTTCCATGTTTATACAGATAGCCGTTTTGGTATTTCCATGTTTATACAGATAGCGGTGTAGATATTTCCATGTTTATACAGATAGCGGTGTAGATATTTCCATGTTTACACAGATAGGTGTGTAGATATTTCCATGTTTACACAGATAGCGTTGTAGATATTTCCATCTTTATACAGATAGCGGTGTAGATATTTCAATGTTTATACAGATAAGGGTGTTGGTATTTCCATGTTTATACAGATAGCGGTGTAGATATTTCCATGTTTATACAGAAGGCGGTGTAGATATTTCCAAGTTTATATAGATAGCGGTGTAGTTATTTCCATGTTTATACAGATAGCGTTGTACATATTTCCATGTTTCTTCAGATGGCTGTGTAGATATTTCCATGTGTATACAGATGGCAGTGTAGATATTTCCATGTTTATACAGATGGAGGTGTAGATATTTCCAAGTTTATACAGATGACTGTGTAGATATCTTCATGTTTTTACAGAGGGCGGTGTAGATATTTCCATGTTTATACAGATAACGGTGTCGCTATTTCTATGTTTATACAGATAGCAGTGTAGCTATTTCCATGTTTATAGAGATAGCTGTGTAGATATTTCCATGTTTATACAGATAGCGGTGTAGATATTTCCATGTTTATACAGATAGCGTTGTACATATTTCCATGTTTATACAGATAGCGGTGTAGATATTTCAGTGTTTATACTGATAGCGGTGGAGCTATTTCCATGTTAATACAGATAGCGATGTAGATATTTCCATGTTTATAGTGATGGCGGTGTAGATATTTCCATGTTTATAGAGATTGCAGTGTAGATATTTCCATATTTATAGAGATAGCGTTGTACGTATTTCCATGTTTATAGAGATAGCGGAGTAGATATTTCCGTGGTTACACAGATGGCTGGGTAGGTTTTTCCACGGTTATACAGATGGCACTGTAGATATTTTCATGTTTATAGATATGGTGGTGTAGATATTTCCATGTTTATACAGATGACTCTGTAGATATTTGCATGTTTATACAGATGGTGGTGTAGATATTTCCATGTTTATAGAGATAACAGTGTAGATATTTCCATGTTTATAAAGATAGCGAAGTAGATATTTCCATGTTGATACAGATAGCGGTGTAGATATTTCCATGTTTACAGAGATAGCGGTGTAGATATTTCCATCTTTGCACAGATTGCGCTGTAGACATTTCGATCTTTACACAGATAGCTGTGTAGATATTTGCAAGTTTACACAGATATCTGTGTAGATACTTCCATGTTTACACAGATAGCGTTGTAGATATTTCCATGTTTATACAGATAGCCGTTTTGGTATTTCCATGTTTATACAGATAGCGGTGTAGATATTTCCATGTTTATACAGATAGCGGTGTAGATATTTCCATGTTTACACAGATAGGTGTGTAGATATTTCCATGTTTACACAGATAGCGTTGTAGATATTTCCATCTTTATACAGATAGCGGTGTAGATATTTCAATGTTTATACAGATAACAGTGTTGGTATTTCCATGTTTATACAGATAGCGGTGTAGATATTTCCATGTTTATACAGAAGGCGGTGTAGATATTTCCAAGTTTATAAAGATAGCGGTGTAGTTATTTCCATGTTTATACAGATAGCGGTGTACATATTTCCATGTTTCTTCAGATGGCTGTGTAGATATATCCATGTGTATACAGATGGCAGTGTAGATATTTCCATGTTTATACAGATGGAGGTGTAGATATTTCCAAGTTTATACAGATGACTGTGTAGATATCTTCATGTTTTTACAGAGGGCGGTGTAGATATTTCCATGTTTATACAGATAACGGTGTCGATATTTCTATGTTTATACAGATAGCAGTGTAGCTATTTCCATGTTTATAGAGATAGCTGTGTAGATATTTCCATGTTTATACAGATAGCGGTGTAGATAGTTCCATGTTTATACAGATAGCGTTGTACATATTTCCATGTTTATACAGATAGCGGTGTAGATATTTCAGTGTTTTTACTGATAGCGGTGGAGCTATTTCCATGTTAATACAGATAGCGATGTAGATATTTCCATGTTTATAGTGATGGCGGTGTAGATATTTCCATGTTTATAGAGATTGCAGCGTAGGTATTTCCATATTTAGAGAGATAGTGTTGTACGTATTTCCATGTTTATAGAGATAGCGGAGTAGATATTTCCGTGGTTACACAGATGGCTGGGTAGGTATTTCCACGGGTATACAGATGGCACTGTAGATATTTCCATGTTTATAGACATTTTGGTGTAGATGTTTCCATGTTTGTACAGATGACTCTGTAGATATTTGCGTGTTTATACAGATGGTGGTGTAGATATTTCCATGTTTATAGAGACAACAGTGTAGATATTTCCATGTTTATAAAGATAGCGAAGTAGATATTTCCATGTTGATACAGATAGCGGTGTAGATATTTCCATGTTTACAGAGATAGCGGTGTAGATATTTCCATCTTTGCACTGATTGCGCTGTAGACATTTCGATCTTTACACAGATAGCTGTGTAGATATTTGCAAGTTTACACAGATATCTGTGTAGATACTTCCATGTTTACACAGATATCGTTGTAGATATCTCCATGTTTATACAGATAGCGGTTTAGATATTTCCATGTTTATACAGATATCGGTGTAGATATTTCCATATTTATACTGATAGCGGTGGAGATATTTCCATATTTATACAGATAGCGATGTAGATATTTCCATGTTTATAGAGATGGCGGTGTAGATATTTCCATGTTTATAGAGATTGCAATGTAGATATTTCTATGTTTATAGAGATAGCTGTGTAGATATTTCCATGTGTATAGAGATGGCGGTGTAGTTATTTCCATGTGTATAGATATGGCGGTGTAGGTATTTCCATGTTTATAGATATAGTGGTGAGGATATTTCCGTATTTATACAGATAGCGTTGTAGGTATTTCCAGGATTATAGTGATAGTGGTGAGGATATTTCCGTATTTATACAGATAGCGTTGTAGATATTTCCATGTTTATACAGATAGCCGTTTTGGTATTTCCATGTTTATACAGATAGCGGTGTAGATATTTCCATGTTTATACAGATAGCGGTGTAGATATTTCCATGTTTACACAGATAGGTGTGTAGATATTTCCATGCTTATACAGATAGCGTTGTAGATATTTCCATCTTTATACAGATAGCGGTGTAGATATTTCAATGTTTATACAGATAACGGTGTTGGTATTTCCATGTTTATACAGATAGCGGTGTAGATATTTCCATGTTTATACAGAAGGCGGTGTAGATATTTCCAAGTTTATAAAAATAGCGGTGTAGTTATTTCCATGTTTATACAGATAGCGGTGTACATATTTCCATGTTTCTTCAGATTGCTGTGTAGACATTTCCATGTGTATACAGATGGCAGTGTAGATATTTCCATGTTTATAAAGATAGCGAAGTAGATATTTCCATGTTGATACAGATAGCGGTGTAGATATTTCCATGTTTACAGAGATAGCGGTGTAGATATTTCCATCTTTGCACAGATTGCGCTGTAGACATTTCGATCTTTACACAGATAGCTGTGTAGATATTTGCAAGTTTACACAGATATCTGTGTAGATACTTCCATGTTTACACAGATAGCGTTGTAGATATTTCCATGTTTATACAGATAGCGGTGTAGATATTTCCATGTTTATACAGATATCGGTGTAGATATTTCCATGTTTATACTGATAGCGGTGGAGATATTTCCATATTTATACAGATAGTGATGTAGATATTTCCATGTTTATAGAGATGGCGGTGTAGATATTTCCATGTTTATAGAGATTGCAATGTAGATATGTCTATGTTTATACAGATAGTGGTGTAGATATTTCCATGTGTATAGAGATGGCGGTGTAGGTATTTCCATGTGTATAGATATGGCGGTGTAGGTATTTCCATGTTTATAGAGATAGTGGTGAGGATATTTCCGTATTTATACAGATAGCGTTGTAGGCATTTCCAGGTTTATAGTGATTGTGGTGAGGATATTTCCGTATTTATACAGATAGCGTTGTAGATATTTCCATGTTTATACAGATAGCCGTTTTGGTATTTCCATGTTTATACAGATAGCGGTGTAGATATTTCCATGTTTATACAGATAGCTGTGTAGATATTTCCATGTTTACACAGATAGGTGTGTAGATATTTCCATGTTTACACAGATAGCGTTGTAGATATTTCCATCTTTATACAGATAGCGGTGTAGATATTTCAATGTTTATACAGATAACGGTGTTGGTATTTCCATGTTTATACAGATAGCGGTGTAGATATTTCCATGTTTATACAGAAGGCGGTGTAGATATTTCCAAGTTTATAAAGATAGCGGTGTAGTTATTTCCATGTTTATACAGATAGCGGTGTACATATTTCCATGTTTCTTCAGATGGCTGTGTAGATATTTCCATGTGTATACAGATGGCAGTGTAGATATTTCCATGTTTATACAGATGGAGGTGTAGATATTTCCAAGTTTATACAGATGACTGTGTAGATATCTTCATGTTTTTACAGAGGGCGGTGTAGATATTTCCATGTTTATACAGATAACGGTGTCGCTATTTCTATGTTTATACAGATAGCAGTGTAGCTATTTCCATGTTTGTAGAGATAGCTGTGTAGAGATTTCCATGTTTATACAGATAGCGGTGTAGATATTTCCATGTTTATACAGATAGCGTTGTACATATTTCCATGTTTATACAGATAGCGGTGTAGATATTTCAGTGTTTTTACTGATAGCGGTGGAGCTATTTCCATGTTAATACAGATAGCGATGTAGATATTTCCATGTTTATAGTGATGGCGGTGTAGATATTTCCATGTTTATAGAGATTGCAGCGTAGGTATTTCCATATTTATAGAGATAGCGTTGTACGTATTTCCATGTTTATAGAGATAGCGGAGTAGATATTTCCGTGGTTACACAGATGGCTGGGTAGGTATTTCCACGGGTATACAGATGGCACTGTAGGTATTTCCATGTTTATAGATATGGTGGTGTAGATGTTTCCATGTTTATACAGATGACTCTGTAGATATTTGCATGTTTATACAGATGGTGGTGTAGATATTTCCATGTTTATAGAGATAACAGTGTAGATATTTCCATGTTTATAAAGATAGCGAAGTAGATATTTCCATGTTGATACAGATAGCGGTGTAGATATTTCCATGTTTACAGAGATAGCGGTGTAGATATTTCCATCTTTGCACAGATTGCGCTGTAGACATTTCGATCTTTACACAGATAGCTGTGTAGATATTTGCAAGTTTACACAGATATCTGTGTAGATACTTCCATGTTTGCACAGATAGCGTTGTATTTATTTCCATGTTTATACAGATAGCGGTGTAGATATTTCCATGTTTATACAGATATCGGTGTAGATATTTCCATGTTTATACTGATAGCGGTGGAGATATTTCCATATTTATACAGATAGCGATGTAGATATTTCCATGTTTATAGAGATGGCGGTGTAGATATTTCCATGTTTATAGAGATTGCCATGTAGATATGTCTATGTTTATAGAGATAGTTGTGTAGATATTTCCATGTGTATAGAGATGGCGGTGTAGTTATTTCCATGTGTGTAGATATGGCGGTGTAGGTATTTCCATGTTTATAGAGATAGTGGTGAGGATATTTCCGTATTTATACAGATAGCGTTGTAGGTATTTCCAGGTTTATAGTGATAGTGGTGAGGATATTTCCGTATTTATACAGATAGCGTTGTAGATATTTCCATGTTTATACAGATAGCCGTTTTGGTATTTCCATCTTTATACAGATAGCGGTGTAGATATTTCAATGTTTATACAGATAAGGGTGTTGGTATTTCCATGTTTATACAGATAGCGGTGTAGATATTTCCATGTTTATACAGAAGGCGTTGTAGATATTTCCAAGTTTATAAAGATAGCGGTGTAGTTATTTCCATGTTTATACAGATAGCGGTGTACATATTTCCATGTTTCTTCAGATGGCTGTGTAGATATTTCCATGTGTATACAGATGGCAGTGTAGATATTTCCATGTTTACACAGATGGAGGTGTAGATATTTCCAAGTTTATACAGATGACTGTGTAGATATCTTCATGTTTTTATAGAGGGCGGTGTAGATATTTCCATGTTTATGCAGATAACGGTGTCGCTATTTCTATGTTTATACAGATAGCAGTGTAGCTATATCCATGTTTATAGAGATAGCTGTGTAGATATTTCCATGTTTATACAGATAGCGGAGTAGATATTTCCATGTTTATACAGATAGCGTTGTACATATTTCCATGTTTATACAGATAGCGGTGTAGATATTTCAGTGTTTATACTGATAGCGGTGGAGCTATTTCCATGTTAATACAGATAGCAATGTAGACATTTCCATGTTTATAGTGATGGCGGTGTAGATATTTCCATGTTTATAGAGATTGCAGTGTAGATATTTCCATATTTATAGAGATAGCGTTGTACGTATTTCCATGTTTATAGAGATAGCGGAGTAGATATTTCCGTGGTTACACAGATGGCTGGGTAGGTATTTCCACGGTTATACAGATGGCACTGTAGATATTTCCATGTTTATAGATATGGTGGTGTAGATATTTCCATGTTTATACAGATGACTCTGTAGATATTTGCATGTTTATACAGATGGTGGTGTAGATATTTCCATGTTTATAGAGATAACAGTGTAGATATTTCCATGTTTATAAAGATAGCGAAGTAGATATTTCCATGTTGATACAGATAGCGGTGTAGATATTTCCATGTTTACAGAGATAGCGGTGTAGATATTTCCATCTTTGCACAGATTGCGCTGTAGACATTTCGATCTTTACACAGATAGCTGTGTAGATATTTGCAAGTTTACACAGATATCTGTGTAGATACTTCCATGTTTACACAGATAGCGTTGTAGATATTTCCATGTTTATACAGATAGCGGTGTAGATATTTCCATGTTTATACAGATATCGGTGTAGATATTTCCATGTTTATACTGATAGCGGTGGAGATATTTCCATATTTATACAGATAGCGATGTAGATATTTCCATGTTTATAGAGATGGCGGTGTATATATTTCCATGTTTATAGAGATTGCAATGTAGATATGTCTATGTTTATAGAGATAGTGGTGTAGATATTTCCATGTGTATAGAGATGGCGGTGTAGGTATTTCCATGTGTATAGATATGGCGGTGTAGGTATTTCCATGTTTATAGAGATAGTGGTGAGGATATTTCCGTATTTATACAGATAGCGTTGTAGGCATTTCCAGGTTTATAGTGATAGTGGTGAGGATATTTCCGTATTTATACAGATAGCGTTGTAGATATTTCCATGTTTATACAGATAGCCGTTTTGGTATTTCCATGTTTATAAAGATAGCGGTGTAGATATTTCCATGTTTATACAGATAGCGGTGTAGATATTTCCATGTTTACACAGATAGGTGTGTAGATATTTCCATGTTTACACAGATAGCGTTGTAGATATTTCCATCTTTATACAGATACCGGTGTAGATATTTCAATGTTTATACAGATAACGGTGTTGGTATTTCCATGTTTATACAGATAGCGGTGTAGATATTGCCATGTTTATACAGAAGGCGGTGTAGATATTTCCAAGTTTATAAAGATAGCGGTGTAGTTATTTCCATGTTTATACAGATAGCGGTGTACATATTTCCATGTTTCTTCAGATGGCTGTGTAGATATTTCCAGGTGTATACAGATGGAGGTGTAGATATTTCCAAGTTTATACAGATGACTGTGTAGATATCTTCATGTTTTTACAGAGGGCGGTGTAGATATTTCCATGTTTATACAGATAACGGTGTCGATATTTCTATGTTTATACAGATAGCAGTGTAGCTATTTCCATGTTTATAGAGATAGCTGTGTAGATATTTCCATGTTTATACAGATAGCGGTGTAGATAGTTCCATGTTTATACAGATAGCGTTGTACATATTTCCATGTTTATACAGATAGCGGTGTAGATATTTCAGTGTTTTTACTGATAGCGGTGGAGCTATTTCCATGTTAATACAGATAGCGATGTAGATATTTCCATGTTTATAGTGATGGCGGTGTAGATATTTCCATTTTTATAGAGATTGCAGTGTAGATATTTCCATATTTATAGAGATAGCGTTGAACGTATTTCCATGTTTATAGAGATAGCGGAGTAGATATTTCCGTCGTTACACAGATGGCTGGGTAGGTATTTCCACGGGTATACAGATGGCACTGTAGATATTTCCATGTTTATAGATATGGTGGTGTAGATGTTTCCATGTTTACACAGATGACTCTGTCGATATTTGCATGTTTATACAGATGGTGGTGTAGATATTTCCATGTTTATAGAGATAACAGTGTAGATATTTCCATGTTTATAAAGATAGCGAAGTAGATATTTCCATGTTGATACAGATAGCGGTGTAGATATTTCCATGTTTACAGAGATAGCGGTGTAGATATTTCCATCTTTGCACAGATTGCGCTGTAGACATTTCGATCTTTACACAGATAGCTGTGTAGTTATTTGCAAGTTTACACAGATATCTGTGTAGATACTTCCATGTTTACACAGATAGCGTTGTAGATATTTCCATGTTTATACAGATAGCGGTGTAGATATTTCCATGTTTATACAGATTTCGGTGTAGATATTTCCATGTTTATACTGATAGCGGTGGAGATATTTCCATATTTATACAGATAGTGATGTAGATATTTCCATGTTTATAGAGATGGCGGTGTAGATATTTCCATGTTTATAGAGATTGCAATGTAGATATGTCTATGTTTATAGAGATAGTTGTGTAGATATTTCCATGTGAATAGAGATGGCGGTGTAGTTATTTCCATGTGTATAGATATGGCGGTGTAGGTATTTCCATGTTTATAGAGATAGTGGTGAGGATATTTCCGTATTTATACAGATAGCGTTGTAGGTATTTCCAGGTTTATAGTGATAGTGGTGAGGATATTTCCGTATTTATACAGATAGCGTTGTAGATATTTCCATGTTTATACAGATAGCCGTTTTGGTATTTCCATGTTTATACAGATAGCGGTGTAGATATTTCCATGTTTATACAGATAGCGGTGTAGATATTTCCATGTTTACACAGATAGGTGTGTAGATATTTCAATGTTTACACAGATAGCGTTGTAGATATTTCCATCTTTATACAGATAGCGGTATAGATATTTCAATGTTTATACAGATAAGGGTGTTGGTATTTCCATGTTTATACAGATAGCGGTGTAGATATTTCCATGTTTATACAGAAGGCGGTGTAGATATTTCCAAGTTTATATAGATAGCGGTGTAGTTATTTCCATGTTTATACAGATATCGTTGTACATACTTCCATGTTTCTTCAGATGGCTGTGTAGATATTTCCATGTGTATACAGATGGCAGTGTAGATATTTCCATGTTTATACAGATGGAGGTGTAGATATTTCCAAGTTTATACAGATGACTGTGTAGATATCTTCATGTTTTTACAGAGGGCGGTGTAGATATTTCCATGTTTATACAGATAACGGTGTCGCTATTTCTATGTTTATACAGATAGCAGTGTAGCTATTTCCATGTTTGTAGAGATAGCTGTGTAGATATTTCCATGTTTATACAGATAGCGGTGTAGATATTTCCATGTTTATACAGATAGCGTTGTACATATTTCCATGTTTATACAGATAGCGGTGTAGATATTTCAGTGTTTTTACTGATAGCGGTGGAGCTATTTCCACGTTAATACAGATAGCGATGTAGATATTTCCATGTTTATAGTGATGGCGGTGTAGATATTTCCATGTTTATAGAGATTGCAGCATAGGTATTTCCATATTTATAGAGATAGCGTTGTACGTATTTCCATGTTTATAGAGATAGCGGAGTAGATATTTCCGTGGTTACACAGATGGCTGGGTAGGTATTTCCACGGGTATACAGATGGCACTGTAGATATTTCCATGTTTATAGATATGGTGGTGTAGATATTTCCATGTTTATACAGATGACTCTGTAGATATTTGCATGTTTATACAGATGGTGGTGTAGATATTTCCATGTTTATAGAGATAACAGTGTAGATATTTCCATGTTTATAAAGATAACGAAGTAGATATTTCCATGTTGATACAGATAGCGGTGTAGATATTTCCATGTTTACAGAGATAGCGGTGTAGATATTTCCATCTTTGCACAGATTGCGCTGTAGACATTTCGATCTTTACACAGATAGCTGTGTAGATATTTGCAAGTTTACACAGATATCTGTGTAGATACTTCCATGTTTACACAGATAGCGTTGTAGATATTTCCATGTTTATACAGATAGCGGTGTAGATATTTCCATGTTTATACAGATATCGTTGTAGATATTTCCATGTTTATACTGATAGCGGTGGAGATATTTCCATATTTATACAGATAGCGATGTAGATATTTCCATGTTTATAGAGATGGCGGTGTAGATATTTCCATGTTTATAGAGATTGCAATGTAGATATGTCTATGTTTATAGAGATAGTGGTGTAGATATTTCCATGTGTATAGAGATGGCGGTGTAGGTATTTCCATGTGTATAGATATGGCGGTGTAGGTATTTCCATGTTTATAGAGATAGTGGTGAGGATATTTCCGTATTTATACAGATAGCGTTGTAGGCATTTCCAGGTTTATAGTGATAGTGGTGAGGATATTTCCGTATTTATACAGATAGAGTTGTAGATATTTCCCTGTTTATACAGATAGCCGTTTTGGTATTTCCATGTTTATAAAGATAGCGGTGTAGATATTTCCATGTTTATACAGATAGCGGTGTAGATATTTCCATGTTTACACAGATAGGTGTGTAGATATTTCCATGTTTACACAGATAGCGTTGTAGATATTTCCATCTTTATACAGATACCGGTGTAGATATTTCAATGTTTATACAGATAACGGTGTTGGTATTTCCATGTTTATACAGATAGCGGTGTAGATATTGCCATGTTTATACAGAAGGCGGTGTAGATATTTCCAAGTTTATAAAGATAGCGGTGTAGTTATTTCCATGTTTATACAGATAGCGGTGTACATATTTCCATGTTTCTTCAGATGGCTGTGTAGATATTTCCATGTGTATACAGATGGAGGTGTAGATATTTCCAAGTTTATACAGATGACTGTGTAGATATCTTCATGTTTTTACAGAGGGCGGTGTAGATATTTCCATGTTTATACAGATAACGGTGTCGATATTTCTATGTTTATACAGATAACGGTGTAGCTATTTCTATGTTTATACAGATAGCAGTGTAGCTATTTCCATGTTTATAGAGATAGCTGTGTAGATATTTCCATGTTTATACAGATAGCGGTTTAGATAGTTCCATGTTTATACAGATAGCGTTGTACATATTTCCATGTTTATACAGATAGCGGTGTAGATATTTCAGTGTTTTTACTGATAGCGGTGGAGCTATTTCCATGTTAATACAGATAGCGATGTAGATATTTCCATGTTTATACAGATGGAGGTGTAGATATTTCCAAGTTTATACAGATGACTGTGTAGATATCTTCATGTTTTTACAGAGGGCGGTGTAGATATTTCCATGTTTATAAAGATAACGGTGTCGATATTTCTATGTTTATACAGATAACGGTGTCGCTATTTCTATGTTTATACAGATAGCAGTGTAGCTATTTCCATGTTTATAGAGATAGCTGTGTAGATATTTCCATGTTTATACAGATAGCGGTGTAGATAGTTCCATGTTTATACAGATAGCGTTGTACCTATTTCCATGTTTATACAGATAGCGGTGTAGATATTTCAGTGTTTTTACTGATAGCGGTGGAGCTATTTCCATGTTAATACAGATAGCGATGTAGATATTTCCATGTTTATAGTGATGGCGGTGTAGATATTTCCATGTTTATAGAGATTGCAGTGTAGATATTTCCATATTTATAGAGATAGCGTTGTACGTATTTCCATGTTTATAGAGATAGCGGAGTAGATATTTCCGTCGTTACACAGATGGCTGGGTAGGTATTTCCACGGGTATACAGATGGCACTGTAGATATTTCCATGTTTATAGATATGGTGGTGTAGATGTTTCCATGTTTATACAGATGACTCTGTAGATATTTGCATGTTTATACAGATGGTGGTGTAGAGATTTCCATGTTTATAGAGATAACAGTGTAGATATTTCCATGTTTATAAAGATAGCGAAGTAGATATTTCCATGTTGATACAGATAGCGGTGTAGATATTTCCATGTTTACAGAGATAGCGGTGTAGATAATTCCATCTTTGCACAGATTGCGCTGTAGACATTTCGATCTTTACACAGATAGCTGTGTAGTTATTTGCAAGTTTACACAGATATCTGTGTAGATACTTCCATGTTTACACAGATAGCGTTGTAGATATTTCCATGTTTATACAGATAGCGGTGTAGATATTTCCATGTTTATACAGATTTCGGTGTAGATATTTCCATGTTTATACTGATAGCGGTGGAGATATTTCCATATTTATACAGATAGCGATGTAGATATTTCCATGTTTATAGAGATGGCGGTGTAGATATTTCCATGTTTATAGAGATTGCAATGTAGATATGTCTATGTTTATAGAGATAGTTGTGTAGATATTTCCATGTGTATAGAGATGGCGGTGTAGTTATTTCCATGTGTATAGATATGGCGGTGTAGGTATTTCCATGTTTATAGAGATAGTGGTGAGGATATTTCCGTATTTATACAGATAGCGTTGTAGGTATTTCCATGTTTATAGTGATAGTGGTGAGGATATTTCCGTATTTATACAGATAGCGTTGTAGATATTTCCATGTTTATACAGATAGCCGTTTTGGTATTTCCATGTTTATACAGATAGCGGTGTAGATATTTCCATGTTTATACAGATAGCGGTGTAGATATTTCCATGTTTACACAGATAGGTGTGTAGATATTTCCATGTTTACACAGATAGCGTTGTAGATATTTCCATCTTTATACAGATAGCGGTGTAGATATTTCAATGTTTATACAGATAAGGGTGTTGGTATTTCCATGTTTATACAGATAGCGGTGTAGATATTTCCATGTTTATACAGAAGGCGGTGTAGATATTTCCAAGTTTATATAGATAGCGGTGTAGTTATTTCCATGTTTATACAGATAGCGTTGTACATACTTCCATGTTTCTTCAGATGGCTGTGTAGATATTTCCATGTGTATACAGATGGCAGTGTAGATATTTCCATGTTTATACAGATGGAGGTGTAGATATTTCCAAGTTTATACAGATGACTGTGTAGATATCTTCATGTTTTTACAGAGGGCGGTGTAGATATTTCCATGCTTATACAGATAACGGTGTCGCTATTTCTATGTTTATACAGATAGCAGTGTAGCTATTTCCATGTTTATAGAGATAGCTGTGTAGATATTTCCATGTTTATACAGATAGCGGTGTAGATATTTCCATGTTTATACAGATAGCGTTGTACATATCTCCATGTTTATACAGATAGCGGTGTAGATATTTCAGTGTTTATACTGATAGCGGTGGAGCTATTTCCATGTTAATACAGATAGCGATGTAGATATTTCCATGTTTATAGTGATGGCGGTGTAGATATTTCCATGTTTATAGAGATTGCAGTGTAGATATTTCCATATTTATAGAGATAGCGTTGTACGTATTTCCATGTTTATAGAGATAGCGGAGTAGATATTTCCGTGGTTACACAGATGGCTGGGTAGGTATTTCCACGGCTATACAGATGGCACTGTAGATATTTTCATGTTTATAGATATGGTGGTGTAGATATTTCCATGTTTATACAGATGACTCTGTAGATATTTGCATGTTTATACAGATGGTGGTGTAGATATTTCCATGTTTATAGAGATAACAGTGTAGATATTTCCATGTTTATAAAGATAGCGAAGTAGATATTTCCATGTTGATACAGATAGCGGTGTAGATATTTCCATGTTTACAGAGATAGCGGTGTAGATATTTCCATCTTTGCACAGATTGCGCTGTAGACATTTCGATCTTTACACAGATAGCTGTGTAGATATTTGCAAGTTTACACAGATATCTGTGTAGATACTTCCATGTTTACACAGATAGCGTTGTAGATATTTCCATGTTTATACAGATAGCGGTGTAGATATTTCCATGTTTATACAGATATCAGTGTAGATATTTCCATGTTTATACTGATAGCGGTGGAGATATTTCCATATTTATACAGATAGCGATGTAGATATTTCCATGTTTATAGAGATGGCGGTGTAGATATTTCCATGTTTATAGAGATTGCAATGTAGATATGTCTATGTTTATAGAGATAGTGGTGTAGATATTTCCATGTGTATAGAGATGGCGGTGTAGGTATTTCCATGTGTATAGATATGGCGGTGTAGGTTTTTCCATGTTTATAGAGATAGTGGTGAGGATATTTCCGTATTTATACAGATAGCGTTGTAGGCATTTCCAGGTTTATAGTGATAGTGGTGAGGATATTTCCGTATTTATACAGATAGCGTTGTAGATATTTCCATGTTTATACAGATAGCCGTTTTGGTATTTCCATGTTTATACAGATAGCGGTGTAGATATTTCCATGTTTATACAGATAGCGGTGTAGATATTTCCATGTTTACACAGATAGGTGTGTAGATATTTCCATGTTTACACAGATAGCGTTGTAGATATTTCCATCTTTATACAGATAGCGGTGTAGATATTTCAATGTTTATACAGATAACGGTGTTGGTATTTCCATGTTTATACAGATAGCGGTGTAGATATTTCCATGTTTATACAGAAGGTGGTGTAGATATTTCCAAGTTTATAAAGATAGCGGTGTAGTTATTTCCATGTTTATACAGATAGCGGTGTACATATTTCCATGTTTCTTCAGATGGCTGTGTAGATATATCCATGTGTATACAGATGGCAGTGTAGATATTTCCATGTTTATACAGATGGAGGTGTAGATATTTCCAAGTTTATACAGATGACTGTGTAGATATCTTCATGTTTTTACAGAGGGCGGTGTAGATATTTCCATGTTTATACAGATAACTGTGTCGCTATTTCTATGTTTATACAGATAGCAGTGTAGCTATTTCCATGTTTATAGAGATAGCTGTGTAGATATTTCCATGTTTATACAGATAGCGGTGTAGATATTTCCATGTTTATACAGATAGCGTTGTACATATTTCCATGTTTATACAGATAGCGGTGTAGATATTTCAGTGTTTTTACTGATAGCGGTGGAGCTATTTCCATGTTAATACAGATAGCGATGTAGATATTTCCATGTTTATAGTGATGGCGGTGTAGATATTTCCATGTTTATAGAGATTGCAGCGTAGGTATTTCCATATTTATAGAGATAGCGTTGTACGTATTTCCATGTTTATAGAGATAGCGGAGTAGATATTTCCGTGGTTACACAAATGGCTGGGTAGGTATTTCCACGGGTATACAGATGGCAGCGTAGGTATTTCCATATTTATAGAGATAGCGTTGTACGTATTTCCATGTTTATAGAGATAGCGGAGTAGATATTTCCGTGGTTACACAGATGGCTGGGTAGGTATTTCCACGGGTATACAGATGGCACTGTAGATATTTCCATGTTTATAGATATGGTGGTGTAGATGTTTCCATGTTTATACAGATGACTCTGTAGATATTTGCATGTTTATACAGATGGTGGTGTAGATATTTCCATGTTTATAGAGATAACAGTGTAGATATTTCCATGTTTATAAAGATAGCGAAGTAGATATTTCCATGTTGATACAGATAGCGGTGTAGATATTTCCATGTTTACAGAGATAGCGGTGTAGATATTTCCATCTTTGCACAGATTGCGCTGTAGACATTTCGATCTTTACACAGATAGCTGTGTAGATATTTCAATGTTTATACAGATAACGGTGTTGGTATTTCCATGTTTATACAGATAGCGGTGTAGACATTTCCATGTTTATACAGAAGGCGGTGTAGATATTTCCAAGTTTATAAAAATAGCGGTGTAGTTATTTCCATGTTTATACAGATAGCGGTGTACATATTTCCATGTTTCTTCAGATTGCTGTGTAGACATTTCCATGTGTATACAGATGGCGGTGTAGATATTTCCATGTTTATAAAGATAGCGAAGTAGATATTTCCATGTTGATACAGATAGCGGTGTAGATATTTCCATGTTTACAGAGATAGCGGTGTAGATATTTCCATCTTTGCACAGATTGCGCTGTAGACATTTCGATCTTTACACAGATAGCTGTGTAGATATTTGCAAGTTTACACAGATATCTGTGTAGATACTTCCATGTTTACACAGATAGCGTTGTAGATATTTCCATGTTTATACAGATAGCGGTGTAGATATTTCCATGTTTATACAGATATCGGTGTAGATATTTCCATGTTTATACTGACAGCGGTGGAGATATTTCCATATTTATACAGATAGCGATGTAGATATTTCCATGTTTATAGAGATGGCGGTGTAGATATTTCCATGTTTATAGAGATTGCAATGTAGATATGTCTATGTTTATAGAGATAGTGGTGTAGATATTTCCATGTGTATACAGATGGCGGTGTAGGTATTTCCATGTGTATAGATATGGCGGTGTAGGTATTTCCATGTTTATAGAGATAGTTGTGAGGATATTTCCGTATTTATACAGATAGCGTTGTAGGCATTTCCAGGTTTATAGTGATTGTGGTGAGGATATTTCCGTATTTATACAGATAGCGTTGTAGATATTTCCATGTTTATACAGATAGCCGTTTTGGTATTTCCATGTTTATACAGATAGCGGTGTAGATATTTCCATGTTTATACAGATAGCGGTGTAGATATTTCCATGTTTACACAGATAGGTGTGTAGATATTTCCATGTTTACACTGATAGCGTTGTAGATATTTCCATCTTTATACAGATAGCGGTGTAGATATTTCAATGTTTATACAGATAACGGTGTTGGTATTTCCATGTTTATACAGATAGCGGTGTAGATATTTCCATGTTTATACAGAAGGTGGTGTAGGTATTTCCAAGTTTATAAAGATAGCGCTGTAGTTATTTCCATGTTTATACAGATAGCGGTGTACATATTTCCATGTTTCTTCAGATGGCTGTGTAGATATTTCCATGTGTATACAGATGGCAGTGTAGATTATTTCCATGTTTATACAGATGGAGGTGTAGATATTTCCAAGTTTATACAGATGACTGTGTAGATATCTTCATGTTTTTACAGAGGGCGGTGTAGATATTTCCATGTTTATACAGATAACGGTGTCACTATTTCTATGTTTATACAGATAGCAGTGTAGCTATTTCCATGTTTATAGAGATAGCTGTGTAGATATTTCCATGTTTATACAGATAGCGGTGTAGATATTTCCATGTTTATACAGATAGCGTTGTACATATTTCCATGTTTATACAGATAGCGGTGTAGATATTTCAGTGTTTTTACTGATAGCGGTGGAGCTATTTCCATGTTAATACAGATAGCGATGTAGATATTTCCATGTTTATAGTGATGGCGGTGTAGATATTTCCATGTTTATAGAGATTGCAGCGTAGGTATTTCCATATTTATAGAGATAGCGTTGTACGTATTTCCATGTTTATAGAGATAGCGGAGTAGATATTTCCGTGGTTACACAGATGGCTGGGTAGGTATTTCCACGGGTATACAGATGGCACTGTAGGTATTTCCATGTTTATAGATATTTTGGTGTAGATGTTTCCATGTTTGTACAGATGACTCTGTAGATATTTGCGTGTTTATACAGATGGTGGTGTAGATATTTCCATGTTTATAGAGATAACAGTGTAGATATTTCCATGTTTATAAAGATAGCGAAGTAGATATTTCCATGTTGATACAGATAGCGGTGTAGATATTTCCATGTTTACAGAGATAGCGGTGTAGATATTTCCATCTTTGCACTGATTGCGCTGTAGACATTTCGATCTTTACACAGATAGCTGTGTAGATATTTGCAAGTTTACACAGATACCTGTGTAGATACTTCCATGTTTACACAGATAGCGTTGTAGATATCTCCATGTTTATACAGATAGCGGTTTAGATATTTCCATGTTTATACAGATATCGGTGTAGATATTTCCATATTTATACTGATAGCGGTGGAGATATTTCCATATTTATACAGATAGCGATGTAGATATTTCCATGTTTATAGAGATGGCGGTGTAGATATTTCCATGTTTATAGAGATTGCAATGTAGATATTTCTATGTTTATAGAGATAGCTGTGTAGATATTTCCATGTGTATAGAGATGGCGGTGTAGTTATTTCCATGTGTATAGATATGGCGGTGTAGGTATTTCCATGTTTATAGATATAGTGGTGAGGATATTTCCGTATTTATACAGATAGCGTTGTAGGTATTTCCAGGTTTATAGTGATAGTGGTGAGGATATTTCCGTATTTATACAGATAGCGTTGTAGATATTTCCATGTTTATACAGATAGCCGTTTTGGTATTTCCATGTTTATACAGATAGCGGTGTAGATATTTCCATGTTTATACAGATAGCGGTGTAGATATTTCCATGTTTACACAGATAGGTGTGTAGATATTTCCATGCTTACACAGATAGCGTTGTAGATATTTCCATCTTTATACAGATAGCGGTGTAGACATTTCAATGTTTATACAGATAACGGTGTTGGTATTTCCATGTTTATACAGATAGCGGTGTAGATATTTCCATGTTTATACAGAAGGCGGTGTAGATATTTCCAAGTTTATAAAAATAGCGGTGTAGTTATTTCCATGTTTATACAGATAGCGGTGTACATATTTCCATGTTTCTTCAGATTGCTGTGTAGACATTTCCATGTGTATACAGATGGCAGTGTAGATATTTCCATGTTTATAAAGATAGCGAAGTAGATATTTCCATGTTGATACAGATAGCGGTGTAGATATTTCCATGTTTACAGAGATAGCGGTGTAGATATTTCCATCTTTGCACAGATTGCGCTGTAGACATTTCGATCTTTACACAGATAGCTGTGTAGATATTTGCAAGTTTATACAGATATCTGTGTAGATACTTCCATGTTTACACAGATAGCGTTGTAGATATTTCCATGTTTATACAGATAGCGGTGTAGATATTTCCATGTTTATACAGATATCGGTGTAGATATTTCCATGTTTATACTGATAGCGGTGGAGATATTTCCATATTTATACAGATAGCGATGTAGATATTTCCATGTTTATAGAGATGGCGGTGTAGATATTTCCATGTTTATAGAGATTGCAATGTAGATATGTCTATGTTTATACAGATAGTGGTGTAGATATTTCCATGTGTATAGAGATGGCGGTGTAGGTATTTCCATGTGTATAGATATGGCGGTGTAGGTATTTCCATATTTATAGAGATAGTGGTGAGGATATTTCCGTATTTATACAGATAGCGTTGTAGGCATTTCCAGGTTTATAGTGATTGTGGTGAGGATATTTCCGTATTTATACAGATAGCGTTGTAGATATTTCCATGTTTATACAGATAGCCGTTTTGGTATTTCCATGTTTATACAGATAGCAGTGTAGATATTTCCATGTTTATACAGATAGCGGTGTAGATATTTCCATGTTTACACAGATAGGTGTGTAGATATTTCCATGTTTACACAGATAGCGTTGTAGATATTTCCATCTTTATACAGATAGCGGTGTAGATATTTCAATGTTTATACAGATAACGGTGTTGGTATTTCCATGTTTATACAGATAGCGTTGCAGATATTTCCATGTTTATACAGAAGGTGGTGTAGATATTTCCAAGTTTATAAAGATAGTGCTGTAGTTATTTCCATGTTTATACAGATAGCGGTGTACATATTTCCATGTTTCTTCAGATGGCTGTGTAGATATTTCCATGTGTATACAGATGGCAGTGTAGATATTTCCATGTTTATACAGATGGAGGTGTAGATATTTCCAAGTTTATACAGATGACTGTGTAGATATCTTCATGTTTTTACAGAGGGCGGTGTAGATATTTACATGTTTATTCAGATAACGGTGTCGCTATTTCTATGTTTATACAGATAGCAGTGTAGCTATTTCCATGTTTATAGAGATAGCTGTGTAGATATTTCCATGTTTATACAGATAGCGGTGTAGATATTTCCATGTTTATACAGATAGCGTTGTACATATTTCCATGTTTATACAGATAGCGGTGTAGATATTTCAGTGTTTTTACTGATAGCGGTGGAGCTATTTCCATGTTAATACAGATAGCGATGTAGATATTTCCATGTTTATAGTGATGGCGGTGTAGATATTTCCATGTTTATAGAGATTGCAGCGTAGGTATTTCCATATTTATAGAGATAGCGTTGTACGTATTTCCATGTTTATAGAGATAGCGGAGTAGATATTTCCGTGGTTACACAGATGGCTGGGTAGGTATTTCCACGGGTATACAGATGGCACTGTAGGTATTTCCATGTTTATAGATATGGTGGTGTAGATGTTTCCATGTTTATACAGATGACTCTGTAGATATTTGCATGTTTATACAGATGGTGGTGTACATATTTCCATGTTTATAGAGATAACAGTGTAGATATTTCCATGTTTATAAAGATAGCGAAGTAGATATTTCCATGTTGATACAGATAGCGGTGTAGATATTTCCATGTTTACAGAGATAGCGGTGTAGATATTTCCATCTTTGCACAGATTGCGCTGTAGACATTTCGATCTTTACACAGATAGCTGTGTAGATATTTGCAAGTTTACACAGATATCTGTGTAGATACTTCCATGTTTACACAGATAGCGTTGTATATATTTCCATGTTTATACAGATAGCGGTGTAGATATTTCCATGTTTATACTGATAGCGGTGGAGATATTTCCATATTTATACAGATAGCGATGTAGATATTTCCATGTTTATAGAGATGGCGGTGTAGATATTTCCATGTTTATAGAGATTGCAATGTAGATATGTCTATGTTTATAGAGATAGTGGTGTAGATATTTCCATGTGTATAGAGATGGCAGTGTAGGTATTTCCATGTGTATAGATATGGCGGTGTAGGTATTTCCATGTTTATAGCGATAGTGGTGAGGATATTTCCGTATTTATACAGATAGCGTTGTAGGCATTTCCAGGTTTATAGTGATAGTGGTGAGGATATTTCCGTATTTATACAGATAGCGTTGTAGATATTTCCATGTTTATACAGATAGCCGTTTTGGTATTTCCATGTTTATACAGATAGCGGTGAAGATATTTCCATGTTTATACAGATAGCGGTGTAGATATTTCCATGTTTACACAGATAGGTGTGTAGATATTTCCATGTTTACACAGATAGCGTTGTAGATATTTCCATCTTTATACAGATAGCGGTGTAGATATTTCAATGTTTATACAGATAACGGTGTTGGTATTTCCATGTTTATACAGATAGCGGTGTAGATATTTCCATGTTTATACAGAAGGCGGTGTAGATATTTCCAAGTTTATAAAGATAGCGGTGTAGTTATTTCCATGTTTATACAGATAGCGGTGTACATATTTCCATGTTTCTTCAGATGGCTGTGTAGATATTTCCATGTGTATACAGATGGCAGTGTAGATATTTCCATGTTTATACAGATGGAGGTGTAGATATTTCCAAGTTTATACAGATGACTGTGTAGATATCTTCATGTTTTTACAGAGGGCGGTGTAGATATTTCCATGTTTATACAGATAACGGTGTCGCTATTCCTATGTTTATACAGGTAGCAGTGTAGCTATTTCCATGTTTGTAGAGATAGCTGTGTAGATATTTCCATGTTTATACAGATAGCGGTGTAGATATTTCCATGTTTATACAGATAGCGTTGTACATATTTCCATGTTTATACAGATAGCGGTGTAGATATTTCAGTGTTTTTACTGATAGCGGTGGAGCTATTTCCATGTTAATACAGATAGCGATGTAGATATTTCCATGTTTATAGTGATGGCGGTGTAGATATTTCCATGTTTATAGAGATTGCAGCGTAGGTATTTCCATATTTATAGAGATAGCGTTGTACGTATTTCCATGTTTATAGAGATAGCGGAGTAGATATTTCCGTGGTTACACAGATGGCTGGGTAGGTATTTCCACGGGTATACAGATGGCACTGTAGATATTTCCATGTTTATAGATATGGTGGTGTAGATGTTTCCATGTTTATACAGATGACTCTGTAGATATTTGCATGTTTATACAGATGGTGGTGTAGATATTTCCATGTTTATAGAGATAACAGTGTAGATATTTCCCTGTTTATAAAGATAGCGAAGTAGATATTTCCATGTTGATACAGATAGCGGTGTAGATATTTCCATGTTTACAGAGATAGCGGTGTAGATATTTCCATCTTTGCACAGATTGCGCTGTAGACATTTCGATCTTTACACAGATAGCTGTGTAGATATTTCAATGTTTATACAGATAACGGTGTTGGTATTTCCATGTTTATACAGATAGCGGTGTAGACATTTCCATGTTTATACAGAAGGCGGTGTAGATATTTCCAAGTTTATAAAAATAGCGGTGTAGTTATTTCCATGTTTATACAGATAGCGGTGTACATATTTCCATGTTTCTTCAGATTGCTGTGTAGACATTTCCATGTGTATACAGATGGCAGTGTAGATATTTCCATGTTTATAAAGATAGCGAAGTAGATATTTCCATGTTGATACAGATAGCGGTGTAGATATTTCCATGTTTACAGAGATAGCGGTGTAGATATTTCCATCTTTGCACAGATTGCGCTGTAGACATTTCGATCTTTACACAGATAGCTGTGTAGATATTTGCAAGTTTACACAGATATCTGTGTAGATACTTCCATGTTTACACAGATAGCGTTGTAGATATTTCCATGTTTATACAGATAGCGGTGTAGATATTTCCATGTTTATACAGATATCGGTGTAGATATTTCCATGTTTATACTGACAGCGGTGGAGATATTTCCATATTTATACAGATAGCGATGTAGATATTTCCATGTTTATAGAGATGGCGGTGTAGATATTTCCATGTTTATAGAGATTGCAATGTAGATATGTCTATGTTTATAGAGATAGTGGTGTAGATATTTCCATGTGTATACAGATGGCGGTGTAGGTATTTCCATGTGTATAGATATGGCGGTGTAGGTATTTCCATGTTTATAGAGATAGTTGTGAGGATATTTCCGTATTTATACAGATAGCGTTGTAGGCATTTCCAGGTTTATAGTGATTGTGGTGAGATATTTCCGTATTTATACAGATAGCGTTGTAGATATTTCCATGTTTATACAGATAGCCGTTTTGGTATTTCCATGTTTATACAGATAGCGGTGTAGATATTTCCATGTTTATACAGATAGCGGTGTAGATATTTCCATGTTTACACAGATAGGTGTGTAGATATTTCCATGTTTACACTGATAGCGTTGTAGATATTTCCATCTTTATACAGATAGCGGTGTAGATATTTCAATGTTTATACAGATAACGGTGTTGGTATTTCCATGGTTATACAGATAGCGGTGTAGATATTTCCATGTTTATACAGAAGGTGGTGTAGATATTTCCAAGTTTATAAAGATAGCGCTGTAGTTATTTCCATGTTTATACAGATAGCGGTGTACATATTTCCATGTTTCTTCAGATGGCTGTGTAGATATTTCCATGTGTATACAGATGGCAGTGTAGATTATTTCCATGTTTATACAGATGGAGGTGTAGATATTTCCAAGTTTATACAGATGACTGTGTAGATATCTTCATGTTTTTACAGAGGGCGGTGTAGATATTTCCATGTTTATACAGATAACGGTGTCACTATTTCTATGTTTATACAGATAGCAGTGTAGCTATTTCCATGTTTATAGAGATAGCTGTGTAGATATTTCCATGTTTATACAGATAGCGGTGTAGATATTTCCATGTTTATACAGATAGCGTTGTACATATTTCCATGTTTATACAGATAGCGGTGTAGATATTTCAGTGTTTTTACTGATAGCGGTGGAGCTATTTCCATGTTAATACAGATAGCGATGTAGATATTTCCATGTTTATAGTGATGGCGGTGTAGATATTTCCATGTTTATAGAGATTGCAGCGTAGGTATTTCCATATTTATAGAGATAGCGTTGTACGTATTTCCATGTTTATAGAGATAGCGGAGTAGATATTTCCGTGGTTACACAGATGGCTGGGTAGGTATTTCCACGGGTATACAGATGGCACTGTAGATATTTCCATGTTTATAGATATTTTGGTGTAGATGTTTCCATGTTTGTACAGATGACTCTGTAGATATTTGCGTGTTTATACAGATGGTCGTGTAGATATTTCCATGTTTATAGAGATAACAGTGTAGATATTTCCATGTTTATAAAGATAGCGAAGTAGATATTTCCATGTTGATACAGATAGCGGTGTAGATATTTCCATGTTTACAGAGATAGCGGTGTAGATATTTCCATCTTTGCACTGATTGCGCTGTAGACATTTCGATCTTTACACAGATAGCTGTGTAGATATTTGCAAGTTTACACAGATATCTGTGTAGATACTTCCATGTTTACACAGATAGCGTTGTAGATATCTCCATGTTTATACAGATAGCGGTTTAGATATTTCCATGTTTATACAGATATCGGTGTAGATATTTCCATATTTATACTGATAGTGGTGGAGATATTTCCATATTTATACAGATAGCGATGTAGATATTTCCATGTTTATAGAGATGGCGGTGTAGATATTTCCATGTTTATAGAGATTGCAATGTAGATATTTCTATGTTTATAGAGATAGCTGTGTAGATATTTCCATGTGTATAGAGATGGCGGTGTAGTTATTTCCATGTGTATAGATATGGCGGTGTAGGTATTTCCATGTTTATAGATATAGTGGTGAGGATATTTCCGTATTTATACAGATAGCGTTGTAGGTATTTCCAGGTTTATAGTGATAGTGGTGAGGATATTTCCGTATTTATACAGATAGCGTTGTAGATATTTCCATGTTTATACAGATAGCCGTTTTGGTATTTCCATGTTTATACAGATAGCGGTGTAGATATTTCCATGTTTATACAGATAGCGGTGTAGATATTTCCATGTTTACACAGATAGGTGTGTAGATATTTCCATGCTTACACAGATAGCGTTGTAGATATTTCCATCTTTATACAGATAGCGGTGTAGACATTTCAATGTTTATACAGATAACGGTGTTGGTATTTCCATGTTTATACAGATAGCGGTGTAGATATTTCCATGTTTATACAGAAGGCGGTGTAGATATTTCCAAGTTTATAAAAATAGCGGTGTAGTTATTTCCATGTTTATACAGATAGCGGTGTACATATTTCCATGTTTCTTCAGATTGCTGTGTAGACATTTCCATGTGTATACAGATGGCAGTGTAGATATTTCCATGTTTATAAAGATAGCGAAGTAGATATTTCCATGTTGATACAGATAGCGGTGTAGATATTTCCATGTTTACAGAGATAGCGGTGTAGATATTTCCATCTTTGCACAGATTGCGCTGTAGACATTTCGATCTTTACACAGATAGCTGTGTAGATATTTGCAAGTTTATACAGATATCTGTGTAGATACTTCCATGTTTACACAGATAGCGTTGTAGATATTTCCATGTTTATACAGATAGCGGTGTAGATATTTCCATGTTTATACAGATATCGGTGTAGATATTTCCATGTTTATACGGATAGCGGTGGAGATATTTCCATATTTATACAGATAGCGATGTAGATATTTCCATGTTTATAGAGATGGCGGTGTAGATATTTCCATGTTTATAGAGATTGCAATGTAGATATGTCTATGTTTATACAGATAGTGGTGTAGATATTTCCATGTGTATAGAGATGGCGGTGTAGGTATTTCCATGTGTATAGATATGGCGGTGTAGGTATTTCCATATTTATAGAGATAGTGGTGAGGATATTTCCGTATTTATACAGATAGCGTTGTAGGCATTTCCAGGTTTATAGTGATTGTGGTGAGGATATTTCCGTATTTATACAGATAGCGTTGTAGATATTTCCATGTTTATACAGATAGCCGTTTTGGTATTTCCATGTTTATACAGATAGCAGTGTAGATATTTCCATGTTTATACAGATAGCGGTGTAGATATTTCCATGTTTACACAGATAGGTGTGTAGATATTTCCATGTTTACACAGATAGCGTTGTAGATATTTCCATCTTTATACAGATAGCGGTGTAGATATTTCAATGTTTATACAGATAACGGTGTTGGTATTTCCATGTTTATACAGATAGCGGTGTAGATATTTCCATGTTTATACAGAAGGTGGTGTAGATATTTCCAAGTTTATAAAGATAGTGCTGTAGTTATTTCCATGTTTATACAGATAGCGGTGTACATATTTCCATGTTTCTTCAGATGGCTGTGTAGATATTTCCATGTGTATACAGATGGCAGTGTAGATATTTCCATGTTTATACAGATGGAGGTGTAGATATTTCCAAGTTTATACAGATGACTGTGTAGATATCTTCATGTTTTTACAGAGGGCGGTGTAGATATTTACATGTTTATTCAGATAACGGTGTCGCTATTTCTATGTTTATACAGATAGCAGTGTAGCTATTTCCATGTTTATAGAGATAGCTGTGTAGATATTTCCATGTTTATACAGATAGCGGTGTAGATATTTCCATGTTTATACAGATAGCGTTGTACATATTTCCATGTTTATACAGATAGCGGTGTAGATATTTCAGTGTTTTTACTGATAGCGGTGGAGCTATTTCCATGTTAATACAGATAGCGATGTAGATATTTCCATGTTTATAGTGATGGCGGTGTAGATATTTCCATGTTTATAGAGATTGCTGCGTAGGTATTTCCATATTTATAGAGATAGCGTTGTACGTATTTCCATGTTTATAGAGATAGCGGAGTAGATATTTCCGTGGTTACACAGATGGCTGGGTAGGTATTTCCACGGGTATACAGATGGCACTGTAGGTATTTCCATGTTTATAGATATGGTGGTGTAGATGTTTCCATGTTTATACAGATGACTCTGTAGATATTTGCATGTTTATACAGATGGTGGTGTACATATTTCCATGTTTATAGAGATAACAGTGTAGATATTTCCATGTTTATAAAGATAGCGAAGTAGATATTTCCATGTTGATACAGATAGCGGTGTAGATATTTCCATGTTTACAGAGATAGCGGTGTAGATATTTCCATCTTTGCACAGATTGCGCTGTAGACATTTCGATCTTTACACAGATAGCTGTGTAGATATTTGCAAGTTTACACAGATATCTGTGTAGATACTTCCATGTTTACACAGATAGCGTTGTATATATTTCCATGTTTATACAGATAGCGGTGTAGATATTTCCATGTTTATACAGATATCAGTGTAGATATTTCCATGTTTATACTGATAGCGGTGGAGATATTTCCATATTTATACAGATAGCGATGTAGATATTTCCATGTTTATAGAGATGGCGGTGTAGATATTTCCATGTTTATAGAGATTGCAATGTAGATATGTCTATGTTTATAGAGATAGTGGTGTAGATATTTCCATGTGTATAGAGATGGCGGTGTAGGTATTTCCATGTGTATAGATATGGCGGTGTAGGTATTTCCATGTTTATAGCGATAGTGGTGAGGATATTTCCGTATTTATACATATAGCGTTGTAGGCATTTCCAGGTTTATAGTGATAGTGGTGAGGATATTTCCGTATTTATACAGATAGCGTTGTAGATATTTCCATGTTTATACAGATAGCCGTTTTGGTATTTCCATGTTTATACAGATAGCGGTGAAGATATTTCCATGTTTATACAGATAGCGGTGTAGATATTTCCATGTTTACACAGATAGGTGTGTAGATATTTCCATGTTTACACAGATAGCGTTGTAGATATTTCCATCTTTATACAGATAGCGGTGTAGATATTTCAATGTTTATACAGATAACGGTGTTGGTATTTCCATGTTTATACAGATAGCGGTGTAGATATTTCCATGTTTATACAGAAGGCGGTGTAGATATTTCCAAGTTTATAAAGATAGCGGTGTAGTTATTTCCATGTTTATACAGATAGCGGTGTACATATTTCCATGTTTCTTCAGATGGCTGTGTAGATATTTCCATGTGTATACAGATGGCAGTGTAGATATTTCCATGTTTATACAGATGGAGGTGTAGATATTTCCAAGTTTATACAGATGACTGTGTAGATATCTTCATGTTTTTACAGAGGGCGGTGTAGATATTTCCATGTTTATACAGATAACGGTGTCGCTATTTCTATGTTTATACAGGTAGCAGTGTAGCTATTTCCATGTTTGTAGAGATAGCTGTGTAGATATTTCCATGTTTATACAGATAGCGGTGTAGATATTTCCATGTTTATACAGATAGCGTTGTACATATTTCCATGTTTATACAGATAGCGGTGTAGATATTTCAGTGTTTTTACTGATAGCGGTGGAGCTATATCCATGTTAATAGAGATAGCGATGTAGATATTTCCATGTTTATAGTGATGGCGGTGTAGATATTTCCATGTTTATAGAGATTGCAGCGTAGGTATTTCCATATTTATAGAGATAGCGTTGTACGTATTTCCATGTTTATAGAGATAGCGGAGTAGATATTTCCGTGGTTACACAGATGGCTGGGTAGGTATTTCCACGGGTATACAGATGGCACTGTAGGTATTTCCATGTTTATAGATATGGTGGTGTAGATGTTTCCAAGTTTATACAGATGACTCTGTAGATATTTGCATGTTTATACAGATGGTGGTGTAGATATTTCCATGTTTATAGAGATAACAGTGTAGATATTTCCATGTTTATAAAGATAGCGAAGTAGATATTTCCATGTTGATACAGATAGCGGTGTAGATATTTCCATGTTTACAGAGATAGCGGTGTAGATATTTCCATCTTTGCACAGATTGCGCTGTAGACATTTCGATCTTTACACAGATAGCTGTGTAGATATTTCAATGTTTATACAGATAACGGTGTTGGTATTTCCATGTTTATACAGATAGCGGTGTAGACATTTCCATGTTTATACAGAAGGCGGTGTAGATATTTCCAAGTTTATAAAAATAGCGGTGTAGTTATTTCCATGTTTATACAGATAGCGGTGTACATATTTCCATGTTTCTTCAGATTGCTGTGTAGACATTTCCATGTGTATACAGATGGCAGTGTAGATATTTCCATGTTTATAAAGATAGCGAAGTAGATATTTCCATGTTGATAGAGATAGCGGTGTAGATATTTCCATGTTTACAGAGATAGCGGTGTAGATATTTCCATCTTTGCACAGATTGCGCTGTAGACATTTCGATCTTTACACAGATAGCTGTGTAGATATTTGCAAGTTTACACAGATATCTGTGTAGATACTTCCATGTTTACACAGATAGCGTTGTAGATATTTCCATGCTTATACAGATAGCGGTGTAGATATTTCCATGTTTATACAGATATCGGTGTAGATATTTCCATGTTTATACTGACAGCGGTGGAGATATTTCCATATTTATACAGATAGCGATGTAGATATTTCCATGTTTATAAAGATGGCGGTGTAGATATTTCCATGTTTATAGAGATTGCAATGTAGATATGTCTATGTTTATAGAGATAGTGGTGTAGATATTTCCATGTGTATAGAGATGGCGGTGTAGGTATTTCCATGTGTATAGATATGGCGGTGTAGGTATTTCCATGTTTATAGAGATAGTGGTGAGGATATTTCCGTATTTATACAGATAGCGTTGTAGATATTTCCATGTTTATACAGATAGCCGTTTTGGTATTTCCATGTTTATACAGATAGCGGTGAAGATATTTCCATGTTTATACAGATAGCGGTGTAGATATTTCCATGTTTACACAGATAGGTGTGTAGATATTTCCATGTTTACACAGATAGCGTTGTAGATATTTCCATCTTTATACAGATAGCGGTGTAGATATTTCAATGTTTATACAGATAACGGTGTTGGTATTTCCATGTTTATACAGATAGCGGTGTAGATATTTCCATGTTTATACAGAAGGCGGTGTAGATATTTCCAAGTTTATAAAGATAGCGGTGTAGTTATTTCCATGTTTATACAGATAGCGGTGTACATATTTCCATGTTTCTTCAGATGGCTGTGTAGATATTTCCATGTGTATACAGATGGCAGTGTAGATATTTCCATGTTTATACAGATGGAGGTGTAGATATTTCCAAGTTTATACAGATGACTGTGTAGATATCTTCATGTTTTTACAGAGGGCGGTGTAGATATTTCCATGTTTATACAGATAACGGTGTCGCTATTTCTATGTTTATACAGGTAGCAGTGTAGCTATTTCCATGTTTGTAGAGATAGCTGTGTAGATATTTCCATGTTTATACAGATAGCGGTGTAGATATTTCCATGTTTATACAGATAGCGTTGTACATATTTCCATGTTTATACAGATAGCGGTGTAGATATTTCAGTGTTTTTACTGATAGCGGTGGAGCTATATCCATGTTAATAGAGATAGCGATGTAGATATTTCCATGTTTATAGTGATGGCGGTGTAGATATTTCCATGTTTATAGAGATTGCAGCGTAGGTATTTCCATATTTATAGAGATAGCGTTGTACGTATTTCCATGTTTATAGAGATAGCGGAGTAGATATTTCCGTGGTTACACAGATGGCTGGGTAGGTATTTCCACGGGTATACAGATGGCACTGTAGGTATTTCCATGTTTATAGATATGGTGGTGTAGATGTTTCCAAGTTTATACAGATGACTCTGTAGATATTTGCATGTTTATACAGATGGTGGTGTAGATATTTCCATGTTTATAGAGATAACAGTGTAGATATTTCCATGTTTATAAAGATAGCGAAGTAGATATTTCCATGTTGATACAGATAGCGGTGTAGATATTTCCATGTTTACAGAGATAGCGGTGTAGATATTTCCATCTTTGCACAGATTGCGCTGTAGACATTTCGATCTTTACACAGATAGCTGTGTAGATATTTCAATGTTTATACAGATAACGGTGTTGGTATTTCCATGTTTATACAGATAGCGGTGTAGACATTTCCATGTTTATACAGAAGGCGGTGTAGATATTTCCAAGTTTATAAAAATAGCGGTGTAGTTATTTCCATGTTTATACAGATAGCGGTGTACATATTTCCATGTTTCTTCAGATTGCTGTGTAGACATTTCCATGTGTATACAGATGGCAGTGTAGATATTTCCATGTTTATAAAGATAGCGAAGTAGATATTTCCATGTTGATAGAGATAGCGGTGTAGATATTTCCATGTTTACAGAGATAGCGGTGTAGATATTTCCATCTTTGCACAGATTGCGCTGTAGACATTTCGATCTTTACACAGATAGCTGTGTAGATATTTGCAAGTTTACACAGATATCTGTGTAGATACTTCCATGTTTACACAGATAGCGTTGTAGATATTTCCATGCTTATACAGATAGCGGTGTAGATATTTCCATGTTTATACAGATATCGGTGTAGATATTTCCATGTTTATACTGACAGCGGTGGAGATATTTCCATATTTATACAGATAGCGATGTAGATATTTCCATGTTTATAAAGATGGCGGTGTAGATATTTCCATGTTTATAGAGATTGCAATGTAGATATGTCTATGTTTATAGAGATAGTGGTGTAGATATTTCCATGTGTATAGAGATGGCGGTGTAGGTATTTCCATGTGTATAGATATGGCGGTGTAGGTATTTCCATGTTTATAGAGATAGTGGTGAGGATATTTCCGTATTTATACAGATAGCGTTGTAGGCATTTCCAGGTTTATAGTGATTGTGGTGAGGATATTTCCGTATTTATACAGATAGCGTTGTAGATATTTCCATGTTTATACAGATAGCCGTTTTGGTATTTCCATGTTTATACAGATAGCGGTGTAGATATTTCCATGTTTATACAGATAGCGGTGTAGATATTTCCATGTTTACACAGATAGGTGTGTAGATATTTCCATGTTTACACAGATAGCGTTGTAGATATTTCCATCTTTATACAGATAGCGGTGTAGATATTTCAATGTTTATACAGATAACGGTGTTGGTATTTCCATGTTTATACAGATAGCGGTGTAGATATTTCCATGTTTATACAGAAGGTGGTGTAGATATTTCCAAGTTTATAAAGATAGCGCTGTAGTTATTTCCATGTTTATACAGATAGCGGTGTACATATTTCCATGTTTCTTCAGATGGCTGTGTAGATATTTCCATGTGTATACAGATGGCAGTGTAGATTATTTCCATGTTTATACAGATGGAGGTGTAGATATTTCCAAGTTTATACAGATGACTGTGTAGATATCTTCATGTTTTTACAGAGGGCGGTGTAGATATTTCCATGTTTATACAGATAACGGTGTCGCTATTTCTATGTTTATACAGATAGCAGTGTAGCTATTTCCATGTTTATAGAGATAGCTGTGTAGATATTTCCATGTTTATACAGATAGCGGTGTAGATATTTCCATGTTTATACAGATAGCGTTGTACATATTTCCATGTTTATACAGATAGCGGTGTAGATATTTCAGTGTTTTTACTGATAGCGGTGGAGCTATTTCCATGTTAATACAGATAGCGATGTAGATATTTCCATGTTTATAGTGATGGCGGTGTAGATATTTCCATGTTTATAGAGATTGCAGCGTAGGTATTTCCATATTTATAGAGATAGCGTTGTACGTATTTCCATGTTTATAGAGATAGCGGAGTAGATATTTCCGTGGTTACACAGATGGCTGGGTAGGTATTTCCACGGGTATACAGATGGCACTGTAGATATTTCCATGTTTATAGATATTTTGGTGTAGATGTTTCCATGTTTGTACAGATGACTCTGTAGATATTTGCGTGTTTATACAGATGGTGGTGTAGATATTTCCATGTTTATAGAGATAACAGTGTAGATATTTCCATGTTTATAAAGATAGCGAAGTAGATATTTCCATGTTGATACAGATAGCGGTGTAGATATTTCCATGTTTACAGAGATAGCGGTGTAGATATTTCCATCTTTGCACTGATTGCGCTGTAGACATTTCGATCTTTACACAGATAGCTGTGTAGATATTTGCAAGTTTACACAGATATCTGTGTAGATACTTCCATGTTTACACAGATAGCGTTGTAGATATCTCCATGTTTATACAGATAGCGGTTTAGATATTTCCATGTTTATACAGATATCGGTGTAGATATTTCCATGTTTATACTGATAGCGGTGGAGATATTTCCATATTTATACAGATAGCGATGTAGATATTTCCATGTTTATAGAGATGGCCGTGTAGATATTTCCATGTTTATAGAGATTGCAATGTAGATATTTCTATGTTTATAGAGATAGCTGTGTAGATATTTCCATGTGTATAGAGATGGCGGTGTAGTTATTTCCATGTGTATAGATATGGCGGTGTAGGTATTTCCAGGTTTATAGATATAGTGGTGAGGATATTTCCGTATTTATACAGATAGCGTTGTAGATATTTCCATGTTTATACAGATAGCCGTTTTGGTATTTCCATGTTTATACCGATAGCGGTGTAGATATTTCCATGTTTATACAGATAGCGGTGTAGATATTTCCATGTTTACACAGAAAGGTGTGTAGATATTTCCATGCTTACACAGATAGCGTTGTAGATATTTCCATCTTTATACAGATAGCGGTGTAGATATTTCAATGTTTATACAGATAACGGTGTTGGTATTTCCATGTTTATACAGATAGCGGTGTAGATATTTCCATGTTTATACAGAAGGCGGTGTAGATATTTCCAAGTTTATAAAAATAGCGGTGTAGTTATTTCCATGTTTATACAGATAGCGGTGTACATATTTCCATGTTTCTTCAGATTGCTGTGTAGACATTTCCATGTGTATACAGATGGCAGTGTAGATATTTCCATGTTTATAAAGATAGCGAAGTAGATATTTCCATGTTGATACAGATAGCGGTGTAGATATTTCCATGTTTACAGAGATAGCGGTGTAGATATTTCCATCTTTGCACAGATTGCGCTGTAGACATTTCGATCTTTACACAGATAGCTGTGTAGATATTTGCAAGTTTACACAGATATCTTTGTAGATACTTCCATGTTTACACAGATAGCGTTGTAGATATTTCCATGTTTATACAGATATCGGTGTAGATATTTCCATGTTTATACAGATATCGGTGTAGATATTTCCATGTTTATACTGATAGCGGTGGAGATATTTCCATATTTATACAGATAGCGATGTAGATATTTCCATGTTTATAGAGATGGCGGTGTAGATATTTCCATGTTTATAGAGATTGCAATGTAGATATGTCTATGTTTATACAGATAGTGGTGTAGATATTTCCATGTGTATAGAGATGGCGGTGTAGGTATTTCCATGTGTATAGATATGACGGTGTAGGTATTTCCATATTTATAGAGATAGTGGTGAGGATATTTCCATATTTATACAGATAGCGTTGTAGGCATTTCCAGGTTTATAGTGATTGTGGTGAGGATATTTCCGTATTTATACAGATAACGTTGTAGATATTTCCATGTTTATACACATAGCCGTTTTGGTATTTCCATGTTTATACAGATAGCGGTGTAGATATTTCCATGTTTATACAGATAGCGGTGTAGATATTTCCATGTTTACACAGATAGGTGTGTAGATATTTCCATGTTTACACAGATAGCGTTGTAGATATTTCCATCTTTATACAGATAGCGGTGTAGATATTTCAATGTTTATACAGATAACGGTGTTGGTATTTCCATGTTTATACAGATAGCGTTGTAGATATTTCCATGTTTATACAGAAGGTGGTGTAGATATTTCCAAGTTTATAAAGATAGTGCTGTAGTTATTTCCATGTTTATACAGATAGCGGTGTACATATTTCCATGTTTCTTCAGATGGCTGTGTAGATATTTCCATGTGTATACAGATGGCAGTGTAGATATTTCCATGTTTATACAGATGGAGGTGTAGATATTTCCAAGTTTATACAGATGACTGTGTAGATATCTTCATGTTTTTACAGAGGGCGGTGTAGATATTTACATGTTTATTCAGATAACGGTGTCGCTATTTCTATGTTTATACAGATAGCAGTGTAGCTATTTCCATGTTTATAGAGATAGCTGTGTAGATATTTCCATGTTTATACAGATAGCGGTGTAGATATTTCCATGTTTATACAGATAGCGTTGTACATATTTCCATGTTTATACAGATAGCGGTGTAGATATTTCAGTGTTTTTACTGATAGCGGTGGAGCTATTTCCATGTTAATACAGATAGCGATGTAGATATTTCCATGTTTATAGTGATGGCGGTGTAGATATTTCCATGTTTATAGAGATTGCAGCGTAGGTATTTCCATATTTATAGAGATAGCGTTGTACGTATTTCCATGTTTATAGAGATAGCGGAGTAGATATTTCCGTGGTTACACAGATGGCTGGGTAGGTATTTCCACGGGTATACAGATGGCACTGTAGGTATTTCCATGTTTATAGATATGGTGGTGTAGATGTTTCCATGTTTATACAGATGACTCTGTAGATATTTGCATGTTTATACAGATGGTGGTGTACATATTTCCATGTTTATAGAGATAACAGTGTAGATATTTCCATGTTTATAAAGATAGCGAAGTAGATATTTCCATGTTGATACAGATAGCGGTGTAGATATTTCCATGTTTACAGAGATAGCGGTGTAGATATTTCCATCTTTGCACAGATTGCGCTGTAGACATTTCGATCTTTACACAGATAGCTGTGTAGATATTTGCAAGTTTACACAGATATCTGTGTAGATACTTCCATGTTTACACAGATAGCGTTGTAGATATTTCCATGTTTATACAGATAGCGGTGTAGATATTTCCATGTTTATACAGATATCAGTGTAGATATTTCCATGTTTATACTGATAGTGGTGGAGATATTTCCATATTTATACAGATAGCGATGTAGATATTTCCATGTTTATACAGATGGCGGTGTAGATATTTTCATGTTTATAGAGATTGCAATGTAGATATGTCTATGTTTATAGAGATAGTGGTGTAGATATTTCCATGTGTATAGAGATGGCGGTGTAGGTATTTCCATGTGTATAGATATGGCGGTGTAGGTATTTCCATGTTTATAGCGATAGTGGTGAGGATATTTCCGTATTTATACAGATAGCGTTGTAGGCATTTCCAGGTTTATAGTGATAGTGGTGAGGATATTTCCGTATTTATACAGATAGCGTTGTAGATATTTCCATGTTTATACAGATAGCCGTTTTGGTATTTCCATGTTTATACAGATAGCGGTGAAGATATTTCCATGTTTATACAGATAGCGGTGTAGATATTTCCATGTTTACACAGATAGGTGTGTAGATATTTCCATGTTTACACAGATAGCGTTGTAGATATTTCCATCTTTATACAGATAGCGGTGTAGATATTTCAATGTTTATACAGATAACGGTGTTGGTATTTCCATGTTTATACAGATAGCGGTGTAGATATTTCCATGTTTATACAGAAGGCGGTGTAGATATTTCCAAGTTTATAAAGATAGCGGTGTAGTTATTTCCATGTTTATACAGATAGCGGTGTACATATTTCCATGTTTCTTCAGATGGCTGTGTAGATATTTCCATGTGTATACAGATGGCAGTGTAGATATTTCCATGTTTATACAGATGGAGGTGTAGATATTTCCAAGTTTATACAGATGACTGTGTAGATATCTTCATGTTTTTACAGAGGGCGGTGTAGATATTTCCATGTTTATACAGATAACGGTGTCGCTATTTCTATGTTTATACAGGTAGCAGTGTAGCTATTTCCATGTTTGTAGAGATAGCTGTGTAGATATTTCCATGTTTATACAGATAGCGGTGTAGATATTTCCATGTTTATACAGATAGCGTTGTACATATTTCCATGTTTATACAGATAGCGGTGTAGATATTTCAGTGTTTTTACTGATAGCGGTGGAGCTATTTCCATGTTAATAGAGATAGCGATGTAGATATTTCCATGTTTATAGTGATGGCGGTGTAGATATTTCCATGTTTATAGAGATTGCAGCGTAGGTATTTCCATATTTATAGAGATAGCGTTGTACGTATTTCCATGTTTATAGAGATAGCGGAGTAGATATTTCCGTGGTTACACAGATGGCTGGGTAGGTATTTCCACGGGTATACAGATGGCACTGTAGGTATTTCCATGTTTATAGATATGGTGGTGTAGATGTTTCCATGTTTATACAGATGACTCTGTAGATATTTGCATGTTTATACAGATGGTGGTGTAGATATTTCCATGTTTATAGAGATAACAGTGTAGATATTTCCATGTTTACAGAGATAGCGGTGTAGATATTTCCATCTTTGCACAGATTGCGCTGTAGACATTTCGATCTTTACACAGATAGCTGTGTAGATATTTGCAAGTTTACACAGATATCTGTGTAGATACTTCCATGTTTACACAGATAGCGTTGTAGATATTTCCATGTTTATACAGATAGCGGTGTAGATATTTCCATGTTTATACAGATATCGGTGTAGATATTTCCATGTTTATACTGATAGCGGTGGAGATATTTCCATATTTATACAGATAGCGATGTAGATATTTCCATGTTTATAGAGATGGCGGTGTAGATATTTCCATGTTTATAGAGATTGCCATGTAGATATGTCTATGTTTATAGAGATAGTTGTGTAGATATTTCCATGTGTATAGAGATGGCGGTGTAGTTATTTCCATGTGTGTAGATATGGCGGTGTAGGTATTTCCATGTTTATAGAGATAGTGGTGAGGATATTTCCGTATTTATACAGATAGCGTTGTAGGTATTTCCAGGTTTATAGTGATAGTGGTGAGGATATTTCCGTATTTATACAGATAGCGTTGTAGATATTTCCATGTTTATACAGATAGCCGTTTTGGTATTTCCATGTTTATACAGATAGCGGTGTAGATATTTCCATGTTTATACAGATAGCGGTGTAGATATTTCCATGTTTACACAGATAGGTGTGTAGATATTTCCATGTTTACACAGATAGCGTTGTAGATATTTCCATCTTTATACAGATACCGGTGTAGATATTTCAATGTTTATACAGATAACGGTGTTGGTATTTCCATGTTTATACAGATAGCGGTGTAGATATTTCCATGTTTATACAGATAGCGGTGTAGATATTTCCATGTTTACACAGATAGGTGTGTAGATTTTTCCATGTTTACACAGATAGCGTTGTAGATATTTCCATCTTTATACAGATAGCGGTGTAGATATTTCAATGTTTATACAGATAACGGTGTTGGTATTTCCATGTTTATACAGATAGCGTTGTAGATATTTCCATGTTTATACAGAAGGTGGTGTAGATATTTCCAAGTTTATAAAGATAGTGCTGTAGTTATTTCCATGTTTATACAGATAGCGGTGTACATATTTCCATGTTTCTTCAGATGGCTGTGTAGATATTTCCATGTGTATACAGATGGCAGTGTAGATATTTCCATGTTTATACAGATGGAGGTGTAGATATTTCCAAGTTTATACAGATGACTGTGTAGATATCTTCATGTTTTTACAGAGGGCGGTGTAGATATTTACATGTTTATTCAGATAACGGTGTCGCTATTTCTATGTTTATACAGATAGCAGTGTAGCTATTTCCATGTTTATAGAGATAGCTGTGTAGATATTTCCATGTTTATACAGATAGCGGTGTAGATATTTCCATGTTTATACAGATAGCGTTGTACATATTTCCATGTTTATACAGATAGCGGTGTAGATATTTCAGTGTTTTTACTGATAGCGGTGGAGCTATTTCCATGTTAATACAGATAGCGATGTAGATATTTCCATGTTTATAGTGATGGCGGTGTAGATATTTCCATGTTTATAGAGATTGCAGCGTAGGTATTTCCATATTTATAGAGATAGCGTTGTACGTATTTCCATGTTTATAGAGATAGCGGAGTAGATATTTCCGTGGTTACACAGATGGCTGGGTAGGTATTTCCACGGGTATACAGATGGCACTGTAGGTATTTCCATGTTTATAGATATGGTGGTGTAGATGTTTCCATGTTTATACAGATGACTCTGTAGATATTTGCATGTTTATACAGATGGTGGTGTACATATTTCCATGTTTATAGAGATAACAGTGTAGATATTTCCATGTTTATAAAGATAGCGAAGTAGATATTTCCATGTTGATACAGATAGCGGTGTAGATATTTCCATGTTTACAGAGATAGCGGTGTAGATATTTCCATCTTTGCACAGATTGCGCTGTAGACATTTCGATCTTTACACAGATAGCTGTGTAGATATTTGCAAGTTTACACAGATATCTGTGTAGATACTTCCATGTTTACACAGATAGCGTTGTAGATATTTCCATGTTTATACAGATAGCGGTGTAGATATTTCCAAGTTTATACAGATATCAGTGTAGATATTTCCATGTTTATACTGATAGTGGTGGAGATATTTCCATATTTATACAGATAGCGATGTAGATATTTCCATGTTTATAGAGATGGCGGTGTAGATATTTCCATGTTTATAGAGATTGCAATGTAGATATGTCTATGTTTATAGAGATAGTGGTGTAGTTATTTCCATGTGTATAGAGATGGCGGTGTAGGTATTTCCATGTGTATAGATATGGCGGTGTAGGTATTTCCATGTTTATAGCGATAGTGGTGAGGATATTTCCGTATTTATACAGATAGCGTTGTAGGCATTTCCAGGTTTATAGTGATAGTGGTGAGGATATTTCCGTATTTATACAGATAGCGTTGTAGATATTTCCATGTTTATACAGATAGCCGTTTTGGTATTTCCATGTTTATACAGATAGCGGTGAAGATATTTCCATGTTTATACAGATAGCGGTGTAGATATTTCCATGTTTACACAGATAGGTGTGTAGATATTTCCATGTTTACACAGATAGCGTTGTAGATATTTCCATCTTTATACAGATAGCGGTGTAGATATTTCAATGTTTATACAGATAACGGTGTTGGTATTTCCATGTTTATACAGATAGCGGTGTAGATATTTCCATGTTTATACAGAAGGCGGTGTAGATATTTCCAAGTTTATAAAGATAGCGGTGTAGTTATTTCCATGTTTATACAGATAGCGGTGTAGATATTTCAGTGTTTTTACTGATAGCGGTGGAGCTATTTCCATGTTAATAGAGATAGCGATGTAGATATTTCCATGTTTATAGTGATGGCGGTGTAGATATTTCCATGTTTATAGAGATTGCAGCGTAGGTATTTCCATATTTATAGAGATAGCGTTGTACGTATTTCCATGTTTATAGAGATAGCGGAGTAGATATTTCCGTGGTTACACAGATGGCTGGGTAGGTATTTCCACGGGTATACAGATGGCACTGTAGGTATTTCCATGTTTATAGATATGGTGGTGTAGATGTTTCCATGTTTATACAGATGACTCTGTAGATATTTGCATGTTTATACAGATGGTGGTGTAGATATTTCCATGTTTATAGAGATAACAGTGTAGATATTTCCATGTTTACAGAGATAGCGGTGTAGATATTTCCATCTTTGCACAGATTGCGCTGTAGACATTTCGATCTTTACACAGATAGCTGTGTAGATATTTGCAAGTTTACACAGATATCTGTGTAGATACTTCCATGTTTACACAGATAGCGTTGTAGATATTTCCATGTTTATACAGATAGCGGTGTAGATATTTCCATGTTTATACAGATATCGGTGTAGATATTTCCATGTTTATACTGATAGCGGTGGAGATATTTCCATATTTATACAGATAGCGATGTAGATATTTCCATGTTTATAGAGATGGCGGTGTAGATATTTCCATGTTTATAGAGATTGCCATGTAGATATGTCTATGTTTATAGAGATAGTTGTGTAGATATTTCCATGTGTATAGAGATGGCGGTGTAGTTATTTCCATGTGTGTAGATATGGCGGTGTAGGTATTTCCATGTTTATAGAGATAGTGGTGAGGATATTTCCGTATTTATACAGATAGCGTTGTAGGTATTTCCAGGTTTATAGTGATAGTGGTGAGGATATTTCCGTATTTATACAGATAGCGTTGTAGATATTTCCATGTTTATACAGATAGCCGTTTTGGTATTTCCATGTTTATACAGATAGCGGTGTAGATATTTCCATGTTTATACAGATAGCGGTGTAGATATTTCCATGTTTACACAGATAGGTGTGTAGATATTTCCATGTTTACACAGATAGCGTTGTAGATATTTCCATCTTTATACAGATACCGGTGTAGATATTTCAATGTTTATACAGATAACGGTGTTGGTATTTCCATGTTTATACAGATAGCGGTGTAGATATTGCCATGTTTATACAGAAGGCGGTGTAGATATTTCCAAGTTTATAAAGATAGCGGTGTAGTTATTTCCATGTTTATACAGATAGCGGTGTACATATTTCCATGTTTCTTCAGATGGCTGTGTAGATATTTCCATGTGTATACAGATGGAGGTGTAGATATTTCCAAGTTTATACAGATGACTGTGTAGATATCTTCATGTTTTTACAGAGGGCGGTGTAGATATTTCCATGTTTATACAGATAACGGTGTCGATATTTCTATGTTTATACAGATAGCAGTGTAGCTATTTCCATGTTTATAGAGATAGCTGTGTAGATATTTCCATGTTTATACAGATAGCGGTGTAGATAGTTCCATGTTTATACAGATAGCGTTGTACATATTTCCATGTTTATACAGATAGCGGTGTAGATATTTCAGTGTTTTTACTGATAGCGGTGGAGCTATTTCCATGTTAATACAGATAGCGATGTAGATATTTCCATGTTTATAGTGATGGCGGTGTAGATATTTCCATGTTTATAGAGATTGCAGTGTAGATATTTCCATATTTATAGAGATAGCGTTGTACGTATTTCCATGTTTATAGAGATAGCGGAGTAGATATTTCCGTCGTTACACAGATGGCTGGGTAGGTATTTCCACGGGTATACAGATGGCACTGTAGATATTTCCATGTTTATAGATATGGTGGTGTAGATGTTTCCATGTTTATACAGATGACTCTGTAGATATTTGCATGTTTATACAGATGGTGGTGTAGATATTTCCATGTTTATAGAGATAACAGTGTAGATATTTCCATGTTTATAAAGATAGCGAAGTAGATATTTCCATGTTGATACAGATAGCGGTGTAGATATTTCCATGTTTACAGAGATAGCGGTGTAGATATTTCCATCTTTGCACAGATTGCGCTGTAGACATTTCGATCTTTACACAGATAGCTGTGTAGTTATTTGCAAGTTTACACAGATATCTGTGTAGATACTTCCATGTTTACACAGATAGCGTTGTAGATATTTCCATGTTTATACAGATAGTGGTGTAGATATTTCCATGTTTATACAGATTTCGGTGTAGATATTTCCATGTTTATACTGATAGCGGTGGAGATATTTCCATATTTATACAGATAGCGATGTAGATATTTCCATGTTTATAGAGATGGCGGTGTAGATATTTCCATGTTTATAGAGATTGCAATGTAGATATGTCTATGTTTATAGAGATAGTTGTGTAGATATTTCCATGTGTATAGAGATGGCGGTGTAGTTATTTCCATGTGTATAGATATGGCGGTGTAGGTATTTCCATGTTTATAGAGATAGTGGTGAGGATATTTCCGTATTTATACAGATAGCGTTGTAGGTATTTCCAGGTTTATAGTGATAGTCGTGAGGATATTTCCGTATTTATGCAGATAGCGTTGTAGATATTTCCATGTTTATACAGATAGCCGTTTTGGTATTTCCATGTTTATACAGATAGCGGTGTAGATATTTCCATGTTTATACAGATAGCGGTGTAGATATTTCCATGTTTACACAGATAGGTGTGTAGATATTTCCATGTTTACACAGATAGCGTTGTAGATATTTCCATCTTTATACAGATAGCGGTATAGATATTTCAATGTTTATACAGATAAGGGTGTTGGTATTTCCATGTTTATACAGATAGCGGTGTAGATATTTCCATGTTTATACAGAAGGCGGTGTAGATATTTCCAAGTTTATATAGATAGCGGTGTAGTTATTTCCATGTTTATACAGATAGCGTTGTACATACTTCCATGTTTCTTCAGATGGCTGTGTAGATATTTCCATGTGTATACAGATGGCAGTGTAGATATTTCCATGTTTATAAAGATGGAGGTGTAGATATTTCCAAGTTTATACAGATGACTGTGTAGATATCTTCATGTTTTTACAGAGGGCGGTGTAGATATTTCCATGTTTATACAGATAACGGTGTCGCTATTTCTATGTTTATACAGATAGCAGTGTAGCTATTTCCATGTTTGTAGAGATAGCTGTGTAGATATTTCCATGTTTATACAGATAGCGGTGTAGATATTTCCATGTTTATACAGATAGCGTTGTACATATTTCCATATTTATACAGATAGCGGTGTAGATATTTCAGTGTTTTTACTGATAGCGGTGGAGCTATTTCCATGTTAATACAGATAGCGATGTAGATATTTCCATGTTTATAGTGATGGCGGTGTAGATATTTCCATGTTTATAGAGATTGCAGCATAGGTATTTCCATATTTATAGAGATAGCATTGTACGTATTTCCATGTTTATAGAGATAGCGGAGTAGATATTTCCGTGGTTACACAGATGGCTGGGTAGGTATTTCCACGGGTATACAGATGGCACTGTAGGTATTTCCATGTTTATAGATATGGTGGTGTAGATGTTTCCATGTTTATACAGATGACTCTGTAGATATTTGCATGTTTATACAGATGGTGGTGTAGATATTTCCATGTTTATAGAGATAACAGTGTAGATATTTCCATGTTTATAAAGATAGCGAAGTAGATATTTCCATGTTGATACAGATAGCGGTGTAGATATTTCCATGTTTACAGAGATAGCGGTGTAGATATTTCCATCTTTGCACAGATTGCGCTGTAGACATTTCGATCTTTACACAGACAGCTGTGTAGATATTTGCAAGTTTACACAGATATCTGTGTAGATACTTCCATGTTTACACAGATAGCGTTGTAGATATTTCCATGTTTATAGAGATAGCGGTGTAGATATTTCCATGTTTATACAGATATCGGTGTAGATATTTCCATGTTTATACTGATAGCGGTGGAGATATTTCCATATTTATACAGATAGCGATGTAGATATTTCCATGTTTATAGAGATGGCGGTGTAGATATTTCCATGTTTATAGAGATTGCCATGTAGATATGTCTATGTTTATAGAGATAGTTGTGTAGATATTTCCATGTGTATAGAGATGGCGGTGTAGTTATTTCCATGTGTGTAGATATGGCGGTGTAGGTATTTCCATGTTTATAGAGATAGTGGTGAGGATATTTCCGTATTTATACAGATAGCGTTGTAGGTATTTCCAGGTTTATAGTGATAGTGGTGAGGATATTTCCGTATTTATACAGATAGCGTTGTAGATATTTCCATGTTTATACAGATAGCCGTTTTGGTATTTCCATGTTTATACAGATAGCGGTGTAGATATTTCCATGTTTATACAGATAGCGGTGTAGATATTTCCATGTTTACACAGATAGGTGTGTAGATATTTCCATGTTTACACAGATAGCGTTGTAGATATTTCCATCTTTATACAGATAGCGGTGTAGATATTTCAATGTTTATACAGATAAGGGTGTTGGTATTTCCATGTTTATACAGATAGCGGTGTAGATATTTCCATGTTTATACAGAAGGCGGTGTAGATATTTCCAAGTTTATAAAGATAGCGGTGTAGTTATTTCCATGTTTATACACATAGCGGTGTACATATTTCCATGTTTCTTCAGATGGCTGTGTAGATATTTCCATGTGTATACAGATGGCAGTGTAGATATTTCCATGTTTACACAGATGGAGGTGTAGATATTTCCAAGTTTAAACAGATGACTGTGTAGATATCTTCATGTTTTTACAGAGGGCGGTGTAGATATTTCCATGTTTATACAGATAGCAGTGTAGCTATATCCATGTTTATAGAGATAGCTGTGTAGATATTTCCATGTTTATACAGATAGCGGAGTAGATATTTCCATGTTTATACAGATAGCGTTGTACATATTTCCATGTTTATACAGATAGCGGTGTAGATATTTCAGTGTTTATACTGATAGCGGTGGAGCTATTTCTATGTTAATACAGATAGCAATGTAGACATTTCCATGTTTATAGTGATGGCGTTGTAGATATTTCCATGTTTATAGAGATTGCAGTGTAGATATTTCCATATTTATAGAGATAGCGTTGTACGTATTTCCATGTTTATAGAGATAGCGGAGTAGATATTTCCGTGGTTACACAGATGGCTGGGTAGGTATTTCCACGGTTATACAGATGGCACTGTAGATATTTCCATGTTTATAGATATGGTGGTGTAGATATTTCCATGTTTATACAGATGACTCTGTAGATATTTGCATGTTTATACAGATGGTGGTGTAGATATTTCCATGTTTATAGAGATAACAGTGTAGATATTTCCATGTTTATAAAGATAGCGAAGTAGATATTTCCATGTTGATACAGATAGCGGTGTAGATATTTCCATGTTTACAGAGATAGCGGTGTAGATATTTCCATCTTTGCACAGATTGCGCTGTAGACATTTCGATCTTTACACAGATAGCTGTGTAGATATTTGCAAGTTTACACAGATATCTGTGTAGATACTTCCATGTTTACACAGATAGCGTTGTAGATATTTCCATGTTTATACAGATAGCGGTGTAGATATTTCCATGTTTATACAGATATCGGTGTAGATATTTCCATGTTTATACTGATAGCGGTGGAGATATTTCCATATTTATACAGATAGCGATGTAGATATTTCCATGTTTATAGAGATGGCGGTGTATATATTTCCATGTTTATAGAGATTGCAATGTAGATATGTCTATGTTTATAGAGATAGTGGTGTAGATATTTCCATGTGTATAGAGATGGCGGTGTAGGTATTTCCATGTGTATAGATATGGCGGTGTAGGTATTTCCATGTTTATAGAGATAGTGGTGAGGATATTTCCGTATTTATACAGATAGCGTTGTAGGCATTTCCAGGTTTATAGTGATAGTGGTGAGGATATTTCCGTATTTATACAGATAGCGTTGTAGATATTTCCATGTTTATACAGATAGCCGTTTTGGTATTTCCATGTTTATAAAGATAGCGGTGTAGATATTTCCATGTTTACACAGATAGGTGTGTAGATATTTCCATGTTTACACAGATAGCGTTGTAGATATTTCCATCTTTATACAGATAGCGGTGTAGATATTTCAATGTTTATACAGATAAGTGTGTTGGTATTTCCATGTTTATACAGATAGCGGTGTAGATATTTCCATGTTTATACAGAAGGCGGTGTAGATATTTCCAAGTTTATAAAGATAGCGGTGTAGTTATTTCCATGTTTATACAGATAGCGGTGTACATACTTCCATGTTTCTTCAGATGGCTGTGTAGATATTTCCATGTGTATACAGATGGCAGTGTAGATATTTCCATGTTTACACAGATGGAGGTGTAGATATTTCCAAGTTTATACAGATGACTGTGTAGATATCTTCATGTTTTTACAGAGGGCGGTGTAGATATTTCCATGTTTATACAGATAACGGTGTCGCTATTTCTATGTTTATACAGATAGCAGTGTAGCTATATCCATGTTTATAGAGATAGCTGTGTAGATATTTCCATGTTTATACAGATAGCGGAGTAGATATTTCCATGTTTATACAGATAGCGTTGTACATATTTCCATGTTTATACAGATAGCGGTGTAGATATTTCAGTGTTTATACTGATAGCGGTGGAGCTATTTCCATGTTAATACAGATAGCAATGTAGACATTTCCATGTTTATAGTGATGGCGTTGTAGATATTTCCATGTTTATAGAGATTGCAGTGTAGATATTTCCATATTTATAGAGATAGCGTTGTACGTATTTCCATGTTTATAGAGATAGCGGAGTAGATATTTCCGTGGTTACACAGATGGCTGGGTAGGTATTTCCACGGTTATACAGATGGCACTGTAGATATTTCCATGTTTATAGATATGGTGGTGTAGATATTTCCATGTTTATACAGATGACTCTGTAGATATTTGCATGTTTATACAGATGGTGGTGTAGATATTTCCATGTTTATAGAGATAACAGTGTAGATATTTCCATGTTTATAAAGATAGCGAAGTAGATATTTCCATGTTGATACAGATAGCGGTGTAGATATTTCCATGTTTACAGAGATAGCGGTGTAGATATTTCCATCTTTGCACAGATTGCGCTGTAGACATTTCGATCTTTACACAGATAGCTGTGTAGATATTTGCAAGTTTACACAGATATCTGTGTAGATACTTCCATGTTTACACAGATAGCGTTGTAGATATTTCCATGTTTATACAGATAGCGGTGTAGATATTTCCATGTTTATACAGATATCGGTGTAGATATTTCCATGTTTATACTGATAGCGGTGGAGATATTTCCATATTTATACAGATAGCGATGTAGATATTTCCATGTTTATAGAGATGGCGGTGTATATATTTCCATGTTTATAGAGATTGCAATGTAGATATGTCTATGTTTATAGAGATAGTGGTGTAGATATTTCCATGTGTATAGAGATGGCGGTGTAGGTATTTCCATGTGTATAGATATGGCGGTGTAGGTATTTCCATGTTTATAGAGATAGTGGTGAGGATATTTCCGTATTTATACAGATAGCGTTGTAGGCATTTCCAGGTTTATAGTGATAGTGGTGAGGATATTTCCGTATTTATACAGATAGCGTTGTAGATATTTCCATGTTTATACAGATAGCCGTTTTGGTATTTCCATGTTTATAAAGATAGCGGTGTAGATATTTCCATGTTTACACAGATAGGTGTGTAGATATTTCCATGTTTACACATATAGCGTTGTAGATATTTCCATCTTTATACAGATACCGGTGTAGATATTTCAATGTTTATACAGATAACGGTGTTGGTATTTCCATGTTTATACAGATAGCGGTGTAGATATTGCCATGTTTATACAGAAGGCGGTGTAGATATTTCCAAGTTTATAAAGATAGCGGTGTAGTTATTTCCATGTTTATACAGATAGCGGTGTACATATTTCCATGTTTCTTCAGATGGCTGTGTAGATATTTCCATGTGTATACAGATGGAGGTGTAGATATTTCCAAGTTTATACAGATGACTGTGTAGATATCTTCATGTTTTTACAGAGGGCGGTGTAGATATTTCCATGTTTATACAGATAACGGTGTCGATATTTCTATGTTTATACAGATAACGGTGTCGCTATTTCTATGTTTATACAGATAGCAGTGTAGTTATTTCCATGTTTATAGAGATAGCTGTGTAGATATTTCCATGTTTATACAGATAGCGGTGTAGATAGTTCCATGTTTATACAGATAGCGTTGTACATATTTCCATGTTTATACAGATAGCGGTGTAGATATTTCAGTGTTTTTACTGATAGCGGTGGAGCTATTTCCATGTTAATACAGATAGCGATGTAGATATTTCCATGTTTATACAGATGGAGGTGTAGATATTTCCAAGTTTATACAGATGACTCTGTAGATATCTTCATGTTTTTACAGAGGGCGGTGTAGATATTTCCATGTTTATACAGATAACGGTGTCGATATTTCTATGTTTATACAGATAACGGTGTCGCTATTTCTATGTTTATACAGATAGCAGTGTAGCTATTTCCATGTTTATAGAGATAGCTGTGTAGATATTTCCATGTTTATACAGATAGCGGTGTAGATAGTTCCATGTTTATACAGATAGCGTTGTACATATTTCCATGTTTATACAGATAGCGGTGTAGATATTTCAGTGTTTTTACTGATAGCGGTGGAGCTATTTCCATGTTAATACAGATAGCGATGTAGATATTTCCATGTTTATAGTGATGGCGGTGTAGATATTTCCATGTTTATAGAGATTGCAGTGTAGATATTTCCATATTTATAGAGATAGCGTTGTACGTATTTCCATATTTATAGAGATAGCGGAGTAGTTATTTCCGTCGTTACACAGATGGCTGGGTAGGTATTTCCAAGGGTATACAGATGGCACTGTAGATATTTCCATGTTTATAGATATGGTGGTGTAGATGTTTCCATGTTTATACAGATGACTCTGTAGATATTTGCATGTTTATACAGATGGTGGTGTAGATATTTCCATGTTTATAGAGATAACAGTGTAGATATTTCCATGTTTATAAAGATAGCGAAGTAGATATTTCCATGTTGATACAGATAGCGGTGTAGATATTTCCATGTTTACAGAGATAGCGGTGTAGATATTTCCATCTTTGCACAGATTGCGCTGTAGACATTTCGATCTTTACACAGATAGCTGTGTAGTTATTTGCAAGTTTACACAGATATCTGTGTAGATACTTCCATGTTTACACAGATAGCGTTGTAGATATTTCCATGTTTATACAGATAGCGGTGTAGATATTTCCATGTTTATACAGATTTCGGTGTAGATATTTCCATGTTTATACTGATAGCGGTGGAGATATTTCCATACTTATACAGATAGCGATGTAGATATTTCCATGTTTATAGAGATGGAGGTGTAGATATTTCCATGTTTATAGAGATTGCAATGTAGATATGTCTATGTTTATAGAGATAGTGGTGTAGATATTTCCATGTGTATAGAGATGGCGGTGTAGTTATTTCCATGTGTATAGATATGGCGGTGTAGGTATTTCCATGTTTATAGAGATAGTGGTGAGGATATTTCCGTATTTATACAGATAGCGTTGTAGGCATTTCCAGGTTTATAGTGATAGTGGTGAGGATATTTCCGTATTTATACAGATAGCGTTGTAGATATTTCCATGTTTATACAGATAGCCGTTTTGTTATTTCCATGTTTATACAGATAGCGGTGTAGATATTTCCATGTTTATACAGATAGCGGTGTAGATATTTCCATGTTTACACAGATAGGTGTGTAGATATTTCCATGTTTACACAGATAGCGTTGTAGATATTTCCATCTTTATACAGATAGCGGTGTAGATATTTCAATGTTTATACAGATAACGGTGTTGGTATTTCCATGTTTATACAGATAGCGGTGTAGATATTTCCATGTTTATACAGAAGGCGGTGTAGATATTTCCAAGTTTATAAAGATAGCGGTGTAGTTATTTCCATGTTTATACAGATAGCGGTGTACATATTTCCATGTTTCTTCAGATGGCTGTGTAGATATATCCATGTGTATACAGATGGCAGTGTAGATATTTCCATGTTTATACAGATGGAGGTGTAGATATTTCCAAGTTTATACAGATGACTGTGTAGATATCTTCATGTTTTTACAGAGGGCGGTGTAGATATTTCCATGTTTATACAGATAACGGTGTCGCTATTTCTATGTTTATACAGATAGCAGTGTAGCTATTTCCATGTTTATAGAGATAGCTGTGTAGATATTTCCATGTTTATAGAGATTGCAGCGTAGGTATTTCCATATTTATAGAGATAGCGTTGTACGTATTTCCATGTTTATAGAGATAGCGGAGTAGATATTTCCGTGGTTACACAGATGGCTGGGTAGGTATTTCCACGGGTATACAGATGGAACTGTAGATATTTCCATGTTTATAGATATTTTGGTGTGGATGTTTCCATGTTTGTACAGATGACTCTGTAGATATTTGCGTGTTTATACAGATGGTGGTGTAGATATTTCCATGTTTATAGAGATAACAGTGTAGATATTTCCATGTTTATAAAGATAGCGAAGTAGATATTTCCATGTTGATACAGATAGCGGTGTAGATATTTCCATGTTTACAGAGATAGCGGTGTAGATATTTCCATCTTTGCACAGATTGCGCTGTAGACATTTCGATCTTTACACAGATAGCTGTGTAGATATTTGCAAGTTTACACAGATATCTGTGTAGATACTTCCATGTTTACACAGATAGCGTTGTAGATATTTCCATGTTTATACAGATAGCGGTGTAGATATTTCCATGTTTATACAGATATCGGTGTAGATATTTCCATGTTTATACTGATAGCGGTGGAGATATTTCCATATTTATACAGATAGCGATGTAGATATTTCCATGTTTATAGAGATGGCGGTGTAGATATTTCCATGTTTATAGAGATTGCAATGTAGATATGTCTATGTTTATAGAGATAGTGGTGTAGATATTTCCATGTGTATAGAGATGGCGGTGTAGTTATTTCCATGTGTATAGATATGGCGGTGTAGGTATTTCCATGTTTATAGACATAGTGGTGAGGATATTTCCGTATTTATACAGATAGCGTTGTAGGTATTTCCAGGTTTATAGTGATAGTGGTGAGGATATTTCCGTATTTATACAGATAGCGTTGTAGATATTTCCATGTTTATACAGATAGCTGTTTTGGTATTTCCATGTTTATACAGATAGCGGTGTAGATATTTCCATGTTTATACAGATAGCGGTGTAGATATTTCCATGTTTACACAGATAGGTGTGTAGATATTTCCATGCTTACACAGATAGCGTTGTAGATATTTCCATCTTTATACAGATAGCGGTGTAGATATTTCAATGTTTATACAGATAACGGTGTTGGTATTTCCATGTTTATACAGATAGCGGTGTAGATATTTCCATGTTTATACAGAAGGCGGTGTAGATATTTCCAAGTTTATAAAAATAGCGGTGTAGTTATTTCCATGTTTATACAGATAGCGGTGTACATATTTCCATGTTTCTTCAGATTGCTGTGTAGACATTTCCATGTGTATACAGATGGCAGTGTAGATATTTCCATGTTTATAAAGATAGCGAAGTAGATATTTCCATGTTGATACAGATAGCGGTGTAGATATTTCCATGTTTACAGAGATAGCGGTGTAGATATTTCCATCTTTGCACAGATTGCGCTGTAGACATTTCGATCTTTACACAGATAGCTGTGTAGATATTTGCAAGTTTACACAGATATCTGTGTAGATACTTCCATGTTTACACAGATAGCGTTGTAGATATTTCCATGTTTATACAGATAGCGGTGTAGATATTTCCATGTTTATACAGATATCGGTGTAGATATTTCCATGTTTATACTGATAGCGGTGGAGATATTTCCATATTTATACAGATAGCGATGTAGATATTTCCATGTTTATAGAGATGGCGGTGTAGATATTTCCATGTTTATAGAGATTGCAATGTAGATATGTCTATGTTTATAGAGATAGTGGTGTAGATATTTCCATGTGTATAGAGATGGCGGTGTAGGTATTTCCATGTGTATAGATATGGCGGTGTAGGTATTTCCATGTTTATAGCGATAGTGGTGAGGATATTTCCGTATTTATACAGATAGCGTTGTAGGCATTTCCAGGTTTATAGTGATAGTGGTGAGGATATTTCCGTATTTATACAGATAGCGTTGTAGATATTTCCTTGTTTATACAGATAGCCGTTTTGGTATTTCCATGTTTATACTGATAGCGGTGTAGATATTTCCATGTTTATGCAGATATCGGTGTAGATATTTCCATGTTTACACAGATAGGTGTGTAGATATTTCCATGTTTACACAGATAGCGTTGTAGATATTTCCATCTTTATACAGATAGCGGTGTAGATATTTCAATGTTTATACAGATAAGGGTGTTGGTATTTCCATGTTTATACAGCTAGCGGTGTAGATATTTCCATGTTTATACAGAAGGCGGTGTAGATATTTCCAAGTTTATAAAGATAGCGGTGTAGTTATTTCCATGTTTATACAGATAGCGGTGTACATATTTCCATGTTTTTTCAGATAGCTGTGTAGATATTTCCATGTGTATACAGATGGCAGTGTAGATATTTCCATGTTTATACAGATGGAGGTGTAGATATTTCCAAGTTTATACAGATGACTGTGTAGATATCTTCATGTTTTTACAGAGGGCGGTGTAGATATTTCCATGTTTATACAGATAACGGTGTCGCTATTTCTATGTTTATACAGATAGCAGTGTAGCTATTTCCATGTTTGTAGAGATAGCTGTGTCGATATTTCCAGGTTTATACAGATAGCGGTGTAGATATTTCCATGTTTATACAGATAGCGTTGTACATATTTCCATGTTTATACAGATAGCGGTGTAGATATTTCAGTGTTTATACTGATAGCGGTGGAGCTATTTCCATGTTAATACAGATAGCGATGTAGATATTTCCATGTTTATAGTGATGGCGGTGTAGATATTTCCATGTTTATAGAGATTGCAGCGTAGGTATTTCCATATTTATAGAGATAGCGTTGTACGTATTTCCATGTTTATAGAGATAGCGGAGTAGATATTTCCGTGGTTACACAGATGGCTGGGTAGGTATTTCCACGGGTATACAGATGGCACTGTAGATATTTCCATGTTTATAGATATGGTGGTGTAGATGTTTCCATGTTTATACAGATGACTCTGTAGATATTTGCATGTTTATACAGATGGTGGTGTAGATATTTCCATGTTTATAGAGATAACAGTGTAGATATTTCCCTGTTTATAAAGATAGCGAAGTAGATATTTCCATGTTGATACAGATAGCGGTGTAGATATTTCCATGTTTACAGAGATAGCGGTGTAGATATTTCCATCTTTGCACAGATTGCGCTGTAGACATTTCGATCTTTACACAGATAGCTGTGTAGATATTTCAATGTTTATACAGATAACGGTGTTGGTATTTCCATGTTTATACAGATAGCGGTGTAGATATTTCCATGTTTATACAGAAGGCGGTGTAGATATTTCCAAGTTTATAAAAATAGCGGTGTAGTTATTTCCATGTTTATACAGATAGCGGTGTACATATTTCCATGTTTCTTCAGATTGCTGTGTAGACATTTCCATGTGTATACAGATGGCAGTGTAGATATTTCCATGTTTATAAAGATAGCGAAGTAGATATTTCCATGTTGATACAGATAGCGGTGTAGATATTTCCATGTTTACAGAGATAGCGGTGTAGATATTTCCATCTTTGCACAGATTGCGCTGTAGACATTTCGATCTTTACACAGATAGCTGTGTAGATATTTGCAAGTTTACACAGATATCTGTGTAGATACTTCCATGTTTACACAGATAGCGTTGTAGATATTTCCATGTTTATACAGATAGCGGTGTAGATATTTCCATGTTTATACAGATATCGGTGTAGATATTTCCATGTTTATACTGATAGCGGTGGAGATATTTCCATATTTATACAGATAGCGATGTAGATATTTCCATGTTTATAGAGATGGCGGTGTAGATATTTCCATGTTTATAGAGATTGCAATGTAGATATGTCTATGTTTATAGAGATAGTGGTGTAGATATTTCCATGTGTATAGAGATGGCGGTGTAGGTATTTCCATGTGTATAGATATGGCGGTGTAGGTATTTCCATGTTTATAGAGATAGTGGTGAGGATATTTCCGTATTTATACAGATAGCGTTGTAGGCATTTCCAGGTATATAGTGATTGTGGTGAGGATATTTCCGTATTTATACAGATAGCGTTGTAGATATTTCCATGTTTATACAGATAGCCGTTTTGTTATTTCCATGTTTATACAGATAGCGGTGTAGATATTTCCATGTTTATACAGATAGCGGTGTAGATATTTCCATGTTTACACAGATAGGTGTGTAGATATTTCCATGTTTACACAGATAGCGTTGTAGATATTTCCATCTTTATACAGATAGCGGTGTAGATATTTCAATGTTTATACAGATAACGGTGTTGGTATTTCCATGTTTATACAGATAGCGGTGTAGATATTTCCATGTTTATACAGAAGGCGGTGTAGATATTTCCAAGTTTATAAAGATAGCGGTGTAGTTATTTCCATGTTTATACAGATAGCGGTGTACATATTTCCATGTTTCTTCAGATGGCTGTGTAGATATATCCATGTGTATACAGATGGCAGTGTAGATATTTCCATGTTTATACAGATGGAGGTGTAGATATTTCCAAGTTTATACAGATGACTGTGTAGATATCTTCATGTTTTTACAGAGGGCGGTGTAGATATTTCCATGTTTATACAGATAACGGTGTCGCTATTTCTATGTTTATACAGATAGCAGTGTAGCTATTTCCATGTTTATAGAGATAGCTGTGTAGATATTTCCATGTTTATACAGATAGCGGTGTAGATATTTCCATGTTTATACAGATAGCGTTGTACATATTTCCATGTTTATACAGATAGCGGTGTAGATATTTCAGTGTTTTTACTGATAGCGGTGGAGCTATTTCCATGTTAATACAGATAGTGATGTAGATATTTCCATGTTTATAGTGATGGCGGTGTAGATATTTCCATGTTTATAGAGATTGCAGCGTAGGTATTTCCATATTTATAGAGATAGCGTTGTACGTATTTCCATGTTTATAGAGATAGCGGAGTAGATATTTCCGTGGTTACACAGATGGCTGGGTAGGTATTTCCACGGGTATACAGATGGAACTGTAGATATTTCCATGTTTATAGATATTTTGGTGTGGATGTTTCCATGTTTGTACAGATGACTCTGTAGATATTTGCGTGTTTATACAGATGGTGGTGTAGATATTTCCATGTTTATAGAGATAACAGTGTAGATATTTCCATGTTTATAAAGATAGCGAAGTAGATATTTCCATGTTGATACAGATAGCGGTGTAGATATTTCCATGTTTACAGAGATAGCGGTGTAGATATTTCCATCTTTGCACAGATTGCGCTGTAGACATTTCGATCTTTACACAGATAGCTGTGTAGATATTTGCAAGTTTACACAGATATCTGTGTAGATACTTCCATGTTTACACAGATAGCGTTGTAGATATTTCCATGTTTATACAGATAGCGGTGTAGATATTTCCATGTTTATACAGATATCGGTGTAGATATTTCCATGTTTATACTGATAGCGGTGGAGATATTTCCATATTTATACAGATAGCGATGTAGATATTTCCATGTTTATAGAGATGGCGGTGTAGATATTTCCATGTTTATAGAGATTGCAATGTAGATATGTCTATGTTTATAGAGATAGTGGTGTAGATATTTCCATGTGTATAGAGATGGCGGTGTAGTTATTTCCATGTGTATAGATATGGCGGTGTAGGTATTTCCATGTTTATAGACATAGTGGTGAGGATATTTCCGTATTTATACAGATAGCGTTGTAGGTATTTCCAGGTTTATAGTGATAGTGGTGAGGATATTTCCGTATTTATACAGATAGCGTTGTAGATATTTCCATGTTTATACAGATAGCTGTTTTGGTATTTCCATGTTTATACAGATAGCGGTGTAGATATTTCCATGTTTATACAGATAGCGGTGTAGATATTTCCATGTTTACACAGATAGGTGTGTAGATATTTCCATGCTTACACAGATAGCGTTGTAGATATTTCCATCTTTATACAGATAGCGGTGTAGATATTTCAATGTTTATACAGATAACGGTGTTGGTATTTCCATGTTTATACAGATAGCGGTGTAGATATTTCCATGTTTATACAGAAGGCGGTGTAGATATTTCCAAGTTTATAAAAATAGCGGTGTAGTTATTTCCATGTTTATACAGATAGCGGTGTACATATTTCCATGTTTCTTCAGATTGCTGTGTAGACATTTCCATGTGTATACAGATGGCAGTGTAGATATTTCCATGTTTATAAAGATAGCGAAGTAGATATTTCCATGTTGATACAGATAGCGGTGTAGATATTTCCATGTTTACAGAGATAGCGGTGTAGATATTTCCATCTTTGCACAGATTGCGCTGTAGACATTTCGATCTTTACACAGATAGCTGTGTAGATATTTGCAAGTTTACACAGATATCTGTGTAGATACTTCCATGTTTACACAGATAGCGTTGTAGATATTTCCATGTTTATACAGATAGCGGTGTAGATATTTCCATGTTTATACAGATATCGGTGTAGATATTTCCATGTTTATACTGATAGCGGTGGAGATATTTCCATATTTATACAGATAGCGATGTAGATATTTCCATGTTTATAGAGATGGCGGTGTAGATATTTCCATGTTTATAGAGATTGCAATGTAGATATGTCTATGTTTATAGAGATAGTGGTGTAGATATTTCCATGTGTATAGAGATGGCGGTGTAGGTATTTCCATGTGTATAGATATGGCGGTGTAGGTATTTCCATGTTTATAGCGATAGTGGTGAGGATATTTCCGTATTTATACAGATAGCGTTGTAGGCATTTCCAGGTTTATAGTGATAGTGGTGAGGATATTTCCGTATTTATACAGATAGCGTTGTAGATATTTCCTTGTTTATACAGATAGCCGTTTTGGTATTTCCATGTTTATACAGATAGCGGTGTAGATATTTCCATGTTTATGCAGATATCGGTGTAGATATTTCCATGTTTACACAGATAGGTGTGTAGATATTTCCATGTTTACACAGATAGCGTTGTAGATATTTCCATCTTTATACAGATAGCGGTGTAGATATTTCAATGTTTATACAGATAAGGGTGTTGGTATTTCCATGTTTATACAGCTAGCGGTGTAGATATTTCCATGTTTATACAGAAGGCGGTGTAGATATTTCCAAGTTTATAAAGATAGCGGTGTAGTTATTTCCATGTTTATACAGATAGCGGTGTACATATTTCCATGTTTTTTCAGATAGCTGTGTAGATATTTCCATGTGTATACAGATGGCAGTGTAGATATTTCCATGTTTATACAGATGGAGGTGTAGATATTTCCAAGTTTATACAGATGACTGTGTAGATATCTTCATGTTTTTACAGAGGGCGGTGTAGATATTTCCATGTTTATACAGATAACGGTGTCGCTATTTCTATGTTTATACAGATAGCAGTGTAGCTATTTCCATGTTTGTAGAGATAGCTGTGTCGATATTTCCAGGTTTATACAGATAGCGGTGTAGATATTTCCATGTTTATACAGATAGCGTTGTACATATTTCCATGTTTATACAGATAGCGGTGTAGATATTTCAGTGTTTATACTGATAGCGGTGGAGCTATTTCCATGTTAATACAGATAGCGATGTAGATATTTCCATGTTTATAGTGATGGCGGTGTAGATATTTCCATGTTTATAGAGATTGCAGCGTAGGTATTTCCATATTTATAGAGATAGCGTTGTACGTATTTCCATGTTTATAGAGATAGCGGAGTAGATATTTCCGTGGTTACACAGATGGCTGGGTAGGTATTTCCACGGGTATACAGATGGCACTGTAGATATTTCCATGTTTATAGATATGGTGGTGTAGATGTTTCCATGTTTATACAGATGACTCTGTAGATATTTGCATGTTTATACAGATGGTGGTGTAGATATTTCCATGTTTATAGAGATAACAGTGTAGATATTTCCCTGTTTATAAAGATAGCGAAGTAGATATTTCCATGTTGATACAGATAGCGGTGTAGATATTTCCATGTTTACAGAGATAGCGGTGTAGATATTTCCATCTTTGCAGAGATTGCGCTGTAGACATTTCGATCTTTACACAGATAGCTGTGTAGATATTTCAATGTTTATACAGATAACGGTGTTGGTATTTCCATGTTTATACAGATAGCGGTGTAGATATTTCCATGTTTATACAGAAGGCGGTGTAGATATTTCCAAGTTTATAAAAATAGCGGTGTAGTTATTTCCATGTTTATACAGATAGCGGTGTACATATTTCCATGTTTCTTCAGATTGCTGTGTAGACATTTCCATGTGTATACAGATGGCAGTGTAGATATTTCCATGTTTATAAAGATAGCGAAGTAGATATTTCCATGTTGATACAGATAGCGGTGTAGATATTTCCATGTTTACAGAGATAGCGGTGTAGATATTTCCATCTTTGCACAGATTGCGCTGTAGACATTTCGATCTTTACACAGATAGCTGTGTAGATATTTGCAAGTTTACACAGATATCTGTGTAGATACTTCCATGTTTACACAGATAGCGTTGTAGATATTTCCATGTTTATACAGATAGCGGTGTAGATATTTCCATGTTTATACAGATATCGGTGTAGATATTTCCATGTTTATACTGATAGCGGTGGAGATATTTCCATATTTATACAGATAGCGATGTAGATATTTCCATGTTTATAGAGATGGCGGTGTAGATATTTCCATGTTTATAGAGATTGCAATGTAGATATGTCTATGTTTATAGAGATAGTGGTGTAGATATTTCCATGTGTATAGAGATGGCGGTGTAGGTATTTCCATGTGTATAGATATGGCGGTGTAGGTATTTCCATGTTTATAGAGATAGTGGTGAGGATATTTCCGTATTTATACAGATAGCGTTGTAGGCATTTCCAGGTATATAGTGATTGTGGTGAGGATATTTCCGTATTTATACAGATAGCGTTGTAGATATTTCCATGTTTATACAGATAGCCGTTTTGGTATTTCCATGTTTATACAGATAGCGGTGTAGATATTTCCATGTTTATACAGATAGCGGTGTAGATATTTCCATGTTTACACAGATAGGTGTGTAGATATTTCCATGTTTACACAGATAGCGTTGTAGATATTTCCATCTTTATACAGATAGCGGTGTAGATATTTCAATGTTTATACAGATAACGGTGTTGGTATTTCCATGTTTATACAGATAGCGGTGTAGATATTTCCATGTTTATACAGAAGGCGGTGTAGATATTTCCAAGTTTATAAAGATAGCGGTGTAGTTATTTCCATGTTTATACAGATAGCGGTGTACATATTTCCATGTTTCTTCAGATGGCTGTGTAGATATTTCCATGTGTATACAGATGGCAGTGTAGATATTTCCATGTTTATACAGATGGAGGTGTAGATATTTCCAAGTTTATACAGATGACTGTGTAGATATCTTCATGTTTTTACAGAGGGCGGTGTAGATATTTCCATGTTTATACAGATAACGGTGTCGCTATTTCTATGTTTATACAGATAGCAGTGTAGCTATTTCCATGTTTATAGAGATAGCTGTGTAGGTATTTCCATGTTTATACAGATAGCGGTGTAGATATTTCCATGTTTATACAGATAGCATTGTACATATTTCCATGTTTATACAGATAGCGGTGTAGATATTTCAGTGTTTATACTGATAGCGGTGGAGCTATTTCCATGTTAATACAGATAGCGATGTAGATATTTCCATGTTTGTAGTGATTGCGGTGTAGATATTTCCATGTTTATAGAGATTGCAGTGTAGATATTTCCATATTTATAGAGATAGCGTTGTACGTATTTCCATGTTTATAGAGATAGCGGAGTAGATATTTCCGTCGTTGCACAGATGGCTGGGTAGGTATTTCCACGGGTATACAGATGGCACTGTAGATATTTCCATGTTTATAGATATGGTGGTGTAGATATTTCCATGTTTATACAGATGACTCTGTAGATATTTGCCTGTTTATACAGATGGTGGTGTAGATATTTCCATGTTTATAGAGATAAAAGTGTAGATATTTCCATGTTTATAAAGATAGCGAAGTAGATATTTCCATGTTGATACAGATAGCGGTGTAGATATTTCCATGTTTACAGAGATAGCGGTGTAGATATTTCCATCTTTGCACAGATTGCGCTGTAGACACTTCGATCTTTACACAGATAGCTGTGTAGATATTTGCAAGTTTACACAGATATCTGTGTAGATACTTCCATGTTTACACAGATAGCGTTGTAGATATTTCCATGTTTATACAGATAGCGGTGTAGATATTTCCCTGTTTATACAGATATCGGTGTAGATATTTCCATGTTTATACTGATAGCGGTGGAGATATTTCCATATTTATACAGATAGCGATGTAGATATTTCCATGTTTATAGAGATGGCGGTGTAGACTTTTCCATGTTTATAGAGATTGCAATGTAGATATTTCTATGTTTATAGAGATAGTGGTGTAGATATTTCCATGTGTACAGAGATGGCGGAGTAGGTATTTCCATGTGTATAGATATGGCGGTGTAGGTATTTCCATGTTTATAGAGATAGTGGTGAGGATATTTCCGTATTTATACAGATAGCGTTGTAGGTATTTCCAGGTTTATAGTGATAGTGGTGAGGATATTTCCGTATTTATACAGATAGCGTTGTAGATATTTCCATGTTTATACAGATAGCCGTTTTGGTATTTCCATGTTTATAAAGATAGCGGTGTAGATATTTCCATGTTTATACAGATAGCGGTGTAGATATTTCCATGTTTACACAGATAGGTGTGTAGATATTTCCATGTTTATACAGATAGCGTTGTAGATATTTCCATCTTTATACAGATAGCGGTGTAGATATTTCAATGTTTATACAGATAACGGTGTTGGTATTTCCATGTTTATACAGATAGCGGTGTAGATATTTACATGTTTTTACAGAAGGCGGTGTAGATATTTCCAAGTTTATAAAGATAGCGGTGTAGTTATTTCCATGTTTATACAGATAGCGGTGTACATACTTCCATGTTACTTCAGATGGCTGTGTAGATATTTCCATGTGTATACAGATGGCAGTGTAGATATTTCCATGTTTATACAGATGGAGGTGTAGATATTTCCAAGTTTATACAGATGACTGTGTAGATATCTTCATGTTTTTACAGAGGGCGGTGTAGATATTTCCATGTTTATACAGATAACGGAGTCGCTATTTCTATGTTTATACAGATAGCAGGGTAGCTATTTCCATGTTTATAGAGATAGCTGTGTAGATATTTCCATGTTTATACAGATAGCGGTGTAGATATTTCCATGTTTATACAGATAGCGTTGTACATATTTCCATGTTTATACAGATAGCGGTGTAGATATTTCAGTGTTTATACTGATAGCGGTGGAGCTATTTCCATGTTAATACAGATAGCGATGTAGATATTTCCATGTTTATAGTGATGGTGGTGTAGATATTTCCATGTTTGTAGAGATTGCAGTGTAGATATTTCCATATTTATAGAGATAGCGTTGTACGTATTTCCATGTTTATAGAGATAGCGGAGTAGATATTTCCGTGGTTACACAGATGGCTGGGTAGGTATTTCCACGGGTATACAGATGGCACTGTAGATATTTCCATGTTTATAGATATGGTGGTGTAGATATTTCCATGTTTATACAGATGACTCTGTAGATATTTGCATGTTTATACAGATGGTGGTGTAGATATTTCCGTGTTTATAGAGATAACAGTGTAGATATTTCCATGTTTATAAAGATAGCGAAGTAGATATTTCCATGTTGATACAGATAGCGGTGTAGATATTTCCATGTTTACAGAGATAGCGGTGTAGATATTTCCATCTTTGCACAGATTGTGCTGTAGACATTTCGATCTTTACACAGATAGCTGTGTAGATATTTGCAAGTTTACACAGATATCTGTGTAGATACTTCCATGTTTACACAGATAGCGTTGTAGATATTTCCATGTTTATACAGATAGCGGTGTAGATATTTCCATGTTTATACAGATGGCGGTGTAGATATTTCCATGTTTATAGAGATTGCAATGTAGATATTTCTATGTTTATAGAGATAGTGGTGTAGATATTTCCATGTGTACAGAGATGGCGGTGTAGGTATTTCCATGTGTATAGATATGGCGGTGTAGGTATTTCCATGTTTATAGAGATAGCGGTGAGGATATTTCCGTATTTATACAGATAGCGTTGTAGGTATTTCCAGGTTTATAGTGATAGTGGTGAGGATATTTCCGTATTTATACAGATAGCGTTGTAGATATTTCCATGTTTATACAGATAGCCATTTTGGTATTTCCATGTTTATAAAGATAGCGGTGTAGATATTTCCATGTTTATACAGATAGCGGTGCAGATATTTCCATGTTTACACAGATAGGTGTGTAGATATTTCCATGTTTACACAGATAGCGTTGTAGATATTTCCATCTTTATACAGATAGCGGTGTAGATATTTCAATGTTTATACAGATAACGGTGTTGGTATTTCCATGTTTATACAGATAGCGGTGTAGATATTTCCATGTTTATACAGAAGGCGGTGTAGATATTTCCAAGTTTATAAAGATAGCGGTGTAGTTATTTCCATGTTTATACAGATAGCGGTGTACATATTTCCATGTTTCTTCAGATGGCTGTGTAGATATTTCCATGTGTATACAGATGGCAGTGTAGATATTTCCATGTTTATACAGATGGAGGTGTAGATATTTCCTAGTTTATACAGATGACTGTGTAGATATCTTCATGTTTTTACAGAGGGCGGTGTAGATATTTCCATGTTTATACAAATAACGGTGTCGCTATTTCTATGTTTATACAGATAGCAGTGTAGCTATTTCCATGTTTATAGAGATAGCTGTGTAGATATTTCCATGTTTATACAGATAGCGGTGTAGATATTTCCATGTTTATACAGATAGCATTGTACATATTTCCATGTTTATACAGATAGCGGTGTAGATATTTCAGTGTTTATACTGATAGCGGTGGAGCTATTTCCATGTTAATACAGATAGCGATGTAGATATTTCCATGTTTGTAGTGATTGCGGTGTAGATATTTCCATGTTTATAGAGATTGCAGTGTAAATATTTCCATATTTATAGAGACAGCGTTGTACGTATTTCCATGTTTATAGAGATAGCGGAGTAGATATTTCCGTGGTTACACAGATGGCTGGGTAGGTATTTCCACGGGTATACAGATGGCACTGTAGATATTTCCATGTTTATAGATATGGTGGTGTAGATATTTCCATGTTTATACAGATGACTCTGTAGATATTTGCATGTTTATACAGATGGTGGTGTAGATATTTCCATGTTTATAGAGATAAAAGTGTAGATATTTCCATGTTTATAAAGATAGCGAAGGAGATATTTCCATGTTGATACAGATAGCGGTGTAGATATTTCCATGTTTACAGAGATAGCGGTGTAGATATTTCCATCTTTGCACAGATTGCGCTGTAGACATTTCGATCTTTACACAGATAGGGGTGTAGATATTTGCAAGTTTACACAGATATCTGTGTAGATACTTCCATGTTTACACAGATAGCGTTGTAGATATTTCCATGTTTATACAGATAGCGGTGTAGATATTTCCATGTTTATACAGATATCGGTGTAGATATTTCCATGTTTATACTGATAGCGGTGGAGATATTTCCATATTTATACAGATAGCGATGTAGATATTTCCATGTTTATAGAGATGGCGGTGTAGATATTTCCATGTTTATAGAGATTGCAATGTAGATATTTCTATGTTTATAGAGATAGTGGTGTAGATATCTCCATGTGTATAGAGATGGCGGTGTAGGTATTTCCATGTGTATAGATATGGCGGTGTAGGTATTTCCATGTTTATAGAGATAGTGGTGAGGATATTTCCGTATTTATACAGATAGCGTTGTAGGTATTTCCAGGTTTATAGTGATAGTGGTGAGGATATTTCCGTATTTATACAGATAGCGTTGTAGATATTTCCATGTTTGTACAGATAGCCGTTTTGGTATTTCCATGTTTATACAGATAGCGGTGTAGATATTTCCATGTTTACACAGATAGTGGTGTAGATATTTCCATGTTTACACAGATAGGTGTGTAGATATTTCCATGTTTACACAGATAGCGTTGTAGATATTTCCATCTTTATACAGATAGCGGTGTAGATATTTCAATATTTATACAGATAACGGTGTTGGTATTTCCATGTTTATACAGATAGCGGTGTAGATATTTCCATGTTTATACAGAAGGCGGTGTAGATATTTCCAAGTTTATAAAGATAGCGGTGTAGTTATTTCCATGTTTATACAGATAGCGGTGTACATATTTCCATGTTTCTTCAGATGGCTGTGTAGATATTTCCATGTGTATACAGATGGCAGTGTAGATATTTCCATGTTTATACAGATGGAGGTGTAGATATTTCCAAGTTTATACAGATGACTGTGTATATATCTTGATGTTTTTACAGAGGGCGGTGTAGATATTTCCATGTTTATACAGATAACGGTGTCGCTATTTCTATGTTTATACAGATAGCAGTGTAGCTATTTCCATGTTTATAGAGATAGCTGTGTAGATATTTCCATGTTTATACAGATAGCGTTGTACATATTTCCATGTTTATACAGATAGCGGTGTAGATATTTCAGTGTTTATACTGATAGCGGTGGAGCTATTTCCATGTTAATACAGATAGCGATGTAGATATTTCCATGTTTATAGTGATGGCGGTGTAGATATTTCCATGTTTATAGAGATTGCAGTGAAGATATTTCGATATTTATAGAGATAGCGTTGTACATATTTCCATGTTTATAGAGATAGCGGAGTAGATATTTCCGTTGTTACACAGATGGCTGGGTAGGTATTTCCACGGGTATACAGATGGCACTGTAGATATTTCCATGTTTATAGATATGGTGGTGTAGATATTTCCATGTTTATACCGATGACTCTGTAGATATTTGCATGTTTATACAGATGGTGGTGTAGATATTTCCATGTTTATAGAGATAACACTGTAGATATTTCCATGTTTATAAAGATAGCGAAGTCGATATTTCCATGTTGATACAGATAGCGGTGTAGATATTTCCATGTTTACAGAGATAGCGGTGTAGATATTTCCATCTTTGCACAGATTGCGCTGTAGACATTTCGATCTTTACACAGATAGCTGTGTAGATATTTGCAAGTTTACACAGATATCTGTGTAGATACTTCCATGTTTACACAGATAGCGTTGTAGATATTTCCATGTTTATACAGATAGCGGTGTAGACATTTCCATGTTTATACAGATATCGGTGTAGATATTTCCATGTTTACACAGATAGGTGTGTAGATATTTCCATGTTTACACAGATAGCGTTGTAGATATTTCCATCTTTATACAGATAGCGGTGTAGATATTTCAATGTTTATACAGATAACGGTGTTGGTATTTCCATGTTTATACAGATAGCGGTGTAGATATTTCCATGTTTATACAGAAGGCGGTGTAGATATTTCCAAGTTTATAAAGATAGCGGTGTAGTTATTTCCATGTTTATACAGATAGCGGTGTACATATTTCCATGTTTCTTCAGATGGCTGTGTAGATATTTCCATGTGTATACAGATGGCAGTGTAGATATTTCCATGTTTATACAGATGGAGGTGTAGATATTTCCAAGTTTATACAGATGACTGTGTAGATATCTTCATGTTTTTACAGAGGGCGGTGTAGATATTTCCATGTTTATACAGATAACGGTGTCGCTATTTCTATGTTTATACAGATAGCAGTGTAGCTATTTCCATGTTTATAGAGATAGCTGTGTAGATATTTCCATGTTTATACAGATAGCGGTGTAGATATTTCCATGTTTATACAGATAGCATTGTACATATTTCCATGTTTATACAGATAGCGGTGTAGATATTTCAGTGTTTATACTGATAGCGGTGGAGCTATTTCCATGTTAATACAGATAGCGATGTAGATATTTCCATGTTTGTAGTGATTGCGGTGTAGATATTTCCATGTTTATAGAGATTGCAGTGTAGATATTTCCATATTTATAGAGATAGCGTTGTACGTATTTCCATGTTTATAGAGATAGCGGAGTAGATATTTCCGTGGTTACACAGATGGCTGGGTAGGTATTTCCACGGGTATACAGATGGCACTGTAGATATTTCCATGTTTATAGATATGGTGGTGTAGATATTTCCATGTTTATACAGATGACTCTGTAGATATTTGCATGTTTATACAGATGGTGGTGTAGATATTTCCATGTTTATAGAGATAAAAGTGTAGATATTTCCATGTTTATAAAGATAGCGAAGTAGATATTTCCATGTTGATACAGATAGCGGTGTAGATATTTCCATGTTTACAGAGATAGCGGTGTAGATATTTCCATCTTTGCACAGATTGCGCTGTAGACATTTCGATCTTTACACAGATAGCTGTGTAGATATTTGCAAGTTTACACAGATATCTGTGTAGATACTTCCATGTTTACACAGATAGCGTTGTAGATATTTCCATGTTTATACAGATAGCGGTGTAGATATTTCCATGTTTATACAGATATCGGTGTAGATATTTCCATGTTTATACTGATAGCGGTGGAGATATTTCCATATTTATACAGATAGCGATGTAGATATTTCCATGTTTATAGAGATGGCGGTGTAGATATTTCCATGTTTATAGAGATTGCAATGTAGATATTTCTATGTTTATAGAGATAGTGGTGTAGATATCTCCATGTGTATAGAGATGGCGGTGTAGGTATTTCCATGTGTATAGATATGGCGGTGTAGGTATTTCCATGTTTATAGAGATAGTGGTGAGGATATTTCCGTATTTATACAGATAGCGTTGTAGGTATTTCCAGGTTTATAGTGATAGTGGTGAGGATATTTCCGTATTTATACAGATAGCGTTGTAGATATTTCCATGTTTGTACAGATAGCCGTTTTGGTATTTCCATGTTTATACAGATAGCGGTGTAGATATTTCCATGTTTACACAGATAGTGGTGTAGATATTTCCATGTTTACACAGATAGGTGTGTAGATATTTCCATGTTTACACAGATAGCGTTGTAGATATTTCCATCTTTATACAGATAGCGGTGTAGATATTTCAATGTTTATACAGATAACGGTGTTGGTATTTCCATGTTTATACAGATAGCGGTGTAGATATTTCCATGTTTATACAGAAGGCGGTGTAGATATTTCCAAGTTTATAAAGATAGCGGTGTAGTTATTTCCATGTTTATACAGATAGCGGTGTACATATTTCCATGTTTCTTCAGATGGCTGTGTAGATATTTCCATGTGTATACAGATGGCAGTGTAGATATTTCCATGTTTATACAGATGGAGGTGTAGATATTTCCAAGTTTATACAGATGACTGTGTATATATCTTGATGTTTTTACAGAGGGCGGTGTAGATATTTCCATGTTTATACAGATAACGGTGTCGCTATTTCTATGTTTATACAGATAGCAGTGTAGCTATTTCCATGTTTATAGAGATAGCTGTGTAGATATTTCCATGTTTATACAGATAGCGTTGTACATATTTCCATGTTTATACAGATAGCGGTGTAGATATTTCAGTGTTTATACTGATAGCGGTGGAGCTATTTCCATGTTAATACAGATAGCGATGTAGATATTTCCATGTTTATAGTGATGGCGGTGTAGATATTTCCATGTTTATAGAGATTGCAGTGAAGATATTTCGATATTTATAGAGATAGCGTTGTACATATTTCCATGTTTATAGAGATAGCGGAGTAGATATTTCCGTGGTTACACAGATGGCTGGGTAGGTATTTCCACGGGTATACAGATGGCACTGTAGATATTTCCATGTTTATAGATATGGTGGTGTAGATATTTCCATGTTTATACCGATGACTCTGTAGATATTTGCATGTTTATAGAGATGGTGGTTTAGATATTTCCATGTTTATAGAGATAACAGTGTAGATATTTCCATGTTTATAAAGATAGCGAAGTAGATATTTCCATGTTGATACAGATAGCGGTGTAGATATTTCCATGTTTACAGAGATAGCGGTGTAGATATTTCCATCTTTGCACAGATTGCGCTGTAGACATTTCGATCTTTACACAGATAGCTGTGTAGATATTTGCAAGTTTACACAGATATCTGTGTAGATACTTCCATGTTTACACAGATAGCGTTGTAGATATTTCCATGTTTATACAGATAGCGGTGTAGACATTTCCATGTTTATACAGATATCGGTGTAGATATTTCCATGTTTATACTGATAGCGGTGGAGATATTTCCATATTTATACAGATAGCGATGTAGATATTTCCATGTTTATAGAGATGGCGGTGTAGATATTTCCATGTTTATAGAGATTGCAATGTAGATATTTCTATGTTTATAGAGATAGTGGTGTAGATATTTCCATGTGTACAGAGATGGCGGTGTAGGTATTTCCATGTGTATAGATATGGCGGTGTAGGTATTTCCATGTTTATAGAGATAGTGGTGAGGATATTTCCGTATTTATACAGATAGCGTTGTAGGTATTTCCAGGTTTATAGTGATAGTGGTGAGGATATTTCCGTATTTATACAGATAGCGTTGTAGATATTTCCATGTTTATACAGATAGCCGTTTTGGTATTTCCATGTTTATACAGATAGCGGTGTAGATATTTCCATGTTTATACAGATAGCGGTGTAGATATTTCCATGTTTACACAGATAGGTGTGTAGATATTTCCATGTTTACACAGATAGCGTTGTAGATATTTCCATCTTTATACAGATAGCGGTGTAGATATTTCAATGTTTATACAGATAACGGTGTTAGTATTTCCATGTTTATACAGATAGCGGTGTAGATATTTCCATGTTTATACAGAAGGCGGTGTAGATATTTCCAAGTTTATAAAGATAGCGGTGTAGTTATTTCCATGTTTATACAGATAGCGGTGTACATATTTCCATGTTTCTTCAGATGGCTGTGTAGATATTTCCATGTGTATACAGATGGCAGTGTAGATATTTCCATGTTTATACAGATGGAGGTGTAGATATTTCCAAGTTTATACAGATGACTGTGTAGATATCTTCATGTTTTTACAGAGGGCGGTGTAGATATTTCCATGTTTATACAGATAACGGTGTCGCTATTTCTATGTTTATACAGATAGCAGTGTAGCTATTTCCATGTTTATAGAGATAGCTGTGTAGATATTTCCATATTTATACAGATAGCGGTGTAGATATTTTCATGTTTATACAGATAGCGTTGTACATATTTCCATGTTTATACAGATAGCGGTGTAGATATTTCAGTGTTTATACTGATAGCGGTGGAGCTATTTCCATGTTAATACAGATAGCAATGTAGACATTTCCATGTTTATAGTGATGGCGGTGTAGATATTTCCATGTTTATAGAGATTGCAGTGTAGATATTTCCATATTTATAGAGATAGCGTTGTACGTATTTCCATGTTTATAGAGATAGCGGAGTAGATATTTCCGTGGTTACACAGATGGCTGGGTAGGTATTTCCACGGTTATACAGATGGCACTGTAGATATTTCCATGTTTATAGATATGGTGGTGTAGATATTTCCATGTTTATACAGATGACTCTGTAGATATTTGCATGTTTATACAGATGGTGGTGTAGATATTTCCATGTTTATAGAGATAACAGTGTAGATATTTCCATGTTTATAAAGATAGCGAAGTAGATATTTCCATGTTGATACAGATAGCGGTGTAGATATTTCCATGTTTACAGAGATAGCGGTGTAGATATTTCCATCTTTGCACAGATTGCGCTGTAGACATTTCGATCTTTACACAGATAGCTGTGTAGATATTTGCAAGTTTACACAGATATCTGTGTAGATACTTCCATGTTTACACAGATAGCGTTGTAGATATTTCCATGTTTATACAGATAGCGGTGTAGATATTTCCATGTTTATACAGATATCGGTGTAGATATTTCCATGTTTATACTGATAGCGGTGGAGATATTTCCATATTTATACAGATAGCGATGTAGATATTTCCATGTTTATAGAGATGGCGGTGTAGATATTTCCATGTTTATAGAGATTGCAATGTAGATATTTCTATGTTTATAGAGATAGTGGTGTAGATATCTCCATGTGTATAGAGATGGCGGTGTAGGTATTTCCATGTGTATAGATATGGCGGTGTAGGTATTTCCATGTTTATAGAGATAGTGGTGAGGATATTTCCGTATTTATACAGATAGCGTTGTAGGTATTTCCAGGTTTATAGTGATAGTGGTGAGGATATTTCCGTATTTATACAGATAGCGTTGTAGATATTTCCATGTTTATACAGATAGCCGTTTTGGTATTTCCATCTTTATACAGATAGCGGTGTAGATATTTCAATGTTTATACAGATAAGGGTGTTGGTATTTCCATGTTTATACAGATAGCGGTGTAGATATTTCCATGTTTATACAGAAGGCGTTGTAGATATTTCCAAGTTTATAAAGATAGCGGTGTAGTTATTTCCATGTTTATACAGATAGCGGTGTACATATTTCCATGTTTCTTCAGATGGCTGTGTAGATATTTCCATGTGTATACAGATGGCAGTGTAGATATTTCCATGTTTACACAGATGGAGGTGTAGATATTTCCAAGTTTATACAGATGACTGTGTAGATATCTTCATGTTTTTATAGAGGGCGGTGTAGATATTTCCATGTTTATACAGATAACGGTGTCGCTATTTCTATGTTTATACAGATAGCAGTGTAGCTATATCCATGTTTATAGAGATAGCTGTGTAGATATTTCCATGTTTATACAGATAGCGGAGTAGATATTTCCATGTTTATACAGATAGCGTTGTACATATTTCCATGTTTATACAGATAGCGGTGTAGATATTTCAGTGTTTATACTGATAGCGGTGGAGCTATTTCCATGTTAATACAGATAGCAATGTAGACATTTCCATGTTTATAGTGATGGCGGTGTAGATATTTCCATGTTTATAGAGATTGCAGTGTAGATATTTCCATATTTATAGAGATAGCGTTGTACGTATTTCCATGTTTATAGAGATAGCGGAGTAGATATTTCCGTGGTTACACAGATGGCTGGGTAGGTATTTCCACGGTTATACAGATGGCACTGTAGATATTTCCATGTTTATAGATATGGTGGTGTAGATATTTCCATGTTTATACAGATGACTCTGTAGATATTTGCATGTTTATACAGATGGTGGTGTAGATATTTCCATGTTTATAGAGATAACAGTGTAGATATTTCCATGTTTATAAAGATAGCGAAGTAGATATTTCCATGTTGATACAGATAGCGGTGTAGATATTTCCATGTTTACAGAGATAGCGGTGTAGATATTTCCATCTTTGCACAGATTGCGCTGTAGACATTTCGATCTTTACACAGATAGCTGTGTAGATATTTGCAAGTTTACACAGATATCTGTGTAGATACTTCCATGTTTACACAGATAGCGTTGTAGATATTTCCATGTTTATACAGATAGCGGTGTAGATATTTCCATGTTTATACAGATATCGGTGTAGATATTTCCATGTTTATACTGATAGCGGTGGAGATATTTCCATATTTATACAGATAGCGATGTAGATATTTCCATGTTTATAGAGATGGCGGTGTAGATATTTCCATGTTTATAGAGATTGCAATGTAGATATTTCTATGTTTATAGAGATAGTGGTGTAGATATCTCCATGTGTATAGAGATGGCGGTGTAGGTATTTCCATGTGTATAGATATGGCGGTGTAGGTATTTCCATGTTTATAGAGATAGTGGTGAGGATATTTCCGTATTTATACAGATAGCGTTGTAGGTATTTCCAGGTTTATAGTGATAGTGGTGAGGATATTTCCGTATTTATACAGATAGCGTTGTAGATATTTCCATGTTTGTACAGATAGCCGTTTTGGTATTTCCATGTTTATACAGATAGCGGTGTAGATATTTCCATGTTTACACAGATAGTGGTGTAGATATTTCCATGTTTACACAGATAGGTGTGTAGATATTTCCATGTTTACACAGATAGCGTTGTAGATATTTCCATCTTTATACAGATAGCGGTGTAGATATTTCAATGTTTATACAGATAACGGTGTTGGTATTTCCATGTTTATACAGATAGCGGTGTAGATATTTCCATGTTTATACAGAAGGCGGTGTAGATATTTCCAAGTTTATAAAGATAGCGGTGTAGTTATTTCCATGTTTATACAGATAGCGGTGTACATATTTCCATGTTTCTTCAGATGGCTGTGTAGATATTTCCATGTGTATACAGATGGCAGTGTAGATATTTCCATGTTTATACAGATGGAGGTGTAGATATTTCCAAGTTTATACAGATGACTGTGTATATATCTTGATGTTTTTAAAGAGGGCGGTGTAGATATTTCCATGTTTATACAGATAACGGTGTCGCTATTTCTATGTTTATACAGATAGCAGTGTAGCTATTTCCATGTTTATAGAGATAGCTGTGTAGATATTTCCATGTTTATACAGATAGCGTTGTACATATTTCCATGTTTATACAGATAGCGGTGTAGATATTTCAGTGTTTATACTGATAGCGGTGGAGCTATTTCCATGTTAATACAGATAGCGATGTAGATATTTCCATGTTTATAGTGATGGCGGTGTAGATATTTCCATGTTTATAGAGATTGCAGTGAAGATATTTCGATATTTATAGAGATAGCGTTGTACATATTTCCATGTTTATAGAGATAGCGGAGTAGATATTTCCGTGGTTACACAGATGGCTGGGTAGGTATTTCCACGGGTATACAGATGGCACTGTAGATATTTCCATGTTTATAGATATGGTGGTGTAGATATTTCCATGTTTATACCGATGACTCTGTAGATATTTGCATGTTTATACAGATGGTGGTGTAGATATTTCCATGTTTATAGAGATAACAGTGTAGATATTTCCATGTTTATAAAGATAGCGAAGTAGATATTTCCATGTTGATACAGATAGCGGTGTAGATATTTCCATGTTTACAGAGATAGCGGTGTAGATATTTCCATCTTTGCACAGATTGCGCTGTAGACATTTCGATCTTTACACAGATAGCTGTGTAGATATTTGCAAGTTTACACAGATATCTGTGTAGATACTTCCATGTTTACACAGATAGCGTTGTAGATATTTCCATGTTTATACAGATAGCGGTGTAGACATTTCCATGTTTATACAGATATCGGTGTAGATATTTCCATGTTTATACTGATAGCGGTGGAGATATTTCCATATTTATACAGATAGCGATGTAGATATTTCCATGTTTATAGAGATGGCGGTGTAGATATTTCCATGTTTATAGAGATTGCAATGTAGATATTTCTATGTTTATAGAGATAGTGGTGTAGATATTTCCATGTGTACAGAGATGGCGGTGTAGGTATTTCCATGTGTATAGATATGGCGGTGTAGGTATTTCCATGTTTATAGAGATAGTGGTGAGGATATTTCCGTATTTATACAGATAGCGTTGTAGGTATTTCCAGGTTTATAGTGATAGTGGTGAGGATATTTCCGTATTTATACAGATAGCGTTGTAGATATTTCCATGTTTATACAGATAGCCGTTTTGGTATTTCCATGTTTATACAGATAGCGGTGTAGATATTTCCATGTTTATACAGATAGCGGTGTAGATATTTCCATGTTTACACAGATAGGTGTGTAGATATTTCCATGTTTACACAGATAGCGTTGTAGATATTTCCATCTTTATACAGATAGCGGTGTAGATATTTCAATGTTTATACAGATAACGGTGTTAGTATTTCCATGTTTATACAGATAGCGGTGTAGATATTTCCATGTTTATACAGAAGGCGGTGTAGATATTTCCAAGTTTATAAAGATAGCGGTGTAGTTATTTCCATGTTTATACAGATAGCGGTGTACATATTTCCATGTTTCTTCAGATGGCTGTGTAGATATTTCCATGTGTATACAGATGGCAGTGTAGATATTTCCATGTTTATACAGATGGAGGTGTAGATATTTCCAAGTTTATACAGATGACTGTGTAGATATCTTCATGTTTTTACAGAGGGCGGTGTAGATATTTCCATGTTTATACAGATAACGGTGTCGCTATTTCTATGTTTATACAGATAGCAGTGTAGCTATTTCCATGTTTATAGAGATAGCTGTGTAGATATTTCCATATTTATACAGATAGCGGTGTAGATATTTCCATGTTTATACAGATAGCGTTGTACATATTTCCATGTTTATACAGATAGCGGTGTAGATATTTCAGTGTTTATACTGATAGCGGTGGAGCTATTTCCATGTTAATACAGATAGCGATGTAGATATTTCCATGTTTATAGTGATGGCGGTGTAGATATTTCCATGTTTATAGAGATTGCAGTGTAGATATTTCCATATTTATAGAGATAGCGTTGTACGTATTTCCATGTTTATAGAGATAGCGGAGTAGATATTTCCGTGGTTACACAGATGGCTGGGTAGCTATTTCCACGGGTATACAGATGGCACTGTAGATATTTCCATGTTTATAGATATGGTGGTGTAGATATTTCCATGTTTATACCGATGACTCTGTAGATATTTGCATGTTTATACAGATGGTGGTGTAGATATTTCCATGTTTATAGAGATAACAGTGTAGATATTTCCATGTTTATAAAGATAGCGAAGTAGATATTTCCATGTTGATACAGATAGCGGTGTAGATATTTCCATGTTTACAGAGATAGCGGTGTAGATATTTCCATCTTTGCACAGATTGCGCTGTAGACGTTTCGATCTTTACACAGATAGCTGTGTAGATATTTGCAAGTTTACACAGATATCTGTGTAGATAATTCCATGCTTACACAGATAGCGTTGTAGATATTTCCATGTTTATACAGATAGCGGTGTAGATATTTCCATGTTTATACAGATAGCGGTGTAGATATTTCCATGTTTACACAGATAGGTGTGTAGATATTTCCATGTTTACACAGATAGCGTTGTAGATATTTCCATCTTTATACAGATAGCGGTGTAGATATTTCAATGTTTATACAGATAACGGTGTTGGTATTTCCATGTTTATACAGATAGCGGTGTAGATATTTCCATGTTTATACAGAAGGCGGTGTAGATATTTCCAAGTTTATAAAGATAGCGGTGTGGTTATTTCCATGTTTATACAGATAGCGGTGTACATACTTCCATGTTTCTTCAGATGGCTGTGTAGATATTTCCATGTGTATACAGATGGCAGTGTAGATATTTCCATGTTTATACAGATGGAGGTGTGGATATTTCCAAGTTTATACAGATGACTGTGTAGATATCTTCATGTTTTTACAGAGGGCGGTGTAGATATTTCCATGTTTATACAGATAACGGTGTCGCTATTTCTATGTTTATACAGATAGCAGTGTAGCTATTTCCATGTTTATAGAGATAGCTGTGTAGATATTTCCATGTTTATACAGATAGCGGTGTAGATATTTCCATGTTTATACAGATAGCGTTGTACATATTTCCATGTTTATACAGATAGCGGTGTAGATATTTCAGTGTTTATACTGATAGCGGTGGAGCTATTTCCATGTTAATACAGATAGCGATGTAGATATTTCCATGTTTGTAGTGATTGCGGTGTAGATATTTCCATGTTTATAGAGATTGCAGTGTAGATATTTCCATATTTATAGAGATAGCGTTGTACGTATTTCCATGTTTATAGAGATAGCGGAGTAGATATTTCCGTGGTTACACAGATGGCTGGGTAGGTATTTCCACGGGTACACAGATGGCACTGTAGATATTTCCATGTTTATAGATATGGTGGTGTAGATATTTCCATGTTTATACTGATGACTCTGTAGACATTTGCATGTTTATACAGATGGTGGTGTAGATATTTCCATGTTTATAGAGATAACAGTGTAGATATTTCCATGTTTATACAGATAGCGAAGTAGATATTTCCATGTTGATACAGATAGCGGTGTAGATATTTCCATCTTTGCACAGATTGCGCTGTAGACATTTCGATCTTTACACAGATAGCTGTGTAGATATTTGCAAGTTTACACAGATATCTGTGTAGATACTTCCATGTTTACACAGATAGCATTGTAGATATTTCCATGTTTACACAGATAGCGGTGTAGATATTTCCATGTTTATACAGATAGCGGTGTAGATATTTCCATGTTTATACAGATATCGGTGGAGATATTTCCATGTTTATACAGATAGCGGTGGAGATATTTCCATATTTATACAGATAGCGATGTAGATATTTCCATGTTTATAGAGATGGCGGTGTAGATATTTCCATGTTTATAGAGATTGCAATGTAGATATTTCTATGTTTATAGAGATAGTGGTGTAGATATTTCCATGTGTATAGAGATGGCGGTGTAGGTATTTCCATGTGTATAGATATGGCGGTGTAAGTATTTCCATGTTTATAGAGATAGTGGTGAGGATATTTCCGTAGTTATACAGATAGCATTGTAGGTATTTCCAGGTTTATAGTGATAGTGGTGAGGATATTTCCGTATTTATACAGATAGCGTTATAGATATTTCCATGTTTATACAGATAGCCGTTTTGGTGTTTCCATGTTTATACAGATAGCGGTGTAGATATTTCCATGTTTATACAGATAGCGGTGTAGATATTTCCATGTTTACACAGATAGGTGTGTAGATATTTCCATGTTTACACAGATAGCGTTGTAGATATTTCCATCTTTATACAGATAGCGGTGTAGATATTTCAATGTTTATACAGATAACGGTGTTAGTATTTCCATGTTTATACAGATAGCGGTGTAGATATTTCCATGTTTATACAGAAGGCGGTGTAGATATTTCCAAGTTTATAAAGATAGCGGTGTAGTTATTTCCATGTTTATACAGATAGCGGTGTACATATTTCCATGTTTCTTCAGATGGCTGTGTAGATATTTCCATGTGTATACAGATGGCAGTGTAGATATTTCCATGTTTATACAGATGGAGGTGTAGATATTTCCAAGTTTATACAGATGACTGTGTAGATATCTTCATGTTTTTACAGAGGGCGGTGTAGTTATTTCCATGTTTATACAGATAACGGTGTCGCTATTTCTATGTTTATACAGATAGCAGTGTAGCTATTTCCATGTTTATAGAGATAGCTGTGTAGATATTTCCATGTTTATACAGATAGCGGTGTAGATATTTCCATGTTTATACAGATAGCGTTGTACATATTTCCATGTTTATACAGATAGCAGTGTAGATATTTCACTGTTTATACTGATAGCGGTGGAGCCATTTCCATGTTAATACAGATAGCGATGTAGATATTTCCATGTTTATAGTGATGGCGGTGTAGATATTTCCATGTTTATAGAGATTGCAGTGTAGATATTTCCATATTTATAGAGATAGCGTTGTACGTATTTCCATGTTTATAGAGATAGCGGAGTAGATATTTCCGTGGTTACACAGATGGCTGGGTAGCTATTTCCACGGGTATACAGATGGCACTGTAGATATTTCCATGTTTATAGATATGGTGGTGTAGATATTTCCATGTTTATACAGATGACTCTGTAGATATTTGCATGTTTATACAGATGGTGGTGTAGATATTTCCATGTTTATAGAGATAACAGTGTAGATATTTCCATGTTTATAAAGATAGCGAAGTAGATATTTCCATGTTGATACAGATAGCGGTGTAGATATTTCCATGTTTACAGAGATAGCGGTGTAGATATTTCCATCTTTGCACAGATTGCGCTGTAGACATTTCGATCTTTACACAGATAGCTGTGTAGATATTTGCAAGTTTACACAGATATCTGTGTAGATACTTCCATGTTTACACAGATAGCGTTGTAGATATTTCCATGTTTATACAGATAGCGGTGTAGATATTTCCCTGTTTATACAGATATCGGTGTAGATATTTCCATGTTTATACTGATAGCGGTGGAGATATTTCCATATTTATACAGATAGCGATGTAGATATTTCCATGTTTATAGAGATGGCGGTGTAGATATTTCCAGGTTTATAGAGATTGCAATGTAGATATTTCTATGTTTATAGAGATAGTGGTGTAGATATTTCCATGTGTACAGAGATGGCGGAGTAGGTATTTCCATGTGTGTAGATATGGCGGTGTAGGTATTTCCATGTTTATAGAGATAGTGGTGAGGATATTTCCGTAGTTATACAGATAGCGTTGTAGGTATTTCCAGGTTTATAGTGATAGTGGTGAGGATATTTCCATGTTTATACAGATAGCGTTGTACATATTTCCATGTTTATACAGATAGCCGTTTTGGTATTTCCATGTTTATAAAGATAGCGGTGTAGATATTTCCATGTTTATACAGATAGCGGTGTAGATATTTCCATGTTTACACAGATAGGTGTGTAGATATTTCCATGTTTATACAGATAGCGTTGTAGATATTTCCATCTTTATACAGATAGCGGTGTAGATATTTCAATGTTTATACAGATAACGGTGTTGGTATTTCCATGTTTATACAGATAGCGGTGTAGATATTTCCATGTTTTTACAGAAGGCGGTGTAGATATTTCCAAGTTTATAAAGATAGCGGTGTAGTTATTTCCATGTTTATACAGATAGCGGTGTACATACTTCCATGTTACTTCAGATGGCTGTGTAGATATTTCCATGTGTATACAGATGGCAGTGTAGATATTTCCATGTTTATACAGATGGAGGTGTAGATATTTCCAAGTTTATACAGATGACTGTGTAGATATCTTCATGTTTTTACAGAGGGCGGTGTAGATATTTCCATGTTTATACAGATAACGGTGTCGCTATTTCTATGTTTATACAGATAGCAGGGTAGCTATTTCCATGTTTATAGAGATAGCTGTGTAGATATTTCCATGTTTATACAGATAGCGGTGTAGATATTTCCATGTTTATACAGATAGCGTTGTACATATTTCCATGTTTATACAGATAGCGGTGTAGATATTTCAGTGTTTATACTGATAGCGGTGGAGCTATTTCCTTGTTAATACAGATAGCGATGTAGATATTTCCATGTTTATAGTGATGGTAGTGTAGATATTTCCATGTTTGTAGAGATTGCAGTGTAGATATTTCCATATTTATAGAGATAGCGTTGTACGTATTTCCATGTTTATAGAGATAGCGGAGTAGATATTTCCGTGGTTACACAGATGGCTGGGTAGGTATTTCCTCGGGTATACAGATGGCACTGTAGATATTTCCATGTTTATAGATATGGTGGTGTAGATATTTCCATGTTTATACAGATGACTCTGTAGATATTTGCATGTTTATACAGATGGTGGTGTAGATATTTCCGTGTTTATAGAGATAACAGTGTAGATATTTCCATGTTTATAAAGATAGCGAAGTAGATATTTCCATGTTGATACAGATAGCGGTGTAGATATTTCCATGTTTACAGAGATAGCGGTGTAGATATTTCCATCTTTGCACAGATTGCGCTGTAGACATTTCGATCTTTACACAGATAGCTGTGTAGATATTTGCAAGTTTACACAGATATCTGTGTAGATACTTCCATGTTTACACAGATAGCGTTGTAGATATTTCCATGTTTATACAGATAGCGGTGTAGATATTTCCATGTTTATACAGATATCGGTGTAGATATTTCCATGTTTATACTGATAGCGGTGGAGATATTTCCATATTTATACAGATAGCGACGTAGATATTTCCATGTTTATAGAGATGGCGGTGTAGATATTTCCATGTTTATAGAGATTGCAATGTAGATATTTCTATGTTTATAGAGATAGTGGTGTAGATATTTCCATGTGTACAGAGATGGCGGTGTAGGTATTTCCATGTGTATAGATATGGCGGTGTAGGTATTTCCATGTTTATAGAGATAGCGGTGAGGATATTTCCGTATTTATACAGATAGCGTTGTAGGTATTTCCAGGTTTATAGTGATAGTGGTGAGGATATTTCCGTATTTATACAGATAGCGTTGTAGACATTTCCATGTTTATACAGATAGCCATTTTGGTATTTCCATGTTTATAAAGATAGCGGTGTAGATATTTCCATGTTTATACAGATAGCGGTGTAGATATTTCCATGTTTACACAGATAGTTGTGTAGATATTTCCATGTTTACACAGATAGCGTTGTAGATATTTCCATCTTTATACAGATAGCGGTGTAGATATTTCAATGTTTATACAGATAATGGTGTTGGTATTTCCATGTTTATACAGATAGCGGTGTAGATATTTCCATGTTTATACAGAAGGCGGTGTAGATATTTCCAAGTTTATAAAGATAGCGGTGTAGTTATTTCCATGTTTATACAGATAGCGGTGTACATATTTCCATGTTTCTTCAGATGGCTGTGTAGATATTTCCATGTGTATACAGATGGCAGTGTAGATATTTCCATGTTTATACAGATGGAGGTGTAGATATTTCCAAGTTTATACAGATGACTGTGTATATATCTTGATGTTTTTAAAGAGGGCGGTGTAGATATTTCCATGTTTATACAGATAACGGTGTCGCTATTTCTATGTTTATACAGATAGCAGTGTAGCTATTTCCATGTTTATAGAGATAGCTGTGTAGATATTTCCATGTTTATACAGATAGCGTTGTACATATTTCCATGTTTATACAGATAGCGGTGTAGATATTTCAGTGTTTATACTGATAGCGGTGGAGCTATTTCCATGTTAATACAGATAGCGATGTAGATATTTCCATGTTTATAGTGATGGCGGTGTAGATATTTCCATGTTTATAGAGATTGCAGTGAAGATATTTCGATATTTATAGAGATAGCGTTGTACATATTTCCATGTTTATAGAGATAGCGGAGTAGATATTTCCGTGGTTACACAGATGGCTGGGTAGGTATTTCCACGGGTATACAGATGGCACTGTAGATATTTCCATGTTTATAGATATGGTGGTGTAGATATTTCCATGTTTATACCGATGACTCTGTAGATATTTGCATGTTTATACAGATGGTGGTGTAGATATTTCCATGTTTATAGAGATAACAGTGTAGATATTTCCATGTTTATAAAGATAGCGAAGTAGATATTTCCATGTTGATACAGATAGCGGTGTAGATATTTCCATGTTTACAGAGATAGCGGTGTAGATATTTCCATCTTTGCACAGATTGCGCTGTAGACATTTCGATCTTTACACAGATAGCTGTGTAGATATTTGCAAGTTTACACAGATATCTGTGTAGATACTTCCATGTTTACACAGATAGCGTTGTAGATATTTCCATGTTTATACAGATAGCGGTGTAGACATTTCCATGTTTATACAGATATCGGTGTAGATATTTCCATGTTTATACTGATAGCGGTGGAGATATTTCCATATTTATACAGATAGCGATGTAGATATTTCCATGTTTATAGAGATGGCGGTGTAGATATTTCCATGTTTATAGAGATTGCAATGTAGATATTTCTATGTTTATAGAGATAGTGGTGTAGATATTTCCATGTGTACAGAGATGGCGGTGTAGGTATTTCCATGTGTATAGATATGGCGGTGTAGGTATTTCCATGTTTATAGAGATAGTGGTGAGGATATTTCCGTATTTATACAGATAGCGTTGTAGGTATTTCCAGGTTTATAGTGATAGTGGTGAGGATATTTCCGTATTTATACAGATAGCGTTGTAGATATTTCCATGTTTATACAGATAGCCGTTTTGGTATTTCCATGTTTATACAGATAGCGGTGTAGATATTTCCATGTTTATACAGATAGCGGTGTAGATATTTCCATGTTTACACAGATAGGTGTGTAGATATTTCCATGTTTACACAGATAGCGTTGTAGATATTTCCATCTTTATACAGATAGCGGTGTAGATATTTCAATGTTTATACAGATAACGGTGTTAGTATTTCCATGTTTATACAGATAGCGGTGTAGATATTTCCATGTTTATACAGAAGGCGGTGTAGATATTTCCAAGTTTATAAAGATAGCGGTGTAGTTATTTCCATGTTTATACAGATAGCGGTGTACATATTTCCATGTTTCTTCAGATGGCTGTGTAGATATTTCCATGTGTATACAGATGGCAGTGTAGATATTTCCATGTTTATACAGATGGAGGTGTAGATATTTCCAAGTTTATACAGATGACTGTGTAGATATCTTCATGTTTTTACAGAGGGCGGTGTAGATATTTCCATGTTTATACAGATAACGGTGTCGCTATTTCTATGTTTATACAGATAGCAGTGTAGCTATTTCCATGTTTGTAGAGATAGCTGTGTAGATATTTCCATATTTATACAGATAGCGGTGTAGATATTTCCATGTTTATACAGATAGCGTTGTACATATTTCCATGTTTATACAGATAGCGGTGTAGATATTTCAGTGTTTATACTGATAGCGGTGGAGCTATTTCCATGTTAATACAGATAGCGATGTAGATATTTCCATGTTTATAGTGATGGCGGTGTAGATATTTCCATGTTTATAGAGATTGCAGTGTAGATATTTCCATATTTATAGAGATAGCGTTGTACGTATTTCCATGTTTATAGAGATAGCGGAGTAGATATTTCCGTGGTTACACAGATGGCTGGGTAGCTATTTCCACGGGTATACAGATGGCACTGTAGATATTTCCATGTTTATAGATATGGTGGTGTAGATATTTCCATGTTTATACCGATGACTCTGTAGATATTTGCATGTTTATACAGATGGTGGTGTAGATATTTCCATGTTTATAGAGATAACAGTGTAGATATTTCCATGTTTATAAAGATAGCGAAGTAGATATTTCCATGTTGATACAGATAGCGGTGTAGATATTTCCATGTTTACAGAGATAGCGGTGTAGATATTTCCATCTTTGCACAGATTGCGCTGTAGACGTTTCGATCTTTACACAGATAGCTGTGTAGATATTTGCAAGTTTACACAGATATCTGTGTAGATAATTCCATGCTTACACAGATAGCGTTGTAGATATTTCCATGTTTATACAGATAGCGGTGTAGATATTTCCATGTTTATACAGATAGCGGTGTAGATATTTCCATGTTTACACAGATAGGTGTGTAGATATTTCCATGTTTACACAGATAGCGTTGTAGATATTTCCATCTTTATACAGATAGCGGTGTAGATATTTCAATGTTTATACAGATGACGGTGTTGGTATTTCCATGTTTATACAGATAGCGGTGTAGATATTTCCATGTTTATACAGAAGGCGGTGTAGATATTTCCAAGTTTATAAAGATAGCGGTGTGGTTATTTCCATGTTTATACAGATAGCGGTGTACATACTTCCATGTTTCTTCAGATGGCTGTGTAGATATTTCCATGTGTATACAGATGGCAGTGTAGATATTTCCATGTTTATACAGATGGAGGTGTGGATATTTCCAAGTTTATACAGATGACTGTGTAGATATCTTCATGTTTTTACAGAGGGCGGTGTAGATATTTCCATGTTTATACAGATAACGGTGTCGCTATTTCTATGTTTATACAGATAGCAGTGTAGCTATTTCCATGTTTATAGAGATAGCTGTGTAGATATTTCCATGTTTATACAGATAGCGGTGTAGATATTTCCATGTTTATACAGATAGCGTTGTACATATTTCCATGTTTATACAGATAGCGGTGTAGATATTTCAGTGTTTATACTGATAGCGGTGGAGCTATTTCCATGTTAATACAGATAGCGATGTAGATATTTCCATGTTTGTAGTGATTGCGGTGTAGATATTTCCATGTTTATAGAGATTGCAGTGTAGATATTTCCATATTTATAGAGATAGCGTTGTACGTATTTCCATGTTTATAGAGATAGCGGAGAAGATATTTCCGTGGTTACACAGATGGCTGGGTAGGTATTTCCACGGGTACACAGATGGCACTGTAGATATTTCCATGTTTATAGATATGGTGGTGTAGATATTTCCATGTTTATACTGATGACTCTGTAGACATTTGCATGTTTATACAGATGGTGGTGTAGATATTTCCATGTTTATAGAGATAACAGTGTAGATATTTCCATGTTTATACAGATAGCGAAGTAGATATTTCCATGTTGATACAGATAGCGGTGTAGATATTTCCATCTTTGCACAGATTGCGCTGTAGACATTTCGATCTTTACACAGATAGCTGTGTAGATATTTGCAAGTTTACACAGATATCTGTGTAGATACTTCCATGTTTACACAGATAGCATTGTAGATATTTCCATGTTTACACAGATAGCGGTGTAGATATTTCCATGTTTATACAGATAGCGGTGTAGATATTTCCATGTTTATACAGATATCGGTGGAGATATTTCCATGTTTATACAGATAGCGGTGGAGATATTTCCATATTTATACAGATAGCGATGTAGATATTTCCATGTTTATAGAGATGGCGGTGTAGATATTTCCATGTTTATAGAGATTGCAATGTAGATATTTCTATGTTTATAGAGATAGTGGTGTAGATATTTCCATGTGTATAGAGATGGCGGTGTAGGTATTTCCATGTGTATAGATATGGCGGTGTAAGTATTTCCATGTTTATAGAGATAGTGGTGAGGATATTTCCGTAGTTATACAGATAGCGTTGTAGGTATTTCCAGGTTTATAGTGATAGTGGTGAGGATATTTCCGTATTTATACAGATAGCGTTATAGATATTTCCATGTTTATACAGATAGCCGTTTTGGTATTTCCATGTTTATACAGATAGCGGTGTAGATATTTCCATGTTTATACAGATAGCGGTGTAGATATTTCCATGTTTACACAGATAGGTGTGTAGATATTTCCATGTTTACACAGATAGCGTTGTAGATATTTCCATCTTTATACAGATAGCGGTGTAGATATTTCAATGTTTATACAGATAACGGTGTTAGTATTTCCCTGTTTATACAGATAGCGGTGTAGATATTTCCATGTTTATACAGAAGGCGGTGTAGATATTTCCAAGTTTATAAAGATAGCGGTGTAGTTATTTCCATGTTTATACAGATAGCGGTGTACATATTTCCATGTTTCTTCAGATGGCTGTGTAGATATTTCCATGTGTATACAGATGGCAGTGTAGATATTTCCATGTTTATACAGATGGAGGTGTAGATATTTCCAAGTTTATACAGATGACTGTGTAGATATCTTCATGTTTTTACAGAGGGCGGTGTAGTTATTTCCATGTTTATACAGATAACGGTGTCGCTATTTCTATGTTTATACAGATAGCAGTGTAGCTATTTCCATGTTTATAGAGATAGCTGTGTAGATATTTCCATGTTTATACAGATAGCGGTGTAGATATTTCCATGTTTATACAGATAGCGTTGTACATATTTCCATGTTTATACAGATAGCAGTGTAGATATTTCACTGTTTATACTGATAGCGGTGGAGCCATTTCCATGTTAATACAGATAGCGATGTAGATATTTCCATGTTTATAGTGATGGCGGTGTAGATATTTCCATGTTTATAGAGATTGCAGTGTAGATATTTCCATATTTATAGAGATAGCGTTGTACGTATTTCCATGTTTATAGAGATAGCGGAGTAGATATTTCCGTGGTTACACAGATGGCTGGGTAGCTATTTCCACGGGTATACAGATGGCACTGTAGATATTTCCATGTTTATAGATATGGTGGTGTAGATATTTCCATGTTTATACAGATGACTCTGTAGATATTTGCATGTTTATACAGATGGTGGTGTAGATATTTCCATGTTTATAGAGATAACAGTGTAGATATTTCCATGTTTATAAAGATAGCGAAGTAGATATTTCCATGTTGATACAGATAGCGGTGTAGATATTTCCATGTTTACAGAGATAGCGGTGTAGATATTTCCATCTTTGCACAGATTGCGCTGTAGACATTTCGATCTTTACACAGATAGCTGTGTAGATATTTGCAAGTTTACACAGATATCTGTGTAGATACTTCCATGTTTACACAGATAGCGTTGTAGATATTTCCATGTTTATACAGATAGCGGTGTAGATATTTCCCTGTTTATACAGATATCGGTGTAGATATTTCCATGTTTATACTGATAGCGGTGGAGATATTTCCATATTTATACAGATAGCGATGTAGATATTTCCATGTTTATAGAGATGGCGGTGTAGATATTTCCAGGTTTATAGAGATTGCAATGTAGATATTTCTATGTTTATAGAGATAGTGGTGTAGATATTTCCATGTGTACAGAGATGGCGGAGTAGGTATTTCCATGTGTATAGATATGGCGGTGTAGGTATTTCCATGTTTATAGAGATAGTGGTGAGGATATTTCCGTAGTTATACAGATAGCGTTGTAGGTATTTCCAGGTTTATAGTGATAGTGGTGAGGATATTTCCATATTTATACAGATAGCGTTGTACATATTTCCATGTTTATACAGATAGCCGTTTTGGTATTTCCATGTTTATAAAGATAGCGGTGTAGATATTTCCATGTTTATACAGATAGCGATGTAGATATTTCCATGTTTACACAGATAGGTGTGTAGATATTTCCATGTTTATACAGATAGCGTTGTAGATATTTCCATCTTTATACAGATAGCGGTGTAGATATTTCAATGTTTATACAGATAACGGTGTTGGTATTTCCATGTTTATACAGATAGCGGTGTAGATATTTCCATGTTTTTACAGAAGGCGGTGTAGATATTTCCAAGTTTATAAAGATAGCGGTGTAGTTATTTCCATGTTTATACAGATAGCGGTGTACATACTTCCATGTTACTTCAGATGGCTGTGTAGATATTTCCATGTGTATACAGATGGCAGTGTAGATATTTCCATGTTTATACAGATGGAGGTGTAGATATTTCCAAGTTTATACAGATGACTGTGTAGATATCTTCATGTTTTTACAGAGGGCGGTGTAGATATTTCCATGTTTATACAGATAACGGTGTCGCTATTTCTATGTTTATACAGATAGCAGGGTAGCTATTTCCATGTTTATAGAGATAGCTGTGTAGATATTTCCATGTTTATACAGATAGCGGTGTAGATATTTCCATGTTTATACAGATAGCGTTGTACATATTTCCATGTTTATACAGATAGCGGTGTAGATATTTCAGTGTTTATACTGATAGCGGTGGAGCTATTTCCTTGTTAATACAGATAGCGATGTAGATATTTCCATGTTTATAGTGATGGTAGTGTAGATATTTCCATGTTTGTAGAGATTGCAGTGTAGATATTTCCATATTTATAGAGATAGCGTTGTACGTATTTCCATGTTTATAGAGATAGCGGAGTAGATATTTCCGTGGTTACACAGATGGCTGGGTAGGTATTTCCTCGGGTATACAGATGGCACTGTAGATATTTCCATGTTTATAGATATGGTGGTGTAGATATTTCCATGTTTATACAGATGACTCTGTAGATATTTGCATGTTTATACAGATGGTGGTGTAGATATTTCCGTGTTTATAGAGATAACAGTCTAGATATTTCCATGTTTATAAAGATAGCGAAGTAGATATTTCCATGTTGATACAGATAGCGGTGTAGATATTTCCATGTTTACAGAGATAGCGGTGTAGATATTTCCATCTTTGCACAGATTGCGCTGTAGACATTTCGATCTTTACACAGATAGCTGTGTAGATATTTGCAAGTTTACACAGATATCTGTGTAGATACTTCCATGTTTACACAGATAGCGTTGTAGATATTTCCATGTTTATACAGATAGCGGTGTAGATATTTCCATGTTTATACAGATATCGGTGTAGATATTTCCATGTTTATACTGATAGCGGTGGAGATATTTCCATATTTATACAGATAGCGACGTAGATATTTCCATGTTTATAGAGATGGCGGTGTAGATATTTCCATGTTTATAGAGATTGCAATGTAGATATTTCTATGTTTATAGAGATAGTGGTGTAGATATTTCCATGTGTACAGAGATGGCGGTGTAGGTATTTCCATGTGTATAGATATGGCGGTGTAGGTATTTCCATGTTTATAGAGATAGCGGTGAGGATATTTCCGTATTTATACAGATAGCGTTGTAGGTATTTCCAGGTTTATAGTGATAGTGGTGAGGATATTTCCGTATTTATACAGATAGCGTTGTAGACATTTCCATGTTTATACAGATAGCCATTTTGGTATTTCCATGTTTATAAAGATAGCGGTGTAGATATTTCCATGTTTATACAGATAGCGGTGTAGATATTTCCATGTTTACACAGATAGTTGTGTAGATATTTCCATGTTTACACAGATAGCGTTGTAGATATTTCCATCTTTATACAGATAGCGGTGTAGATATTTCAATGTTTATACAGATAATGGTGTTGGTATTTCCATGTTTATACAGATAGCGGTGTAGATATTTCCATGTTTATACAGAAGGCGGTGTAGATATTTCCAAGTTTATAAAGATAGCGGTGTAGTTATTTCCATGTTTATACAGATAGCGGTGTACATATTTCCATGTTTCTTCAGATGGCTGTGTAGATATTTCCATGTGTATACAGATGGCAGTGTAGATATTTCCATGTTTATACAGATGGAGGTGTAGATATTTCCAAGTTTATACAGATGACTGTGTAGATATCTTCATGTTTTTACAGAGGGCGGTGTAGATATTTCCATGTTTATACAGATAACGGTGTCGCTATTTCTATGTTTATACAGATAGCAGTGTAGCTATTTCCATGTTTATAGAGATAGCTGTGTAGATATTTCCATGTTTATACAGATAGCGGTGTAGATATTTCCATGTTTATACAGATAGCATTGTACATATTTCCATGTTTATACAGATAGCGGTGTAGATATTTCAGTGTTTATACTGATAGCGGTGGAGCTATTTCCATGTTAATACAGATAGCGATGTAGATATTTCCATGTTTGTAGTGATTGCGGTGTAGATATTTCCATGTTTATAGAGATTGCAGTGTAGATATTTCCATATTTATAGAGATAGCGTTGTATGTATTTCCATGTTTATAGAGATAGCGGAGTAGATATTTCCGTGGTTACACAGATGGCTGGGTAGGTATTTCCACGGGTATACAGATGGCACTGTAGATATTTCCATGTTTATAGATATGGTGGTGTAGATATTTCCATGTTTATACAGATGACTCTGTAGATATTTGCATGTTTATACAGATGGTGGTGTAGATATTTCCATGTTTATAGAGATAAAAGTGTAGATATTTCCATGTTTATAAAGATAGCGAAGTAGATATTTCCATGTTGATACAGATAGCGGTGTAGATATTTCCATGTTTACAGAGATAGCGGTGTAGATATTTCCATCTTTGCACAGATTGCGCTGTAGACATTTCGATCTTTACACAGATAGCTGTGTAGATATTTGCAAGTTTACACAGATATCTGTGTAGATACTTCCATGTTTACACAGATAGCATTGTAGATATTTCCATGTTTATACAGATAGCGGTGTAGATATTTCCATGTTTATACAGATATCGGTGTAGATATTTCCATGTTTATACTGATAGCGGTGGAGATATTTCCATATTTATACAGATAGCGATGTAGATATTTCCATGTTTATAGAGATGGCGGTGTAGATATTTCCATGTTTATAGAGATTGCAATGTAGATATTTCTATGTTTATAGAGATAGTGGTGTAGATATTTCCATGTGTATAGAGATGGCGGTGTAGGTATTTCCATGTGTATAGATATGGCGGTGTAGGTATTTCCATGTTTATAGAGATAGTGGTGAGGATATTTCCGTATTTATACAGATAGCGTTGTAGGTATTTCCAGGTTTATAGTGATAGTGGTGAGGATATTTCCGTATTTATACAGATAGCGTTGTAGATATTTCCATGTTTGTACAGATAGCCGTTTTGGTATTTCCATGTTTATACAGATAGCGGTGTAGATATTTCCATGTTTACACAGATAGTGGTGTAGATATTTCCATGTTTACACAGATAGGTGTGTAGATATTTCCATGTTTACACAGATAGCGTTGTAGATATTTCCATCTTTATACAGATAGCGGTGTAGATATTTCAATGTTTATACAGATAACGGTGTTGGTATTTCCATGTTTATACAGATAGCGGTGTAGATATTTCCATGTTTATACAGAAGGCGTTGTAGATATTTCCAAGTTTATAAAGATAGCGGTGTAGTTATTTCCATGTTTATACAGATAGCGGTGTACATATTTCCATGTTTCTTCAGATGGCTGTGTAGATATTTCCATGTGTATACAGATGGCAGTGTAGATATTTCCATGTTTATACAGATGGAGGTGTAGATATTTCCAAGTTTATACAGATGACTGTGTATATATCTTGATGTTTTTACAGAGGGCGGTGTAGATATTTCCATGTTTATACAGATAACGGTGTCGCTATTTCTATGTTTATACAGATAGCAGTGTAGCTATTTCCATGTTTATAGAGATAGCTGTGTAGATATTTCCATGTTTATACAGATAGCGTTGTAGATATTTCCATGTTTATACAGATAGCGTTGTACATATTTCCATGTTTATACAGATAGCGGTGTAGATATTTCAGTGTTTATACTGATAGCGGTGGAGCTATTTCCATGTTAATACAGATAGCGATGTAGATATTTCCATGTTTATAGTGATGGCGGTGTAGATATTTCCATGTTTATAGAGATTGCAGTGTAGATATTTCGATATTTATAGAGATAGCGTTGTACATATTTCCATGTTTATAGAGATAGCGGAGTAGATATTTCCGTGGTTACACAGATGGCTGGGTAGGTATTTCCACGGGTATACAGATGGCACTGTAGATATTTCCATGTTTATAGATATGGTGGTGTAGATATTTCCATGTTTATACAGATGACTCTGTAGACATTTGCATGTTTATACAGATGGTGGTGTAGATATTTCCATGTTTATAGAGATAACAGTGTAGATATTTCCATGTTTATACAGATAGCGAAGTAGATATTTCCATGTTGATACAGATAGCGGTGTAGATATTTCCATGTTTACAGAGATAGCGGTGTAGATATTTCCATCTTTGCACAGATTGCGCTGTAGACATTTCGATCTTTACACAGATAGCTGTGTAGATATTTGCAAGTTTACACAGATATCTGTGTAGATACTTCCATGTTTACACAGATAGCATTGTAGATATTTCCATGTTTATACAGATAGCGGTGTAGATATTTCCATGTTTATACAGATATCGGTGTAGATATTTCCATGTTTATACTGATAGCGGTGGAGATATTTCCATATTTATACAGATAGCGATGTAGATATTTCCATGTTTATAGAGATGGCGGTGTAGATATTTCCATGTTTATAGAGATTGCAATGTAGATATTTCTATGTTTATAGAGATAGTGGTGTAGATATTTCCATGTGTATAGAGATGGCATTGTAGGTATTTAGATGTGTATAGATATGGCGGTGTAGGTATTTCCATGTTTATAGAGATAGTGGTGAGGATATTTCCGTATTTATACAGATAGCGTTGTAGGTATTTCCAGGTTTATAGTGATAGTGGTGAGGATATTTCCGTATTTATACAGATAGCGTTATAGATATTTCCATGTTTATACAGATAGCCGTTTTGGTATTTCCATGTTTATACAGATAGCGGTGTAGATATTTCCATGTTTATACAGATAGCGGTGTAGATATTTCCATGTTTACACAGATAGGTGTGTAGATATTTCCATGTTTACACAGATAGCGTTGTAGATATTTCCATCTTTATACAGATAGCGGTGTAGATATTTCAATGTTTATACAGATAACGGTGTTAGTATTTTCATGTTTATACAGATAGCGGTGTAGATATTTCCATGTTTATACAGAAGGCGGTGTAGATATTTCCAAGTTTATAAAGATAGCGGTGTAGTTATTTCCATGTTTATACAGATAGCGGTGTACATATTTCCATGTTTCTTCAGATGGCTGTGTAGATATTTCCATGTGTATACAGATGGCAGTGTAGATATTTCCATGTTTATACAGATGGAGGTGTAGATATTTCCAAGTTTATACAGATGACTGTGTAGATATCTTCATGTTTTTACAGAGGGCGGTGTAGATATTTCCATGTTTATACAGATAACGGTGTCGCTATTTCTATGTTTATACAGATAGCAGTGTAGCTATTTCCATGTTTATAGAGATAGCTGTGTAGATATTTCCATGTTTATACAGATAGCGGTGTAGATATTTCCATGTTTATACAGATAGCGTTGTACATATTTCCATGTTTATACAGATTGCAGTGTAGATATTTCACTGTTTATACTGATAGCGGTGGAGCCATTTCCATGTTAATACAGATAGCGATGTAGATATTTCCATGTTTATAGTGATGGCGGTGTAGATATTTCCATGTTTATAGAGATTGCAGTGTAGATATTTCCATATTTATAGAGATAGCGTTGTACGTATTTCCATGTTTATAGAGATAGCGGAGTAGATATTTCCGTGGTTACACAGATGGCTGGGTAGCTATTTCCACGGGTATACAGATGGCACTGTAGATATTTCCATGTTTATAGATATGGTGGTGTAGATATTTCCATGTTTATACAGATGACTCTGTAGATATTTGCATGTTTATACAGATGGTGGTGTAGATATTTCCATGTTTATAGAGATAACAGTGTAGATATTTCCATGTTTATAAAGATAGCGAAGTAGATATTTCCATGTTGATACAGATAGCGGTGTAGATATTTCCATGTTTACAGAGATAGCGGTGTAGATATTTCCATCTTTGCACAGATTGCGCTGTAGACATTTCGATCTTTACACAGATAGCTGTGTAGATATTTGCAAGTTTACACAGATATCTGTGTAGATACTTCCATGTTTACACAGATAGCGTTGTAGATATTTCCATGTTTATACAGATAGCGGTGTAGATATTTCCCTGTTTATACAGATATCGGTGTAGATATTTCCATGTTTATACTGATAGCGGTGGAGATATTTCCATATTTATACAGATAGCGATGTAGATATTTCCATGTTTATAGAGATGGCGGTGTAGATATTTCCAGGTTTATAGAGATTGCAATGTAGATATTTCTATGTTTATAGAGATAGTGGTGTAGATATTTCCATGTGTACAGAGATGGCGGAGTAGGTATTTCCATGTGTATAGATATGGCGGTGTAGGTATTTCCATGTTTATAGAGATAGTGGTGAGGATATTTCCGTAGTTATACAGATAGCGTTGTAGGTATTTCCAGGTTTATAGTGATAGTGGTGAGGATATTTCCATATTTATACAGATAGCGTTGTAGATATTTCCATGTTTATACAGATAGCCGTTTTGGTATTTCCATGTTTATAAAGATAGCGGTGTAGATATTTCCATGTTTATACAGATAGCGGTGTAGATATTTCCATGTTTACACAGATAGGTGTGTAGATATTTCCATGTTTATACAGATAGCGTTGTAGATATTTCCATCTTTATACAGATAGCGGTGTAGATATTTCAATGTTTATACAGATAACGGTGTTGGTATTTCCATGTTTATACAGATAGCGGTGTAGATATTTCCATGTTTTTACAGAAGGCGGTGTAGATATTTCCAAGTTTATAAAGATAGCGGTGTAGTTATTTCCATGTTTATACAGATAGCGGTGTACATACTTCCATGTTACTTCAGATGGCTGTGTAGATATTTCCATGTGTATACAGATGGCAGTGTAGATATTTCCATGTTTATACAGATGGAGGTGTAGATATTTCCAAGTTTATACAGATGACTGTGTAGATATCTTCATGTTTTTACAGAGGGCGGTGTAGATATTTCCATGTTTATACAGATAACGGTGTCGCTATTTCTATGTTTATACGGATAGCAGGGTAGCTATTTCCATGTTTATAGAGATAGCTGTGTAGATATTTCCATGTTTATACAGATAGCGGTGTAGATATTTCCATGTTTATACAGATAGCGTTGTACATATTTCCATGTTTATACAGATAGCGGTGTAGATATTTCATTGTTTATACTGATAGCGGTGGAGCTATTTCCTTGTTAATACAGATAGCGATGTAGATATTTCCATGTTTATAGTGATGGTAGTGTAGATATTTCCATGTTTGTAGAGATTGCAGTGTAGATATTTCCATATTTATAGAGATAGCGTTGTACGTATTTCCATGTTTATAGAGATAGCGGAGTAGATATTTCCGTGGTTACACAGATGGCTGGGTAGGTATTTCCTCGGGTATACAGATGGCACTGTAGATATTTCCATGTTTATAGATATGGTGGTGTAGATATTTCCATGTTTATACAGATGACTCTGTAGATATTTGCATGTTTATACAGATGGTGGTGTAGATATTTCCGTGTTTATAGAGATAACAGTGTAGATATTTCCATGTTTATAAAGATAGCGAAGTAGATATTTCCATGTTGATACAGATAGCGGTGTAGATATTTCCATGTTTACAGAGATAGCGGTGTAGATATTTCCATCTTTGCACAGATTGCGCTGTAGACACTTCGATCTTTACACAGATAGCTGTGTAGATATTTGCAAGTTTACGCAGATATCTGTGTAGATACTTCCATGTTTACACAGATAGCGCTGTAGATATTTCCATGTTTATACAGTTAGCGGTGTAGATATTTCCATGTTTATACAGATATCGGTGTAGATATTTCCATGTTTATACTGATAGCGGTGGAGATATTTCCATGTTTATACAGATAGCGGTGTAGATATTTCCATGTTTATACAGATATCGGTGTAGATATTTCCATGTTTATACTGATAGCGGTGGAGATATTTCCATATTTATACAGATAGCGATGTAGATATTTCCATGTTTATAGAGATGGCGGTGTAGATATTTCCATGTTAATAGAGATTGCAATGTAGATATGTCTATGTTTATAGAGATAGTGGTGTAGATATTTCCATGTGTATAGAGATGGCGGTGTAGGTATTTCCATGTGTATAGATATGGCGGTGTAGGTATTTCCATGTTTATAGAGATACTGGTGAGGATATTTCCGTATTTATACAGATAGCGTTGTAGGTATTTCCAGGTTTATAGTGATAGTGGTGAGGATATTTCCGTATTTATACAGATAGCGTTGTGGATATTTCCATGATAATACAGATAGCCGTTTTGGTATTTCCATGTTTATACAGATAGCGGTGTAGATATTTCCATGTTTATACAGATAGCGGTGTAGATATTTCCATGTTTACACAGATAGGTGTGTAGATATTTCCATGTTTACACAGATAGCGTTGTAGATATTTCCATCTTTATACAGATAGCGGTGTAGATATTTCAATGTTTATACAGATAACGGTGTTGGTATTTCCATGTTTATACAGACAGCGGTGTAGATATTTCCATGTTTATACAGAAGGCGGTGTAGATATTTCCAAGTTTATAAAGATTGCGGTGTAGTTATTTCCATGTTTATACAGATAGCGGTGTACATATTTCCATGTTTCTTCAGATGGCTGTGTAGATATTTCCATGTGTATACAGATGGCAGTGTAGATATTTCCATGTTTATACAGATGGAGGTGTAGATATTTCCAAGTTTATACAGATGACTGTGTAGATATCTTGATGTTTTTACAGAGGGCGGTGTAGATATTTCCATGTTTATACAGAGGGCGGTGTAGCTATTTCCATGTTTATACAGATAACGGTGTCGCTATTTCTATGTTTATACAGATAGCAGTGTAGCTATTTCCATGTTTATAGAGATAGCTGTGTAGATATTTCCATGTTTATACAGATAGCGGTGTAGATATTTCCATGTTTATACAGATAGCGTTGTACATATTTCCATGTTTATACAGATAGCGGTGTAGATATTTCAGTGTTTATACTGATAGCGGTGGAGCTATTTCCATGTTAATACAGATAGCGATGTAGATATTTCCAAGTTTATAGTGATGGCGGTGTAGATGTTTCCATGTTTGTAGAGATTGCAGTGTAGATATTTCCATATTTATAGAGATAGCGTTGTACGTATTTCCATGTTTATAGAGATAGCGGAGTAGATATTTCCGTGGTTACACAGATGGCTGGGTTGGTATTTCCACGGGTATACAGATGGCACTGTAGATATTTCCATGTTTATAGATATGGTGGTGTAGATATTTCCATGTTTATACAGATGACTCTGTAGATATTTGCATGTTTATACAGATGGTGGTGTAGATATTTCCATGTTTATAGAGATAACAGTGTAGATATTTCCATGTTTATAAAGATAGCGAAGTAGATATTTCCATGTTGATACAGATAGCGGTGTAGATATTTCCATGTTTACAGAGATAGCGGTGTAGATATTTCCATCTTTGCACAGATTGCGCTGTAGACATTTCGATCTTTACACAGATAGCTGTGTAGATATTTGCAAGTTTACACAGATATCTGTGTAGATACTTCCATGTTTACACAGATAGCGTTGTAGATATTTCCATGTTTATACAGATAGCGGTGTAGACATTTCCATGTTTATACAGATATCGGTGTAGATATTTCCATGTTTATACAGATAGCGGTGGAGATATTTCCATATTTATACAGATAGCGGTGTATGTATTTCCATGTTTATAGAGATGGCGGTGTAGATATTTCCATGTTTATAGAGATTGCAATGTAGATATTTCTATGTTTATAGAGATAGTGGTGTAGATATTTCCAAGTGTACAGAGATGGCAGTGTAGGTATTTCCATGTGTATAGATATGGCGGTGTAGGTATTTCCATGTTTATAGAGATAGTGGTGAGGATATTTCCGTATTTATACAGATAGCGTTGCAGGTATTTCCAGGTTTATAGTGATAGTGGTGAGGATATTTCCGTATTTATACAGATAGCGTTGTAGATATTTCCATGTTTATACAGATAGCCGTTTTGGTATTTCCATGTTTATACAGATACCGGTGTAGATATTTCCATGTTTATACAGATAGCGGTGTAGATATTTCCATGTTTACACAGATAGGTGTGTAGATATTTCCATGTTTACAAAGATAGCGTTGTAGATATTTCCATCTTTATACAGATAGCGGTGTAGATATTTCAATGTTTATACAGATAACGGTGTTGGTATTTCCATGTTTATACAGATAGCGGTGTAGATATTTCCATGTTTTTACAGAAGGCGGTGTAGATATTTCCAAGTTTATAAAGATAGCGGTGTAGTTATTTCCATGTTTATACAGATAGCGGTGTACATATTTCCATGTTTCTTCAGATGGCTGTGTAGATATTTCCATGTGTATACAGATGGCAGTGTAGATATTTCCATGTTTATACAGATGGAGGTGTAGATATTTCCAAGTTTATACAGATGACTGTGTAGATATCTTCATGTTTTTACAGAGGGCGGTGTAGATATTTCCATGTTTATACAGATAACGGTGTCGCTATTTCTATGTTTATACAGATAGCAGGGTAGCTATTTCCATGTTTATAGAGATAGCTGTGTAGATATTTCCATGTTTATACAGATAGCGGTGTAGATATTTCCATGTTTATACAGATAGCGTTGTACATATTTCCATGTTTATACAGATAGCGGTGTAGATATTTCAGTGTTTATACTGATAGCGGTGGAGCTATTTCCATGTTAATACAGATAGCGATGTAGATATTTCCATGTTTATAGTGATGGTGGTGTAGATATTTCCATGTTTGTAGAGATTGCAGTGTAGATATTTCCATATTTATAGAGATAGCGTTGTACGTATTTCCATGTTTATAGAGATAGCGGAGTAGATATTTCCGTGGTTACACAGATGGCTGGGTAGGTATTTCCACGGGTATACAGATGGCACTGTAGATATTTCCATGTTTATAGATATGGTGGTGTAGATATTTCCATGTTTATACAGATGACTCTGTAGACATTTGCATGTTTATACAGATGGTGGTGTAGATATTTCCATGTTTATAGAGATAACAGTGTAGATATTTCCATGTTTATACAGATAGCGAAGTAGATATTTCCATGTTGATACAGATAGCGGTGTAGATATTTCCATGTTTACAGAGATAGCGGTGTAGATATTTAAATCTTTGCACAGATTGCGCTGTAGACATTTCGATCTTTACACAGATAGCTGTGTAGATATTTGCAAGTTTACACAGATATCTGTGTAGATACTTCCATGTTTACACAGATAGCATTGTAGATATTTCCATGTTTATACAGATAGCGGTGTAGATATTTCCATGTTTATACAGATATCGGTGTAGATATTTCCATGTTTATACTGATAGCGGTGGAGATATTTCCATATTTATACAGATAGCGATGTAGATATTTCCATGTTTATAGAGATGGCGGTGTAGATATTTCCATGTTTATAGAGATTGCAATGTAGATATTTCTATGTTTATAGAGATAGTTGTGTAGATATTTCCATGTGTATAGAGATGGCATTGTAGGTATTTAGATGTGTATAGATATGGCGGTGTAGGTATTTCCATGTTTATAGAGATAGTGGTGAGGATATTTCCGTATTTATACAGATAGCGTTGTAGGTATTTCCAGGTTTATAGTGATAGTGGTGAGGATATTTCCGTATTTATACAGATAGCGTTATAGATATTTCCATGTTTATACAGATAGCCGTTTTGGTATTTCCATGTTTATACAGATAGCGGTGTAGATATTTCCATGTTTATACAGATAGCGGTGTAGATATTTCCATGTTTACACAGATAGGTGTGTAGATATTTCCATGTTTACACAGATAGCGTTGTAGATATTTCCATCTTTATACAGATAGCGGTGTAGATATTTCAATGTTTATACAGATAACGGTGTTAGTATTTTCATGTTTATACAGATAGCGGTGTAGATATTTCCATGTTTATACAGAAGGCGGTGTAGATATTTCCAAGTTTATAAAGATAGCGGTGTAGTTATTTCCATGTTTATACAGATAGCGGTGTACATATTTCCATGTTTCTTCAGATGGCTGTGTAGATATTTCCATGTGTATACAGATGGCAGTGTAGATATTTCCATGTTTATACAGATGGAGGTGTAGATATTTCCAAGTTTATACAGATGACTGTGTAGATATCTTCATGTTTTTACAGAGGGCGGTGTAGATATTTCCATGTTTATACAGATAACGGTGTCGCTATTTCTATGTTTATACAGATAGCAGTGTAGCTATTTCCATGTTTATAGAGATAGCTGTGTAGATATTTCCATGTTTATACAGATAGCGGTGTAGATATTTCCATGTTTATACAGATAGCGTTGTACATATTTCCATGTTTATACAGATAGCAGTGTAGATATTTCACTGTTTATACTGATAGCGGTGGAGCCATTTCCATGTTAATACAGATAGCGATGTAGATATTTCCATGTTTATAGTGATGGCGGTGTAGATATTTCCATGTTTATAGAGATTGCAGTGTAGATATTTCCATATTTATAGAGATAGCGTTGTACGTATTTCCATGTTTATAGAGATAGCGGAGTAGATATTTCCGTGGTTACACAGATGGCTGGGTAGCTATTTCCACGGGTATACAGATGGCACTGTAGATATTTCCATGTTTATAGATATGGTGGTGTAGATATTTCCATGTTTATACAGATGACTCTGTAGATATTTGCATGTTTATACAGATGGTGGTGTAGATATTTCCATGTTTATAGAGATAACAGTGTAGATATTTCCATGTTTATAAAGATAGCGAAGTAGATATTTCCATGTTGATACAGATAGCGGTGTAGATATTTCCATGTTTACAGAGATAGCGGTGTAGATATTTCCATCTTTGCACAGATTGCGCTGTAGACACTTCGATCTTTACACAGATAGCTGTGTAGATATTTGCAAGTTTACGCAGATATCTGTGTAGATACTTCCATGTTTACACAGATAGCGTTGTAGATATTTCCATGTTTATACAGTTAGCGGTGTAGATATTTCCATATTTATACAGATATCGGTGTAGATATTTCCATGTTTATACTGATAGCGGTGGAGATATTTCCATGTTTATACAGATAGCGGTGTAGATATTTCCATGTTTATACAGATATCGGTGTAGATATTTCCATGTTTATACTGATAGCGGTGGAGATATTTTCATATTTATACAGATAGCGATGTAGATATTTCCATGTTTATAGAGATTTCGGTGTAGATATTTCCATGTTAATAGAGATTGCAATGTAGATATTTCTATGTTTATAGAGATAGTGGTGTAGATATTTCCATGTGTATAGAGATGGCGGTGTAGGTATTTCCATGTGTATAGATATGGCGGTGTAGGTATTTCCATGTTTATAGAGATAGTGGTGAGGATATTTCCGTATTTATACAGATAGCGTTGTAGGTATTTCCAGGTTTATAGTGATAGTGGTGAGGATATTTCCGTATTTATACAGATAGCGTTGTAGATATTTCCATGTTTATACAGATAGCCGTTTTGGTATTTCCATGTTTATACAGATACCGGTGTAGATATTTCCATGTTTATACAGATAGCGGTGTAGATATTTCCATGTTTACACAGATAGGTGTGTAGATATTTCCATGTTTACAAAGATAGCGTTGTAGATATTTCCATCTTTATACAGATAGCGGTGTAGATATTTCAATGTTTATACAGATAACGGTGTTGGTATTTCCATGTTTATACAGATAGCGGTGTAGATATTTCCATGTTTTTACAGAAGGCGGTGTAGATATTTCCAAGTTTATAAAGATAGCGGTGTAGTTATTTCCATGTTTATACAGATAGCGGTGTACATACTTCCATGTTACTTCAGATGGCTGTGTAGATATTTCCATGTGTATACAGATGGCAGTGTAGATATTTCCATGTTTATACAGATGGAGGTGTAGATATTTCCAAGTTTATACAGATGACTGTGTAGATATCTTCATGTTTTTACAGAGGGCGGTGTAGATATTTCCATGTTTATACAGATAACGGTTTCGCTATTTCTATGTTTATACAGATAGCAGGGTAGCTATTTCCATGTTTATAGAGATAGCTGTGTAGATATTTCCATGTTTATACAGATAGCGGTGTAGATATTTCCATGTTTATACAGATAGCGTTGTACATATTTCCATGTTTATACAGATAGCGGTGTAGATATTTCAGTGTTTATACTGATAGCGGTGGAGCTATTTCCATGTTAATACAGATAGCGATGTAGATATTTCCATGTTTATAGTGATGGTGGTGTAGATATTTCCATGTTTGTAGAGATTGCAGTGTAGATATTTCCATATTTATAGAGATAGCGTTGTACGTATTTCCATGTTTATAGAGATAGCGGAGTAGATATTTCCGTGGTTACACAGATGGCTGGGTAGGTATTTCCACGGGTATACAGATGGCACTGTAGATATTTCCATGTTTATAGATATGGTGGTGTAGATATTTCCATGTTTATACAGATGACTCTGTAGATATTTGCATGTTTATACAGATGGTGGTGTAGATATTTCCGTGTTTATAGAGATAACAGTGTAGATATTTCCATGTTTATAAAGATAGCGAAGTAGATATTTCCATGTTGATACAGATAGCGGTGTAGATATTTCCATGTTTACAGAGATAGCGGTGTAGATATTTCCATCTTTGCACAGATTGCGCTGTAGACATTTCGATCTTTACACAGATAGCTGTGTAGATATTTGCAAGTTTACACAGATATCTGTGTAGATACTTCCATGTTTACACAGATAGCGTTGTAGATATTTCCATGTTTATACAGATAGCGGTGTAGATATTTCCATGTTTATACAGATATCGGTGTAGATATTTCCATGTTTATACTGATAGCGGTGGAGATATTTCCATATTTATACAGATAGCGATGTAGATATTTCCATGTTTATACAGATGGCGGTGTAGATATTTCCATGTTTATAGAGATTGCAATGTAGATATTTCTATGTTTATAGAGATGGTGGTGTAGATATTTCCATGTGTACAGAGATGGCGGTGTAGGTATTTCCATGTGTATAGATATGGCGGTGTAGGTATTTCCATGTTTATAGAGATAGCGGTGAGGATATTTCCGTATTTATACAGATAGCGTTGTAGGTATTTCCAGGTTTATAGTGATAGTGGTGAGGATATTTCCGTATTTATACAGATAGCGTTGTAGATATTTCCATGTTTATACAGATAGCCATTTTGGTATCTCCATGTTTATAAAGATAGCGGTGTAGATATTTCCATGTTTATACAGATAGCTGTGTAGATATTTCCATGTTTACACAGATAGGTGTGTAGATATTTCCATGTTTACACAGATAGCGTTGTAGATATTTCCATCTTTATACAGATAGCGGTGTAGATATTTCAATGTTTATACAGATAACGGTGTTGGTATTTCCATGTTTATACAGATAGCGGTGTAGATATTTCCATGTTTATACAGAAGGCGGTGTAGATATTTCCAAGTTTATAAAGATAGCGGTGTAGTTATTTCCATGTTTATACCGATAGCGGTGTACATATTTCCATGTTTCTTCAGATGGCTGTGTAGATATTTCCATGTGTATACAGATGGCAGTGTAGATATTTCCATGTTTATACAGATGGAGGTGTAGATATTTCCAAGTTTATACAGATGACTGTGTAGATATCTTCATGTTTTTACAGAGGGCGGTGTAGATATTTCCATGTTTATACAGATAACGGTGTCGCTATTTCTATGTTTATACAGATAGCAGTGTAGCTATTTCCATGTTTATAGAGATAGCTGTGTAGATATTTCCATGTTTATACAGATAACGGTGTAGATATTTCCATGTTTATACAGATAGCATTGTACATATTTCCATGTTTATACAGATAGCGGTGTAGATATTTCAGTGTTTATACTGATAGCGGTGGAGCTATTTCCATGTTAATACAGATAGCGATGTAGATATTTCCATGTTTGTAGTGATTGCGGTGTAGATATTTCCATGTTTATAGAGATTGCAGTGTAGATATTTCCATATTTATAGAGATAGCGTTGTACGTATTTCCATGTTTATAGAGATAGCGGAGTAGATATTTCCGTGGTTACACAGATGGCTGGGTAGGTATTTCCACGGGTATACAGATGGCACTGTAGATATTTCCATGTTTATAGATATGGTGGTGTAGATGTTTCCATGTTTATACAGATGACTCTGTAGATATTTGCATGTTTATACAGATGGTGGTGTAGATATTTCCATGTTTATAGAGATAACAGTGTAGATATTTCCATGTTTATAAAGATAGCGAAGTAGATATTTCCATGTTGATACAGATAGCGGTGTAGATATTTCCATGTTTACAGAGATAGCGGTGTAGATATTTCCATCTTTGCACAGATTGCGCTGTAGACATTTCGATCTTTACACAGATAGCTGTGTAGATATTTGCAAGTTTACACAGATATCTGTGTAGATACTTCCATGTTTACACAGATAGCGTTGTAGATATTTCCATGTTTATACAGATAGCGGTGTAGACATTTCCATGTTTATACAGATATCGGTGTAGATATTTCCATGTTTATACTGATAGCGGTGGAGACATTTCCATATTTATACAGATAGCGATGTAGATATTTCCATGTTTATAGAGATGGCGGTGTAGATATTTCCATGTTTATAGAGATTGCAATGTAGATATTTCTATGTTTATAGAGATAGTGGTGTAGATATCTCCATGTGTATAGAGATGGCGGTGTAGGTATTTCCATGTGTATAGATATGGCGGTGTAGGTATTTCCATGTTTATAGAGATAGCGGTGAGGATATTTCCGTATTTATACAGATAGCGTTGTAGGTATTTCCAGGTTTATAGTGATAGTGGTGAGGATATTTCCGTATTTATACAGATAGCGTTGTAGATATTTCCATGTTTGTACAGATAGCCGTTTTGGTATTTCCATGTTTATACAGATAGCGGTGTAGATATTTCCATGTTTACACAGATAGTGGTGTAGATATTTCCATGTTTACACAGATAGGTGTGTAGATATTTCCATGTTTACACAGATAGCGTTGTAGATATTTCCATCTTTATACAGATAGCGGTGTAGATATTTCAATGTTTATACAGATAACGGTGTTGGTATTTCCATGTTTATACAGATAGCGGTGTAGATATTTCCATGTTTATACAGAAGGCGGTGTAGATATTTCCAAGTTTATAAAGATAGCGGTGTAGTTATTTCCATGTTTATACAGATAGCGGTGTACATATTTCCATGTTTCTTCAGATGGCTGTGTAGATATTTCCATGTGTATACAGATGGCAGTGTAGATATTATCATGTTTATACAGATGGAGGTGTAGATATTTCCAAGTTTATACAGATGACTGTGTAGATATCTTGATGTTTTTACAGAGGGCGGTGTAGATATTTCCATGTTTATACAGATAACGGTGTCGCTATTTCTATGTTTATACAGATAGCAGTGTAGCTATTTCCATGTTTATAGAGATAGCTGTGTAGATATTTCCATGTTTATACAGATAGCGTTGTAGATATTTCCATGTTTATACAGATAGCGTTGTACATATTTCCATGTTTATACAGATAGCGGTGTAGATATTTCAGTGTTTATACTGATAGCGGTGGAGCTATTTCCATGTTAATACAGATAGCGATGTAGATATTTCCATGTTTATAGTGATGGCGGTGTAGATATTTCCATGTTTATAGAGATTGCAGTGAAGATATTTCGATATTTATAGAGATAGCGTTGTACATATTTCCATGTTGATAGAGATAGCGGAGTAGATATTTCCGTGGTTACACAGATGGCTGGGTAGGTATTTCCACGGGTATACAGATGGCACTGTAGATATTTCCATGTTTATAGATATGGTGGTGTAGATGTTTCCATGTTTATACAGATGACTCTGTAGATATTTGCATGTTTATACAGATGGTGGTGTAGATATTTCCATGTTTATAGAGATAACAGTGTAGATATTTCCATGTTTATAAAGATAGCGAAGTAGATATTTCCATGTTGATACAGATAGCGGTGTAGATATTTCCATGTTTACAGAGATAGCGGTGTAGATATTTCCATCTTTGCACAGATTGCGCTGTAGACATTTCGATCTTTACACAGATAGCTGTGTAGATATTTGCAAGTTTACACAGATATCTGTGTAGATACTTCCATGTTTACACAGATAGCGTTGTAGATATTTCCATGTTTATACAGATAGCGGTGTAGACATTTCCATGTTTATACAGATATCGGTGTAGATATTTCCATGTTTATACTGATAGCGGTGGAGATATTTCCATATTTATACAGATAGCGATGTAGATATTTCCATGTTTATAGAGATGGCGGTGTAGATATTTCCATGTTTATAGAGATTGCAATGTAGATATTTCTATGTTTATATAGATAGTGGTGTAGATATTTCCATGTGTACAGAGATGGCGGTGTAGGTATTTCCATGTGTATAGATATGGCGGTGTAGGTATTTCCATGTTTATAGAGATAGTGGTGAGGATATTTCCGTATTTATACAGATAGCGTTGTAGGTATTTCCAGGTTTATAGTGATAGTGGTGAGGATATTTCCGTATTTATACAGATAGCGTTGTAGATATTTCCATGTTTATACAGATAGCCGTTTTGGTATTTCCATGTTTATACAGATAGCGGTGTAGATATTTCCATGTTTATACAGATAGCGGTGTAGATATTTCCATGTTTACACAGATAGGTGTGTAGATATTTCCATGTTTACACAGATAGCGTTGTAGATATTTCCATCTTTATACAGATAGCGGTGTAGATATTTCAATGTTTATACAGATAACGGTGTTAGTATTTCCATGTTTATACAGATAGCGGTGTAGATATTTCCATGTTTATACAGAAGGCGGTGTAGATATTTCCAAGTTTATAAAGATAGCGGTGCAGTTATTTCCATGTTTATACAGATAGCGGTGTACATATTTCCATGTTTCTTCAGATGGCTGTGTAGATATTTCCATGTGTATACAGATGGCAGTGTAGATATTTCCATGTTTATACAGATGGAAGTGTAGATATTTCCAAGTTTATACAGATGACTGTGTAGATATCTTCATGTTTTTACAGAGGGCGGTGTAGATATTTCCATGTTTATACAGATAACGGTGTCGCTATTTCTATGTTTATACAGATAGCAGGGTAGCTATTTCCATGTTTATAGAGATAGCTGTGTAGATATTTCCATGTTTATACAGATAGCGGTGTAGATATTTCCATGTTTATACAGATAGCGTTGTACATATTTCCATGTTTATACAGATAGCGGTGTAGATATTCCAGTGTTTATACTGATAGCGGTGGAACTATTTCCATGTTAATACAGATAGCGATATAGATATTTCCATGTTTATAGTGATGGTGGTGTAGATATTTCCATGTTTGTAGAGATTGCAGTGTAGATATTTCCATATTTATAGAGATAGCGTTGTACCTATTTCCATGTTTATAGAGATAGCGGAGTAGATATTTCCGTGGTTACACAGATGGCTGGGTAGGTATTTCCACGGGTATACAGATGGCACTGTAGATATTTCCATGTTTATAGATATGGTGGTGTAGATATTTCCATGTTTATACAGATGACTCTGTAGATATTTGCATGTTTATACAGATGGTGGTGTAGATATTTCCATGTTTATAGAGATAAAAGTGTAGATATTTCCATGTTTATAAAGATAGCGAAGTAGATATTTCCATGTTGATACAGATAGCGGTGTAGATATTTCCATGTTTACAGAGATAGCGGTGTAGATATTTCCATCTTTGCACAGATTGCGCTGTAGACATTTCGATCTTTACACAGATAGCTGTGTAGATATTTGCAAGTTTACACAGATATCTGTGTAGATACTTCCATGTTTACACAGATAGCGTTGTAGATATTTCCATGTTTATACAGATAGCGGTGTAGATATTTCCATGTTTATACAGATATCGGTGTAGATATTTCCATGTTTATACTGATAGCGGTGGAGATATTTCCATATTTATACAGATAGCGATGTAGATATTTCCATGTTTATAGAGATGGCGGTGTAGATATTTCCATGTTTATAGAGATTGCAATGTAGATATTTCTATGTTTATAGAGATAGTGGTGTAGATATTTCCATGTGTACAGAGATGGCGGTGTAGGTATTTCCATGTGTATAGATATGGCGGTGTAGGTATTTCCATGTTTATAGAGATAGTGGTGAGGATATTTCCGTATTTATACAGATAGCGTTGTAGGTATTTCCAGGTTTATAGTGATAGTGGTGAGGATATTTCCGTATTTATACAGATAGCGTTGTAGATATTTCCATGTTTATACAGATAGCCGTTTTGGTATTTCCATGTTTATAAAGATAGCGGTGTAGATATTTCCATGTTTATACAGATAGCGGTGTAGATATTTCCATGTTTACACAGATAGGTGTGTAGATATTTCCATGTTTATACAGATAGCGTTGTAGATATTTCCATCTTTATACAGATAGCGGTGTAGATATTTCAATGTTTATACAGATAACGGTGTTGGTATTTCCATGTTTATACAGATAGCGGTGTAGATATTTCCATGTTTATACAGAAGGCGGTGTAGATATTTCCAAGTTTATAAAGATAGCGGTGTAGTTATTTCCATGTTTATACAGATAGCGGTGTACATATTTCCATGTTTCTTCAGATGGCTGTGTAGATATTTCCATGTGTATACAGATGGCAGTGTAGATATTTCCATGTTTATACAGATGGAGGTGTAGATATTTCCTAGTTTATACAGATGACTGTGTATATATCTTGATGTTTTTACAGAGGGCGGTGTAGATATTTCCATGTTTATACAGATAACGGTGTCGCTATTTCTATGTTTATACAGATAGCAGGGTAGCTATTTCCATGTTTATAGAGATAGCTGTGTAGATATTTCCATGTGTATACAGATGGCAGTGTAGATATTTCCATGTTTATACAGATGGAGGTGTAGATATTTCCAAGTTTATACAGATGACTGTGTAGATATCTTCATGTTTTTACAGAGGGCGGTGTAGATGTTTCCATGTTTATACAGATAACGGTGTCGATATTTCTATGTTTCTACAGATAGCAGTGTAGCTATTTCCATGTTTATAGAGATAGCTGTGTAGATATTTCCATGTTTATACAGATAGCGGTGTAGATATTTCCATGTTTATACAGATAGCGTTGTACATATTTCCATGTTTATACAGATAGCGGTGTAGATATTTCAGTGTTTTTACTGATAGCGGTGGAGCTATTTCCATGTTAATACAGATAGCGATGTAGATATTTCCATGTTTATAGTGATGGCGGTGTAGATATTTCCATGTTTATAGAGATTGCAGCGTAGGTATTTCCATATTTATAGAGATAGCGTTGTACGTATTTCCATGTTTATGGAGATAGCGTAGTAGATATTTCCGTGGTTACACAGTTGGCTGGGTAGGTATTTCCACGGCTATACAGATGGCACTGTAGGTATTTCCATGTTTATAGATATGGTGGTGTAGATGTTTCCATGTTTATACAGATGACTGTGTAGATATTTGCATGTTTATACAGATGATGGTGTAGATATTTCCATGTTTATAGAGATAGCGGTGTAGATATTTCCATGTTTATACAGATATCGGTGTAGATATTTCCATGTTTATACTGATAGCGGTGGAGATATTTCCATATTTATACAGATAGCGATGTAGATATTTCCATGTTTATAGAGATGGCGGTGTAGATATTTCCATGTTTATAGAGATTGCAATGTAGATATTTCTATGTTTATAGAGATAGTGGTGTAGATATTTCCATGTGTATAGAGATGGCGGTGTAGGTATTTCCATGTGTATAGATATGGCGGTGTAGGTATTTCCATGTTTATAGAGATAGTGGTGAGGATATTTCCGTATTTATACAGATAGCGTTGTAGGTATTTCCAGGTTTATAGTCATAGTGGTGAGGATATTTCCGTATTTATACAGATAGCGTTGTAGATATTTCCATGTTTATACAGATAGCCGTTTTGGTATTTCCATGTTTATACAGATAGCAGTGTAGATATTTCCATGTTTATACAGATAGCGGTGTAGATATTTCCATGTTTACACAGATAGGTGTGTAGATATTTCCATGTTTACACAGATAGCGTTGTAGATATTTCCATCTTTATACAGATAGCGGTGTAGATATTTCAATGTTTATACAGATAACGGTGAATATATTTCAGTGTTTTTACTGATAGCGGTGGAGCTATTTCCATGTTAATACAGATAGCGATGTAGATATTTCCATGTTTATAGTGATGGCGGTGTAGATATTTCCATGTTTATAGAGATTGCAGCATAGGTATTTCCATATTTATGGAGATAGCGTTGTACGTATTTCCATGTTTATAGAGATAGCGGAGTAGATATTTCCGTGGTTACACAGATGGCTGGGTAGGTATTTCCACGGGTATACAGATGGCACTGTAGGTATTTCCATGTTTATAGATATGGTGGTGTAGATGTTTCCATGTTTATACAGATGACTGTGTAGATATTTGCATGTTTATACAGATGGTGGTGTAGATATTTCCATGTTTATAGAGATAACAGTGTAGATATTTCCATGTTTATAAAGATAGCGAAGTAGATATTTCCATGTTGATACAGATAGCGGTGTAGATATTTCCATGTTTACAGAGATAGCGGTGTAGATATTTCCATCTTTGCACAGATTGCGCTGTAGACATTTCGATCTTTACACAGATAGCTGTGTAGATATTTGCAAGTTTACACAGATATCTGTGTAGATACTTCCATGTTTACACAGATAGCGTTGTAGATATTTCCATGTTTATACAGATAGCGGTGTAGATATTTCCATGTTTATACAGATATCGGTGTAGATATTTCCATGTTTATACTGATAGCGGTGGAGATATTTCCATATTTATACAGATAGCGATGTAGATATTTCCATGTTTATAGAGATGGCGGTGTAGATATTTCCATGTTTATAGAGATTGCAATGTAGATATTTCTATGTTTATAGAGATAGTGGTGTAGATATTTCCATGTGTATAGAGATGGCGGTGTAGGTATTTCCATGTGTATAGATATGGCGGTGTAGGTATTTCCATGTTTATAGAGATAGTGGTGAGGATATTTCCGTATTTATACAGATAGCGTTGTAGGTATTTCCAGGTTTATAGTGATAGTGGTGAGGATATTTCCGTATTTATACAGATAGCGTTGTAGATATTTCCATGTTTATACAGATAGCCGTTTTGGTATTTCCATGTTTATACAGATAGCGGTGTAGATATTTCCATGTTTATACAGATAGCGGTGTAGATATTTCCATGTTTACACAGATAGGTGTGTAGATATTTCCATGTTTACACAGATAGCGTTGTAGATATTTCCATCTTTATACAGATAGCGGTGTAGATATTTCAATGTTTATACAGATAACGGTGTTGGTATTTCCATGTTTATACAGATAGCGGTGTAGATATTTCCATGTTTATACAGAAGGCGGTGTAGATATTTCCAAGTTTATAAAGATAGCGGTGTAGTTATTTCCATGTTTATACAGATAGCTGTGTACATATTTCCATGTTTCTTCAGATGGCTGTGTAGATATTTCCATGTGTATACAGATGGCAGTGTAAATATTTCCATGTTTATACAGATGGAGGTGTAGATATTTCCAAGTTTATACAGATGACTGTGTAGATATCTTCATGTTTTTACAGAGGGCGGTGTAGATGTTTCCATGTTTATACAGATAACGGTGTCGCTATTTCTATGTTTATACAGATAGCAGGGTAGATATTTCCATGTTTATAGAGATAGCTGTGTAGATATTTCCATGTTTATACAGATAGCGGTGTAGATATTTCCATGTTTATACAGATAGCGTTGTACATATTTCCATGTTTATACAGATAGCGGTGTAGATATTTCAGTGTTTATACTGATAGCGGTGGAGCTATTTCCATGTTAATACAGATAGTGATGTAGATATTTCCATGTTTATAGTGATGGCGGTTTAGATATTTCCATGTTTGTAGAGATTGCCGTGTAGATATTTCCATATTTTTATAGAGATAGCGTTGTACGTATTTCCATGTTTATAGAGATAGCGGAGTAGATATTTCCGTGGTTACACAGATGGCTGGGTAGGTATTTCCACGGGTATACAGATGGCACTGTAGGTATTTCCATGTTTATAGATATGGTGGTGTAGATGTTTCCATGTTTATACAGATGACTGTGTAGATATTTGCATGTTTATACAGATGGTGGTGTAGATATTTCCATGTTTATAGAGATAACAGTGTAGATATTTCCATGTTTATAAAGATAGCGAAGTAGATATTTCCATGTTGATACAGATAGCGGTGTAGATATTTCCATGTTTACAGAGATAGCGGTGTAGATATTTCCCTCTTTGCACAGATTGCGCTGTAGACATTTCGATCTTTACACAGATAGCTGTGTAGATATTTGCAAGTTTACACAGATATCTGTGTAGATACTTCCATGTTTACACAGATAGCGTTGTAGATATTTCCATGTTTATACAGATAGCGGTGTAGATATTTCCATGTTTATACAGATATCGGTGTAGATATTTCCATGTTTATACTGATAGCGGTGGAGATATTTCCATATTTATACAGATAGCGATGTAGATATTTCCATGTTTATAGAGATGGCGTTGTAGATATTTCCATGTTTATAGAGATTGCAATGTAGATATGTCTATGTTTATAGAGATAGTGGTGTAGATATTTCCATGTGTATAGAGATGGCGGTGTAGGTATTTCCATGTGTATAGATATGGCGGTGTAGGTATTTCCATGTTTATAGAGATAGTGGTGAGGATATTTCCGTATTTATACAGATAGCGTTGTAGGCATTTCCAGGTTTATAGTGATAGTGGTGAGGATATTCCCGTATTTATACAGATAGCGTTGTAGATATTTCCATGTTTATACAGATAGCCGTTTTGGTATTTCCATATTTATACAGATAGCGGTGTAGATATTTCCATGTTTATACAGATAGCGGTGTAGATATTTCCATGTTTATACAGATAGCGGTGTAGATATTTCCATGTTTACACAGATAGCGTTTTAGATATTTCCATCTTTATACAGATAACGGTGTAGATATTTCAATGTTTATACAGATAACGGTGTTGGTATTTCCATGTTTATACAGATAGCGGTGTAGATATTTCCATGTTTATACATAAGGCGGTGTAGATATTTCCAAGTTTATAAAGATAGCGGTGTAGTTATTTCCATGTTTATACAGATAGCGGTGTACATATTTCCATGTTTCTTCAGATGGCTGTGTAGATATTTCCATGTGTATACAGATGGCAGTGTAGATATTTCCATGTTTATACAGATGGAGGTGTAGATATTTCCAAGTTTATACAGATGACTGTGTAGTTATCTTCATGTTTTTACAGAGGGCGGTGTAGATATTTCCATGTTTATACAGATAACGGTGTCGCTATTTCTATGTTTATACAGATAGCAGTGTAGCTATTTCCATGTTTGTAGAGATAGCTGTGTAGATATTTCCATGTTTATACAGATAGCGGTGTAGATATTTCCATGTTTATACAGATAGCGTTGTACATATTTCCATGTTTATACAGATAGCGGTGTAGATATTTCAGTGTTTTTACTGATAGCGGTGGAGCTATTTCCATGTTAATACAGATAGCGATGTAGATATTTCCATGTTTATAGTGATGGCGGTGTAGATATTTCCATGTTTATAGAGATTGCAGCGTAGGTATTTCCATATTTATAGAGATAGCGTTGTACGTATTTCCATGTTTATAGAGATAGCGGAGTAGATATTTCCGTGGTTACACAGATGGCTGGGTAGGTATTTCCACGGGTATACAGATGGCACTGTAGGTATTTCCATGTTTATAGATATGGTGGTGTAGATGTTTCCATGTTTATACAGATGACTGTGTAGATATTTGCATGTTTATACAGATGGTGGTGTAGATATTTCCATGTTTATAGAGATAACAGTGTAGATATTTCCATGTTTATAAAGATAGCGAAGTAGATATTTCCATGTTGATACAGATAGCGGTGTAGATATTTCCATGTTTACAGAGATAGCGGTGTAGATATTTCCATCTTTGCACAGATTGCGCTGTAGACATTTCGATCTTTACACAGATAGCTGTGTAGATATTTGCAAGTTTACACAGATATCTGTGTAGATACTTCCATGTTTACACAGATAGCGTTGTAGATATTTCCATGTTTATACAGATAGCGGTGTAGATATTTCCATGTTTATACAGATAGCGGTGTAGATATTTCCATGTTTATACAGATATCGGTGTAGATATTTCCATGTTTATACTGATAGCGGTGGAGATATTTCCATATTTATACAGATAGCGATGTAGATATTTCCATGTTTATAGAGATGGCGGTGTAGATATTTCCATGTTTATAGAGATTGCAATGTAGATATGTCTATGTTTATAGAGATAGTGGTGTAGATATTTCCATGTGTATAGGGATGGCGGTGTAGGTATTTCCATGTGTATAGATATGGTGGTGTAGGTATTTCCATGTTTATAGAGATAGTTGTGAGGATATTTGCGTATTTATACAGATAGCGTTGTAGGCATTTCCAGGTTTATAGTGATATTGGTGAGGATATTTCCGTATTTATACAGATAGCGTTTTAGATATTTCCATGTTTATACAGATAGCCGTTTTGGTATTTCCATGTTTATACAGATAGCGGTGTAGATATTTCCATGTTTATACAGATAGCGGTGTAGATATTTCCATGTTTACACAGATAGGTGTGTAGATATTTCCATGTTTACACAGATAGCGTTGTAGATATTTCCATCTTTATACAGATAGCGGTGTAGATATTTCAATGTTTATACAGATAACGGTGTTGGTATTTCCATGTTTATACAGATAGCGGTGTAGATATTTCCATGTTTATACAGAAGGCGGTGTAGATATTTCCAAGTTTATAAAGATAGCGGTGTAGTTATTTCCATGTTTATACAGATAGCGGTGTACATATTTCCATGTTTCTTCAGATGGCTGTGTAGATATTTCCATGTGTATACAGATGGCAGTGTAGATATTTCCATGTTTATACAGATGGAGGTGTAGATATTTCCAAGTTTATACAGATGACTGTGTAGATATCTTCATGTTTTTACAGAGGGCGGTGTAGATATTTCCATGTTTATACAGATAACGGTGTCGCTATTTCTATGTTTATACAGATAGCAGTGTAGCTATTTCCATGTTTGTAGAGATAGCTATGTAGATATTTCCATGTTTATACAGATAGCGGTGTAGATATTTCCATGTTTATACAGATAGCGTTGTATATATTTCCATGTTTATACAGATAGCGGTGTAGATATTTCAGTGTTTTTACTGATAGCGGTGGAGCTATTTCCATGTTAATACAGATAGCGATGTAGATATTTCCATGTTTATAGTGATGGCGGTGTAGATATTTCCATGTTTATAGAGATTGCAGCGTAGTTATTTCCATATTTATAGAGATAGCGTTGTACGTATTTCCATGTTTATAGAGATAGCGGAGTAGATATTTCCGTGGTTACACAGATCGCTGGGTAGGTATTTCCACGGGTATACAGATGGCACTGTAGATATTTCCATGTTTATAGATATGGTGGTGTAGATGTTTCCATGTTTATACAGATGACTGTGTAGATATTTGCATGTTTATACAGATGGTGGTGTAGATATTTCCATGTTTATAGAGATAACAGTGTAGATATTTCCATGTTTATAAAGATAGCGAAGTAGATATTTCCATGTTGATACAGATAGCGGTGTAGATATTTCCATGTTCACAGAGATAGCGGTGTAGATATTTCCATCTTTGCACAGATTGCGATGTAGACATTTCGATCTTTACACAGATAGCTGTGTAGATATTTGCAAGTTTACACAGATATCTGTGTAGATACTTCCATGTTTACACAGATAGCGTTGTAGATATTTCCATGTTTATAGAGATAGCGGTGTAGATATTTCCATGTTTATACAGATATCGGTGTAGATATTTCCATGTTTATACTGATAGCGGTGGAGATATTTCCATATTTATACAGATAGCGATGTAGATATTTCCATGTTTATAGAGATGGCGGTGTAGATATTTCCATGTTTATAGAGATTGCAATGTAGATATGTCTATGTTTATAGAGATAGTGGTGTAGATATTCCCATGTGTATAGAGATGGCGGTGTAGGTATTTCCATGTGTATAGATATGGCGGTGTAGGTATTTCCATGTTTATACAGATAGTGGTGAGGATATTTGCGTATTTATACAGATAGCGTTGTAGGCATTTCCAGGTTTATAGTGATAGTGGTGAGGATATTTCCGTATTTATACAGATAGCGTTGTAGATATTTCCATGTTTATACAGATAGCCGTTTTGGTATTTCCATGTTTATACAGATAGCGGTGTAGATATTTCCATGTTTATACAGAAAGCGGTGCAGATATTTCCATGTTTACACAGATAGGTGTGTAGATATTTCCATGTTTACACAGATAGCATTGTAGATATTTCCATCTTTATACAGATAGCGGTGTAGATATTTCAATGTTTATACAGATAACGGTGTTGGTATTTCCATGTTTATACAGATAGCGGTGTAGATATTTCCATGTTTATACAGAAGGCGGTGTAGATATTTCCAAGTTTATAAAGATAGCGGTGTAGTTATTTCCATGTTTATACAGATAGCGGTGTACATATTTCCATGTTTCTTCAGATGGCTGTGTAGATATTTCCATGTGTATACAGATGGCAGTGTAGATATTTCCATGTTTATACAGATGGAGGTGTAGATATTTCCAAGTTTATACAGATGACTGTGTAGATATCTTCATGTTTTTACAGAGGGCGGTGTAGATATTTCCATGTTTATACAGATAACGGTGTCGCTATTTCTATGTTTATACAGATAGCAGTGTAGCTATTTCCATGTTTGTAGAGATAGCTATGTAGATATTTCCATGTTTATACAGATAGCGATGTAGATATTTCCATGTTTATAGAGATGGCGGTGTAGATATTTCCATGTTTATAGAGATTGCAATGTAGATATGTCTATGTATATAGAGATAGTGGTGTAGATATTTCCATGTGTATAGAGATGGCGGTGTAGGTATTTCCATGTGTATAGATATGGCGGTGTAGGTATTTCCATGTTTATAGAGATAGTGGTGAGGATATTTGCGTATTTATACAGATAGCGTTTTAGGCATTTCCAGGTTTATAGTGATAGTGGTGAGGATATTTCCGTATTTATACAGATAGCGTTGTAGATATTTCCATGTTTACACAGATAGCCGTTTTGGTATTTCCATGTTTATACAGATAGTGGTGTAGATATTTCCATGTTTATACAGATAGCGGTGTAGATATTTCCATGTTTACACAGATAGGTGTGTAGATATTTCCATGTTTACACAGATAGCGTTGTAGATATTTCCATCTTTATACAGATAGCGGTGTAGATATTTCAATGTTTATACAGATAACGGTGTTGGTATTTCCATGTTTATACAGATAGCGGTGTAGATATTTCCATGTTTATACAGAAGGCGGTGTAGATATTTCCAAGTTTATAAAGATAGCGGTGTAGATATTTCCATGTTTATACAGATAGCGGTGTACATATTTCCATGTTTCTTCAGATGGCTGTGTAGATATTTCCATGTGTATACAGATGGAGGTGTAGATATTTCCAAGTTTATATAGATGACTGTGTAGATATCTTCACGTTTTTACAGAGGGCGGTGTAGATATTTCCATGTTTATACAGATAACGGTGTCGATATTTCTATGTTTATACAGATAGCAGTGTAGCTATTTCCATGTTTATAGAGATAGCTGTGTAGATATTTCCATGTTTATACAGATAGCGGTGTAGATAGTTCCATGTTAATACAGATAGCGTTGTACATATTTCCATGTTTATACAGATAGCGGTGTAGATATTTCAGTGTTTTTACTGATAGCGGTGGAGCTATTTCCATGTTAATACAGATAGCGATGTAGATATTTCCATGTTTATAGTGATGGCGGTGTAGATATTTCCATGTTTATAGAGATTGCAGCGTAGGTATTTCCATATTTATAGAGATAGCGTTGTACGTATTTCCATGTTTATAGAGATAGCGGAGTAGATATTTCCGTGGTTACACAGATGGCTGGGTAGGTATTTCCACGGGTATACAGATGGCACTGTAGATATTTCCATGTTTATAGATATGGTGGTGTACATGTTTCCATGGTTATACAGAAGACTCTGTAGATATTTGCATGTTTATACAGATGGTGGTGTAGATATTTCCATGTTTATAGAGATAACAGTGTAGATATTTCCATGTTTATAAAGATAGCGAAGTAGATATTTCCATGTTGATACAGATAGCGGTGTAGATATTTCCATGTTTACAGAGATAGCGGTGTAGATATTTCCATCTTTGCACAGATTGCGCTGTAGACATTTCGATCTTTACACAGATAGCTGTGTAGATATTTGCAAGTTTACACAGATATCTGTGTAGATACTTCCATGTTTACACAGATAGCGTTGTAGATATTTCCATGTTTATAGAGATAGCGGTGTAGATATTTCCATGTTTATACAGATATCGGTGTAGATATTTCCATGTTTATACTGATAGCGGTGGAGATATTTCCATATTTATACAGATAGCGATGTAGATATTTCCATGTTTATAGAGATGGCGGTGTAGATATTCCCATGTTTATAGAGATTGCAATGTAGATATGTCTATGTTTATAGAGATAGTGGTGTAGATATTCCCATGTGTATAGAGATGGCGGTGTAGGTATTTCCATGTGTATAGATATGGCGGTGTAGGTATTTCCATGTTTATAGAGATAGTGGTGAGGATATTTGCGTATTTATACAGATAGCGTTGTAGGCATTTCCAGGTTTATAGTGATAGTGGTGAGGATATTTCCGTATTTATACAGATAGCGTTGTAGATATTTCCATGTTTATACAGATAGCCGTTTTGGTATTTCCATGTTTATACAGATAGCGGTGTAGATATTTCCATGTTTATACAGAAAGCGGTGTAGATATTCCCATGTTTACACAGATAGGTGTGTAGATATTTCCATGTTTACACAGATAGCGTTGTAGATATTTCCATCTTTATACAGATAGCGGTGTAGATATTTCAATGTTTATACAGATATCGGTGTTGGTATTTCCATGTTTATACAGATAGCTGTGTAGATATTTCCATGTTTATACAGAAGGCGGTGTAGATATTTCCAAGTTTATAAAGATAGCGGTGTAGTTATTTCCATGTTTATACAGATAGCGGTGTACATATTTCCATGTTTCTTCAGATGGCTGTGTAGATATTTCCATGTGTATACAGATGGCAGTGTAGATATTTCCATGTTTATACAGATGGAGGTGTAGATATTTCCAAGTTTATACAGATGACTGTGTAGTTATCTTCATGTTTTTACAGAGGGCGGTGTAGATATTTCCATGTTTATACAGATAACGGTGTCGCTATTTCTATGTTTATACAGATAGCAGTGTAGCTATTTCCATGTTTGTAGAGATAGCTGTGTAGATATTTCCATGTTTATACAGATAGCGGTGTAGATATTTCCATGTTTATACAGATAGCGTTGTACATATTTCCATGTTTATACAGATAGCGGTGTAGATATTTCAGTGTTTTTACTGATAGCGGTGGAGCTATTTCCATGTTAATACAGATAGCGATGTAGATATTTCCATGTTTATAGTGATGGCGGTGTAGATATTTCCATGTTTATAGAGATTGCAGCGTAGGTATTTCCATATTTATAGAGATAGCGTTGTACTTATTTCCATGTTTATAGAGATAGCGGAGTAGATATTTCCGTGGTTACACAGATGGCTGGGTAGGTATTTCCACGGGTATACAGATTGCACTGTAGATATTTCCATGTTTATAGATATGGTGGTGTAGATGTTTCCATGTTTATACAGATGACTCTGTAGATATTTGCATGTTTATACAGATGGTGGTGTAGATATTTCCATGTTTATAGAGATAACAGTGTAGATATTTCCATGTTTATAAAGATAGCGAAGTAGATATTTCCATGTTGATACAGATAGCGGTGTAGATATTTCCATGTTTACAGAGATAGCAGTGTAGATATTTCCATCTTTGCACAGATTGCGCTGTAGACATTTCGATCTTTACACAGATAGCTGTGTAGATATTTGCAAGTTTACACAGATATCTGTGTAGATACTTCCATGTTTACACAGATAGCGTTGTAGATATTTCCATGTTTATAGAGATAGCGGTGTAGATATTTCCATGTTTATACAGATATCGGTGTAGATATTTCCATGTTTATACTGATAGCGGTGGAGATATTTCCATATTTATACAGATAGCGATGTAGATATTTCCATGTTTATAGAGATGGCGGTGTAGATATTTCCATGTTTATAGAGATTGCAATGTAGATATGTCTATGTTTATAGAGATAGTGGTGTAGATATTCCCATGTGTATAGAGATGGCGGTGTAGGTATTTCCATGTGTATAGATATGGCGGTGTAGGTATTTCCATGTTTATAGAGATAGTGGTGAGGATATTTGCGTATTTATACAGATAGCGTTGTAGGCATTTCCAGGTTTATAGTGATAGTGGTGAGGATATTTCCGTATTTATACAGATAGCGTTGTAGATATTTCCATGTTTATACAGATAGCCGTTTTGGTATTTCCATGTTTATACAGATAGCGGTGTAGATATTTCCATGTTTATACAGAAAGCGGTGTAGATATTTCCATGTTTACACAGATAGGTGTGTAGATATTTCCATGTTTACACAGATAGCGTTGTAGATATTTCCATCTTTATACAGATAGCGGTGTAGATATTTCAATGTTTATACAGATAACGGTGTTGGTATTTCCATGTTTATACAGATAGCGGTGTAGATATTTCCATGTTTATACAGAAGGCGGTGTAGATATTTCCAAGTTTATAAAGATAGCGGTGTAGTTATTTCCATGTTTATACAGATAGCGGTGTATATATTTCCATGTTTCTTCAGATGGCTGTGTAGATATTTCCATGTGTATACAGATGGCAGTGTAGATATTTCCATGTTTATACAGATGGAGGTGTAGATATTTCCAAGTTTATACAGATGACTGTGTAGATATCTTCATGTTTTTACAGAGGGCGGTGTAGATATTTCCATGTTTATACAGATAACGGTGTCGCTATTTCTATGTTTATACAGATAGCAGTGTAGCTATTTCCATGTTTGTAGAGATAGCTATGTAGATATTTCCATGTTTATACAGATAGCGGTGTAGATATTTCCATGTTTATACAGATAGCGTTGTACATATTTCCATGTTTATACAGATAGCGGTGTAGATATTTCAGTGTTTTTACTGATAGCGGTGGAGCTATTTCCATGTTAATACAGATAGCGATGTAGATATTTCCATGTTTATAGTGATGGCGGTGTAGATATTTCCATGTTTATAGAGATTGCAGCGTAGTTATTTCCAGATTTATAGAGATAGCGTTGTACGTATTTCCATGTTTATAGAGATAGCGGAGTAGATATTTCCGTGGTTACACAGATGGCTGGGTAGGTATTTCCACGGGTATACAGATGGCACTGTAGATATTTCCATGTTTATAGATATGGTGGTGTAGATGTTTCCATGTTTATACAGATGACTCTGTAGATATTTGCATGTTTATACAGATGGTGGTGTAGATATTTCCATGTTTATAGAGATAACAGTGTAGATATTTCCATGTTTATAAAGATAGCGAAGTAGATATTTCCATGTTGATACAGATAGCGGTGTAGATATTTCCATGTTTACAGAGATAGCGGTGTAGATATTTCCATCTTTGCACAGATTGCGCTGTAGACATTTCGATCTTTACACAGATAGCTGTGTAGATATTTGCAAGTTTACACAGATATCTGTGTAGATACTTCCATGTTTACACAGATAGCGTTGTAGATATTTCCATGTTTATAGAGATAGCGGTGTAGATATTTCCATGTTTATACAGATATCGGTGTAGATATTTCCATGTTTATACTGATAGCGGTGGAGATATTTCCATATTTATACAGATAGCGATGTAGATATTTCCATGTTTATAGAGATGGCGGTGTAGATATTTCCATGTTTATAGAGATTGCAATGTAGATATGTCTATGTTTATAGAGATAGTGGTGTAGATATTCCCATGTGTATAGAGATGGCGGTGTAGGTATTTCCATGTGTATAGATATGGCGGTGTAGGTATTTCCATGTTTATAGAGATAGTGGTGAGGATATTTGCGTATTTATACAGATAGCGTTGTAGGCATTTCCAGGTTTATAGTGATAGTGGTGAGGATATTTCCGTATTTATACAGATAGCGTTGTAGATATTTCCATGTTTATACAGATAGCCGTTTTGGTATTTCCATGTTTATACAGATAGCGGTGTAGATATTTCCATGTTTATACAGAAAGCGGTGTAGATATTTCCATGTTTACACAGATAGGTGTGTAGATATTTCCATGTTTACACAGATAGCGTTGTAGATATTTCCATCTTTATACAGATAGCGGTGTAGATATTTCAATGTTTATACAGATAACGGTGTTGGTATTTCCATGTTTATACAGATAGCAGTGTAGATATTTCCATGTTTATACAGAAGGCGGTGTAGATATTTCCGAGTTTATAAAGATAGCGGTGTAGTTATTTCCATGTTTATACAGATAGCGGTGTACATATTTCCATGTTTCTTCAGATGGCTGTGTAGATATTTCCATGTGTATACAGATGGCAGTGTAGATATTTCCATGTTTATACAGATGGAGGTGTAGATATTTCCAAGTTTATACAGATGACTGTGTAGATATCTTCATGTTTTTACAGAGGGCGGTGTAGATATTTCCATGTTTATACAGATAACGGTGTCGCTATTTCTATGTTTATACAGATAGCAGTGTAGCTATTTCCATGTTTGTAGAGATAGCTATGTAGATATTTCCATGTTTATACAGATAGCGGTGTAGATATTTCCATGTTTATACAGATAGCGTTGTACATATTTCCATGTTTATACAGATAGCGGTGTAGATATTTCAGTGTTTTTACTGATAGCGGTGGAGCTATTTCCATGTTAATACAGATAGCGATGTAGATATTTCCATGTTTATAGTGATGGCGGTGTAGATATTTCCATGTTTATAGAGATTGCAGCGTAGTTATTTCCATATTTATAGAGATAGCGTTGTACGTATTTCCATGTTTATAGAGATAGCGGAGTAGATATTTCCGTGGTTACACAGATGGCTGGGTAGGTATTTCCACGGGTATACAGATGGCACTGTAGATATTTCCATGTTTATAGATATGGTGGTGTAGATGTTTCCATGTTTATACAGATGACTCTGTAGATATTTGCATGTTTATACAGATGGTGGTGTAGATATTTCCATGTTTATAGAGATAACAGTGTAGATATTTCCCTGTTTATAAAGATAGCGAAGTAGATATTTCCATGTTGATACAGATAGCGGTGTAGATATTTCCATGTTTACAGAGATAGCGGTGTAGATATTTCCATCTTTGCACAGATTGCGCTGTAGACATTTCGATCTTTACACAGATAGCTGTGTAGATATTTGCAAGTTTACACAGATATCTGTGTAGATACTTCCATGTTTACACAGATAGCGTTGTAGATATTTCCATGTTTATACAGATAGCGGTGTAGATATTTCCATGTTTATACAGATATCGGTGTAGATATTTCCATGTTTATACTGATAGCGGTGGAGATATTTCCATATTTAAACAGATAGCGATGTAGATATTTCCATGTTTATAGAGATGGCGGTGTAGATATTTCCATGTTTATAGAGATTGCAATGTAGATATGTCTATGTTTATAGAGATAGTGGTGTAGATATTTCCATGTGTATAGAGATGGCGGTGTAGGTATTTCCATGTGTATAGATATGGCGGTGTAGGTATTTCCATGTTTATAGAGATAGTGGTGAGGATATTTGCGTATTTATACAGATAGCGTTTTAGGCATTTCCAGGTTTATAGTGATAGTGGTGAGGATATTTCCGTATTTATACAGATAGCGTTGTAGATATTTCCATGTTTACACAGATAGCCGTTTTGGTATTTCCATGTTTATACAGATAGTGGTGTAGATATTTCCATGTTTATACAGATAGCGGTGTAGATATTTCCATGTTTACACAGATAGGTGTGTAGATATTTCCATGTTTACACAGATAGCGTTGTAGATATTTCCATCTTTATACAGATAGCGGTGTAGATATTTCAATGTTTATACAGATAACGGTGTTGGTATTTCCATGTTTATACAGATAGCGGTGTAGATATTTCCATGTTTATACAGAAGGCGGTGTAGATATTTCCAAGTTTATAAAGATAGCGGTGTAGATATTTCCATGTTTATACAGATAGCGGTGTACATATTTCCATGTTTCTTCAGATGGCTGTGTAGATATTTCCATGTGTATACAGATGGAGGTGTAGATATTTCCAAGTTTATACAGATGACTGTGTAGATATCTTCACGTTTTTACAGAGGGCGGTGTAGATATTTCCATGTTTATACAGATAACGGTGTCGATATTTCTATGTTTATACAGATAGCAGTGTAGCTATTTCCATGTTTATAGAGATAGCTGTGTAGATATTTCCATGTTTATACAGATAGCGGTGTAGATAGTTCCATGTTAATACAGATAGCGTTGTACATATTTCCATGTTTATACAGATAGCGGTGTAGATATTTCAGTGTTTTTACTGATAGCGGTGGAGCTATTTCCATGTTAATACAGATAGCGATGTAGATATTTCCATGTTTATAGTGATGGCGGTGTAGATATTTCCATGTTTATAGAGATTGCAGCGTAGGTATTTCCATATTTATAGAGATAGCGTTGTACGTATTTCCATGTTTATAGAGATAGCGGAGTAGATATTTCCGTGGTTACACAGATGGCTGGGTAGGTATTTCCACGGGTATACAGATGGCACTGTAGATATTTCCATGTTTATAGATATGGTGGTGTAGATGTTTCCATGTTTATACAGAAGACTCTGTAGATATTTGCATGTTTATACAGATGGTGGTGTAGATATTTCCATGTTTATAGAGATAACAGTGTAGATATTTCCATGTTTATAAAGATAGCGAAGTAGATATTTCCATGTTGATACAGATAGCGGTGTAGATATTTCCATGTTTACAGAGATAGCGGTGTAGATATTTCCATCTTTGCACAGATTGCGCTGTAGACATTTCGATCTTTACACAGATAGCTGTGTAGATATTTGCAAGTTTACACAGATATCTGTGTAGATACTTCCATGTTTACACAGATAGCGTTGTAGATATTTCCATGTTTATACAGATAGCGGTGTAGATATTTCCATGTTTATACAGATATCGGTGTAGATATTTCCATGTTTATACTGATAGCGGTGGAGATATTTCCATATTTATACAGATAGCGATGTAGATATTTCCATGTTTATAGAGATGGCGGTGTAGATATTTCCATGTTTATAGAGATTGCAATGTAGATATGTCTATGTTTATAGAGATAGTGGTGTAGATATTTCCATGTGTATAGAGATGGCGGTGTAGGTATTTCCATGTGTATAGATATGGCGGTGTAGGTATTTCCATGTTTATAGCGATAGTGGTGAGGATATTTCCGTATTTATACAGATAGCGTTGTAGGCATTTCCAGGTTTATAGTGATAGTGGTGAGGATATTTCCGTATTTATACAGATAGCGTTGTAGATATTTCCATGTTTATACAGATAGCCGTTTTGGTATTTCCATGTTTATACAGATAGCGGTATAGATATTTCCATGTTTATACAGATAGCGGTGTAGATATTTCCATGTTTACACAGATAGCGGTGTAGATATTTCCATGTTTACACAGATAGCGTTGTAGATATTTCCATCTTTATACAGATAGCGGTGTAGATATTTCAATGTTTATACAGATAACGGTGTTGGTATTTCCATGTTTATACAGATAGCGGTGTAGATATTTCCATGTTTATACAGAAGGCTGTGTAGATATTTCCAAGTTTATAAAGATAGCGGTGTAGTTATTTCCATGTTTATACAGATAGCGGTGTACATATTTCCATGTTTCTTCAGATGGCTGTGTAGATATTTCCATGTGTATACAGATGGCAGTGTAGATATTTCCATGTTTATACAGATGGAGGTGTAGATATTTCCAAGTTTATACAGATGACTGTGTAGTTATCTTCATGTTTTTACAGAGGGCGGTGTAGATATTTCCATGTTTATACAGATAACGGTGTCGCTATTTCTATGTTTATACAGATAGCAGTGTAGCTATTTCCATGTTTGTAGAGATAGCTGTGTAGATATTTCCATGTTTATACAGATAGCGGTGTAGATATTTCCATGTTTATACAGATAGCGTTGTACATATTTCCATGTTTATACAGATAGCGGTGTAGATATTTCAGTGTTTTTACTGATAGCGGTGGAGCTATTTCCATGTTAATACATATAGCGATGTAGATATTTCCATGTTTATAGTGATGGCGGTGTAGATATTTCCATGTTTATAGAGATTGCAGCGTAGGTATTTCCATATTTATAGAGATAGCGTTGTACGTATTTCCATGTTTATAGAGATAGCGGAGTAGATATTTCCGTGGTTACACAGATGGCTGGGTAGGTATTTCCACGGGTATACAGATTGCACTGTAGATATTTCCATGTTTATAGATATGGTGGTGTAGATGTTTCCATGTTTATACAGATGACTCTGTAGATATTTGCATGTTTATACAGATGGTGGTGTAGATATTTCCATGTTTATAGAGATAACAGTGTAGATATTTCCATGTTTATAAAGATAGCGAAGTAGATATTTCCATGTTGATACAGATAGCGGTGTAGATATTTCCATGTTTACAGAGATAGCAGTGTAGATATTTCCATCTTTGCACAGATTGCGCTGTAGACATTTCGATCTTTACACAGATAGCTGTGTAGATATTTGCAAGTTTACACAGATATCTGTGTAGATACTTCCATGTTTACAAAGATAGCGTTGTAGATATTTCCATGTTTATAGAGATAGCGGTGTAGATATTTCCATGTTTATACAGATATCGGTGTAGATATTTCCATGTTTATACTGATAGCGGTGGAGATATTTCCATATTTATACAGATAGCGATGTAGATATTTCCATGTTTATAGAGATGGCGGTGTAGATATTCCCATGTTTATAGAGATTGCAATGTAGATATGTCTATGTTTATAGAGATAGTGGTGTAGATATTCCCATGTGTATAGAGATGGCGGTGTAGGTATTTCCATGTGTATAGATATGGCGGTGTAGGTATTTCCATGTTTATAGAGATAGTGGTGAGGATATTTGCGTATTTATACAGATAGCGTTGTAGGCATTTCCAGGTTTATAGTGATAGTGGTGAGGATATTTCCGTATTTATACAGATAGCGTTGTAGATATTTCCATGTTTATACAGATAGCCGTTTTGGTATTTCCATGTTTATACAGATAGCGGTGTAGATATTTCCATGTTTATACAGAAAGCGGTGTAGATATTTCCATGTTTACACAGATAGGTGTGTAGATATTTCCATGTTTACACAGATAGCGTTGTAGATATTTCCATCTTTATACAGATAGCGGTGTAGATATTTCAATGTTTATACAGATAACGGTGTTGGTATTTCCATGTTTATACAGATAGCGGTGTAGATATTTCCATGTTTATACAGAAGGCGGTGTAGATATTTCCAAGTTTATAAAGATAGCGGTGCAGTTATTTCCATGTTTATACAGATAGCGGTGTACATATTTCCATGTTTCTTCAGATGGCTGTGTAGATATTTCCATGTGTATACAGATGGCAGTGTAGATATTTCCATGTTTATACAGATGGAGGTGTAGATATTTCCAAGTTTATACAGATGACTGTGTAGTTATCTTCATGTTTTTACAGAGGGCGGTGTAGATATTTCCATGTTTATACAGATAACGGTGTCGCTATTTCTATGTTTATACAGATAGCAGTGTAGCTATTTCCATGTTTGTAGAGATAGCTGTGTAGATATTTCCATGTTTGTACAGATAGCGGTGTAGATATTTCCATGTTTATACAGATAGCGGTGTAGATATTTCCATGTTTATACAGATAGCGTTGTACATATTTCCATGTTTATACAGATAGCGGTGTAGATATTTCAGTGTTTTTACTGATAGCGGTGGAGCTATTTCCATGTTAATACATATAGCGATGTAGATATTTCCATGTTTATAGTGATGGCGATGTAGATATTTCCATGTTTATAGAGATTGCAGCGTAGGTATTTCCATATTTATAGAGATAGCGTTGTACGTATTTCCATGTTTATAGAGATAGCGGAGTAGATATTTCCGTGGTTACACAGATGGCTGGGTAGGTATTTCCACGGGTATACAGATGGCACTGTAGATATTTCCATGTTTATAGATATGGTGGTGTAGATGTTTCCATGTTTATACAGATGACTCTGTAGATATTTGCATGTTTATACAAATGGTGGTGTAGATATTTCCATGTTTATAGAGATAACAGTGTAGATATTTCCATGTTTATAAAGATAGCGAAGTAGATATTTCCATGTTGATACAGATAGCGGTGTAGATATTTCCATGTTTACAGAGATAGCAGTGTAGATATTTCCATCTTTGCACAGATTGCGCTGTAGACATTTCGATCTTTACACAGATAACTGTGTAGATATTTGCAAGTTTACACAGATATCTGTGTAGATACTTCCATGTTTACACAGATAGCGTTGTAGATATTTCCATGTTTATAGAGATAGCGGTGTAGATATTTCCATGTTTATACAGATATCGGTGTAGATATTTCCATGTTTATACTGATAGCGGTGGAGATATTTCCATATTTATACAGATAGCGATGTAGATATTTCCATGTTTATAGAGATGGCGGTGTAGATATTTCCATGTTTATAGAGATTGCAATGTAGATATGTCTATGTTTATAGAGATAGTGGTGTAGATATTCCCATGTGTATAGAGATGGCGGTGTAGGTATTTCCATGTGTATAGATATGGCGGTGTAGGTATTTCCATGTTTATAGAGATAGTGGTGAGGATATTTGCGTATTTATACAGATAGCGTTGTAGGCATTTCCAGGTTTATAGTGATAGTGGTGAGGATATTTCCGTATTTATACAGATAGCGTTGTAGATATTTCCATGTTTATACAGATAGCCGTTTTGGTATTTCCATGTTTATACAGATAGCGGTGTAGATATTTCCATGTTTATACAGATAGCGGTGTAGATATTTCCATGTTTACACAGATAGGTGTGTAGATATTTCCATGTTTACAGAGATAGCGTTGTAGATATTTCCATCTTTATACAGATAGCGGTGTAGATATTTCAATGTTTATACAGATAACGGTGTTGGTATTTCCATGTTTATACAGATAGCGGTGTAGATATTTCCATGTTTATACAGAAGGCGGTGTAGATATTTCCAAGTTTATAAAGATAGCGGTGTAGTTATTTCCATGTTTATACAGATAGCGGTGTACATATTTCCATGTTTCTTCAGATGGCTGTGTAGATATTTCCATGTGTATACAGATGGCAGTGTAGATATTTCCATGTTTATACAGATGGAGGTGTAGATATTTCCAAGTTTATACAGATGACTGTGTAGATATCTTCATGTTTTTACAGAGGGCGGTGTAGATATTTCCATGTTTATACAGATAACGGTGTCGCTATTTCTATGTTTATACAGATAGCAGTGTAGCTATTTCCATGTTTGTAGAGATAGCTATGTAGATATTTCCATGTTTATACAGATAGCGGTGTAGATATTTCCATGTTTATACAGATAGCGTTGTACATATTTCCATGTTTATACAGATAGCGGTGTAGATATTTCAGTGTTTTTACTGATAGCGGTGGAGCTATTTCCATGTTAATACAGATAGCGATGTAGATATTTCCATGTTTATAGTGATGGCGGTGTAGATATTTCCATGTTTATAGAGATTGCAGCGTAGTTATTTCCATATTTATAGAGATAGCGTTGTACGTATTTCCATGTTTATAGAGATAGCGGAGTAGATATTTCCGTGGTTACACAGATGGCTGGGTAGGTATTTCCACGGGTATACAGATGGCACTGTAGATATTTCCATGTTTATAGATATGGTGGTGTAGATGTTTCCATGTTTATACAGATGACTCTGTAGATATTTGCATGTTTGTACAGATGGTGGTGTAGATATTTCCATGTTTATAGAGATAACAGTGTAGATATTTCCATGTTTATAAAGATAGCGAAGTAGATATTTCCATGTTGATACAGATAGCGGTGTAGATATTTCCATGTTTACAGAGATAGCGGTGTAGATATTTCCATCTTTGCACAGATTGCGCTGTAGACATTTCGATCTTTACACAGATAGCTGTGTAGATATTTGCAAGTTTACACAGATAACTGTGTAGATACTTCCATGTTTACACAGATAGCGTTGTAGATATTTCCATGTTTATAGAGATAGCGGTGTAGATATTTCCATGTTTATACAGATATCGGTGTAGATATTTCCATGTTTATACTGATAGCGGTGGAGATATTTCCATATTTATACAGATAGCGATGTAGATATTTCCATGTTTATAGAGATGGCGGTGTAGATATTTCCATGTTTATAGAGATTGCAATGTAGATATGTCTATGTTTATAGAGATAGTGGTGTAGATATTCCCATGTGTATAGAGATGGCGGTGTAGGTATTTCCATGTGTATAGATATGGCGGTGTAGGTATTTCCATGTTTATAGAGATAGTGGTGAGGATATTTGCGTATTTATACAGATAGCGTTGTAGGCATTTCCAGGTTTATAGTGATAGTGGTGAGGATATTTCCGTATTTATACAGATAGCGTTGTAGATATTTCCATGTTTATACAGATAGCCGTTTTGGTATTTCCATGTTTATACAGATAGCGGTGTAGATATTTCCATGTTTATACAGAAAGCGGTGTAGATATTTCCATGTTTACACAGATAGGTGTGTAGATATTTCCATGTTTACACAGATAGCGTTGTAGATATTTCCATCTTTATACAGATAGCGGTGTAGATATTTCAATGTTTATACAGATAACGGTGTTGGTATTTCCATGTTTATACAGACAGCGGTGTAGATATTTCCATGTTTATACAGAAGGCGGTGTAGTTATTTCCGAGTTTATAAAGATAGCGGTGTAGTTATTTCCATGTTTATACAGATAGCGGTGTACATATTTCTATGTTTCTTCAGATGGCTGTGTAGATATTTCCATGTGTATACAGATGGCAGTGTAGATATTTCCATGTTTATACAGATGGAGGTGTAGATATTTCCAAGTTTATACAGATGACTGTGTAGATATCTTCATGTTTTTACAGAGGGCGGTGTAGATATTTCCATGTTTATACAGATAACGGTGTCGCTATTTCTATGTTTATACAGATAGCAGTGTAGCTATTTCCATGTTTGTAGAGATAGCTGTGTAGATATTTCCATGTTTATACAGATAGCGGTGTAGATATTTCCATGTTTATACAGATAGCGTTGTACATATTTCCATGTTTATACAGATAGCGGTGTAGATATTTCAGTGCTTTTACTGATAGCGGTGGAGCTATTTCCATGTTAATTCAGATAGCGATGTAGATATTTCCATGTTTATAGTGATGGCGGTGTAGATATTTCCATGTTTATAGAGATTGCAGCGTAGGTATTTCCATATTTATAGAGATAGCGTTGTACGTATTTCCATGTTTATAGAGATAGCGGAGTAGATATTTCCGTGGTTACACAGATGGCTGGGTAGGTATTTCCACGGGTATACAGAGGGCACTGTAGATATTTCCATGTTTATAGATATTTTGGTGTAGATGTTTCCATGTTTGTACAGATGACTCTGTAGATATTTGCGTGTTTATACAGATGGTGGTGTAGATATTTCCATGTTTATAGAGATAACAGTGTAGATATTTCCATGTTTATAAAGATAGCGAAGTAGATATTTCCCTGTTGATACAGATAGCGGTGTAGATATTTCCATGTTTACAGAGATAGCGGTGTAGATATTTCCATCTTTGCACAGATTGCGCTGTAGACATTTCGATCTTTACACAGATAGCTGTGTAGATATTTGCAAGTTTACACAGATATCTGTGTAGATACTTCCATGTTTACACAGATAGCGTTGTAGATATTTCCATGTTTATACAGATAGCGGTGTAGATATTTCCATGTTTATACAGATATCGGTGTAGATATTTCCATGTTTATACTGATAGCGGTGGAGATATTTCCATATTTATACAGATAGCGATGTAGATATTTCCATGTTTATAGAGATGGCGGTGTAGATATTTCCATGTTTATAGAGATTGCAATGTAGATATGTCTATGTTTATAGAGATAGTGGTGTAGATATTTCCATGTGTATAGAGATGGCGGTCTAGGTATTTCCATGTGTATAGATATGGCGGTGTAGGTATTTCCATGTTTATAGAGATAGTGGTGAGGATATTTCCGTATTTATACAGATAGCGTTTTAGGCATTTCCAGGTTTATAGTGATAGTGGTGAGGATATTTCCGTATTTATACAGATAGCGTTGTAGATATTTCCATGTTTACACAGATAGCCGTTTTGGTATTTCCATGTTTATACAGATAGCGGTGTAGATATTTTCATGTTTATACAGATAGCGGTGTAGATATTTCCATGTTTACACAGATAGGTGTGTAGATATTTCCATGTTTACACAGATAGCGTTGTAGATATTTCCATCTTTATACAGATAGCGGTGTAGATATTTCAATGTTTATACAGATAACGGTGTTGGTATTTCCATGTTTATACAGATAGCGGTGTAGATATTTCCATGTTTATACAGAAGGCGGTGTAGATATTTCCAAGTTTATAAAGATAGCGGTGTAGATATTTCCATGTTTATACAGATAGCGGTGTACATATTTCCATGTTTCTTCAGATGGCTGTGTAGATATTTCCATGTGTATACAGATGGAGGTGTAGATATTTCCAAGTTTATACAGATGACTGTGTAGATATCTTCATGTTTTTACAGAGGGCGGTGTAGATATTTCCATGTTTATACAGATAACGGTGTCGATATTTCTATGTTTATACAGATAGCAGTGTAGCTATTTCCATGTTTGTAGAGATAGCTGTGTAGATATTTCCATGTTTATACAGATAGCGGTGTAGATAGTTCCATGTTTATACAGATAGCGTTGTACATATTTCCATGTTTATACAGATAGCGGTGTAGATATTTCAGTGTTTTTACTGATAGCGGTGGAGCTATTTCCATGTTAATACAGATACCGATGTAGATATTTCCATGTTTATAGTGATGGCGGTGTAGATATTTCCATGTTTATAGAGATTGCAGCGTAGGTATTTCCATATTTATAGAGATAGCGTTGTACGTATTTCCATGTTTATAGAGATAGCGGAGTAGATATTTCCGTGGTTACACAGATGGCTGGGTAGGTATTTCCACGGGTATACAGAGGGCACTGTAGATATTTCCATGTTTATAGATATGGTGGTGTAGATGTTTCCATGTTTATACAGAAGACTCTGTAGATATTTGCATGTTTATACAGATGGTGGTGTAGATATTTCCATGTTTATAGAGATAACAGTGTAGATATTTCCATGTTTATAAAGATAGCGAAGTAGATATTTCCCTGTTGATACAGATAGCGGTGTAGATATTTCCATGTTTACAGAGATAGCGGTGTAGATATTTCCATCTTTGCACAGATTGCGCTGTAGACATTTCGATCTTTACACAGATAGCTGTGTAGATATTTGCAAGTTTACACAGATATCTGTGTAGATACTTCCATGTTTACAGAGATAGCGTTGTAGATATTTCCATGTTTATACAGATAGCGGTGTAGATATTTCCATGTTTATACAGATATCGGTGTAGATATTTCCATGTTTATACTGATAGCGGTGGAGATATTTCCATATTTATACAGATAGCGATGTAGATATTTCCATGTTTATAGAGATGGCGGTGTAGATATTTCCATGTTTATAGAGATTGCAATGTAGATATGTCTATGTTTATTGAGATAGTGGTGTAGATATTTCCATGTGTATAGAGATGGCGGTGTAGGTATTTCCATGTTTATAGAGATAGTGGTGAGGATATTTCCGTATTTATACAGATAGCGTTGTAGGCATTTCCAGGTTTATAGTGATAGTGGTGAGGATATTTCCGTATTTATACAGATAGCGTTGTAGATATTTCCATGTTTATACAGATAGCCGTTTTGGTATTTCCATGTTTATACAGATAGCGGTGTAGATATTTCCATGTTTATACAGATAGCGGTGTAGATATTTCCATGTTTACACAGATAGGTGTGTAGATATTTCCATGTTTACACAGATAGCGTTGTAGATATTTCCATCTTTATACAGATAGCGGTGTAGATATTTCAATGTTTATACAGATAACGGTGTTGGTATTTCCATGTTTATACAGATAGCGGTGTAGATATTTCCATGTTTATACAGAAGGCGGTGTAGATATTTCCAAGTTTATAAAGATAGCGGTGTAGTTATTTCCATGTTTATACAGATAGCGGTGTACATATTTCCATGTTTCTTCAGATGGCTGTGTAGATATTTCCATGTGTATACAGATGGCAGTGTAGATATTTCCATGTTTATACAGATGGAGGTGTAGATATTTCCAAGTTTATACAGATGACTGTGTAGATATCTTCATGTTTTTACAGAGGGCGGTGTAGATATTTCCATGTTTATACAGATAACGGTGTCGCTATTTCTATGTTTATACAGATAGCAGTGTAGCTATTTCCATGTTTGTAGAGATAGCTGTGTAGATATTTCCATGTTTATACAGATAGCGGTGTAGATATTTCCATGTTTATACAGATAGCGTTGTACATATTTCCATGTTTATACAGATAGCGGTGTAGATATTTCAGTGTTTTTACTGATAGCGGTGGAGCTATTTCCATGTTAATACAGATAGCGATGTAGATATTTCCATGTTTATAGAGATGGCGGTGTAGATATTTCCATGTTTATAGAGATTGCAGCGTAGGTATTTCCATATTTATAGAGATAGCGTTGTACGTATTTCCATGTTTATAGAGATAGCGGAGTAGATATTTCCGTGGTTACACAGATGGCTGGGTAGGTATTTCCACGGGTATACAGATGGCACTGCAGATATTTCCATGTTTATAGATATGGTGGTGTAGATGTTTCCATGTTTATACAGATGACTCTGTAGATATTTGCATGTTTATACAGATGGTGGTGTAGATATTTCCATGTTTATAGAGATAACAGTGTAGATATTTCCCTGTTTATAAAGATAGCGAAGTAGATATTTCCATGTTGATACAGATAGCGGTGTAGATATTTCCATGTTTACAGAGATAGCGGTGTAGATATTTCCATCTTTGCACAGATTGCGCTGTAGACATTTCGATCTTTACACAGATAGCTGTGTAGATATTTCAATGTTTATACAGATAACGGTGTTGGTATTTCCATGTTTATACAGATAGCGGTGTAGATATTTCCATGTTTATACAGAAGGCGGTGTAGATATTTCCAAGTTTATAAAAATAGCGGTGTAGTTATTTCCATGTTTATACAGATAGCGGTGCACATATTTCCATGTTTCTTCAGATTGCTGTGTAGACATTTCCATGTGTATACAGATGGCAGTGTAGATATTTCCATGTTTATAAAGATAGCGAAGTAGATATTTCCATGTTGATACAGATAGCGGTGTAGATATTTCCATGTTTACAGAGATAGTGGTGTAGATATTTCCATCTTTGCACAGATTGCGCTGTAGACATTTCGATCTTTACACAGATAGCTGTGTAGATATTTGCAAGTTTACACAGATATCTGTGTAGATACTTCCATGGTTACACAGATAGCGTTGTAGATATTTCCATGTTTATACAGATAGCGGTGTAGATATTTCCATGTTTGTACAGATATCGGTGTAGATATTTCCATGTTTATACTGATAGCGGTGGAGATATTTCCATATTTATACAGATAGCGATGTAGATATTTCCATGTTTATAGAGATGGCGGTGTAGATATTTCCATGTTTATAGAGATTGCAATGTAGATATGTCTATGTTTATACAGATAGTGGTGTAGATATTTCCATGTGTATAGAGATGGCGGTGTAGGTATTTCCATGTGTATAGATATGGCGGTGTAGGTATTTCCATGTTTATAGAGATAGTGGTGAGGATATTTCCGTATTTATACAGATAGCGTTGTAGGCATTTCCAGGTTTATAATGATTGTGGTGAGGATATTTCCGAATTTATACAGATAGCGTTGTAGATATTTCCATGTTTATACCGATAGCCGTTTTGGTATTTCCATGTTTATACAGATAGCGGTGTAGATATTTCCATGTTTATACAGATAGCGGTGTAGATATTTCCATGTTTACACAGATAGGTGTGTAGATATTTCCATGTTTACACAGATAGCGTTGTAGATATTTCCATCTTTATACAGATAGCGGTGTAGATATTTCAATGTTTATACAGATAACGGTGTTGGTATTTCCATGTTTATACAGATAGCGGTGTAGATATTTCCATGTTTATACAGAAGGCGGTGTAGATATTTCCAAGTTTATAAAGATAGCGGTGTATTTATTTCCATGTTTATACAGATAGCGGTGTACATATTTCCATGTTTCTTCAGATGGCTGTGTAGATATTTCCATGTGTATACAGATGGAGGTGTAGATATTTCCAAGTTTATACAGATGACTGTGTAGATATCTTCATGTTTTTACAGAGGGCGGTGTAGATATTTCCTTGTTTATACAGATAACGGTGTCGATATTTCTATGTTTATACAGATAGCAGTGTAGCTATTTCCATGTTTATAGAGATAGCTGTGTAGATATTTCCATGTTTATACAGAAAACGGTGTAGATAGTTCCATGTTTATACAGATAGCGTTGTACATATTTCCATGTTTATACAGATAGCGGTGCAGATATTTCAGTGTTTTTACTGATAGCGGTGGAGCTATTTCCATGTTAATACAGATAGCGATGTAGATATTTCCATGTTTATAGTGATGGCGGTGTAGATATTTCCATGTTTATAGAGATTGCAGCGTAGGTATTTCCATATTTATAGAGATAGCGTTGTACGTATTTCCATGTTTATAGAGATAGCGGAGTAGATATTTCCGTGGTTACACAGATGGCTGGGTAGGTATTTCCACGGGTATACAGATGCCACTGTAGATATTTCCATGTTTATAGATATGGTGGTGTAGATGTTTCCATGTTTATACAGATGACTCTGTAGATATTTGCATGTTTATACAGATGGTGGTGTAGATATTTCCATGTTTATAGAGATAACAGTGTAGATATTTCCATGTTTATAATGATAGCGAAGTAGATATTTCCATGTTGATACAGATAGCGGTGTAGATATTTCCATGTTTACAGAGATAGCGGTGTAGATATTTCCATCTTTGCACAGATTGCGCTGTAGACATTTCGATCTTTACACAGATAGCTGTGTAGATATTTGCAAGTTTACACAGATATCTGTGTAGATACTTCCATGTTAACACAGATAGCGTTGTAGATATTTCCATGTTTATACAGATAGCGGTGTAGATATTTCCATGTTTATACAGATTTCGGTGTAGATATTTCCATGTTTATACTGATAGCGGTGGAGATATTTCCATATTTATACAGATAGCGATGTAGATATTTCCATGTTTATAGAGATGGCGGTGTAGATATTTCCATGTTTATAGAGATTGCAATGTAGATATGTCCATGTTTATAGAGATAGTTGTGTAGATATTTCCAAGTGTATAGAGATGGCGGTGTAGTTATTTCCATGTGTGTAGATATGGCGGTGTAGGTATTTCCATGTTTATAGAGATAGTGGTGAGGATATATCCGTATTTATACAGATAGCGTTGTAGGTATTTCCAGGTTTATACAGATAGCCGTTTTGGTATTTCCATGTTTATACAGATAGCGGTGTAGATATTTCCATGTTTATACAGATAGCGGTGTAGATATTTCCATGTTTACACAGATAGGTGTGTAGATATTTCCATGTTTACACAGATAGCGTTGTAGATATTTCCATCTTTATACAGATAGCGGTGTAGATATTTCAATGTTTATACAGATAAGGGTGTTGGTATTTCCATGTTTATACAGATAGCGGTGTAGATATTTCCATGTTTATACAGAAGGCGGTGTAGATATTTCCAAGTTTATAAAGATAGCGGTGTAGTTATTTCCATGTTTATACAGATAGCGGTGTACATATTTCCATGTTTCTTCAGATGGCTGTGTAGATATTTCCATGTGTATACAGATGGCAGTGTAGATATTTCCATATTTACACAGATGGAGGTGTAGATATTTCCAAGTTTATACAGATGACTGTGTAGATATCTTCATGTTTTTACAGAGGGCGGTGTAGATATTTCCATGTTTATACAGATAACGTTGTCGCTATTTCTATGTTTATACAGATAGCAGTGTAGCTATTTCCATGTTTATAGAGATAGCTGTGTAGATATTTCCATGTTTATACAGATAGCGGTGTAGATATTTCCATGTTTATACAGATAGCGTTGTACATATTTCCATGTTTATACAGATAGCGGTGTAGATATTTCAGTGTTTATACTGATAGCGGTGGAGCTATTTCCATGTTAATACAGATAGCAATGTAGACATTTCCATGTTTATAGTGATGGCGGTGTAGATATTTCCATGTTTATAGAGATTGCAGTGTAGATATTTCCATATTTATAGAGATAGCGTTGTACGTATTTCCATGTTTATAGAGATAGCGGAGTAGATATTTCCGTGGTTACACAAATGGCTGGGTAGGTATTTCCACGGTTATACAGATGGCACTGTAGATATTTCCATGTTTATAGATATGGTGGTGTAGATATTTCCATGTTTATACAGATGACTCTGTAGATATTTGCATGTTTATACAGATGGTGGTGTAGATATTTCCATGTTTATAGAGATAACAGTGTAGATATTTCCATGTTTATAAAGATAGCGAAGAAGATATTTCCATGTTGATACAGATAGCGGTGTAGATATTTCCATGTTTACAGAGATAGCGGTGTAGATATTTCCATCTTTGCACAGATTGCGCTGTAGACATTTCGATCTTTACACAGATAGCTGTGTAGATATTTGCAAGTTTACACAGATATCTGTGTAGATACTTCCATGTTTACACAGATAGCGTTGTAGATATTTCCATGTTTATACAGATAGCGGTGTAGATATTTCCATGTTTATACAGATATCGGTGTAGATATTTCCATGTTTATACTGATAGCGGTGGAGATATTTCCATATTTATACAGATAGCGATGTAGATATTTCCATGTTTATAGAGATGGCGGTGTATATATTTCCATGATTATAGAGATTGCAATGTAGATATGTCTATGTTTATAGAGATAGTGGTGTAGATATTTCCATGTGTATAGAGATGGCGGTGTAGGTATTTCCATGTGTATAGATATGGCGGTGTAGGTATTTCCATGTTTATAGAGATAGTGGTGAGGATATTTGCGTATTTATACAGATAGCGTTGTAGGCATTTCCAGGTTTATAGTGATAGTGGTGAGGATATTTCCGTATTTATACAGATAGCGTTGTAGATATTTCCATGTTTATACAGATAGCCGTTTTGGTATTTCCATGTTTATACAGATAGCGGTGTAGATATTTCCATGTTTATACAGATAGCGGTGTAGATATTTCCATGTTTACACAGATAGGTGTGTAGATATTTCCATGTTTACACAGATAGCGTTGTAGATATTTCCATCTTTATACAGATACCGGTGTAGATATTTCAATGTTTATACAGATAACGGTGTTGGTATTTCCATGTTTATACAGATAGCGGTGTAGATATTGCCATGTTTATACAGAAGGCGGTGTAGATATTTCCAAGTTTATAAAGATAGCGGTGTAGTTATTTCCATGTTTATACAGATAGAGGTGTACATATTTCCATGTTTCTTCAGATGGCTGTGTAGATATTTCCATGTGTATACAGATGGAGGTGTAGATATTTCCAAGTTTATACAGATGACTGTGTAGATATCTTCATGTTTTTACAGAGGGCGGTGTAGATATTTCCATGTTTATACAGATAACGGTGTCGATATTTCTATGTTTATACAGATAGCAGTGTAGCTATTTCCATGTTTATAGAGATAGCTGTGTAGATATTTCCATGTTTATACAGATAGCGGTGTAGATAGTTCCATGTTTATACAGATAGCGTTGTACATATTTCCATGTTTATACAGATAGCGGTGTAGATATTTCAGTGTTTTTACTGATAGCGGTGGAGCTATTTCCATGTTAATACAGATAGCGATGTAGATATTTCCATGTTTATAGTGATGGCGGTGTAGATATTTCCATGTTTATAGAGATTGCAGTGTAGATATTTCCATATTTATAGAGATAGCATTGTACGTATTTCCATGTTTATAGAGATAGCGGAGTAGATATTTCCGTGGTTACACAGATGGCTGGGTAGGTATTTCCACGGGTATACAGATGGCACTGTAGATATTTCCATGTTTATAGATATGGTGGTGTAGATGTTTCCATGTTTATACAGATGACTCTGTAGATATTTGCATGTTTATACAGATGGTGGTGTAGATATTTCCATGTTTATAGAGATAACAGTGTAGATATTTCCATGTTTATAAAGATAGCGAAGTAGATATTTCCACGTTGATACAGATAGCGGTGTAGATATTTCCATGTTTACAGAGATAGCGGTGTAGATATTTCCATCTTTGCACAGATTGCGCTGTAGACATTTCGATCTTTACACAGATAGCTGTGTAGTTATTTGCAAGTTTACACAGATATCTGTGTAGATACTTCCATGTTTACACAGATAGCGTTGTAGATATTTCCATGTTTATACAGATAGCGGTGTAGATATTTCCATGTTTATACAGATTTCGGTGTAGATATTTCCATGTTTATACTGATAGCGGTGGAGATATTTCCATATTTATACAGATAGCGATGTAGATATTTCCATGTTTATAGAGATGGCGGTGTAGATATTTCCATGTTTATAGAGATTGCAATGTAGATATGTCTATGTTTATAGAGATAGTTGTGTAGATATTTCCATGTGTATAGAGATGGCGGTGTAGTTATTTCCATGTGTATAGATATGGCGGTGTAGGTATTTCCATGTTTATAGAGATAGTGGTGAGGATATTTCCGTATTTATACAGATAGCGTTGTAGGTATTTCCAGGTTTATAGTGATAGTGGTGAGTATATTTCCGTATTTATACAGATAGCGTTGTAGATATTTCCATGTTTATACAGATAGCCGTTTTGGTATTTCCATGTTTATACAGATAGCGGTGTAGATATTTCCATGTTTATACAGATAGCGGTGTAGATATTTCCATGTTTACACAGATAGGTGTGTAGATATTTCCATGTTTACACAGATAGCGTTGTAGATATTTCCATCTTTATACAGATAGCGGTGTAGATATTTCAATGTTTATACAGATAAGGGTGTTGGTATTTCCATGTTTATACAGATAGCGGTGTAGATATTTCCATGTTTATACAGAAGGCGGTGTAGATATTTCCAAGTTTATATAGATAGCGGTGTAGTTATTTCCATGTTTATACAGATAGCGTTGTACATATTTCCATGTTTCTTCAGATGGCTGTGTAGATATTTCCATGTGTATACAGATGGCAGTGTAGATATTTCCATGTTTATACAGATGGAGGTGTAGATATTTCCAAGTTTATACAGATGACTGTGTAGATATCTTCATGTTTTTACAGAGGGCGGTGTAGATATTTCCATGTTTATACAGATAACGGTGTCGCTATTTCTATGTTTATACAGATAGCAGTGTAGCTATTTCCATGTTTATAGAGATAGCTGTGTAGATATTTCCATGTTTATACAGATAGCGGTGTAGATATTTCCATGTTTATACAGATAGCGTTGTACATATTTCCATGTTTATACAGATAGTGGTGTAGATATTTCAGTGTTTATACTGATAGCGGTGGAGCTATTTCCATGTTAATACAGATAGCGATGTAGATATTTCCATGTTTATAGTGATGGCGGTGTAGATATTTCCATGTTTATAGAGATTGCAGTGTAGATATTTCCATATTTATAGAGATAGCGTTGTACGTATTTCCATGTTTATAGAGATAGCGGAGTAGATATTTCCGTGGTTACACAGATGGCTGGGTAGGTATTTCCACGGTTATACAGATGGCACTGTAGATATTTTCATGTTTATAGATATGGTGGTGTAGATATTTCCATGTTTATACAGATGACTCTGTAGATATTTGCATGTTTATACAGATGGTGGTGTAGATATTTCCATGTTTATAGAGATAACAGTGTAGATATTTCCATGTTTATAAAGATAGCGAAGTAGATATTTCCACGTTGATACAGATAGCGGTGTAGATATTTCCATGTTTACAGAGATAGCGGTGTAGATATTTCCATCTTTGCACAGATTGCGCTGTAGACATTTCGATCTTTACACAGATAGCTGTGTAGTTATTTGCAAGTTTACACAGATATCTGTGTAGATACTTCCATGTTTACACAGATAGCGTTGTAGATATTTCCATGTTTATACAGATAGCGGTGTAGATATTTCCATGTTTATACAGATTTCGGGGTAGATATTTCCATGTTTATACTGATAGCGGTGGAGATATTTCCATATTTATACAGATAGCGATGTAGATATTTCCATGTTTATAGAGATGGCGGTGTAGATATTTCCATGTTTATAGAGATTGCAATGTAGATATGTCTATGTTTATAGAGATAGTTGTGTAGATATTTCCATGTGTATAGAGATGGCGGTGTAGTTATTTCCATGTGTATAGATATGGCGGTGTAGTTATTTCCATGTTTATAGAGATAGTGGTGAGGATATTTCCGTATTTATACAGATAGCGTTGTAGGTATTTCCAGGTTTATAGTGATAGTGGTGAGTATATTTCCGTATTTATACAGATAGCGTTGTAGATATTTCCATGTTTATACAGATAGCCGTTTTGGTATTTCCATGTTTATACAGATAGTGGTGTAGATATTTCCATGTTTATACAGATAGCGGTGTAGATATTTCCATGTTTACACAGATAGGTGTGTAGATATTTCCATGTTTACACAGATAGCGTTGTAGATATTTCCATCTTTATACAGATAGCGGTGTAGATATTTCAATGTTTATACAGATAAGGGTGTTGGTATTTCCATGTTTATACAGATAGCGGTGTAGATATTTCCATGTTTATACAGAAGGCGGTGTAGATATTTCCAAGTTTATATAGATAGCGGTGTAGTTATTTCCATGTTTATACAGATAGCGTTGTACATATTTCCATGTTTCTTCAGATGGCTGTGTAGATATTTCCATGTGTATACAGATGGCAGTGTAGATATTTCCATGTTTATACAGATGGAGGTGTAGATATTTCCAAGTTTATACAGATGACTGTGTAGATATCTTCATGTTTTTACAGAGGGCGGTGTAGATATTTCCATGTTTATACAGATAACGGTGTCGCTGTTTCTATGTTTATACAGATAGCAGTGTAGCTATTTCCATGTTTATAGAGATAGCTGTGTAGATATTTCCATGTTTATACAGATAGCGGTGTAGATATTTCCATGTTTATACAGATAGCGTTGTACATATTTCCATGTTTATACAGATAGCGGTGTAGATATTTCAGTGTTTATACTGATAGCGGTGGAGCTATTTCCATGTTAATACAGATAGCGATGTAGATATTTCCATGTTTATAGTGATGGCGGTGTAGATATTTCCATGTTTATAGAGATTGCAGTGTAGATATTTCCATATTTATAGAGATAGCGTTGTACGTATTTCCATGTTTATAGAGATAGCGGAGTAGATATTTCCGTGGTTACACAGATGGCTGGGTAGGTTTTTCCACGGTTATACAGATGGCACTGTAGATATTTTCATGTTTATAGATATGGTGGTGTAGATATTTCCATGTTTATACAGATGACTCTGTAGATATTTGCATGTTTATACAGATGGTGGTGTAGATATTTCCATGTTTATAGAGATAACAGTGTAGATATTTCCATGTTTATAAAGATAGCGAAGTAGATATTTCCATGTTGATACAGATAGTGGTGTAGATATTTCCATGTTTACAGAGATAGCGGTGTAGATATTTCCATCTTTGCACAGATTGCGCTGTAGACATTTCGATCTTTACACAGATAGCTGTGTAGATATTTGCAAGTTTACACAGATATCTGTGTAGATACTTCCATGTTTACACAGATAGCGTTGTAGATATTTCCATGTTTATACAGATAGCGGTGTAGATATTTCCATGTTTATACAGATTTCGGTGTAGATATTTCCATGTTTATACTGATAGCGGTGGAGATATTTCCATATTTATACAGATAGCGATGTAGATATTTCCATGTTTATAGAGATGGCGGTGTAGATATTTCCATGTTTATAGAGATTGCAATGTAGATATGTCTATGTTTATAGAGATAGTTGTGTAGATATTTCCATGTGTATAGAGATGGCGGTGTAGTTATTTCCATGTGTATAGATATGGCGGTGTAGGTATTTCCATGTTTATAGAGATAGTGGTGAGGATATTTCTGTATTTATACAGATAGCGTTGTAGGTATTTCCAGGTTTATAGTGATAGTGGTGAGTATATTTCCGTATTTATACAGATAGCGTTGTAGATATTTCCATGTTTATACAGATAGCCGTTTTGGTATTTCCATGTTTATACAGATAGCGGTGTAGATATTTCCATGTTTATACAGATAGCGGTGTAGATATTTCCATGTTTACACAGATAGGTGTGTAGATATTTCCATGTTTACACAGATAGCGTTGTAGATATTTCCATCTTTATACAGATAGCGGTGTAGATATTTCAATGTTTATACAGATAAGGGTGTTGGTATTTCCATGTTTATACAGATAGCGGTGTAGATATTTCCATGTTTATACAGAAGGCGGTGTAGATATTTCCAAGTTTATATAGATAGCGGTGTAGTTATTTCCATGTTTATACAGATAGCGTTGTACATATTTCCATGTTTCTTCAGATGGCTGTGTAGATATTTCCATGTGTATACAGATGGCAGTGTAGATATTTCCATGTTTATACAGATGGAGGTGTAGATATTTCCAAGTTTATACAGATGACTGAGTAGATATCTTCATGTTTTTACAGAGGGCGGTGTAGATATTTCCATGTTTATACAGATAACGGTGTCGCTATTTCTATGTCTATACAGATAGCAGTGTAGCTATTTCCATGTTTATAGAGATAGCTGTGTAGATATTTCCATGTTTATACAGATAGCGGTGTAGATATTTCCATGTTTATACAGATAGCGTTGTACATATTTCCATGTTTATACAGATAGCGGTGTAGATATTTCAGTGTTTATACTGATAGCGGTGGAGCTATTTCCATGTTAATACAGATAGCGATGTAGATATTTCCATGTTTATAGTGATGGCGGTGTAGATATTTCCATGTTTATAGAGATTGCAGTGTAGATATTTCCATATTTATAGAGATAGCGTTGTACGTATTTCCATGTTTATAGAGATAGCGGAGTAGATATTTCCGTGGTTACACAGATGGCTGGGTAGGTATTTCCACGGTTATACAGATGGCACTGTAGATATTTTCATGTTTATAGATATGGTGGTGTAGATATTTCCATGTTTATACAGATGACTCTGTAGATATTTGCATGTTTATACAGATGGTGGTGTAGATATTTCCATGTTTATAGAGATAACAGTGTAGATATTTCCATGTTTATAAAGATAGCGAAGTAGATATTTCCACGTTGATACAGATAGCGGTGTAGATATTTCCATGTTTACAGAGATAGCGGTGTAGATATTTCCATCTTTGCACAGATTGCGCTGTAGACATTTCGATCTTTACACAGATAGCTGTGTAGTTATTTGCAAGTTTACACAGATATCTGTGTAGATACTTCCATGTTTACACAGATAGCGTTGTAGATATTTCCATGTTTATACAGATAGCGGTGTAGATATTTCCATGTTTATACAGATTTCGGTGTAGATATTTCCATGTTTATACTGATAGCGGTGGAGATATTTCCATATTTATACAGATAGCGATGTAGATATTTCCATGTTTATAGAGATGGCGGTGTAGATATTTCCATGTTTATAGAGATTGCAATGTAGATATGTCTATGTTTATAGAGATAGTTGTGTAGATATTTCCATGTGTATAGAGATGGCGGTGTAGTTATTTCCATGTGTATAGATATGGCGGTGTAGTTATTTCCATGTTTATAGAGATAGTGGTGAGGATATTTCCGTATTTATACAGATAGCGTTGTAGGTATTTCCAGGTTTATAGTGATAGTGGTGAGGATATTTCCGTATTTATACAGATAGCGTTGTAGATATTTCCATGTTTATACAGATAGCCGTTTTGGTATTTCCATGTTTATACAGATAGCGGTGTAGATATTTCCATGTTTATACAGATAGCGGTGTAGATATTTCCATGTTTACACAGATAGGTGTGTAGATATTTCCATGTTTACACAGATAGCGTTGTAGATATTTCCATCTTTATACAGATAGCGGTGTAGATATTTCAATGTTTATACAGATAAGGGTGTTGGTATTTCCATGTTTATACAGATAGCGGTGTAGATATTTCCATGTTTATACAGAAGGCGGTGTAGATATTTCCAAGTTTATATAGATAGCGGTGTAGTTATTTCCATGTTTATACAGATAGCGTTGTACATATTTCCATGTTTCTTCAGATGGCTGTGTAGATATTTCCATGTGTATACAGATGGCAGTGTAGATATTTCCATGTTTATACAGATGGAGGTGTAGATATTTCCAAGTTTATACAGATGACTGTGTAGATATCTTCATGTTTTTACAGAGGGCGGTGTAGATATTTCCATGTTTATACAGATAACGGTGTCGCTATTTCTATGTTTATACAGATAGCAGTGTAGCTATTTCCATGTTTATAGAGATAGCTGTGTAGATATTTCCATGTTTATACAGATAGCGGTGTAGATATTTCCATGTTTATACAGATAGCGTTGTACATATTTCCATGTTTATACAGATAGCGGTGTAGATATTTCAGTGTTTATACTGATAGCGGTGGAGCTATTTCCATGTTAATACAGATAGCGATGTAGATATTTCCATGTTTATAGTGATGGCGGTGTAGATATTTCCATGTTTATAGAGATTGCAGTGTAGATATTTCCATATTTATAGAGATAGCGTTGTACGTATTTCCATGTTTATAGAGATAGCGGAGTAGATATTTCCGTGGTTACACAGATGGCTGGGTAGGTTTTTCCACGGTTATACAGATGGCACTGTAGATATTTTCATGTTTATAGATATGGTGGTGTAGATATTTCCATGTTTATACAGATGACTCTGTAGATATTTGCATGTTTATACAGATGGTGGTGTAGATATTTCCATGTTTATAGAGATAACAGTGTAGATATTTCCATGTTTATAAAGATAGCGAAGTAGATATTTCCATGTTGATACAGATAGCGGTGTAGATATTTCCATGTTTACAGAGATAGCGGTGTAGATATTTCCATCTTTGCACAGATTGCGCTGTAGACATTTCGATCTTTACACAGATAGCTGTGTAGATATTTGCAAGTTTACACAGATATCTGTGTAGATACTTCCATGTTTACACAGATAGCGTTGTAGATATTTCCATGTTTATACAGATAGCCGTTTTGGTATTTCCATGTTTATACAGATAGCGGTGTAGATATTTCCATGTTTATACAGATAGCGGTGTAGATATTTCCATGTTTACACAGATAGGTGTGTAGATATTTCCATGTTTACACAGATAGCGTTGTAGATATTTCCATCTTTATACAGATAGCGGTGTAGATATTTCAATGTTTATACAGATAACAGTGTTGGTATTTCCATGTTTATACAGATAGCGGTGTAGATATTTCCATGTTTATACAGAAGGCGGTGTAGATATTTCCAAGTTTATAAAGATAGCGGTGTAGTTATTTCCATGTTTATACAGATAGCGGTGTACATATTTCCATGTTTCTTCAGATGGCTGTGTAGATATATCCATGTGTATACAGATGGCAGTGTAGATATTTCCATGTTTATACAGATGGAGGTGTAGATATTTCCAAGTTTATACAGATGACTGTGTAGATATCTTCATGTTTTTACAGAGGGCGGTGTAGATATTTCCATGTTTATACAGATAACGGTGTCGATATTTCTATGTTTATACAGATAGCAGTGTAGCTATTTCCATGTTTATAGAGATAGCTGTGTAGATATTTCCATGTTTATACAGATAGCGGTGTAGATATTTCCATGTTTATACAGATAGCGTTGTACATATTTCCATGTTTATACAGATAGCGGTGTAGATATTTCAGTGTTTTTACTGATAGCGGTGGAGCTATTTCCATGTTAATACAGATAGCGATGTAGATATTTCCATGTTTATAGTGATGGCGGTGTAGATATTTCCATGTTTATAGAGATTGCAGCGTAGGTATTTCCATATTTAGAGAGATAGTGTTGTACGTATTTCCATGTTTATAGAGATAGCGGAGTAGATATTTCCGTGGTTACACAGATGGCTGGGTAGGTATTTCCACGGGTATACAGATGGCACTGTAGATATTTCCATGTTTATAGATATTTTGGTGTAGATGTTTCCATGTTTGTACAGATGACTCTGTAGATATTTGCGTGTTTATACAGATGGTGGTGTAGATATTTCCATGTTTATAGAGATAACAGTGTAGATATTTCCATGTTTATAAAGATAGCGAAGTAGATATTTCCATGTTGATACAGATAGCGGTGTAGATATTTCCATGTTTACAGAGATAGCGGTGTAGATATTTCCATCTTTGCACTGATTGCGCTGTAGACATTTCGATCTTTACACAGATAGCTGTGTAGATATTTGCAAGTTTACACAGATATCTGTGTAGATACTTCCATGTTTACACAGATAGCGTTGTAGATATCTCCATGTTTATACAGATAGCGGTTTAGATATTTCCATGTTTATACAGATATCGGTGTAGATATTTCCATATTTATACTGATAGCGGTGGAGATATTTCCATATTTATACAGATAGCGATGTAGATATTTCCATGTTTATAGAGATGGCGGTGTAGATATTTCCATGTTTATAGAGATTGCAATGTAGATATTTCTATGTTTATAGAGATAGCTGTGTAGATATTTCCATGTGTATAGAGATGGCGGTGTAGTTATTTCCATGTGTATAGATATGGCGGTGTAGGTATTTCCATGTTTATAGATATAGTGGTGAGGATATTTCCGTATTTATACAGATAGCGTTGTAGGTATTTCCAGGATTATAGTGATAGTGGTGAGGATATTTCCGTATTTATACAGATAGCGTTGTAGATATTTCCATGTTTATACAGATAGCCGTTTTGGTATTTCCATGTTTATACAGATAGCGGTGTAGATATTTCCATGTTTATACAGATAGCGGTGTAGATATTTCCATGTTTACACAGATAGGTGTGTAGATATTTCCATGCTTATACAGATAGCGTTGTAGATATTTCCATCTTTATACAGATAGCGGTGTAGATATTTCAATGTTTATACAGATAACGGTGTTGGTATTTCCATGTTTATACAGATAGCGGTGTAGATATTTCCATGTTTATACAGAAGGCGGTGTAGATATTTCCAAGTTTATAAAAATAGCGGTGTAGTTATTTCCATGTTTATACAGATAGCGGTGTACATATTTCCATGTTTCTTCAGATTGCTGTGTAGACATTTCCATGTGTATACAGATGGCAGTGTAGATATTTCCATGTTTATAAAGATAGCGAAGTAGATATTTCCATGTTGATACAGATAGCGGTGTAGATATTTCCATGTTTACAGAGATAGCGGTGTAGATATTTCCATCTTTGCACAGATTGCGCTGTAGACATTTCGATCTTTACACAGATAGCTGTGTAGATATTTGCAAGTTTACACAGATATCTGTGTAGATACTTCCATGTTTACACAGATAGCGTTGTAGATATTTCCATGTTTATACAGATAGCGGTGTAGATATTTCCATGTTTATACAGATATCGGTGTAGATATTTCCATGTTTATACTGATAGCGGTGGAGATATTTCCATATTTATACAGATAGTGATGTAGATATTTCCATGTTTATAGAGATGGCGGTGTAGATATTTCCATGTTTATAGAGATTGCAATGTAGATATGTCTATGTTTATACAGATAGTGGTGTAGATATTTCCATGTGTATAGAGATGGCGGTGTAGGTATTTCCATGTGTATAGATATGGCGGTGTAGGTATTTCCATGTTTATAGAGATAGTGGTGAGGATATTTCCGTATTTATACAGATAGCGTTGTAGGCATTTCCAGGTTTATAGTGATTGTGGTGAGGATATTTCCGTATTTATACAGATAGCGTTGTAGATATTTCCATGTTTATACAGATAGCCGTTTTGGTATTTCCATGTTTATACAGATAGCGGTGTAGATATTTCCATGTTTATACAGATAGCTGTGTAGATATTTCCATGTTTACACAGATAGGTGTGTAGATATTTCCATGTTTACACAGATAGCGTTGTAGATATTTCCATCTTTATACAGATAGCGGTGTAGATATTTCAATGTTTATACAGATAACAGTGTTGGTATTTCCATGTTTATACAGATAGCGGTGTAGATATTTCCATGTTTATACAGAAGGCGGTGTAGATATTTCCAAGTTTATAAAGATAGCGGTGTAGTTATTTCCATGTTTATACAGATAGCGGTGTACATATTTCCATGTTTCTTCAGATGGCTGTGTAGATATATCCATGTGTATACAGATGGCAGTGTAGATATTTCCATGTTTATACAGATGGAGGTGTAGATATTTCCAAGTTTATACAGATGACTGTGTAGATATCTTCATGTTTTTACAGAGGGCGGTGTAGATATTTCCATGTTTATACAGATAACGGTGTCGATATTTCTATGTTTATACAGATAGCAGTGTAGCTATTTCCATGTTTATAGAGATAGCTGTGTAGATATTTCCATGTTTATACAGATAGCGGTGTAGATATTTCCATGTTTATACAGATAGCGTTGTACATATTTCCATGTTTATACAGATAGCGGTGTAGATATTTCAGTGTTTTTACTGATAGCGGTGGAGCTATTTCCATGTTAATACAGATAGCGATGTAGATATTTCCATGTTTATAGTGATGGCGGTGTAGATATTTCCATGTTTATAGAGATTGCAGCGTAGGTATTTCCATATTTAGAGAGATAGTGTTGTACGTATTTCCATGTTTATAGAGATAGCGGAGTAGATATTTCCGTGGTTACACAGATGGCTGGGTAGGTATTTCCACGGGTATACAGATGGCACTGTAGATATTTCCATGTTTATAGATATTTTGGTGTAGATGTTTCCATGTTTGTACAGATGACTCTGTAGATATTTGCGTGTTTATACAGATGGTGGTGTAGATATTTCCATGTTTATAGAGATAACAGTGTAGATATTTCCATGTTTATAAAGATAGCGAAGTAGATATTTCCATGTTGATACAGATAGCGGTGTAGATATTTCCATGTTTACAGAGATAGCGGTGTAGATATTTCCATCTTTGCACTGATTGCGCTGTAGACATTTCGATCTTTACACAGATAGCTGTGTAGATATTTGCAAGTTTACACAGATATCTGTGTAGATACTTCCATGTTTACACAGATAGCGTTGTAGATATCTCCATGTTTATACAGATAGCGGTTTAGATATTTCCATGTTTATACAGATATCGGTGTAGATATTTCCATATTTATACTGATAGCGGTGGAGATATTTCCATATTTATACAGATAGCGATGTAGATATTTCCATGTTTATAGAGATGGCGGTGTAGATATTTCCATGTTTATAGAGATTGCAATGTAGATATTTCTATGTTTATAGAGATAGCTGTGTAGATATTTCCATGTGTATAGAGATGGCGGTGTAGTTATTTCCATGTGTATAGATATGGCGGTGTAGGTATTTCCATGTTTATAGATATAGTGGTGAGGATATTTCCGTATTTATACAGATAGCGTTGTAGGTATTTCCAGGATTATAGTGATAGTGGTGAGGATATTTCCGTATTTATACAGATAGCGTTGTAGATATTTCCATGTTTATACAGATAGCCGTTTTGGTATTTCCATGTTTATACAGATAGCGGTGTAGATATTTCCATGTTTATACAGATAGCGGTGTAGATATTTCCATGTTTACACAGATAGGTGTGTAGATATTTCCATGCTTATACAGATAGCGTTGTAGATATTTCCATCTTTATACAGATAGCGGTGTAGATATTTCAATGTTTATACAGATAACGGTGTTGGTATTTCCATGTTTATACAGATAGCGGTGTAGATATTTCCATGTTTATACAGAAGGCGGTGTAGATATTTCCAAGTTTATAAAAATAGCGGTGTAGTTATTTCCATGTTTATACAGATAGCGGTGTACATATTTCCATGTTTCTTCAGATTGCTGTGTAGACATTTCCATGTGTATACAGATGGCAGTGTAGATATTTCCATGTTTATAAAGATAGCGAAGTAGATATTTCCATGTTGATACAGATAGCGGTGTAGATATTTCCATGTTTACAGAGATAGCGGTGTAGATATTTCCATCTTTGCACAGATTGCGCTGTAGACATTTCGATCTTTACACAGATAGCTGTGTAGATATTTGCAAGTTTACACAGATATCTGTGTAGATACTTCCATGTTTACACAGATAGCGTTGTAGATATTTCCATGTTTATACAGATAGCGGTGTAGATATTTCCATGTTTATACAGATATCGGTGTAGATATTTCCATGTTTATACTGATAGCGGTGGAGATATTTCCATATTTATACAGATAGTGATGTAGATATTTCCATGTTTATAGAGATGGCGGTGTAGATATTTCCATGTTTATAGAGATTGCAATGTAGATATGTCTATGTTTATACAGATAGTGGTGTAGATATTTCCATGTGTATAGAGATGGCGGTGTAGGTATTTCCATGTGTATAGATATGGCGGTGTAGGTATTTCCATGTTTATAGAGATAGTGGTGAGGATATTTCCGTATTTATACAGATAGCGTTGTAGGCATTTCCAGGTTTATAGTGATTGTGGTGAGGATATTTCCGTATTTATAGAGATAGCGTTGTAGATATTTCCATGTTTATACAGATAGCCGTTTTGGTATTTCCATGTTTATACAGATAGCGGTGTAGATATTTCCATGTTTATACAGATAGCTGTGTAGATATTTCCATGTTTACACAGATAGGTGTGTAGATATTTCCATGTTTACACAGATAGCGTTGTAGATATTTCCATCTTTATACAGATAGCGGTGTAGATATTTCAATGTTTATACAGATAACGGTGTTGGTATTTCCATGTTTATACAGATAGCGGTGTAGATATTTCCATGTTTATACAGAAGGCGGTGTAGATATTTCCAAGTTTATAAAGATAGCGGTGTAGTTATTTCCATGTTTATACAGATAGCGGTGTACATATTTCCATGTTTCTTCAGATGGCTGTGTAGATATTTCCATGTGTATACAGATGGCAGTGTAGATATTTCCATGTTTATACAGATGGAGGTGTAGATATTTCCAAGTTTATACAGATGACTGTGTAGATATCTTCATGTTTTTACAGAGGGCGGTGTAGATATTTCCATGTTTATACAGATAACGGTGTCGCTATTTCTATGTTTATACAGGTAGCAGTGTAGCTATTTCCATGTTTGTAGAGATAGCTGTGTAGAGATTTCCATGTTTATACAGATAGCGGTGTAGATATTTCCATGTTTATACAGATAGCGTTGTACATATTTCCATGTTTATACAGATAGCGGTGTAGATATTTCAGTGTTTTTACTGATAGCGGTGGAGCTATTTCCATGTTAATACAGATAGCGATGTAGATATTTCCATGTTTATAGTGATGGCGGTGTAGATATTTCCATGTTTATAGAGATTGCAGCGTAGGTATTTCCATATTTATAGAGATAGCGTTGTACGTATTTCCATGTTTATAGAGATAGCGGAGTAGATATTTCCGTGGTTACACAGATGGCTGGGTAGGTATTTCCACGGGTATACAGATGGCACTGTAGATATTTCCATGTTTATAGATATGGTGGTGTAGATGTTTCCATGTTTATACAGATGACTCTGTAGATATTTGCATGTTTATACAGATGGTGGTGTAGATATTTCCATGTTTATAGAGATAACAGTGTAGATATTTCCATGTTTATAAAGATAGCGAAGTAGATATTTCCATGTTGATACAGATAGCGGTGTAGATATTTCCATGTTTACAGAGATAGCGGTGTAGATATTTCCATCTTTGCACAGATTGCGCTGTAGACATTTCGATCTTTACACAGATAGCTGTGTAGATATTTGCAAGTTTACACAGATATCTGTGTAGATACTTCCATGTTTACACAGATAGCGTTGTATTTATTTCCATGTTTATACAGATAGCGGTGTAGATATTTCCATGTTTATACAGATATCGGTGTAGATATTTCCATGTTTATACTGATAGCGGTGGAGATATTTCCATATTTATACAGATAGCGATGTAGATATTTCCATGTTTATAGAGATGGCGGTGTAGATATTTCCATGTTTATAGAGATTGCCATGTAGATATGTCTATGTTTATAGAGATAGTTGTGTAGATATTTCCATGTGTGTAGAGATGGCGGTGTAGTTATTTCCATGTGTGTAGATATGGCGGTGTAGGTATTTCCATGTTTATAGAGATAGTGGTGAGGATATTTCCGTATTTATACAGATAGCGTTGTAGGTATTTCCAGGTTTATAGTGATAGTGGTGAGGATATTTCCGTATTTATACAGATAGCGTTGTAGATATTTCCATGTTTATACAGATAGCCGTTTTGGTATTTCCATGTTTATAAAGATAGCGGTGTAGATATTTCCATGTTTATACAGATAGCGGTGTAGATATTTCCATGTTTACACAGATAGGTGTGTAGATATTTCCATGTTTACACAGATAGCGTTGTAGATATTTCCATCTTTATACAGATAGCGGTGTAGATATTTCAATGTTTATACAGATAAGGGTGTTGGTATTTCCATGTTTATACAGATAGCGGTGTAGATATTTCCATGTTTATACAGAAGGCGTTGTAGATATTTCCAAGTTTATAAAGATAGCGGTGTAGTTATTTCCATGTTTATACAGATAGCGGTGTACATATTTCCATGTTTCTTCAGATGGCTGTGTAGATATTTCCATGTGTATACAGATGGCAGTGTAGATATTTCCATGTTTACACAGATGGAGGTGTAGATATTTCCAAGTTTATACAGATGACTGTGTAGATATCTTCATGTTTTTATAGAGGGCGGTGTAGATATTTCCATGTTTATACAGATAACGGTGTCGCTATTTCTATGTTTATACAGATAGCAGTGTAGCTATATCCATGTTTATAGAGATAGCTGTGTAGATATTTCCATGTTTATACAGATAGCGGAGTAGATATTTCCATGTTTATACAGATAGCGTTGTACATATTTCCATGTTTATACAGATAGCGGTGTAGATATTTCAGTGTTTATACTGATAGCGGTGGAGCTATTTCCATGTTAATACAGATAGCAATGTAGACATTTCCATGTTTATAGTGATGGCGGTGTAGATATTTCCATGTTTATAGAGATTGCAGTGTAGATATTTCCATATTTATAGAGATAGCGTTGTACGTATTTCCATGTTTATAGAGATAGCGGAGTAGATATTTCCGTGGTTACACAGATGGCTGGGTAGGTATTTCCACGGTTATACAGATGGCACTGTAGATATTTCCATGTTTATAGATATGGTGGTGTAGATATTTCCATGTTTATACAGATGACTCTGTAGATATTTGCATGTTTATACAGATGGTGGTGTAGATATTTCCATGTTTATAGAGATAACAGTGTAGATATTTCCATGTTTATAAAGATAGCGAAGTAGATATTTCCATGTTGATACAGATAGCGGTGTAGATATTTCCATGTTTACAGAGATAGCGGTGTAGATATTTCCATCTTTGCACAGATTGCGCTGTAGACATTTCGATCTTTACACAGATAGCTGTGTAGATATTTGCAAGTTTACACAGATATCTGTGTAGATACTTCCATGTTTACACAGATAGCGTTGTAGATATTTCCATGTTTATACAGATAGCGGTGTAGATATTTCCATGTTTATACAGATATCGGTGTAGATATTTCCATGTTTATACTGATAGCGGTGGAGATATTTCCATATTTATACAGATAGCGATGTAGATATTTCCATGTTTATAGAGATGGCGGTGTAGATATTTCCATGTTTATAGAGATTGCAATGTAGATATGTCTATGTTTATAGAGATAGTGGTGTAGATATTTCCATGTGTATAGAGATGGCGGTGTAGGTATTTCCATGTGTATAGATATGGCGGTGTAGGTATTTCCATGTTTATAGAGATAGTGGTGAGGATATTTCCGTATTTATACAGATAGCATTGTAGGCATTTCCAGGTTTATAGTGATAGTGGTGAGGATATTTCCGTATTTATACAGATAGCGTTGTAGATATTTCCATGTTTATACAGATAGCCGTTTTGGTATTTCCATGTTTATAAAGATAGCGGTGTAGATATTTCCATGTTTATACAGATAGCGGTGTAGATATTTCCATGTTTACACAGATAGGTGTGTAGATATTTCCATGTTTACACAGATAGCGTTGTAGATATTTCCATCTTTATACAGATACCGGTGTAGATATTTCAATGTTTATACAGATAACGGTGTTGGTATTTCCATGTTTATACAGATAGCGGTGTAGATATTGCCATGTTTATACAGAAGGCGGTGTAGATATTTCCAAGTTTATAAAGATAGCGGTGTAGTTAATTCCATGTTTATACAGATAGCGGTGTACATATTTCCATGTTTCTTCAGATGGCTGTGTAGATATTTCCAGGTGTATACAGATGGAGGTGTAGATATTTCCAAGTTCATACAGATGACTGTGTAGATATCTTCATGTTTTTACAGAGGGCGGTGTAGATATTTCCATGTTTATACAGATAACGGTGTCGATATTTCTATGTTTATACAGATAGCAGTGTAGCTATTTCCATGTTTATAGAGATAGCTGTGTAGATATTTCCATGTTTATACAGATAGCGGTGTAGATAGTTCCATGTTTATACAGATAGCGTTGTACATATTTCCATGTTTATACAGATAGCGGTGTAGATATTTCAGTGTTTTTACTGATAGCGGTGGAGCTATTTCCATGTTAATACAGATAGCGATGTAGATATTTCCATGTTTATAGTGATGGCGGTGTAGATATTTCCATGTTTATAGAGATTGCAGTGTAGATATTTCCATATTTATAGAGATAGCGTTGTACGTATTTCCATGTTTATAGAGATAGCGGAGTAGATATTTCCGTCGTTACACAGATGGCTGGGTAGGTATTTCCACGGGTATACAGATGGCACTGTAGATATTTCCATGTTTATAGATATGGTGGTGTAGATGTTTCCATGTTTACACAGATGACTCTGTCGATATTTGCATGTTTATACAGATGGTGGTGTAGATATTTCCATGTTTATAGAGATAACAGTGTAGATATTTCCATGTTTATAAAGATAGCGAAGTAGATATTTCCATGTTGATACAGATAGCGGTGTAGATATTTCCATGTTTACAGAGATAGCGGTGTAGATATTTCCATCTTTGCACAGATTGCGCTGTAGACATTTCGATCTTTACACAGATAGCTGTGTAGTTATTTGCAAGTTTACACAGATATCTGTGTAGATACTTCCATGTTTACACAGATAGCGTTGTAGATATTTCCATGTTTATACAGATAGCGGTGTAGATATTTCCATGTTTATACAGATTTCGGTGTAGATATTTCCATGTTTATACTGATAGCGGTGGAGATATTTCCATATTTATACAGATAGCGATGTAGATATTTCCATGTTTATAGAGATGGCGGTGTAGATATTTCCATGTTTATAGAGATTGCAATGTAGATATGTCTATGTTTATAGAGATAGTTGTGTAGATATTTCCATGTGTATAGAGATGGCGGTGTAGTTATTTCCATGTGTATAGATATGGCGGTGTAGGTATTTCCATGTTTATAGAGATAGTGGTGAGGATATTTCCGTATTTATACAGATAGCGTTGTAGGTATTTCCAGGTTTATAGTGATAGTGGTGAGGATATTTCCGTATTTATACAGATAGCGTTGTAGATATTTCCATGTTTATACAGATAGCCGTTTTGGTATTTCCATGTTTATACAGATAGCGGTGTAGATATTTCCATGTTTATACAGATAGCGGTGTAGATATTTCCATGTTTACACAGATAGGTGTGTAGATATTTCAATGTTTACACAGATAGCGTTGTAGATATTTCCATCTTTATACAGATAGCGGTATAGATATTTCAATGTTTATACAGATAAGGGTGTTGGTATTTCCATGTTTATACAGATAGCGGTGTAGATATTTCCATGTTTATACAGAAGGCGGTGTAGATATTTCCAAGTTTATATAGATAGCGGTGTAGTTATTTCCATGTTTATACAGATAGCGTTGTACATACTTCCATGTTTCTTCAGATGGCTGTGTAGATATTTCCATGTGTATACAGATGGCAGTGTAGATATTTCCATGTTTATACAGATGGAGGTGTAGATATTTCCAAGTTTATACAGATGACTGTGTAGATATCTTCATGTTTTTACAGAGGGCGGTGTAGATATTTCCATGTTTATACAGATAACGGTGTCGCTATTTCTATGTTTATACAGGTAGCAGTGTAGCTATTTCCATGTTTGTAGAGATACCTGTGTAGATATTTCCATGTTTATACAGATAGCGGTGTAGATATTTCCATGTTTATACAGATAGCGTTGTACATATTTCCATGTTTATACAGATAGCGGTGTAGATATTTCAGTGTTTTTACTGATAGCGGTGGAGCTATTTCCACGTTAATACAGATAGCGATGTAGATATTTCCATGTTTATAGTGATGGCGGTGTAGATATTTCCATGTTTATAGAGATTGCAGCATAGGTATTTCCATATTTATAGAGATAGCGTTGTACGTATTTCCATGTTTATAGAGATAGCGGAGTAGATATTTCCGTGGTTACACAGATGGCTGGGTAGGTATTTCCACGGGTATACAGATGGCACTGTAGATATTTCCATGTTTATAGATATGGTGGTGTAGATATTTCCATGTTTATACAGATGACTCTGTAGATATTTGCATGTTTATACAGATGGTGGTGTAGATATTTCCATGTTTATAGAGATAACAGTGTAGATATTTCCATGTTTATAAAGATAACGAAGTAGATATTTCCATGTTGATACAGATAGCGGTGTAGATATTTCCATGTTTACAGAGATAGCGGTGTAGATATTTCCATCTTTGCACAGATTGCGCTGTAGACATTTCGATCTTTACACAGATAGCTGTGTAGATATTTGCAAGTTTACACAGATATCTGTGTAGATACTTCCATGTTTACACAGATAGCGTTGTAGATATTTCCATGTTTATACAGATAGCGGTGTAGATATTTCCATGTTTATACAGATATCGTTGTAGATATTTCCATGTTTATACTGATAGCGGTGGAGATATTTCCATATTTATACAGATAGCGATGTAGATATTTCCATGTTTATAGAGATGGCGGTGTATATATTTCCATGTTTATAGAGATTGCAATGTAGATATGTCTATGTTTATAGAGATAGTGGTGTAGATATTTCCATGTGTATAGAGATGGCGGTGTAGGTATTTCCATGTGTATAGATATGGCGGTGTAGGTATTTCCATTTTTATAGAGATAGTGGTGAGGATATTTCCGTATTTATACAGATAGCGTTGTAGGCATTTCCAGGTTTATAGTGATAGTGGTGAGGATATTTCCGTATTTATACAGATAGAGTTGTAGATATTTCCCTGTTTATACAGATAGCCGTTTTGGTATTTCCATGTTTATAAAGATAGCGGTGTAGATATTTCCATGTTTATACAGATAGCGGTGTAGATATTTCCATGTTTACACAGATAGGTGTGTAGATATTTCCATGTTTACACAGATAGCGTTGTAGATATTTCCATCTTTATACAGATACCGGTGTAGATATTTCAATGTTTATACAGATAACGGTGTTGGTATTTCCATGTTTATACAGATAGCGGTGTAGATATTGCCATGTTTATACAGAAGGCGGTGTAGATATTTCCAAGTTTATAAAGATAGCGGTGTAGTTATTTCCATGTTTATACAGATAGCGGTGTACATATTTCCATGTTTCTTCAGATGGCTGTGTAGATATTTCCATGTGTATACAGATGGAGGTGTAGATATTTCCAAGTTTATACAGATGACTGTGTAGATATCTTCATGTTTTTACAGAGGGCGGTGTAGATATTTCCATGTTTATACAGATAACGGTGTCGATATTTCTATGTTTATACAGATAACGGTGTCGCTATTTCTATGTTTATACAGATAGCAGTGTAGCTATTTCCATGTTTATAGAGATAGCTGTGTAGATATTTCCATGTTTATACAGATAGCGGTGTAGATAGTTCCATGTTTATACAGATAGCGTTGTACATATTTCCATGTTTATACAGATAGCGGTGTAGATATTTCAGTGTTTTTACTGATAGCGGTGGAGCTATTTCCATGTTAATACAGATAGCGATGTAGATATTTCCATGTTTATACAGATGGAGGTGTAGATATTTCCAAGTTTATACAGATGACTGTGTAGATATCTTCATGTTTTTACAGAGGGCGGTGTAGATATTTCCATGTTTATAAAGATAACGGTGTCGATATTTCTATGTTTATACAGATAACGGTGTCGCTATTTCTATGTTTATACAGATAGCAGTGTAGCTATTTCCATGTTTATAGAGATAGCTGTGTAGATATTTCCATGTTTATACAGATAGCGGTGTAGATAGTTCCATGTTTATACAGATAGCGTTGTACATATTTCCATGTTTATACAGATAGCGGTGTAGATATTTCAGTGTTTTTACTGATAGCGGTGGAGCTATTTCCATGTTAATACAGATAGCGATGTAGATATTTCCATGTTTATAGTGATGGCGGTGTAGATATTTCCATGTTTATAGAGATTGCAGTGTAGATATTTCCATATTTATAGAGATAGCGTTGTACGTATTTCCATGTTTATAGAGATAGCGGAGTAGATATTTCCGTCGTTACACAGATGGCTGGGTAGGTATTTCCACGGGTATACAGATGGCACTGTAGATATTTCCATGTTTATAGATATGGTGGTGTAGATGTTTCCATGTTTATACAGATGACTCTGTAGATATTTGCATGTTTATACAGATGGTGGTGTAGATATTTCCATGTTTATAGAGATAACAGTGTAGATATTTCCATGTTTATAAAGATAGCGAAGTAGATATTTCCATGTTGATACAGATAGCGGTGTAGATATTTCCATGTTTACAGAGATAGCGGTGTAGATAATTCCATCTTTGCACAGATTGCGCTGTAGACATTTCGATCTTTACACAGATAGCTGTGTAGTTATTTGCAAGTTTACACAGATATCTGTGTAGATACTTCCATGTTTACACAGATAGCGTTGTAGATATTTCCATGTTTATACAGATAGCGGTGTAGATATTTCCATGTTTATACAGATTTCGGTGTAGATATTTCCATGTTTATACTGATAGCGGTGGAGATATTTCCATATTTATACAGATAGCGATGTAGATATTTCCATGTTTATAGAGATGGCGGTGTAGATATTTCCATGTTTATAGAGATTGCAATGTAGATATGTCTATGTTTATAGAGATAGTTGTGTAGATATTTCCATGTGTATAGAGATGGCGGTGTAGTTATTTCCATGTGTATAGATATGGCGGTGTAGGTATTTCCATGTTTATAGAGATAGTGGTGAGGATATTTCCGTATTTATACAGATAGCGTTGTAGGTATTTCCATGTTTATAGTGATAGTGGTGAGGATATTTCCGTATTTATACAGATAGCGTTGTAGATATTTCCATGTTTATACAGATAGCCGTTTTGGTATTTCCATGTTTATACAGATAGCGGTGTAGATATTTCCATGTTTATACAGATAGCGGTGTAGATATTTCCATGTTTACACAGATAGGTGTGTAGATATTTCCATGTTTACACAGATAGCGTTGTAGATATTTCCATCTTTATACAGATAGCGGTGTAGATATTTCAATGTTTATACAGATAAGGGTGTTGGTATTTCCATGTTTATACAGATAGCGGTGTAGATATTTCCATGTTTATACAGAAGGCGGTGTAGATATTTCCAAGTTTATATAGATAGCGGTGTAGTTATTTCCATGTTTATACAGATAGCGTTGTACATACTTCCATGTTTCTTCAGATGGCTGTGTAGATATTTCCATGTGTATACAGATGGCAGTGTAGATATTTCCATGTTTATACAGATGGAGGTGTAGATATTTCCAAGTTTATACAGATGACTGTGTAGATATCTTCATGTTTTTACAGAGGGCGGTGTAGATATTTCCATGCTTATACAGATAACGGTGTCGCTATTTCTATGTTTATACAGATAGCAGTGTAGCTATTTCCATGTTTATAGAGATAGCTGTGTAGATATTTCCATGTTTATACAGATAGCGGTGTAGATATTTCCATGTTTATACAGATAGCGTTGTACATATCTCCATGTTTATACAGATAGCGGTGTAGATATTTCAGTGTTTATACTGATAGCGGTGGAGCTATTTCCATGTTAATACAGATAGCGATGTAGATATTTCCATGTTTATAGTGATGGCGGTGTAGATATTTCCATGTTTATAGAGATTGCAGTGTAGATATTTCCATATTTATAGAGATAGCGTTGTACGTATTTCCATGTTTATAGAGATAGCGGAGTAGATATTTCCGTGGTTACACAGATGGCTGGGTAGGTATTTCCACGGCTATACAGATGGCACTGTAGATATTTTCATGTTTATAGATATGGTGGTGTAGATATTTCCATGTTTATACAGATGACTCTGTAGATATTTGCATGTTTATACAGATGGTGGTGTAGATATTTCCATGTTTATAGAGATAACAGTGTAGATATTTCCATGTTTATAAAGATAGCGAAGTAGATATTTCCATGTTGATACAGATAGCGGTGTAGATATTTCCATGTTTACAGAGATAGCGGTGTAGATATTTCCATCTTTGCACAGATTGCGCTGTAGACATTTCGATCTTTACACAGATAGCTGTGTAGATATTTGCAAGTTTACACAGATATCTGTGTAGATACTTCCATGTTTACACAGATAGCGTTGTAGATATTTCCATGTTTATACAGATAGCGGTGTAGATATTTCCATGTTTATACAGATATCAGTGTAGATATTTCCATGTTTATACTGATAGCGGTGGAGATATTTCCATATTTATACAGATAGCGATGTAGATATTTCCATGTTTATAGAGATGGCGGTGTAGATATTTCCATGTTTATAGAGATTGCAATGTAGATATGTCTATGTTTATAGAGATAGTGGTGTAGATATTTCCATGTGTATAGAGATGGCGGTGTAGGTATTTCCATGTGTATAGATATGGCGGTGTAGGTATTTCCATGTTTATAGAGATAGTGGTGAGGATATTTCCGTATTTATACAGATAGCGTTGTAGGCATTTCCAGGTTTATAGTGATAGTGGTGAGGATATTTCCGTATTTATACAGATAGCGTTGTAGATATTTCCATGTTTATACAGATAGCCGTTTTGGTATTTCCATGTTTATACAGATAGCGGTGTAGATATTTCCATGTTTATACAGATAGCGGTGTAGATATTTCCATGTTTACACAGATAGGTGTGTAGATATTTCCATGTTTACACAGATAGCGTTGTAGATATTTCCATCTTTATACAGATAGCGGTGTAGATATTTCAATGTTTATACAGATAACGGTGTTGGTATTTCCATGTTTATACAGATAGCGGTGTAGATATTTCCATGTTTATACAGAAGGCGGTGTAGATATTTCCAAGTTTATAAAGATAGCGGTGTAGTTATTTCCATGTTTATACAGATAGCGGTGTACATATTTCCATGTTTCTTCAGATGGCTGTGTAGATATATCCATGTGTATACAGATGGCAGTGTAGATATTTCCATGTTTATACAGATGGAGGTGTAGATATTTCCAAGTTTATACAGATGACTGTGTAGATATCTTCATGTTTTTACAGAGGGCGGTGTAGATATTTCCATGTTTATACAGATAACTGTGTCGCTATTTCTATGTTTATACAGATAGCAGTGTAGCTATTTCCATGTTTATAGAGATAGCTGTGTAGATATTTCCATGTTTATACAGATAGCGGTGTAGATATTTCCATGTTTATACAGATAGCGTTGTACATATTTCCATGTTTATACAGATAGCGGTGTAGATATTTCAGTGTTTTTACTGATAGCGGTGGAGCTATTTCCATGTTAATACAGATAGCGATGTAGATATTTCCATGTTTATAGTGATGGCGGTGTAGATATTTCCATGTTTATAGAGATTGCAGCGTAGGTATTTCCATATTTATAGAGATAGCGTTGTACGTATTTCCATGTTTATAGAGATAGCGGAGTAGATATTTCCGTGGTTACACAAATGGCTGGGTAGGTATTTCCACGGGTATACAGATGGCAGCGTAGGTATTTCCATATTTATAGAGATAGCGTTGTACGTATTTCCATGTTTATAGAGATAGCGGAGTAGATATTTCCGTGGTTACACAGATGGCTGGGTAGGTATTTCCACGGGTATACAGATGGCACTGTAGATATTTCCATGTTTATAGATATGGTGGTGTAGATGTTTCCATGTTTATACAGATGACTCTGTAGATATTTGCATGTTTATACAGATGGTGGTGTAGATATTTCCATGTTTATAGAGATAACAGTGTAGATATTTCCATGTTTATAAAGATAGCGAAGTAGATATTTCCATGTTGATACAGATAGCGGTGTAGATATTTCCATGTTTACAGAGATAGCGGTGTAGATATTTCCATCTTTGCACAGATTGCGCTGTAGACATTTCGATCTTTACACAGATAACTGTGTAGATATTTCAATGTTTATACAGATAACGGTGTTGGTATTTCCATGTTTATACAGATAGCGGTGTAGACATTTCCATGTTTATACAGAAGGCGGTGTAGATATTTCCAAGTTTATAAAAATAGCGGTGTAGTTATTTCCATGTTTATACAGATAGCGGTGTACATATTTCCATGTTTCTTCAGATTGCTGTGTAGACATTTCCATGTGTATACAGATGGCGGTGTAGATATTTCCATGTTTATAAAGATAGCGAAGTAGATATTTCCATGTTGATACAGATAGCGGTGTAGATATTTCCATGTTTACAGAGATAGCGGTGTAGATATTTCCATCTTTGCACAGATTGCGCTGTAGACATTTCGATCTTTACACAGATAGCTGTGTAGATATTTGCAAGTTTACACAGATATCTGTGTAGATACTTCCATGTTTACACAGATAGCGTTGTAGATATTTCCATGTTTATACAGATAGCGGTGTAGATATTTCCATGTTTATACAGATATCGGTGTAGATATTTCCATGTTTATACTGACAGCGGTGGAGATATTTCCATATTTATACAGATAGCGATGTAGATATTTCCATGTTTATAGAGATGGCGGTGTAGATATTTCCATGTTTATAGAGATTGCAATGTAGATATGTCTATGTTTATAGAGATAGTGGTGTAGATATTTCCATGTGTATACAGATGGCGGTGTAGGTATTTCCATGTGTATAGATATGGCGGTGTAGGTATTTCCATGTTTATAGAGATAGTTGTGAGGATATTTCCGTATTTATACAGATAGCGTTGTAGGCATTTCCAGGTTTATAGTGATTGTGGTGAGGATATTTCCGTATTTATACAGATAGCGTTGTAGATATTTCCATGTTTATACAGATAGCCGTTTTGGTATTTCCATGTTTATACAGATAGCGGTGTAGATATTTCCATGTTTATACAGATAGCGGTGTAGATATTTCCATGTTTACACAGATAGGTGTGTAGATATTTCCATGTTTACACTGATAGCGTTGTAGATATTTCCATCTTTATACAGATAGCGGTGTAGATATTTCCATGTTTATACAGAAGGTGGTGTAGGTATTTCCAAGTTTATAAAGATAGCGCTGTAGTTATTTCCATGTTTATACAGATAGCGGTGTACATATTTCCATGTTTCTTCAGATGGCTGTGTAGATATTTCCATGTGTATACAGATGGCAGTGTAGATTATTTCCATGTTTATACAGATGGAGGTGTAGATATTTCCAAGTTTATACAGATGACTGTGTAGATATCTTCATGTTTTTACAGAGGGCGGTGTAGATATTTCCATGTTTATACAGATAACGGTGTCACTATTTCTATGTTTATACAGATAGCAGTGTAGCTATTTCCATGTTTATAGAGATAGCTGTGTAGATATTTCCATGTTTATACAGATAGCGGTGTAGATATTTCCATGTTTATACAGATAGCGTTGTACATATTTCCATGTTTATACAGATAGCGGTGTAGATATTTCAGTGTTTTTACTGATAGCGGTGGAGCTATTTCCATGTTAATACAGATAGCGATGTAGATATTTCCATGTTTATAGTGATGGCGGTGTAGATATTTCCATGTTTATAGAGATTGCAGCGTAGGTATTTCCATATTTATAGAGATAGCGTTGTACGTATTTCCATGTTTATAGAGATAGCGGAGTAGATATTTCCGTGGTTACACAGATGGCTGGGTAGGTATTTCCACGGGTATACAGATGGCACTGTAGATATTTCCATGTTTATAGATATTTTGGTGTAGATGTTTCCATGTTTGTACAGATGACTCTGTAGATATTTGCGTGTTTATACAGATGGTGGTGTAGATATTTCCATGTTTATAGAGATAACAGTGTAGATATTTCCATGTTTATAAAGATAGCGAAGTAGATATTTCCATGTTGATACAGATAGCGGTGTAGATATTTCCATGTTTACAGAGATAGCGGTGTAGATATTTCCATCTTTGCACTGATTGCGCTGTAGACATTTCGATCTTTACTCAGATAGCTGTGTAGATATTTGCAAGTTTACACAGATACCTGTGTAGATACTTCCATGTTTACACAGATAGCGTTGTAGATATCTCCATGTTTATACAGATAGCGGTTTAGATATTTCCATGTTTATACAGATATCGGTGTAGATATTTCCATATTTATACTGATAGCGGTGGAGATATTTCCATATTTATACAGATAGCGATGTAGATATTTCCATGTTTATAGAGATGGCGGTGTAGATATTTCCATGTTTATAGAGATTGCAATGTAGATATTTCTATGTTTATAGAGATAGCTGTGTAGATATTTCCATGTGTATAGAGATGGCGGTGTAGTTATTTCCATGTGTATAGATATGGCGGTGTAGGTATTTCCATGTTTATAGATATAGTGGTGAGGATATTTCCGTATTTATACAGATAGCGTTGTAGGTATTTCCAGGTTTATAGTGATAGTGGTGAGGATATTTCCGTATTTATACAGATAGCGTTGTAGATATTTCCATGTTTATACAGATAGCCGTTTTGGTATTTCCATGTTTATACAGATAGCGGTGTAGATATTTCCATGTTTATACAGATAGCGGTGTAGATATTTCCATGTTTACACAGATAGGTGTGTAGATATTTCCATGCTTACACAGATAGCGGTGTAGATATTTCCATCTTTATACAGATAGCGTTGTACATATTTCCATGTTTATACAGATAGCGGTGTAGATATTTCAGTGTTTTTACTGATAGCGGTGGAGCTATTTCCATGTTAATACAGATAGCGATGTAGATATTTCCATGTTTATAGTGATGGCGGTGTAGATATTTCCATGTTTATAGAGATTGCAGCGTAGGTATTTCCATATTTATAGAGATAGCGTTGTACGTATTTCCATGTTTATAGAGATAGCGGAGTAGATATTTCCGTGGTTACACAGATGGCTGGGTAGGTATTTCCACGGGTATACAGATGGCACTGTAGATATTTCCATGTTTATAGATATTTTGGTGTAGATGTTTCCATGTTTGTACAGATGACTCTGTAGATATTTGCGTGTTTATACAGATGGTGGTGTAGATATTTCCATGTTTATAGAGATAACAGTGTAGATATTTCCATGTTTATAAAGATAGCGAAGTAGATATTTCCATGTTGATACAGATAGCGGTGTAGATATTTCCATGTTTACAGAGATAGCGGTGTAGATATTTCCATCTTTGCACTGATTGCGCTGTAGACATTTCGATCTTTACACAGATAGCTGTGTAGATATTTGCAAGTTTACACAGATACCTGTGTAGATACTTCCATGTTTACACAGATAGCGTTGTAGATATCTCCATGTTTATACAGATAGCGGTTTAGATATTTCCATGTTTATACAGATATCGGTGTAGATATTTCCATATTTATACTGATAGCGGTGGAGATATTTCCATATTTATACAGATAGCGATGTAGATATTTCCATGTTTATAGAGATGGCGGTGTAGATATTTCCATGTTTATAGAGATTGCAATGTAGATATTTCTATGTTTATAGAGATAGCTGTGTAGATATTTCCATGTGTATAGAGATGGCGGTGTAGTTATTTCCATGTGTATAGATATGGCGGTGTAGGTATTTCCATGTTTATAGATATAGTGGTGAGGATATTTCCGTATTTATACAGATAGCGTTGTAGGTATTTCCAGGTTTATAGTGATAGTGGTGAGGATATTTCCGTATTTATACAGATAGCGTTGTAGATATTTCCATGTTTATACAGATAGCCGTTTTGGTATTTCCATGTTTATACAGATAGCGGTGTAGATATTTCCATGTTTATACAGATAGCGGTGTAGATATTTCCATGTTTACACAGATAGGTGTGTAGATATTTCCATGCTTACACAGATAGCGTTGTAGATATTTCCATCTTTATACAGATAGTGGTGTAGACATTTCAATGTTTATACAGATAACGGTGTTGGTATTTCCATGTTTATACAGATAGCGGTGTAGATATTTCCATGTTTATACAGAAGGCGGTGTAGATATTTCCAAGTTTATAAAAATAGCGGTGTAGTTATTTCCATGTTTATACAGATAGCGGTGTACATATTTCCATGTTTCTTCAGATTGCTGTGTAGACATTTCCATGTGTATACAGATGGCAGTGTAGATATTTCCATGTTTATAAAGATAGCGAAGTAGATATTTCCATGTTGATACAGATAGCGGTGTAGATATTTCCATGTTTACAGAGATAGCGGTGTAGATATTTCCATCTTTGCACAGATTGCGCTGTAGACATTTCGATCTTTACACAGATAGCTGTGTAGATATTTGCAAGTTTACACAGATATCTGTGTAGATACTTCCATGTTTACACAGATAGCGTTGTATATATTTCCATGTTTATACAGATAGCGGTGTAGATATTTCCATGTTTATACAGATATCAGTGTAGATATTTCCATGTTTATACTGATAGCGGTGGAGATATTTCCATATTTATACAGATAGCGATGTAGATATTTCCATGTTTATAGAGATGGCGGTGTAGATATTTCCATGTTTATAGAGATTGCAATGTAGATATGTCTATGTTTATAGAGATAGTGGTGTAGATATTTCCATGTGTATAGAGATGGCGGTGTAGGTATTTCCATGTGTATAGATATGGCGGTGTAGGTATTTCCATGTTTATAGCGATAGTGGTGAGGATATTTCCGTATTTATACATATAGCGTTGTAGGCATTTCCAGGTTTATAGTGATAGTGGTGAGGATATTTCCGTATTTATACAGATAGCGTTGTAGATATTTCCATGTTTATACAGATAGCCGTTTTGGTATTTCCATGTTTATACAGTTAGCGGTGAAGATATTTCCATGTTTATACAGATAGCGGTGTAGATATTTCCATGTTTACACAGATAGGTGTGTAGATATTTCCATGTTTACACAGATAGCGTTGTAGATATTTCCATCTTTATACAGATAGCAGTGTAGATATTTCAATGTTTATACAGATAACGGTGTTGGTATTTCCATGTTTATACAGATAGCGGTGTAGATATTTCCATGTTTATACAGAAGGCGGTGTAGATATTTCCAAGTTTATAAAGATAGCGGTGTAGTTATTTCCATGTTTATACAGATAGCGGTGTACATATTTCCATGTTTCTTCAGATGGCTGTGTAGATATTTCCATGTGTATACAGATGGCAGTGTAGATATTTCCATGTTTATACAGATGGAGGTGTAGATATTTCCAAGTTTATACAGATGACTGTGTAGATATCCTCATGTTTTTACAGAGGGCGGTGTAGATATTTCCATGTTTATACAGATAACGGTATCGCTATTTCTATGTTTATACAGGTAGCAGTGTAGCTATTTCCATGTTTGTAGAGATAGCTGTGTAGATATTTCCATGTTTATACAGATAGCGGTGTAGATATTTCCATGTTTATACAGATAGCGTTGTACATATTTCCATGTTTATACAGATAGCGGTGTAGATATTTCAGTGTTTTTACTGATAGCGGTGGAGCTATTTCCATGTTAATAGAGATAGCGATGTAGATATTTCCATGTTTATAGTGATGGCGGTGTAGATATTTCCATGTTTATAGAGATTGCAGCGTAGGTATTTCCATATTTATAGAGATAGCGTTGTACGTATTTCCATGTTTATAGAGATAGCGGAGTAGATATTTCCGTGGTTACACAGATGGCTGGGTAGGTATTTCCACGGGTATACAGATGGCACTGTAGGTATTTCCATGTTTATAGATATGGTGGTGTAGATGTTTCCATGTTTATACAGATGACTCTGTAGATATTTGCATGTTTATACAGATGGTGGTGTAGATATTTCCATGTTTATAGAGATAACAGTGTAGATATTTCCATGTTTATAAAGATAGCGAAGTAGATATTTCCATGTTGATACAGATAGCGGTGTAGATATTTCCATGTTTACAGAGATAGCGGTGTAGATATTTCCATCTTTGCACAGATTGCGCTGTAGACATTTCGATCTTTACACAGATAGCTGTGTAGATATTTCAATGTTTATACAGATAACGGTGTTGGTATTTCCATGTTTATACAGATAGCGGTGTAGACATTTCCATGTTTATACAGAAGGCGGTGTAGATATTTCCAAGTTTATAAAAATAGCGGTGTAGTTATTTCCATGTTTATACAGATAGCGGTGTACATATTTCCATGTTTCTTCAGATTGCTGTGTAGACATTTCCATGTGTATACAGATGGCAGTGTAGATATTTCCATGTTTATAAAGATAGCGAAGTAGATATTTCCATGTTGATAGAGATAGCGGTGTAGATATTTCCATGTTTACAGAGATAGCGGTGTAGATATTTCCATCTTTGCACAGATTGCGCTGTAGACATTTCGATCTTTACACAGATAGCTGTGTAGATATTTGCAAGTTTACACAGATATCTGTGTAGATACTTCCATGTTTACACAGATAGCGTTGTAGATATTTCCATGCTTATACAGATAGCGGTGTAGATATTTCCATGTTTATACAGATATCGGTGTAGATATTTCCATGTTTATACTGACAGCGGTGGAGATATTTCCATATTTATACAGATAGCGATGTAGATATTTCCATGTTTATAGAGATGGCGGTGTAGATATTTCCATGTTTATAGAGATTGCAATGTAGATATGTCTATGTTTATAGAGATAGTGGTGTAGATATTTCCATGTGTATAGAGATGGCGGTGTAGGTATTTCTATGTGTATAGATATGGCGGTGTAGGTATTTCCATGTTTATAGAGATAGTGGTGAGGATATTTCCGTATTTATACAGATAGCGTTGTAGGCATTTCCAGGTTTATAGTGATTGTGGTGAGGATATTTCCGTATTTATACAGATAGCGTTGTAGATATTTCCATGTTTATACAGATAGCCGTTTTGGTATTTCCATGTTTATACAGATAGCGGTGTAGATATTTCCATGTTCATACAGATAGCGGTGTAGATATTTCCATGTTTACACAGATAGGTGTGTAGATATTTCCATGTTTACACAGATAGCGTTGTAGATATTTCCATCTTTATACAGATAGCGGTGTAGATATTTCAATGTTTATACAGATAACGGTGTTGGTATTTCCATGTTTATACAGATAGCGGTGTAGATATTTCCATGTTTATACAGAAGGTGTTGTAGATATTTCCAAGTTTATAAAGATAGCGCTGTAGTTATTTCCATGTTTATACAGATAGCGGTGTACATATTTCCATGTTTCTTCAGATGGCTGTGTAGATATTTCCATGTGTATACAGATGGCAGTGTAGATTATTTCCATGTTTATACAGATGGAGGTGTAGATATTTCCAAGTTTATACAGATGACTGTGTAGATATCTTCATGTTTTTACAGAGGGCGGTGTAGATATTTCCATGTTTATACAGATAACGGTGTCGCTATTTCTATGTTTATACAGATAGCAGTGTAGCTATTTCCATGTTTATAGAGATAGCTGTGTAGATATTTCCATGTTTATACAGATAGCGGTGTAGATATTTCCATGTTTATACAGATAGCGTTGTACATATTTCCATGTTTATACAGATAGCGGTGTAGATATTTCAGTGTTTTTACTGATAGCGGTGGAGCTATTTCCATGTTAATACAGATAGCGATGTAGATATTTCCATGTTTATAGTGATGGCGGTGTAGATATTTCCATGTTTATAGAGATTGCAGCGTAGGTATTTCCATATTTATAGAGATAGCGTTGTACGTATTTCCATGTTTATAGAGATAGCGGAGTAGATATTTCCGTGGTTACACAGATGGCTGGGTAGGTATTTCCACGGGTATACAGATGGCACTGTAGATATTTCCATGTTTATAGATATTTTGGTGTAGATGTTTCCATGTTTGTACAGATGACTCTGTAGATATTTGCGTGTTTATACAGATGGTGGTGTAGATATTTCCATGTTTATAGAGATAACAGTGTAGATATTTCCATGTTTATAAAGATAGCGAAGTAGATATTTCCATGTTGATACAGATAGCGGTGTAGATATTTCCATGTTTACAGAGATAGCGGTGTAGATATTTCCATCTTTGCACTGATTGCGCTGTAGACATTTCGATCTTTACACAGATAGCTGTGTAGATATTTGCAAGTTTACACAGATATCTGTGTAGATACTTCCATGTTTACACAGATAGCGTTGTAGATATCTCCATGTTTATACAGATAGCGGTTTAGATATTTCCATGTTTATACAGATATCGGTGTAGATATTTCCATGTTTATACTGATAGCGGTGGAGATATTTCCATATTTATACAGATAGCGATGTAGATATTTCCATGTTTATAGAGATGGCGGTGTAGATATTTCCATGTTTATAGAGATTGCAATGTAGATATTTCTATGTTTATAGAGATAGCTGTGTAGATATTTCCATGTGTATAGAGATGGCGGTGTAGTTATTTCCATGTGTATAGATATGGCGGTGTAGGTATTTCCAGGTTTATAGATATAGTGGTGAGGATATTTCCGTATTTATACAGATAGCGTTGTAGATATTTCCATGTTTATACAGATAGCCGTTTTGGTATTTCCATGTTTATACAGATAGCGGTGTAGATATTTCCATGTTTATACAGATAGCGGTGTAGATATTTCCATGTTTACACAGATAGGTGTGTAGATATTTCCATGCTTACACAGATAGCGTTGTAGATATTTCCATCTTTATACAGATAGCGGTGTAGATATTTCAATGTTTATACAGATAACGGTGTTGGTATTTCCATGTTTATACAGATAGCGGTGTAGATATTTCCATGTTTATACAGAAGGCGGTGTAGATATTTCCAAGTTTATAAAAATAGCGGTGTAGTTATTTCCATGTTTATACAGATAGCGGTGTACATATTTCCATGTTTCTTCAGATGGCTGTGTAGATATTTCCATGTGTATACAGATGGCAGTGTAGATATTTCCATGTTTATACAGATGGAGGTGTAGATATTTCCAAGTTTATACAGATGACTGTGTAGATATCTTCATGTTTTTACAGAGGGCGGTGTAGATATTTACATGTTTATTCAGATAACGGTGTCGCTATTTCTATGTTTATACAGATAGCAGTGTAGCTATTTCCATGTTTATAGAGATAGCTGTGTAGATATTTCCATGTTTATACAGATAGCGGTGTAGATATTTCCATGTTTATACAGATAGCGTTGTACATATTTCCATGTTTATACAGATAGCGGTGTAGATATTTCAGTGTTTTTACTGATAGCGGTGGAGCTATTTCCATGTTAATACAGATAGCGATGTAGATATTTCCATGTTTATAGTGATGGCGGTGTAGATATTTCCATGTTTATAGAGATTGCAGCGTAGGTATTTCCATATTTATAGAGATAGCGTTGTACGTATTTCCATGTTTATAGAGATAGCGGAGTAGATATTTCCGTGGTTACACAGATGGCTGGGTAGGTATTTCCACGGGTATACAGATGGCACTGTAGGTATTTCCATGTTTATAGATATGGTGGTGTAGATGTTTCCATGTTTATACAGATGACTCTGTAGATATTTGCATGTTTATACAGATGGTGGTGTACATATTTCCATGTTTATAGAGATAACAGTGTAGATATTTCCATGTTTATAAAGATAGCGAAGTAGATATTTCCATGTTGATACAGATAGCGGTGTAGATATTTCCATGTTTACAGAGATAGCGGTGTAGATATTTCCATCTTTGCACAGATTGCGCTGTAGACATTTCGATCTTTACACAGATAGCTGTGTAGATATTTGCAAGTTTACACAGATATCTGTGTAGATACTTCCATGTTTACACAGATAGCGTTGTAGATATTTCCATGTTTATACAGATAGCGGTGTAGATATTTCCATGTTTATACAGATATCAGTGTAGATATTTCCATGTTTATACTGATAGTGGTGGAGATATTTCCATATTTATACAGATAGCGATGTAGATATTTCCATGTTTATAGAGATGGCGGTGTAGATATTTCCATGTTTATAGAGATTGCAATGTAGATATGTCTATGTTTATAGAGATAGTGGTGTAGATATTTCCATGTGTATAGAGATGGCGGTGTAGGTATTTCCATGTGTATAGATATGGCGGTGTAGGTATTTCCATGTTTATAGCGATAGTGGTGAGGATATTTCCGTATTTATACAGATAGCGTTGTAGGCATTTCCAGGTTTATAGTGATAGTGGTGAGGATATTTCCGTATTTATACAGATAGCGTTGTAGATATTTCCATGTTTATACAGATAGCCGTTTTGGTATTTCCATGTTTATACAGATAGCGGTGAAGATATTTCCATGTTTATACAGATAGCGGTGTAGATATTTCCATGTTTACACAGATAGGTGTGTAGATATTTCCATGTTTACACAGATAGCGTTGTAGATATTTCCATCTTTATACAGATAGCGGTGTAGATATTTCAATGTTTATACAGATAACGGTGTTGGTATTTCCATGTTTATACAGATAGCGGTGTAGATATTTCCATGTTTATACAGAAGGCGGTGTAGATATTTCCAAGTTTATAAAGATAGCGGTGTAGTTATTTCCATGTTTATACAGATAGCGGTGTACATATTTCCATGTTTCTTCAGATGGCTGTGTAGATATTTCCATGTGTATACAGATGGCAGTGTAGATATTTCCATGTTTATACAGATGGAGGTGTAGATATTTCCAAGTTTATACAGATGACTGTGTAGATATCTTCATGTTTTTACTGAGGGCGGTGTAGATATTTCCATGTTTATACAGATAACGGTGTCGCTATTTCTATGTTTATACAGGTAGCAGTGTAGCTATTTCCATGTTTGTAGAGATAGCTGTGTAGATATCTCCATGTTTATACAGATAGCGGTGTAGATATTTCCATGTTTATACAGATAGCGTTGTACATATTTCCATGTTTATACAGATAGCGGTGTAGATATTTCAGTGTTTTTACTGATAGCGGTGGAGCTATTTCCATGTTAATAGAGATAGCGATGTAGATATTTCCATGTTTATAGTGATGGCGGTGTAGATATTTCCATGTTTATAGAGATTGCAGCGTAGGTATTTCAATATTTATAGAGATAGCGTTGTACGTATTTCCATGTTTATAGAGATAGTGGAGTAGATATTTCCGTGGTTACACAGATGGCTGGGTAGGTATTTCCACGGGTATACAGATGGCACTGTAGGTATTTCCATGTTTATAGATATGGTGGTGTAGATGTTTCCATGTTTATACAGATGACTCTGTAGATATTTGCATGTTTATACAGATGGTGGTGTAGATATTTCCATGTTTATAGAGATAACAGTGTAGATATTTCCATGTTTACAGAGATAGCGGTGTAGATATTTCCATCTTTGCACAGATTGCGCTGTAGACATTTCGATCTTTACACAGATAGCTGTGTAGATATTTGCAAGTTTACACAGATATCTGTGTAGATACTTCCATGTTTACACAGATAGCGTTGTAGATATTTCCATGTTTATACAGATAGCGGTGTAGATATTTCCATGTTTATACAGATATCGGTGTAGATATTTCCATGTTTATACTGATAGCGGTGGAGATATTTCCATATTTATACAGATAGCGATGTAGATATTTCCATGTTTATAGAGATGGCGGTGTAGATATTTCCATGTTTATAGAGATTGCCATGTAGATATGTCTATGTTTATAGAGATAGTTGTGTAGATATTTCCATGTGTATAGAGATGGCGGTGTAGTTATTTCCATGTGTGTAGATATGGCGGTGTAGGTATTTCCATGTTTATAGAGATAGTGGTGAGGATATTTCCGTATTTATACAGATAGCGTTGTAGGTATTTCCAGGTTTATAGTGATAGTGGTGAGGATATTTCCGTATTTATACAGATAGCGTTGTAGATATTTCCATGTTTATACAGATAGCCGTTTTGGTATTTCCATGTTTATACAGATAGCGGTGTAGATATTTCCATGTTTATACAGATAGCGGTGTAGATATTTCCATGTTTACACAGATAGGTGTGTAGATATTTCCATGTTTACACAGATAGCGTTGTAGATATTTCCATCTTTATACAGATACCGGTGTAGATATTTCAATGTTTATACAGATAACGGTGTTGGTATTTCCATGTTTATACAGATAGCGGTGTAGATATTTCCATGTTTATACAGATAGCGGTGTAGATATTTCCATGTTTACACAGATAGGTGTGTAGATATTTCCATGTTTACACAGATAGCGTTGTAGATATTTCCATCTTTATACAGATAGCGGTGTAGATATTTCAATGTTTATACAGATAACGGTGTTGGTATTTCCATGTTTATACAGATAGCGTTGTAGATATTTCCATGTTTATACAGAAGGTGGTGTAGATATTTCCAAGTTTATAAAGATAGTGCTGTAGTTATTTCCATGTTTATACAGATAGCGGTGTACATATTTCCATGTTTCTTCAGATGGCTGTGTAGATATTTCCATGTGTATACAGATGGCAGTGTAGATATTTCCATGTTTATACAGATGGAGGTGTAGATATTTCCAAGTTTATACAGATGACTGTGTAGATATCTTCATGTTTTTACAGAGGGCGGTGTAGATATTTACATGTTTATTCAGATAACGGTGTCGCTATTTCTATGTTTATACAGATAGCAGTGTAGCTATTTCCATGTTTATAGAGATAGCTGTGTAGATATTTCCATGTTTATACAGATAGCGGTGTAGATATTTCCATGTTTATACAGATAGCGTTGTACATATTTCCATGTTTATACAGATAGCGGTGTAGATATTTCAGTGTTTTTACTGATAGCGGTGGAGCTATTTCCATGTTAATACAGATAGCGATGTAGATATTTCCATGTTTATAGTGATGGCGGTGTAGATATTTCCATGTTTATAGAGATTGCAGCGTAGGTATTTCCATATTTATAGAGATAGCGTTGTACGTATTTCCATGTTTATAGAGATAGCGGAGTAGATATTTCCGTGGTTACACAGATGGCTGGGTAGGTATTTCCACGGGTATACAGATGGCACTGTAGGTATTTCCATGTTTATAGATATGGTGGTGTAGATGTTTCCATGTTTATACAGATGACTCTGTAGATATTTGCATGTTTATACAGATGGTGGTGTACATATTTCCATGTTTATAGAGATAACAGTGTAGATATTTCCATGTTTATAAAGATAGCGAAGTAGATATTTCCATGTTGATACAGATAGCGGTGTAGATATTTCCATGTTTACAGAGATAGCGGTGTAGATATTTCCATCTTTGCACAGATTGCGCTGTAGACATTTCGATCTTTACACAGATAGCTGTGTAGATATTTGCAAGTTTACACAGATATCTGTGTAGATACTTCCATGTTTACACAGATAGCGTTGTAGATATTTCCATGTTTATACAGATAGCGGTGTAGATATTTCCATGTTTATACAGATATCAGTGTAGATATTTCCATGTTTATACTGATAGTGGTGGAGATATTTCCATATTTATACAGATAGCGATGTAGATATTTCCATGTTTATAGAGATGGCGGTGTAGATATTTCCATGTTTATAGAGATTGCAATGTAGATATGTCTATGTTTATAGAGATAGTGGTGTAGATATTTCCATGTGTATAGAGATGGCGGTGTAGGTATTTCCATGTGTATAGATATGGCGGTGTAGGTATTTCCATGTTTATAGCGATAGTGGTGAGGATATTTCCGTATTTATACAGATAGCGTTGTAGGCATTTCCAGGTTTATAGTGATAGTGGTGAGGATATTTCCGTATTTATACAGATAGCGTTGTAGATATTTCCATGTTTATACAGATAGCCGTTTTGGTATTTCCATGTTTATACAGATAGCGGTGAAGATATTTCCATGTTTATACAGATAGCGGTGTAGATATTTCCATGTTTACACAGATAGGTGTGTAGATATTTCCATGTTTACACAGATAGCGTTGTAGATATTTCCATCTTTATACAGATAGCGGTGTAGATATTTCAATGTTTATACAGATAACGCTGTTGGTATTTCCATGTTTATACAGATAGCGGTGTAGATATTTCCATGTTTATACAGAAGGCGGTGTAGATATTTCCAAGTTTATAAAGATAGCGGTGTAGTTATTTCCATGTTTATACAGATAGCGGTGTACATATTTCCATGTTTCTTCAGATGGCTGTGTAGATATTTCCATGTGTATACAGATGGCAGTGTAGATATTTCCATGTTTATACAGATGGAGGTGTAGATATTTCCAAGTTTATACAGATGACTGTGTAGATATCTTCATGTTTTTACAGAGGGCGGTGTAGATATTTCCATGTTTATACAGATAACGGTGTCGCTATTTCTATGTTTATACAGGTAGCAGTGTAGCTATTTCCATGTTTGTAGAGATAGCTGTGTAGATATTTCCATGTTTATACAGATAGCGGTGTAGATATTTCCATGTTTATACAGATAGCGTTGTACATATTTCCATGTTTATACAGATAGCGGTGTAGATATTTCAGTGTTTTTACTGATAGCGGTGGAGCTATTTCCATGTTAATAGAGATAGCGATGTAGATATTTCCATGTTTATAGTGATGGCGGTGTAGATATTTCCATGTTTATAGAGATTGCAGCGTAGGTATTTCCATATTTATAGAGATAGCGTTGTACGTATTTCCATGTTTATAGAGATAGCGGAGTAGATATTTCCGTGGTTACACAGATGGCTGGGTAGGTATTTCCACGGGTATACAGATGGCACTGTAGGTATTTCCATGTTTATAGATATGGTGGTGTAGATGTTTCCATGTTTATACAGATGACTCTGTAGATATTTGCATGTTTATACAGATGGTGGTGTAGATATTTCCATGTTTATAGAGATAACAGTGTAGATATTTCCATGTTTACAGAGATAGCGGTGTAGATATTTCCATCTTTGCACAGATTGCGCTGTAGACATTTCGATCTTTACACAGATAGCTGTGTAGATATTTGCAAGTTTACACAGATATCTGTGTAGATACTTCCATGTTTACACAGATAGCGTTGTAGATATTTCCATGTTTATACAGATAGCGGTGTAGATATTTCCATGTTTATACAGATATCGGTGTAGATATTTCCATGTTTATACTGATAGCGGTGGAGATATTTCCATATTTATACAGATAGCGATGTAGATATTTCCATGTTTATAGAGATGGCGGTGTAGATATTTCCATGTTTATAGAGATTGCCATGTAGATATGTCTATGTTTATAGAGATAGTTGTGTAGATATTTCCATGTGTATAGAGATGGCGGTGTAGTTATTTCCATGTGTGTAGATATGGCGGTGTAGGTATTTCCATGTTTATAGAGATAGTGGTGAGGATATTTCCGTATTTATACAGATAGCGTTGTAGGTATTTCCAGGTTTATAGTGATAGTGGTGAGGATATTTCCGTATTTATACAGATAGCGTTGTAGATATTTCCATGTTTATACAGATAGCCGTTTTGGTATTTCCATGTTTATACAGATAGCGGTGTAGATATTTCCATGTTTATACAGATAGCGGTGTAGATATTTCCATGTTTACACAGATAGGTGTGTAGATATTTCCATGTTTACACAGATAGCGTTGTAGATATTTCCATCTTTATACAGATACCGGTGTAGATATTTCAATGTTTATACAGATAACGGTGTTGGTATTTCCATGTTTATACAGATAGCGGTGTAGATATTGCCATGTTTATACAGAAGGCGGTGTAGATATTTCCAAGTTTATAAAGATAGCGGTGTAGTTATTTCCATGTTTATACAGATAGCGGTGTACATATTTCCATGTTTCTTCAGATGGCTGTGTAGATATTTCCATGTGTATACAGATGGAGGTGTAGATATTTCCAAGTTTATACAGATGACTGTGTAGATATCTTCATGTTTTTACAGAGGGCGGTGTAGATATTTCCATGTTTATACAGATAACGGTGTCGATATTTCTATGTTTATACAGATAGCAGTGTAGCTATTTCCATGTTTATAGAGATAGCTGTGTAGATATTTCCATGTTTATACAGATAGCGGTGTAGATAGTTCCATGTTTATACAGATAGCGTTGTACATATTTCCATGTTTATACAGATAGCGGTGTAGATATTTCAGTGTTTTTACTGATAGCGGTGGAGCTATTTCCATGTTAATACAGATAGCGATGTAGATATTTCCATGTTTATAGTGATGGCGGTGTAGATATTTCCATGTTTATAGAGATTGCAGTGTAGATATTTCCATATTTATAGAGATAGCGTTGTACGTATTTCCATGTTTATAGAGATAGCGGAGTAGATATTTCCGTCGTTACACAGATGGCTGGGTAGGTATTTCCACGGGTATACAGATGGCACTGTAGATATTTCCATGTTTATAGATATGGTGGTGTAGATGTTTCCATGTTTATACAGATGACTCTGTAGATATTTGCATGTTTATACAGATGGTGGTGTAGATATTTCCATGTTTATAGAGATAACAGTGTAGATATTTCCATGTTTATAAAGATAGCGAAGTAGATATTTCCATGTTGATACAGATAGCGGTGTAGATATTTCCATGTTTACAGAGATAGCGGTGTAGATATTTCCATCTTTGCACAGATTGCGCTGTAGACATTTCGATCTTTACACAGATAGCTGTGTAGTTATTTGCAAGTTTACACAGATATCTGTGTAGATACTTCCATGTTTACACAGATAGCGTTGTAGATATTTCCATGTTTATACAGATAGTGGTGTAGATATTTCCATGTTTATACAGATTTCGGTGTAGATATTTCCATGTTTATACTGATAGCGGTGGAGATATTTCCATATTTATACAGATAGCGATGTAGATATTTCCATGTTTATAGAGATGGCGGTGTAGATATTTCCATGTTTATAGAGATTGCAATGTAGATATGTCTATGTTTATAGAGATAGTTGTGTAGATATTTCCATGTGTATAGAGATGGCGGTGTAGTTATTTCCATGTGTATAGATATGGCGGTGTAGGTATTTCCATGTTTATAGAGATAGTGGTGAGGATATTTCCGTATTTATACAGATAGCGTTGTAGGTATTTCCAGGTTTATAGTGATAGTCGTGAGGATATTTCCGTATTTATACAGATAGCGTTGTAGATATTTCCATGTTTATACAGATAGCCGTTTTGGTATTTCCATGTTTATACAGATAGCGGTGTAGATATTTCCATGTTTATACAGATAGCGGTGTAGATATTTCCATGTTTACACAGATAGGTGTGTAGATATTTCCATGTTTACACAGATAGCGTTGTAGATATTTCCATCTTTATACAGATAGCGGTATAGATATTTCAATGTTTATACAGATAAGGGTGTTGGTATTTCCATGTTTATACAGATAGCGGTGTAGATATTTCCATGTTTATACAGAAGGCGGTGTAGATATTTCCAAGTTTATATAGATAGCGGTGTAGTTATTTCCATGTTTATACAGATAGCGTTGTACATACTTCCATGTTTCTTCAGATGGCTGTGTAGATATTTCCATGTGTATACAGATGGCAGTGTAGATATTTCCATGTTTATAAAGATGGAGGTGTAGATATTTCCAAGTTTATACAGATGACTGTGTAGATATCTTCATGTTTTTACAGAGGGCGGTGTAGATATTTCCATGTTTATACAGATAACGGTGTCGCTATTTCTATGTTTATACAGATAGCAGTGTAGCTATTTCCATGTTTGTAGAGATAGCTGTGTAGATATTTCCATGTTTATACAGATAGCGGTGTAGATATTTCCATGTTTATACAGATAGCGTTGTACATATTTCCATATTTATACAGATAGCGGTGTAGATATTTCAGTGTTTTTACTGATAGCGGTGGAGCTATTTCCATGTTAATACAGATAGCGATGTAGATATTTCCAGGTTTATAGTGATGGCGGTGTAGATATTTCCATGTTTATAGAGATTGCAGCATAGGTATTTCCATATTTATAGAGATAGCGTTGTACGTATTTCCATGTTTATAGAGATAGCGGAGTAGATATTTCCGTGGTTACACAGATGGCTGGGTAGGTATTTCCACGGGTATACAGATGGCACTGTAGGTATTTCCATGTTTATAGATATGGTGGTGTAGATGTTTCCATGTTTATACAGATGACTCTGTAGGTATTTGCATGTTTATACAGATGGTGGTGTAGATATTTCCATGTTTATAGAGATAACAGTGTAGATATTTCCATGTTTATAAAGATAGCGAAGTAGATATTTCCATGTTGATACAGATAGCGGTGTAGATATTTCCATGTTTACAGAGATAGCGGTGTAGATATTTCCATCTTTGCACAGATTGCGCTGTAGACATTTCGATCTTTACACAGACAGCTGTGTAGATATTTGCAAGTTTACACAGATATCTGTGTAGATACTTCCATGTTTACACAGATAGCGTTGTAGATATTTCCATGTTTATAGAGATAGCGGTGTAGATATTTCCATGTTTATACAGATATCGGTGTAGATATTTCCATGTTTATACTGATAGCGGTGGAGATATTTCCATATTTATACAGATAGCGATGTAGATATTTCCATGTTTATAGAGATGGCGGTGTAGATATTTCCATGTTTATAGAGATTGCCATGTAGATATGTCTATGTTTATAGAGATAGTTGTGTAGATATTTCCATGTGTATAGAGATGGCGGTGTAGTTATTTCCATGTGTGTAGATATGGCGGTGTAGGTATTTCCATGTTTATAGAGATAGTGGTGAGGATATTTCCGTATTTATACAGATAGCGTTGTAGGTATTTCCAGGTTTATAGTGATAGTGGTGAGGATATTTCCGTATTTATACAGATAGCGTTGTAGATATTTCCATGTTTATACAGATAGCCGTTTTGGTATTTCCATGTTTATACAGATAGCGGTGTAGATATTTCCATGTTTATACAGATAGCGGTGTAGATATTTCCATGTTTACACAGATAGGTGTGTAGATATTTCCATGTTTACACAGATAGCGTTGTAGATATTTCCATCTTTATACAGATAGCGGTGTAGATATTTCAATGTTTATACAGATAAGGGTGTTGGTATTTCCATGTTTATACAGATAGCGGTGTAGATATTTCCATGTTTATACAGAAGGCGGTGTAGATATTTCCAAGTTTATAAAGATAGCGGTGTAGTTATTTCCATGTTTATACAGATAGCGGTGTACATATTTCCATGTTTCTTCAGATGGCTGTGTAGATATTTCCATGTGTATACAGATGGCAGTGTAGATATTTCCATGTTTACACAGATGGAGGTGTAGATATTTCCAAGTTTAAACAGATGACTGTGTAGATATCTTCATGTTTTTACAGAGGGCGGTGTAGATATTTCCATGTTTATACAGATAACGGTGTCGCTATTTCTATGTTTATACAGATAGCAGTGTAGCTATATCCATGTTTATAGAGATAGCTGTGTAGATATTTCCATGTTTATACAGATAGCGGAGTAGATATTTCCATGTTTATACAGATAGCGTTGTACATATTTCCATGTTTATACAGATAGCGGTGTAGATATTTCAGTGTTTATACTGATAGCGGTGGAGCTATTTCCATGTTAATACAGATAGCAATGTAGACATTTCCATGTTTATAGTGATGGCGGTGTAGATATTTCCATGTTTATAGAGATTGCAGTGTAGATATTTCCACATTTATAGAGATAGCGTTGTACGTATTTCCATGTTTATAGAGATAGCGGAGTAGATATTTCCGTGGTTACACAGATGGCTGGTTAGGTATTTCCACGGTTATACAGATGGCACTGTAGATATTTCCATGTTTATAGATATGGTGGTGTAGATATTTCCATGTTTATACAGATGACTCTGTAGATATTTGCATGTTTATACAGATGGTGGTGTAGATATTTCCATGTTTACAGAGATAACAGTGTAGATATTTCCATGTTTATAAAGATAGCGAAGTAGATATTTCCATGTTGATACAGATAGCGGTGTAGATATTTCCATGTTTACAGAGATAGCGGTGTAGATATTTCCATCTTTGCACAGATTGCGCTGTAGACATTTCGATCTTTACACAGATAGCTGTGTAGATATTTGCAAGTTTACACAGATATCTGTGTAGATACTTCCATGTTTACACAGATAGCGTTGTAGATATTTCCATGTTTATACAGATAGCGGTGTAGATATTTCCATGTTTATACAGATATCGGTGTAGATATTTCCATGTTTATACTGATAGCGGTGGAGATATTTCCATATTTATACAGATAGCGATGTAGATATTTCCATGTTTATAGAGATGGCGGTGTATATATTTCCATGTTTATAGAGATTGCAATGTAGATATGTCTATGTTTATAGAGATAGTGGTGTAGATATTTCCATGTGTATAGAGATGGCGGTGTAGGTATTTCCATGTGTATAGATATGGCGGTGTAGGTATTTCCATGTTTATAGAGATAGTGGTGAGGATATTTCCGTATTTATACAGATAGCGTTGTAGGCATTTCCAGGTTTATAGTGATAGTGGTGAGGATATTTCCGTATTTATACAGATAGCGTTGTAGATATTTCCCTGTTTATACAGATAGCCGTTTTGGTATTTCCATGTTTATAAAGATAGCGGTGTAGATATTTCCATGTTTACACAGATAGGTGTGTAGATATTTCCATGTTTACACAGATAGCGTTGTAGATATTTCCATCTTTATACAGATAGCGGTGTAGATATTTCAATGTTTATACAGATAACGCTGTTGGTATTTCCATGTTTATACAGATAGCGGTGTAGATATTTCCATGTTTATACAGAAGGCGGTGTAGATATTTCCAAGTTTATAAAGATAGCGGTGTAGTTATTTCCATGTTTATACAGATAGCGGTGTACATATTTCCATGTTTCTTCAGATGGCTGTGTAGATATTTCCATGTGTATACAGATGGCAGTGTAGATATTTCCATGTTTATACAGATGGAGGTGTAGATATTTCCAAGTTTATACAGATGACTGTGTAGATATCTTCATGTTTTTACAGAGGGCGGTGTAGATATTTCCATGTTTATACAGATAACGGTGTCGCTATTTCTATGTTGATACAGGTAGCAGTGTAGCTATTTCCATGTTTGTAGAGATAGCTGTGTAGATATTTCCATGTTTATACAGATAGCGGTGTAGATATTTCCATGTTTATACAGATAGCGTTGTACATATTTCCATGTTTATACAGATAGCGGTGTAGATATTTCAGTGTTTTTACTGATAGCGGTGGAGCTATTTCCATGTTAATAGAGATAGCGATGTAGATATTTCCATGTTTATAGTGATGGCGGTGTAGATATTTCCATGTTTATAGAGATTGCAGCGTAGGTATTTCCATATTTATAGAGATAGCGTTGTACGTATTTCCATGTTTATAGAGATAGCGGAGTAGATATTTCCGTGGTTACACAGATGGCTGGGTAGGTATTTCCACGGGTATACAGATGGCACTGTAGGTATTTCCATGTTTATAGATATGGTGGTGTAGATGTTTCCATGTTTATACAGATGACTCTGTAGATATTTGCATGTTTATACAGATGGTGGTGTAGATATTTCCATGTTTATAGAGATAACAGTGTAGATATTTCCATGTTTACAGAGATAGCGGTGTAGATATTTCCATCTTTGCACAGATTGCGCTGTAGACATTTCGATCTTTACACAGATAGCTGTGTAGATATTTGCAAGTTTACACAGATATCTGTGTAGATACTTCCATGTTTACACAGATAGCGTTGTAGATATTTCCATGTTTATACAGATAGCGGTGTAGATATTTCCATGTTTATACAGATATCGGTGTAGATATTTCCATGTTTATACTGATAGCGGTGGAGATATTTCCATATTTATACAGATAGCGATGTAGATATTTCCATGTTTATAGAGATGGCGGTGTAGATATTTCCATGTTTATAGAGATTGCCATGTAGATATGTCTATGTTTATAGAGATAGTTGTGTAGATATTTCCATGTGTATAGAGATGGCGGTGTAGTTATTTCCATGTGTGTAGATATGGCGGTGTAGGTATTTCCATGTTTATAGAGATAGTGGTGAGGATATTTCCGTATTTATACAGATAGCGTTGTAGGTATTTCCAGGTTTATAGTGATAGTGGTGAGGATATTTCCGTATTTATACAGATAGCGTTGTAGATATTTCCATGTTTATACAGATAGCCGTTTTGGTATTTCCATGTTTATACAGATAGCGGTGTAGATATTTCCATGTTTATACAGATAGCGGTGTAGATATTTCCATGTTTACACAGATAGGTGTGTAGATATTTCCATGTTTACACAGATAGCGTTGTAGATATTTCCATCTTTATACAGATACCGGTGTAGATATTTCAATGTTTATACAGATAACGGTGTTGGTATTTCCATGTTTATACAGATAGCGGTGTAGATATTGCCATGTTTATACAGAAGGCGGTGTAGATATTTCCAAGTTTATAAAGATAGCGGTGTAGTTATTTCCATGTTTATACAGATAGCGGTGTACATATTTCCATGTTTCTTCAGATGGCTGTGTAGATATTTCCATGTGTATACAGATGGAGGTGTAGATATTTCCAAGTTTATACAGATGACTGTGTAGATATCTTCATGTTTTTACAGAGGGCGGTGTAGATATTTCCATGTTTATACAGATAACGGTGTCGATATTTCTATGTTTATACAGATAGCAGTGTAGCTATTTCCATGTTTATAGAGATAGCTGTGTAGATATTTCCATGTTTATACAGATAGCGGTGTAGATAGTTCCATGTTTATACAGATAGCGTTGTACATATTTCCATGTTTATACAGATAGCGGTGTAGATATTTCAGTGTTTTTACGGATAGCGGTGGAGCTATTTCCATGTTAATACAGATAGCGATGTAGATATTTCCATGTTTATAGTGATGGCGGTGTAGATATTTCCATGTTTATAGAGATTGCAGTGTAGATATTTCCATATTTATAGAGATAGCGTTGTACGTATTTCCATGTTTATAGAGATAGCGGAGTAGATATTTCCGTCGTTACACAGATGGCTGGGTAGGTATTTCCACGGGTATACAGATGGCACTGTAGATATTTCCATGTTTATAGATATGGTGGTGTAGATGTTTCCATGTTTATACAGATGACTCTGTAGATATTTGCATGTTTATACAGATGGTGGTGTAGATATTTCCATGTTTATAGAGATAACAGTGTAGATATTTCCATGTTTATAAAGATAGCGAAGTAGATATTTCCATGTTGATACAGATAGCGGTGTAGATATTTCCATGTTTACAGAGATAGCGGTGTAGATATTTCCATCTTTGCACAGATTGCGCTGTAGACATTTCGATCTTTACACAGATAGCTGTGTAGTTATTTGCAAGTTTACACAGATATCTGTGTAGATACTTCCATGTTTACACAGATAGCGTTGTAGATATTTCCATGTTTATACAGATAGTGGTGTAGATATTTCCATGTTTATACAGATTTCGGTGTAGATATTTCCATGTTTATACTGATAGCGGTGGAGATATTTCCATATTTATACAGATAGCGATGTAGATATTTCCATGTTTATAGAGATGGCGGTGTAGATATTTCCATGTTTATAGAGATTGCAATGTAGATATGTCTATGTTTATAGAGATAGTTGTGTAGATATTTCCATGTGTATAGAGATGGCGGTGTAGTTATTTCCATGTGTATAGATATGGCGGTGTAGGTATTTCCATGTTTATAGAGATAGTGGTGAGGATATTTCCGTATTTATACAGATAGCGTTGTAGGTATTTCCAGGTTTATAGTGATAGTCGTGAGGATATTTCCGTATTTATACAGATAGCGTTGTAGATATTTCCATGTTTATACAGATAGCCGTTTTGGTATTTCCATGTTTATACAGATAGCGGTGTAGATATTTCCATGTTTATACAGATAGCGGTGTAGATATTTCCATGTTTACACAGATAGGTGTGTAGATATTTCCATGTTTACACAGATAGCGTTGTAGATATTTCCATCTTTATACAGATAGCGGTATAGATATTTCAATGTTTATACAGATAAGGGTGTTGGTATTTCCATGTTTATACAGATAGCGGTGTAGATATTTCCATGTTTATACAGAAGGCGGTGTAGATATTTCCAAGTTTATATAGATAGCGGTGTAGTTATTTCCATGTTTATACAGATAGCGTTGTACATACTTCCATGTTTCTTCAGATGGCTGTGTAGATATTTCCATGTGTATACAGATGGCAGTGTAGATATTTCCATGTTTATAAAGATGGAGGTGTAGATATTTCCAAGTTTATACAGATGACTGTGTAGATATCTTCATGTTTTTACAGAGGGCGGTGTAGATATTTCCATGTTTATACAGATAACGGTGTCGCTATTTCTATGTTTATACAGATAGCAGTGTAGCTATTTCCATGTTTGTAGAGATAGCTGTGTAGATATTTCCATGTTTATACAGATAGCGGTGTAGATATTTCCATGTTTATACAGATAGCGTTGTACATATTTCCATATTTATACAGATAGCGGTGTAGATATTTCAGTGTTTTTACTGATAGCGGTGGAGCTATTTCCATGTTAATACAGATAGCGATGTAGATATTTCCAGGTTTATAGTGATGGCGGTGTAGATATTTCCATGTTTATAGAGATTGCAGCATAGGTATTTCCATATTTATAGAGATAGCGTTGTACGTATTTCCATGTTTATAGAGATAGCGGAGTAGATATTTCCGTGGTTACACAGATGGCTGGGTAGGTATTTCCACGGGTATACAGATGGCACTGTAGGTATTTCCATGTTTATAGATATGGTGGTGTAGATGTTTCCATGTTTATACAGATGACTCTGTAGGTATTTGCATGTTTATACAGATGGTGGTGTAGATATTTCCATGTTTATAGAGATAACAGTGTAGATATTTCCATGTTTATAAAGATAGCGAAGTAGATATTTCCATGTTGATACAGATAGCGGTGTAGATATTTCCATGTTTACAGAGATAGCGGTGTAGATATTTCCATCTTTGCACAGATTGCGCTGTAGACATTTCGATCTTTACACAGACAGCTGTGTAGATATTTGCAAGTTTACACAGATATCTGTGTAGATACTTCCATGTTTACACAGATAGCGTTGTAGATATTTCCATGTTTATAGAGATAGCGGTGTAGATATTTCCATGTTTATACAGATATCGGTGTAGATATTTCCATGTTTATACTGATAGCGGTGGAGATATTTCCATATTTATACAGATAGCGATGTAGATATTTCCATGTTTATAGAGATGGCGGTGTAGATATTTCCATGTTTATAGAGATTGCCATGTAGATATGTCTATGTTTATAGAGATAGTTGTGTAGATATTTCCATGTGTATAGAGATGGCGGTGTAGTTATTTCCATGTGTGTAGATATGGCGGTGTAGGTATTTCCATGTTTATAGAGATAGTGGTGAGGATATTTCCGTATTTATACAGATAGCGTTGTAGGTATTTCCAGGTTTATAGTGATAGTGGTGAGGATATTTCCGTATTTATACAGATAGCGTTGTAGATATTTCCATGTTTATACAGATAGCCGTTTTGGTATTTCCATGTTTATACAGATAGCGGTGTAGATATTTCCATGTTTATACAGATAGCGGTGTAGATATTTCCATGTTTACACAGATAGGTGTGTAGATATTTCCATGTTTACACAGATAGCGTTGTAGATATTTCCATCTTTATACAGATAGCGGTGTAGATATTTCAATGTTTATACAGATAAGGGTGTTGGTATTTCCATGTTTATACAGATAGCGGTGTAGATATTTCCATGTTTATACAGAAGGCGGTGTAGATATTTCCAAGTTTATAAAGATAGCGGTGTAGTTATTTCCATGTTTATACAGATAGCGGTGTACATATTTCCATGTTTCTTCAGATGGCTGTGTAGATATTTCCATGTGTATACAGATGGCAGTGTAGATATTTCCATGTTTACACAGATGGAGGTGTAGATATTTCCAAGTTTAAACAGATGACTGTGTAGATATCTTCATGTTTTTACAGAGGGCGGTGTAGATATTTCCATGTTTATACAGATAACGGTGTCGCTATTTCTATGTTTATACAGATAGCAGTGTAGCTATATCCATGTTTATAGAGATAGCTGTGTAGATATTTCCATGTTTATACAGATAGCGGAGTAGATATTTCCATGTTTATACAGATAGCGTTGTACATATTTCCATGTTTATACAGATAGCGGTGTAGATATTTCAGTGTTTATACTGATAGCGGTGGAGCTATTTCCATGTTAATACAGATAGCAATGTAGACATTTCCATGTTTATAGTGATGGCGGTGTAGATATTTCCATGTTTATAGAGATTGCAGTGTAGATATTTCCATATTTATAGAGATAGCGTTGTACGTATTTCCATGTTTATAGAGATAGCGGAGTAGATATTTCCGTGGTTACACAGATGGCTGGTTAGGTATTTCCACGGTTATACAGATGGCACTGTAGATATTTCCATGTTTATAGATATGGTGGTGTAGATATTTCCATGTTTATACAGATGACTCTGTAGATATTTGCATGTTTATACAGATGGTGGTGTAGATATTTCCATGTTTATAGAGATAACAGTGTAGATATTTCCATGTTTATAAAGATAGCGAAGTAGATATTTCCATGTTGATACAGATAGCGGTGTAGATATTTCCATGTTTACAGAGATAGCGGTGTAGATATTTCCATCTTTGCACAGATTGCGCTGTAGACATTTCGATCTTTACACAGATAGCTGTGTAGATATTTGCAAGTTTACACAGATATCTGTGTAGATACTTCCATGTTTACACAGATAGCGTTGTAGATATTTCCATGTTTATACAGATAGCGGTGTAGATATTTCCATGTTTATACAGATATCGGTGTAGATATTTCCATGTTTATACTGATAGCGGTGGAGATATTTCCATATTTATACAGATAGCGATGTAGATATTTCCATGTTTATAGAGATGGCGGTGTATATATTTCCATGTTTATAGAGATTGCAATGTAGATATGTCTATGTTTATAGAGATAGTGGTGTAGATATTTCCATGTGTATAGAGATGGCGGTGTAGGTATTTCCATGTGTATAGATATGGCGGTGTAGGTATTTCCATGTTTATAGAGATAGTGGTGAGGATATTTCCGTATTTATACAGATAGCGTTGTAGGCATTTCCAGGTTTATAGTGATAGTGGTGAGGATATTTCCGTATTTATACAGATAGCGTTGTAGATATTTCCCTGTTTATACAGATAGCCGTTTTGGTATTTCCATGTTTATAAAGATAGCGGTGTAGATATTTCCATGTTTACACAGATAGGTGTGTAGATATTTCCATGTTTACACAGATAGCGTTGTAGATATTTCCATCTTTATACAGATAGCGGTGTAGATATTTCAATGTTTATACAGATAACGCTGTTGGTATTTCCATGTTTATACAGATAGCGGTGTAGATATTTCCATGTTTATACAGAAGGCGGTGTAGATATTTCCAAGTTTATAAAGATAGCGGTGTAGTTATTTCCATGTTTATACAGATAGCGGTGTACATATTTCCATGTTTCTTCAGATGGCTGTGTAGATATTTCCATGTGTATACAGATGGCAGTGTAGATATTTCCATGTTTATACAGATGGAGGTGTAGATATTTCCAAGTTTATACAGATGACTGTGTAGATATCTTCATGTTTTTACAGAGGGCGGTGTAGATATTTCCATGTTTATACAGATAACGGTGTCGCTATTTCTATGTTGATACAGGTAGCAGTGTAGCTATTTCCATGTTTGTAGAGATAGCTGTGTAGATATTTCCATGTTTATACAGATAGCGGTGTAGATATTTCCATGTTTATACAGATAGCGTTGTACATATTTCCATGTTTATACAGATAGCGGTGTAGATATTTCAGTGTTTTTACTGATAGCGGTGGAGCTATTTCCATGTTAATAGAGATAGCGATGTAGATATTTCCATGTTTATAGTGATGGCGGTGTAGATATTTCCATGTTTATAGAGATTGCAGCGTAGGTATTTCCATATTTATAGAGATAGCGTTGTACGTATTTCCATGTTTATAGAGATAGCGGAGTAGATATTTCCGTGGTTACACAGATGGCTGGGTAGGTATTTCCACGGGTATACAGATGGCACTGTAGGTATTTCCATGTTTATAGATATGGTGGTGTAGATGTTTCCATGTTTATACAGATGACTCTGTAGATATTTGCATGTTTATACAGATGGTGGTGTAGATATTTCCATGTTTATAGAGATAACAGTGTAGATATTTCCATGTTTACAGAGATAGCGGTGTAGATATTTCCATCTTTGCACAGATTGCGCTGTAGACATTTCGATCTTTACACAGATAGCTGTGTAGATATTTGCAAGTTTACACAGATATCTGTGTAGATACTTCCATGTTTACACAGATAGCGTTGTAGATATTTCCATGTTTATACAGATAGCGGTGTAGATATTTCCATGTTTATACAGATATCGGTGTAGATATTTCCATGTTTATACTGATAGCGGTGGAGATATTTCCATATTTATACAGATAGCGATGTAGATATTTCCATGTTTATAGAGATGGCGGTGTAGATATTTCCATGTTTATAGAGATTGCCATGTAGATATGTCTATGTTTATAGAGATAGTTGTGTAGATATTTCCATGTGTATAGAGATGGCGGTGTAGTTATTTCCATGTGTGTAGATATGGCGGTGTAGGTATTTCCATGTTTATAGAGATAGTGGTGAGGATATTTCCGTATTTATACAGATAGCGTTGTAGGTATTTCCAGGTTTATAGTGATAGTGGTGAGGATATTTCCGTATTTATACAGATAGCGTTGTAGATATTTCCATGTTTATACAGATAGCCGTTTTGGTATTTCCATGTTTATACAGATAGCGGTGTAGATATTTCCATGTTTATACAGATAGCGGTGTAGATATTTCCATGTTTACACAGATAGGTGTGTAGATATTTCCATGTTTACACAGATAGCGTTGTAGATATTTCCATCTTTATACAGATACCGGTGTAGATATTTCAATGTTTATACAGATAACGGTGTTGGTATTTCCATGTTTATACAGATAGCGGTGTAGATATTGCCATGTTTATACAGAAGGCGGTGTAGATATTTCCAAGTTTATAAAGATAGCGGTGTAGTTATTTCCATGTTTATACAGATAGCGGTGTACATATTTCCATGTTTCTTCAGATGGCTGTGTAGATATTTCCATGTGTATACAGATGGAGGTGTAGATATTTCCAAGTTTATACAGATGACTGTGTAGATATCTTCATGTTTTTACAGAGGGCGGTGTAGATATTTCCATGTTTATACAGATAACGGTGTCGATATTTCTATGTTTATACAGATAGCAGTGTAGCTATTTCCATGTTTATAGAGATAGCTGTGTAGATATTTCCATGTTTATACAGATAGCGGTGTAGATAGTTCCATGTTTATACAGATAGCGTTGTACATATTTCCATGTTTATACAGATAGCGGTGTAGATATTTCAGTGTTTTTACGGATAGCGGTGGAGCTATTTCCATGTTAATACAGATAGCGATGTAGATATTTCCATGTTTATAGTGATGGCGGTGTAGATATTTCCATGTTTATAGAGATTGCAGTGTAGATATTTCCATATTTATAGAGATAGCGTTGTACGTATTTCCATGTTTATAGAGATAGCGGAGTAGATATTTCCGTCGTTACACAGATGGCTGGGTAGGTATTTCCACGGGTATACAGATGGCACTGTAGATATTTCCATGTTTATAGATATGGTGGTGTAGATGTTTCCATGTTTATACAGATGACTCTGTAGATATTTGCATGTTTATACAGATGGTGGTGTAGATATTTCCATGTTTATAGAGATAACAGTGTAGATATTTCCATGTTTATAAAGATAGCGAAGTAGATATTTCCATGTTGATACAGATAGCGGTGTAGATATTTCCATGTTTACAGAGATAGCGGTGTAGATATTTCCATCTTTGCACAGATTGCGCTGTAGACATTTCGATCTTTACACAGATAGCTGTGTAGTTATTTGCAAGTTTACACAGATATCTGTGTAGATACTTCCATGTTTACACAGATAGCGTTGTAGATATTTCCATGTTTATACAGATAGTGGTGTAGATATTTCCATGTTTATACAGATTTCGGTGTAGATATTTCCATGTTTATACTGATAGCGGTGGAGATATTTCCATATTTATACAGATAGCGATGTAGATATTTCCATGTTTATAGAGATGGCGGTGTAGATATTTCCATGTTTATAGAGATTGCAATGTAGATATGTCTATGTTTATAGAGATAGTTGTGTAGATATTTCCATGTGTATAGAGATGGCGGTGTAGTTATTTCCATGTGTATAGATATGGCGGTGTAGGTATTTCCATGTTTATAGAGATAGTGGTGAGGATATTTCCGTATTTATACAGATAGCGTTGTAGGTATTTCCAGGTTTATAGTGATAGTCGTGAGGATATTTCCGTATTTATACAGATAGCGTTGTAGATATTTCCATGTTTATACAGATAGCCGTTTTGGTATTTCCATGTTTATACAGATAGCGGTGTAGATATTTCCATGTTTATACAGATAGCGGTGTAGATATTTCCATGTTTACACAGATAGGTGTGTAGATATTTCCATGTTTACACAGATAGCGTTGTAGATATTTCCATCTTTATACAGATTGCGGTATAGATATTTCAATGTTTATACAGATAAGGGTGTTGGTATTTCCATGTTTATACAGATAGCGGTGTAGATATTTCCATGTTTATACAGAAGGCGGTGTAGATATTTCCAAGTTTATATAGATAGCGGTGTTGTTATTTCCATGTTTATACAGATAGCGTTGTACATACTTCCATGTTTCTTCAGATGGCTGTGTAGGTATTTCCATGTGTATACAGATGGCATTGTAGTTATTTCCATGTTTATACAGATGTTGGTGTAGACATTTCCATGATTTCACAGATGACTGTATAGGTATTTCCATGTTTATAAAGATGGCGGTGTAGATATATCCAAGTTTATAGAGATAGCGGTGTAGATATTTCCATATTTATACAGATAACGGTGTAGAAGTTTCCATGTTTATACAGATAGCGGTGTAAATATTTCCATATTTATACAGATCACGGTGTAGATATTTCCATGTTTATACCGATAGCGGTGTTGATATTTCCATGTATATACAGACCGCGGTGTAGATATTTCCATGTTTATTCAGATAGCGGTGCAGATATTTCCATGTTTGTACTGATGGCAGTGTTGATATTTCCATCTATACATGGATGACCGTGTAGATATTTCCATGTTTATACAGATGGCGGTGTAGATATTTCGATGTTTATAGAGTTAGCAGTGGAGATATTTCCATGTTTATACAGATAGCGGTGTAGATATTTCCATGTTTATAGTGATCGTGGTGTAGACACTTCCATGTTTATAGAGATGGCGGTGTAGATATTTCCATGTTCATAGAGATAGCGGTGTTGATTTTTCCGTGTTTATAGAGATAGCGGTGTGGATATTTCCATGTTTATACAGATAGGGGTGTAGATATTTCCCTGTTTATAGAGATGGCGGTGTAGATATTTCCATGTTTATACAGATCACGGTGTAGATATTTCCTTGTTTATACAAATAGCGGTGTAGTTATTTCCATGTTTATTCAGATAGCGGTGTAGATATTTCCATGTATATACAGATGGCTGTGTAGATATTTCCATGTTTATACAGATGGCTGTGTAGATATTTCCATGTTTATACAGATGACTTTGTAGGTATTTCCATGTTTATACAGATGGCATTGTAGATATTTCCATGTTTATAGAGATAACTGTGTAGATATTTCCATGTTTATACAGATAGCGGTGTAGATATTTCCATGTTTATTCAGATCGCGGTGTAGATATTTCCATGTTGATACAGATCGCGGTGTAGATATTTCCATGTTTATACAGATCGCGGTGTAGATATTTCCATGTTTATACAGATAGCGGTGTAGATATTTCCATGTTTTTACAGATATCGGTGTAGATATTTCCATGTTTACACAGATTGCGGTGTAGATATTTCCATCTTTCTACAGATGGCATTGTAGATATTTCCATGTTTATACAGATGACTGTATAGGTGTTTCCATGTTTTCACAGATGGCGGTGCAGATATTTCCATGTCTATAGAGATAGCGGTGTAGTTATTTCCATGTTTGTACAGATGGCGGTGTTGATATTTCCATCTATACACAGATGGCCGTGTAGATATTTCCATGTTTATTCAGATGGCGGCGTAGATATTTCCAAGGACATGCAGATGGCGGTGTAGTTATTTCCATGTTTATACAGATAGCGGTGTAGGTATTTCCATGTTTACACAGATGGTGGTGTAGATATTTCCGTGTTTATACACATGGCGGAGTAGATACTTCCATCTTTATGGAGATGGCAGTGTAGATATTTTCATGTTCATAGAGATGGCGGTGTAGATATTTCCATATTTACCGAGACAGCGGTGTAGATATTTCCATCTTTCTACAGATGGCAGTGTAGATATTTCCATGTTTATACCGATGGTCGTGTAGATATTTCCATATTTATACAGATGTCTGTGTAGATATTTCCATGTGTATACAGATGGTATTGTAGCTATTTCCATGTTTATACAGATGGTGGTGTAGATATATCCATGTTTATTCAGATGACTGTGTAGATATTTCCATGTTTTTACAGATGGCAGTGTAGATATTTCAATGTTTATATAGATGGCGCTGTTGATATTTCCATGTTTATACAGATAACGGTGGAGATATTTCCATGTTTATACAGAGAGCAGTGGAGATATTTCCATGTTTATACACATAGCGGTGTACATATTTCCATGTTTATAGAGCCAGCGGTGTAGGTATTTCCACGTTTATACAGATAGCGGTGCAGATATTTCCATGTTTACACAGATGCCTATGCAGATATTTCCATATTTATACAGAGGGCTGTGTAGATATTTCTATATCTATACAGATGGCAGTGTAGACATTTAAATGTTCCTACACATGACTGTGTAGGTATTTCCATGTTTACACAGATGTCTTTGTAGTTATTTCCATGTTTATAGAGATAGCGGTGCAGATATTTCCATGTTTATACAGATAGTGGTGTATATATTTCCATGTTTATACAGATCATGGTGTGGATATTTCCATGTTTATACAGATACCGGTGTAGATATTTCCATGTTTATACAGACCACAGTGTAGATATTTCCATGTTTTATAGAGATAGCAGTGTAGATATTTCCATGTTTGTACAGATGGCGGTGTTGATGTTTCCATCTATACACTGATTGCCGTGTAGGTATTTCCATGTGTATACAGATGGCATTGTAGATATTTCCATGTTTATACAGATGGTGGTGTAGATATTTCCATGTTTACACAGATGACTGTATAGGTATTTCCATGTTTATACAGATGGCGGTGTAGATATTTCCAAGTTTATAGAGATAGCGGTGTAGATATTTCCATGTTTATACAGATAACGGTGTAGAAGTTTCCATGTTTATACAGACAGCGGTGTTAATATTTCCATGTTTATAAAGATCACGGTGTAGATATTTCCATGTTTATAGAGATAGAGGTGTAGATATTTCCATGTTTATACCGATAGCGGTGTTGATATTTTCATCTATACACAGATGACCGTGTAGATATTTCCATGTTTATACAGATGGCGGCGCAGATATTTCCATGGATATGTAGATGGCGGTGTAGATATTTCCATGTTTATACAGATAGCGGTGTAGTTATTTCCATGTTTATATAGATAGTGGAGTAGATATTTCCATGTATGTACACATGGCTGTGTAGATATTTCCATGTTTATACAGATGGCGGTGTAGATATTTCCATGTTTATACAGATAACTTTGTAAGTATTTCCATGTTTATACAGATGGCGGTGTAGATATTTCGATGTTTATAGAGATAGCAGTGGAGATATTTCCATTTTTATACAGATAGCGGTGTAGATATTTCCATGTTTATACTGATCGTGGTGCAGACATTTCCATGTTTATAGAGATGGCGGTGTAGATATTTCCATGTTTATAGAGATAGCGGTGTTGATTTTTCCATGTTTATAGAGATAGCGGTGTGGATATTTCCATGTTTATACAGATAGGGGTGTAGATATTTCCCTGTTTATAGAGATGGCGGTGTACATATTTCCATGTTTATAGAGATCACGGTGTAGATATTTCCTTGTTTATACAAATAGCGGTGTAGTTATTTCCATGTTTATACAGATAGTGGTGTAGATATTTCCATGTATATACAGATGGCTGTGTAGATATTTCCATGTTTATACAGAGGGCTGTGTAGATATTTCCATGTTTATACAGATGACTTTGTAGGTATTTCCATGTTTATACAGATGGCGGTGTTGATATTTCCAAGTTTATAGAGATAACTGTGTAGATATTTCCATGTTTATACAGATAGCGGTGTAGATATTTCCATGTTTATACAGATCGCGGTGTAGATAATTCCATGTTTATACAGATCGCGATGTAGATATTTCCATGTTTATACAGATAGCGGTGTAGATATTTCCAGGTTTTTACAGATATCGGTGTAGATATTTCCATGTTTACACAGATTGCGGTGTAGATATTTCCATCTTTCTACAGATGGCATTGTAGATATTTCCCTGATTATACAGATGACTGTATAGGTATTTCCATGTTTTTACAGATGGCGGTGCAGATATTTCCATGTCTATAGAGATAGCGGTGTAGATATTTCCATGTTTGTACAGATGGCGGTGTTGATATTTCCATCTATACACAGATGGCCGTGTAGATATTTCCATGTTTATGCAGATGGCGGCGTAGATATTTCCAAGGACATGCAGATGGCGGTGTAGTTATTTCCATGTTTATACAGATAGCGGTGTAGGTATTTCCATGTTTACACAGATGGTGGTGTAGATATTTCCGTGTTTATACACATGGCGGAGTAGATACTTCCATCTTTATGGAGATGGCAGTGTAGATATTTTCATGTTCATAGAGATGGCGGTGTAGATATTTCCATATTTATAGAGATAGCGGTGTAGATATTTCCATCTTTCTACAGATGGCAGTGTAGATATTTCCATGTTTATACAGATGGTCGTGTAGATATTTCCATATTTATACAGATGTCTGTGTAGATATTTCCATGTGTATACAGATGGTATTGTAGCTATTTCCATGTTTATACAGATGGTGGTGTAGATATTTCCATGTTTATTCAGATGAATGTGTAGATATTTCCATGTTTTTACAGATGGCAGTGTAGATATTTCAATGTTTACATAGATGGCGCTGTTGATATTTCCAAGTTTACACAGATAACGGTGGAGATATTTCCATGTTTATACAGAGAGCAGTGGAGATATTTCCATGTTTATACACATAGCGGTGTACATATTTCCACGTTTATAGAGACAGCGGTGTAGGTATTTCCACGTTTATACAGATAGCGGTGCAGATATTTCCATGTTTACACAGATGCCTATGCAGATATTTCCATATTTATACAGAGGGCTGTGTAGTTATTTCTATATTTATTCAGATGGCAGTGTAGATATTTAAATGTTCCTACACATGACTGTGTATGTATTTCCATGTTTATACAGATGTCTTTGTAGTTATTTCCATGTTTATACAGATAGCTGTGTAGATATTTCCATGTTTATACAGATAGTGGTGTAGATATTTCCATGTTTATACAGATCGCGGTGTAGATATTTCCATGTTTATACAGATAGCGGTGTAGATTTTTCCATATTTTTACAGATATCGGTGTAGATATTTCCATGTTTACACAGATTGCGGTGTAGATATTTCCATCTTTCTACAGATGGCATTGTAGATATTTCCATGGTTATACAGATGTCTGTATAGGTACTTCCATGTTTTTACAGATGGCGGTGCAGATATTTCCATGTCTATAGAGATAGTGGTGTAGATATTTCCATGTTTGTACAGATGACGGTGTTGATATTTCCATCTATACACAGATGGCCGTGTAGATATTTCCATGTGTATTCAGATGGCAGCGTAGATATTTCCAAGGACATGCAGATGGCGGTGTAGTTATTTCCATGTTTATACAGATAGCGGTGTAGGTATTTCCATGTTTACACAGATGGTGGTGTAGATATTTCCGTGTTTATACACATGGCGGAGTAGATACTTCCATCTTTATGGAGATGGCAGTGTAGATATTTTCATGTTCATAGAGATGGCGTTGTAGATATTTCCATATTTATAGAGATAGCGGTGTAGATATTTCCATCTTTCTACAGATGGCAGTGTAGATATTTCCATGTTTATACAGATGGCCGTGTAGATATTTCCATATTTATACAGATGTCTGTGTAGATATTTCCATGTTTTTACAGATGGTATTGTAGCTATTTCCATGTTTATACAGATGGTGGTGTAGATATTTCCATGTTTATTCAGATGAATGTGTAGATATTTCCATGTTTTTACAGATGGCAGTGTAGATATTTCAATGTTTACATAGATGGCGCTGTTGATATTTCCAAGTTTACACAGATAACGGTGGAGATATTTCCATGTTTATACAGAGAGCAGTGGAGCTATTTCCATTTTTATACACATAGCGGTGTACATATTTCCATGTTTTTAGAAACAGCGGTGTAGGCATTTCCATGTTTTTAGAGACAGCGGTGTAGGTATTTCCATGTTTATACAGATAGCAGTGCAGATATTTCCATGTTTACACAGATGCCTATGCAGATATTTCCATATTTATACAGAGGGCTGTGTAGATATTTCTACATTTATACAGATGGCAGTGTAGATATTTAAATGTTCCTACACATGACTGTGTAGGTATTTCCATGTTTATACAGATGTCTTTGTAGTTATTTCCATGTTTATAGAGATAGCGGTGCAGATATTTCCATGTTTATACAGAAAGCGGTGTATATATTTCCATGTTTATACAGATCATGGTGTAGATATTTCCATGTTTATACAGATACCGGTGTAGACATTTCCATGTTTATACAGACCGCAGTGTAGATATTTCCATGTTTATAGAGATAGCAGTGTAGATATTTCCATGTTTGTACAGATGGCGGTGTTGATGTTTCCATCTATACACTGATTGCCCTGTAGGTATTTCCATGTGTATACAGATGGCATTGTAGATATTCCCATGTTTATACAAATGGTGGTGTAGATATTTCCATGTTTACACAGATGACTGTATAGGTATTTCCATGTTTATACAGATGGCGGTGTAGATATTTCCAAGTTTATAGAGATAGCGGTGTAGATATTTCCATATTTATACAGATAACGGTGTAGAAGTTTCCATGTTTTTACAGATAGCGGTGTAAATATTTCCATGTTTATACAGATCACGGTGTAGATATTTCCATGTTTATAGAGATAGCGGTGTAGATATTTCCATGTTTATACCGATAGCGGTGTTGATATTTCCATGTTTATACAGACCGCGGTGTAGATATTTCCATGTTTATACAGATAGCGGTGCAGATATTTCCATGTTTGTACAGATGGCGGTGTTGATATTTCCATCTATACACAGATGACCGTGTAGATATTTCCATGTTTATACAGATGGCGGCGCAGATATTTCCATGGATATGTAGATGGCGGTGTAGATATTTCCATGTTTATACAGATAGCGGTGTAGTTATTTCCATGTTTATATAGATAGCGGTGTAGATATTTCCATGTATGTTCACATGGCTGTGTAGATATTTCCATGTTTATACAGATGGCGGTGTAGATATTTCCATGTTTATACAGATCGCGGTGTAGATATTTACATGTTTATACAGATAGCGGTGTAGATATTTCCATGTTTTTACAGATATCGGTGTAGATATTTCCATATTTACACAGATTGCAGTGTAGATATTTCCATCTATCTACAGAAGGCATTGTAGATATTTCCATGTTTATACAGATGACTGTATAGGTATTTCCATGTTTTTACAGATGGCGATGCAGATATTTCCATGTCTATAGAGATAGCGGTGTAGATATTTCCATGTTTTTACAGATGGCGGTGTTGATATTTCCATCTATACACAGATGGCCGTGTAGATATTTCCATGTTTATCCAGAAGGCGGCGTAGATATTTCCAAGGACATGCATATGGCGGTGTAGTTATTTCCATGTTTATACAGATAGCGGTGTAGGTATTTCCATGTTTACACAGATGGTGGTGTAGATATTTCCGTGTTTATACACATGGCGGAGTAGAAACTTCCATCTTTATGGAGATGGCAGTGTAGATATTTTCATGTTCATAGAGATGGCGGTGTAGATATTTCCATATTTATAGAGATAGCGGTGTAGATATTTCCATCTTTCTACAGATGGCAGTGTAGATATTTCCATGTTTATACAGATGGCCGTGTAGATATTTCCATATTTATACAGATGTCTGTGTAGATATTTCCATGTGTATACAGATGGTATTGTAGCTATTTCCATGTTTATACAGATGGTGGTGTAGATATTTCCATGTTTATTCAGATGACTGTGTAGATAGTTCCATGTTTTTACAGATGGCAGTGTAGATATTTCAATGTTTATATAGATGGCGCTGTTGATATTTCCATGTTTATACAGATGACGGTGGAGATATTTCCATGTTTATAAAGAGAGCAGTGGAGATATTTCCATGTTTATACACATAGCGGTGTACATATTTCCATGTTTACAGAGACAGCGGTGTAGGTATTTCCATGTTTATACAGATAGCGGTGCAGATATTTCCATGTTTACACAGATGCCTATGCAGATATTTCCATATTTATACAGAGGGCTGTGTAGATATTTCTATATTTATACAGATGGCAGTGTAGATATTTAAATGTTCCTACACATGACTGTGTAGGTATTTCCATGTTTATACGGATGTCTTTGAAGTTATTTCCATGTTTATAGAGATAGCGGTGCAGATATTTCCATGTTTATACAGACAGCGGTGTATATATTTCCATGTTTATACAGATCGTGGTGCAGATATTTCCATGTTTATACAGATACCGGTGTAGATATTTCCATGTTTATACAGACCGCAGTGTAGATATTTCCATGTTTATAGAGATAGCAGTGTAGATATTTCCATGTTTGTACAGATGGCGGTGTTGATGTTTCCATCTATACACTGATTGCCGTGTAGGTATTTCCATGTGTATACAGATGGCATTGTAGATATTTCCATGTTTATACAGATGGTGGTGTAGATATTTCCATGTATACACAGATGACTGTATAGGTATTTCCATGTTTATACAGATGGCGGTGTAGATATTTCCATGTTTATAGAGATAACTGTGTAGGTATTTCCATGTTTATACAGATAGCGGTGTAGATATTTCCATGTTTATACAGATCGCGGTGTAGATATTTCCATGTTTATACAGATCGCGGTGTCGATATTTCCATGTTTATACAGATAGTGGTGTAGATATTTCCATGTTTTTACAGATATCGGTGTAGATATTTCCATGTTTACACAGATTGCGGTGTAGATATTTCCATCTTTCTACAGATGGCATTGTAGATATTTCCATGTTTATACAGATGACTGTATAGGTATTTCCATGTTTTTACAGATGGCGGCGCAGATATTTCCATGGATATGTAGATGGCGGTGTAGATATTTCCATGTTTATACAGATAGCGGTGTAGTTATTTCCATGTTTATATAGATAGCGGTGTTGATATTTCCATGTATGTACACATGGCTGTGTAGATATTTCCATGTTTATACAGATGGCGGTGTAGATATTTCCATGTTTATAATGATCGTGGTGTAGACATTTCCATGTTTATAGAGATGGCGGTGTAGATATTTCCACGTTCATAGAGATAGCGGTGTTGATTTTTCCATGTTTATAGAGATAGCGGTGTGGATATTTCCATGTTTATACAGATAGGGGTGTAGATATTTCCCTGTTTATAGAGATGGCGGTGTAGATATTTCCATGTTTATAGAGATCACAGTGTAGATATTTCCTTGTTTATACAAATAGCGGTGTAGTTATTTCCATGTTTATACAGATAGTGGTGTAGATATTTCCATGTATATACAGATGGCTGTGTAGATATTTCCATGTTTATACAGATGGCTTAGATATTTCCATGTTTATACAAATGACTTTGTAGGTATTTCCATGTTTATACAGATGGCGGTGTAGATATTTCCATGTTTATAGAGATAACTGTGTAGATATTTCCATGTTTATACAGATCGCGGTGTAGATATTTCCATGTTTATACAGATCGCGGTGTAGATATTTCCATGTTTATACAGATCGCGGTGAAGATATTTCCATGTTTATACAGATCGCGTTGTAGATATTTCCATGTTTATACAGATATCGGTGTAGATATTTCCATGTTTACACAGATTGCGGTGTAGATATTTCCATCTTTCTACAGATGGCATTGTAGATATTTCCATGTTTTTACAAATGGCGGTGCAGTTATTTCCATGTCTATAGAGATAGCGGTGTAGATATTTCCATGTTTGTACAGATGGCGGTGTTGATATTTCCAGCTATACACAGATGGCCGTGTAGATATTTCCATGTTTATTCAGATGGCGGCGTAGATATTTCCAAGGACATGTAGATGGCGGTGTAGTTATTTCCATATTTATACAGATAGAGGTGTAGGTATTTCC